>NC_045952.1:15148910-15773910 GCF_004382195.2 Drosophila sechellia
TACTTTTTCTTGAATATTTGGTTCAAAGCTAAGTAAAGGCTTATGAACTTGATGATGCTTAAGTCAGAGCTTGCCACATTTTCTCTTAGTGTACCATCGACTGAGAAACAGAGAAACTGAGCGCCTTGGTAAACAACATCGCGATGGCACACAGACACTCACACCCGCGAAGATCCTCCGGATCGGAGCATCCCAATCGTAGGCGTAGTGTTTGCTCTCCTTCCGAATCCGAATCGTTTTCTGTATCTGTATTTGTATTTGTATCTGTTGCTGTATCTTTGTCTGCAGCTGCGGAGGTGTCTGCAGATGTATGGGTGGCGTGTTCGTTTTTTGTTTTGTCTAATTTTTAATCAACATTTGCACGTTGGCCCAATCCATACATGGTTGCGATGGAAATCTCTCAGCGATGATGAGAACGCACTCGCAATTAGAAATAAGAATTTCAAAACAAAACCAAAACTTATATACCGTCGCATTCTCTCGGCCATAATTTGGTGGGTGTGGGCTGTTTTGCTGGGTGGGTGGGTTGGATTTTGGTTATGGGGCTAGCTGGTTAGGGACCCAAAAGCCATAAACACAAGCTGAAAATTGTTAATAGAGCGAATAGTGCATTTATAGATTTGCAAGATTTTTTCGGTTGGCCAAATTGACATTAATTAATACGCCCGAACTTATTTGGCCATTAACATTTCTCTTCGACGTTTTTCTTCTTGGCACACTCTCATCAATCACTAACGAGATCATTAAAAGCCATTCAGTTAATGATCAAAACTCTTAATAGACTTATATGGTGCTAAGGGAATTTTTAAAAATAATAACAAACGGAAAAATGCGTTTTTTGTTTACACTACACATTTTCTCTCAATTCGTTGAGAGTGTGGGTGTGGGTGGGAAAACCGTGTATGAGATGGAAAAGTCGGGGAAAGCAAAAATAAATTAAATGAAAACCGTGCGCTCTCACGTTTTTGCAAGAGATTCTTGGACGCTTACGCGTAGAAACGTATCTAGAGTATGGAATTCTATTTTTAATAAGGAACTCACGAAATTTGTATATTTAAATTTAGATTAGTGTGCGAGTGGCCAATTATCACAGGTGAGGAAATACAATTTCTTGACAGATATGATTATGTTCCATGTCTAGTACATACTGGAAATGTCTTTACTATTATTAAATATTATATTCAATCGCCATGTTTCCCAGTAATGGCGTTACATTCTATAAATAATATAGAATTTCCCACATATATATGCGTTCATTCACTCTGTTTTCCCCGCTATCAGCTGAGCAATCGGCAAACATTTTCACAACGCCTTGTTGGGCACCATTCATTTGGTTTGCCACGACGCCTAGCTGGTCATCATTATGATAAAAATACACATGAATATATGTTAACAGTTGTGTATTATTTTTTTGTGAAATTTTTCGGCCCACATTAGCTGCCCAGCAGCTGATTGAATTGTGTTGGCCAGCAACAACACAAATCTGCCAATTTGATGATACTGCAACAAATGTGCTGCCTGAGAATATTATTTATAAAAATCTGAGAAAACCACATATATTTGATTGGGGCAGCGTCTTCGGAAGCGGAGGCACCAGCCAACCAGCCAGGCCACCACAAAAAAGAACATACCAGGTCGAGCATTGGGCCACCACCTTTTAAGGATGCGCCAAACAACGGAGGAGAATGCCGACGACAGCTTGACGTTGGCGGCGTGCGCGCTTGTTTGCCTTTCTGACAACCAGCCGCGTCGCCAGCAGCTACGGCTGCGGATACTACTACGGATATGAGCACGGAACACGAAGAAAAATATTAAGAGTTTGTGCAACACTGAAAAACTCAAGTAGCTATCTTTCCCAGGCACAAGTTCCGATGCAAACTATCAAAAAGTTTCACATATAGACTAGTGAACATTTATTATCAAACAAAGATGCATTTTAACATTTGAGACACCTGGAAAATGCACCCCTTTTTATCTACATCAAAATGATACGCCGTTTCTTTCGGTGCAGCGGCCAAGTAGACTGCATTACACGGTGTATGGCAAAGCTGTATTTTTAAATTGAATATTGTGCCAAGAAAATATTAATATACAAGCATATTTATGAATCCTCTCTCAAGCATTATTTCGATATTTTTAATATTTAATTTGCATTTAATGCCTTTAATTCAATGCACATGTTTGGTTCAACAGGGCGTATGCGTGATCAATATATATGTGCAATGTAAAGAATACAATATGCGCTTTAGCAGCTATATACGCTGCATGGGCTTATTCGATTTAATTATAACTGCAATTATTTTATTACTACTTTGTAATGTAGCTCGATTTTTGATTATTTTTTTATTTTGTATGCCAATCATCATAGAAATGTCATATTCGCCACTTCAATCTCTAATCATGTTGAATTTTAATATTATGCACTTTTTTTCTGGATTTTTCGTCTTTCTTTCCCTTTTTTCAGATCGATGAACATATTTAACGTAGCAAAACTCGAAGGCAAAAACGCAGCTGGCAACCAACAAAAGTCCCCCGGAAAATAAGATGGCTCCGCGAAACTGATCAAAGGTGAGAGCCTTGAAAGGATCCTCTCGCACCCTAGTTATCTCCTCGTGAATCATGCGTCGCATGTCCAAATCACGAGCCCACTTTTGCATGTGACCCGATTCGATGATATGCTGAACCACAGGGTTTATCTGGTGCAGCAGATGGTACTTCTTTGGCAGTAGCATGGTAACTAAATAGACATACAGGGATTCTCGGCGATCGAAGCAGTAGAGACGATCTCGTTGGATTCGCGGATTGTAGAAAGAGTGCTGCCTGGAAACAGCAACGGCGATATGTTCGTTTTGAGCTGCATCATTGAGGCAGTCCACTAAATTGTAGCACATCTGAAACTTTTCGCGTATGTACTTGAAGATCTAAAAATTAACTTCTATTAGTTTTTATGATCAAAAATGGGATAAACTTAGTAACTCACCTCCCCATCCTTGTTTAGGTGTCTGACATGCTCGGAGGTGCCCATCACTGTCATTTTATTGCTATAGATCTCTTGCAGAGTGTGGATCTGATAGGAACTACGTGGAGTTGTCAGTGTGCTGATCAGAAAACTCTGATATGTGTTGCTAAAGAAGAAGCCCATTAGAAAAGAAAGCGCAAACAATTGCCTTAAGGTAATTGGAAAATCCTGTGCCGGAATGGCCTGGTTAAGCAATATTCCCAACACCCTCAAGCAGGTGGGGAAATATCCATTGAGATTCCGTAATTGAAAGCCTGATACTCGTTGAGCCAGGCAAACAACCAGAGAGCATGTCACCACAAAGATTCCAATCAGGAAGCCAGCATCCGCATTAAAAGTGGCCACGAAATTGAAAAATCCATGCCTCCGCTTGGCCCTGGCCACACACCATGTGAGTTCGTCCTGGTGATAAGGAATGGAACTGGAAACGAACTGACTGATGCTCGGATCCTCATCAATTCCACCGACTATCATCTCTATTTCACTGCGGTTAAATATAATAATATAAATTATATTTTTGTTAAATATTAATATGCTTACCCATCGATCAGTTGCTGAAAAAGGTGGTACAAATTGCTGTTTTCGACCTGCATTTCGATGCTAACGTGCAGACGCTCGGCGATGGTCTGCACCATTTCGTACTCGATTCCACTCAACTTGAGCTTTCCACCGGACTGAGTTTCTGTGTCTGGGATGCCTCCATCACCGTCCTCCCCTGGATCAGCATAGCTTTCGTCCTCCAATTCGCCATAATTAGGAGAAGTGTCATTGTAGTCATCTCCATCCCCTTGCAAACCGTAGTAGTAGTCATCCACGGGTTGCTCCTCGCTGTTGCGAAAAATATATGGTTCCCATGGACGAAAGGATGCTGTGAGAGGACATCCACTGAGGTCGCGGGGGAATTTATCCTCGAACTTGGCCCGAAAAAATTCCTCAATAATAGCTTCTGGCTCGGAGGAATTGGAACTCAAATCATTCTCAAGTTCATCATCATCTTTTGCACTTTCAGGAAATTCTTCAGCGTTATCCTCGTTATTGGAATCCCTGCCGTTATCGTAGTTTGTTGCAAGAAATACACTTGTATTTTCAAGCGAATTATCAGAATAATCATTGTTTGGCGTTACAAATTGTCTTACCAAGTTCTGTTGCGTTTTTATAGAATGATAAAACCTAGTTCCTTCAGGATTTTCATCATAATCCACATTTTCAACCGTTACAGTTTCTATTTCGGTTATATTACTCTCATTAGCTCCTTGACTAGTAATAGACTCGGAATTTTCCTCAACACCACTTGACCCAATAGGGAATTCATTTTCTGTCTTGTTCTCTGGGCCACCGTCGTCATTCTCCTGACCTTCATCTCCCTCCGCCTGGTCTCCATCTTCCTGCTCTTGGGGTCCATCTTCCTCCTCCTGGTCTCCATTTCCCTCCTCCTGGGGACCATCTCCCTCTTCCTGAGCTCCATCTCCCTCCTCTCCGTCATTTTCATCCTCGCTCTCCGGTTCTTCACTTGGATAATCACAGGCATCCAGTAATTCCACAGATATCACGCGATTACCACAATTATTGTCCGGATGGTAGGGAAAAACTGTTTTGCCGTAGTAAAATTGGTTTTCCTCGCTCTGCCCTATAACATTCACGTTGAAGATCTTCTTGTTTATAAATGTAAGAAGAAGTTCCACCATTAGGTCGGTCATCTCCTCGTCCGTTTCCTCCAAGCTGGCCAAATAGACGACGAATTGTGCCAGGGGATTCCAGTTGACCATACCTTTCCAATGCTCAAACACCTCATCTAGGTCCTCATCCTCCAGGTTATCCACAATGAGGAAATAGCACTGTGGCTTCTTGTTCATAAGAAACTTCGCAGGGGATGGGCCCTCCCTGGAGTTCGTTATCAAAAGGCTCCAAGGATAATTCACGTAATTGTTCATTCCTCTGAGTAACTGTTCTTCGATATTGGGCAACTGATAGTTGCGATTGATGCACAGTACTGAGCCCGAGAGCCCATCACCAGAATCGAAATACTTCCGCAGCAATGCCAGGATGCAAGCCTCCTGTCCTTTATCCTCGGTTTGAACCTTCATCAGATTTATTCCGAATCCGCGAACTCCGGAATGCGGACTCAAGAGGAACAGCAAGGCCGCCAACCAAAAACGTTGCTCAGGTGTGGACATGCCGCAAACGAATGACTGAGCCACGCCCATTTACCACGCCCACTTGGGGCGGGTAACGCACTCGGAGCCCCCAAGGGAACCGTCTCAGTTATTATACTGCAATTATGTTAATTTTCCAATCTCTGGGCTTATTTGACCCCCTCGGCTGGGACTGTTGGGCATGAATAATAGTTTTCCCCACATTCTGCTTGGTCTGTTTGTTTAGGCCACGTTTTTTATGGCCCCGTCACCGAAGCTCCAATTGAATTGCGACAAGTCGTATCTAAAAATCACTCTGAACCTATATACCACAATGACTGCAACTTCAGTTAGATGAACTCAGCGCTGGCACTTTAGCTTTTTGGTTTTCAGTTATTGGTATACAAAAGTTATTCCAACAATAAATGAAAGTTGTTAATGCGATTCAGATTTTCCCTGTAAAACAATTCAGAATATTTCTTTTGACTTACTTGCAAGTAATCTAACCATTTTAAAAGATGTTGTCGTAACAACACTGACTATATTTTGACTATTTCTTACAACGGTCTGGTGGAGTCTTACCCATTTGACAATAAATACAAATTTGAGCTACTCGCGGGAACAACGAGGCCTGACATTTTGGACTCATAAATTATAACGCACCGTATGTAAAAAAAAACAAATTAAATAAAGCGCGTGTGCATAAAAAACAAAATACACGACAACATGCGATTGAATTGCAAAATCTTGGTGCTCACCAGATTTCAATCCAGCAAATTGGCCTCATTTTTATTTATCTCTTGGCCGGCAACATATTTCAAAAACGCACAATTTTTTATGGCTTGCATTGCGCAAGACGTACCATTTTCAATTTCCATATTCGTCATTAGCCAGCTATAAACTTTGAGCACTTTTATGGCTCACACCTTCACAAACATTAAATCCAATCTATCTGAAACACTAAAACACTACAATTAGGCAATCAAGAGTCAATTATTGCAAGTTTGTTGCCAGAACGGTGTCTATAAGTTACTGAAATTGAATATTTTCCCAACCAGCAGCAGTTTAAGTTTCATTTTATCGCCATGCCCGTTGGTAAAAGTTGAGCCAGTTTTCAATTCTGTGGTCATGTGCTACAAAATATGTTAAGTATGTAGAATATTTGAAACGCGTTTTGAACGGGAGAGTAATTCGACTTCTTCTTGTTATGTCTGCGTTCTCCTGTCTGATCTTAAATTTATAATAAATTATATTATTTAAAATGACTCTGTATGTACCACAAAAAAAAAAAAAACATAAAAATCACTTGCCTAGTCGGTATGGTAATTTGTTAAAACATATTTGTATCTGCAGCACAAAAGAAAATAGACTTGTTTTTTGCTTTTGAATATAGATTGCGGATTAATGAATAAGTACATAAATTCAGACTGCGGGTCAATGAATAAGTACATAAATTCAATACATTTTTTCTTACTCTTTTAAATTATGAGCACGTTATTTTGGCCGAATATGCTAAAACAGGACTTAAGTGTTCCAAGTGATATAAATATTTTAAAATAATAATTTGCTCTCTAATTGATACGGTTACCAAACAATCATTGAGCTGCCATTTGTATATATCATAATAACATTTGAATGACTCATTTGACAAAAGGTATTCGAATTTCGCTATGCCACAAGCGTGCATTTCTGGCAATTTATTAGCTTGACGTTTGAAAACAAAGCTGGCATGCATGTCCGGCGCACTTCAACCCCTCTGTCTCCATATATATATATAGATATAGTATATCGGATCAGTCTGGTCTGCCATACTTCGCTTTGGCCACAGGCGTCAAAGTCAGAGTCAGTTGCAGCACTTTTGGCATGGTACTGACCTTCGCCAAGAGAATAGAAACGATCATAACTGCACCTAAAAAAAAAGATCATTATCGAGCATATATAAAGAGCTTGAAAAGAAAGTAAATACATTTAAAATGCATACCTTTGCAAAAATATTAATCACCTAATATCGAAAAATCTATTTCAGCTACACAATAGCACATCATTTTTCATTCATGCCAAAGTCTCAAATGACCCTCATTTATTTATTTCGGTGTCCATATGGGTAACTAGTGACCACACATACTTCAAGACTGATTTATTAAGCTTATGGTTGAGGTAATAATAACTCTCCAACCGCAATGCTTGAATTTTATTGGAGGATATTGATAATCCAGTGGTATTCACAATCGACGGAAAACGAAAGTATGGGCCGCACAAAATATACGAAACAATTGTGGCTGTATCTCTGTGAGTGTCTGTGGGAAACCGAAACCGGCTGTTGGCACTCCTTCTGCGGAGGTGGAGCCTTCAAGCCACATTGGTCTAATTGGTATAAATGCAGACCATTACGGAGAACCAAGAGGCAAGCACTTAAGCAGGCCTATTAAAATCGCTTTAGAATTAGTGCTGATCGCGATATTAGTTGATTGAGATCCGGCGCCTAGAATGCTTCGCCCAAAAGGTCCCGGACCCGCCCGAGTGGCTAAAATGCTTACCAAATCCACCGAATTCATCAAGACCTTGTCGCCGATGACAAAGGCGGTAATAAAACTGTCAACGGGCGACAAGAGCTGCCTCCGTCCACCGAGATTGATTCAATTAAACTCACATTTGTGCGCACAGAATGCGCAAATGAAGCAATTGCACGTTGACGATGACGAGGCATTTGGAGAATTTGAAACCAGCGGACAGCCAGAAAGCCTCAATTTGAAACATATTTAAAGTTCATTTCGTAATGGACACAATGAGAGGAGTTATGTAGGTTATTATTATTTTGCTTTCATGTGCATGGAGAACAAAGTAAGACACATTTTGATTGAGCCAACCATAGTTTTGATGCATTTTTTTAATTTACCGAATCTACTCAGAATATGATCATATATTAAGGTACAATATTAAATTAGTAACATTATACGTGAATAAGGACTGCCCTTTATAATAAGTTTTACATATGCTAAATAATAATTTCATTTTTCATTTCTTCCGGTGTGTGACTTATTCCATCGTATGGCGATGCGGCTATTAATCTTCAGGTGTTCCAGTGCTCAAATGTTCAAGTGTTCATCGTCACCGAGTCATATGGAGCGAGTGGCCAGCAGCAGACCTGGCGCAGATTTTGTTTCTCTGCGGATTGGTTACTTTCGAAACGGCCAAGCCAAAACGGCTAATGAGCATCGGTCCAGGGCGTTGTTGTGAAAGGAAACTCTTGATAGTTGTGATAGTTTTGATAGCCGCGAATCGCCCCGGGATAGGCACAAGCCACCTACGTTTCCGCCCGACTCGCATGTCGTAACATCTGAATCGGATCGGATTGGATTACCCGGTTATATCACTGTATGCTGGCCATATCGGCTGACATTGGCCACAGCCTTGAACCGGCGTGGTTAGAACCGGTACTACATAAACGTTTATTTAGATCGTAACTTGGTATTAGCTTGGTGGTCCAAGTGTTCTCCGAAAATACTGCAATTAAGAAAGAGAGTCAATGGCAAAGTGAATGTCGAATGGGCTTGGCCCATTAGCGTGTGTTAATTAGAGTAATCATCAATGATAATGCCCCAAACGGCAGTACTCATCCACGCATTGGTTATTTCGAGATCAAGTAAACAAACTCCGTGTGTCACAATGCAAACAAATGCCAAATCGAGGCACTTAATGCTAACTTGGCTAATTCTGCCCGCAAACCAGTTTCGAGATAGCGGCTGCAGTCACCTTTTTTGCATAACCCCTTTTAAGTGGGGCTTTTCACGATTTTTTTTCTTTTTTTGGGTTAGCGCACAGTCGACGAAAATTGTCGGCAGAGAACATTTTGGTGGATTTTCAATTTGGGGCACCCGGGCCCCGAAAATTCAAATCGTTCGGCATACTTTCCATTTTCAAATGGGTGCAAGCAAGTTGGTCCCTCAAACGAGCCGGCTCTTTGGTCTCATGGGCTTTCACTGGCGCCGATATTGGTCAAATGTAAATGGGTTCCTGCCAACATGTTATGAAACTCGAATCCAGTTCAGCTCAGTTGGACAACTCCGGTGGAAATCCAGTCTCTGTGTGTGTGTAATCAGCTCTAGCACCTGTCCTGCATTTGCCACAAGCGGAACGAAAGGGTAAACTCTATTTATAATTAAATGCAGTCAACAGAAGGCGGAATTTGAATGAAAGACAATCGCTTGAGGGGCTCAGATTATTTAAATGCAGCTTATTCTGACAAGTGGGTAGAAAATCCAGTCCGTGTAAGCTGAAATTAAAAATTAAAATAAAAATAAAAGGGTGGAATATAAATAACCGATTTGACTGGCTTATCTTATCAACGGTGGGGGCTCTGAAAATGTAAATAATGCTTGCAATATTCTTAGCACAGCTTGAAAATCCAGTTAAGAATCTAGTTTTTACTAACAAGTAGGGACATGTTTTAAGTTAGCAAATTTAAGGGGATGTATAAATCTTAAATTTGACTGAGCATTACTGAAAATTTAAATGCAGCATTTTGTATGAAAAAATATCAATAAAACAAATATTCATTTGAGCTGAACTGGCCTTTCGAACTGGTTGTGGTATTTTAATTGTCAACCCAGTACATTTAATTTATAACTGTCTGTTTACCTTAAATTCCGCCGCATCACCATGCGGTACAATGGACTCTCCATTGACAAAAACAGCCACTGATATGCTGATAAAAATACACAAAATTCACGAAATGCGAAAATAAAACCGATTAAGTTATTTATTGGCAAGGCGATAATGAACTTGTAAAGAGAGTTAAGCCCAATTGCCGCAGCTAATAACAACTGAGTTACAACAATTGGCCGCAAATTTGCGGAAACTAGCACCACGGAGCGTATGAGTGATGTGTGCGCAGCAGAAAAGCTGCTCTGAATGTCCGCCCATCGAGTATAAGAGTTGCAGTGCAGCAGGAGTCGACCAAGTTGATAGGTTGTTAGGCCAATATAAAGCAACAAACAACCCACTCTTATAAAATTCGGTGCGCCTGGCAAACGGAACCCAGTCGCAAAACGGCAACCGCTACGCTCGGACGTGTCGCGGGATCAGTAAAAAGAAACAGAGCAGTAATTTAGGATTAAGTAAAATATAGCAACCACTACTACTCAACAACCAGCTCCAGCAAGCTCAAAGTGTATCAAAAGTAAGCAAATGCCAGATGAAGCACAAATTGCCTCGGCCACAAAACAAAAGACTTAGGCAACGAACGCGCCGCGCCGATTGCTGCCACTTCGCGAAGTGCGGTTTCCAACGGTTAAAGTGCAAATTGCCGTGCATTTAGTTAACTGCTCGACTGCAGCTTGTGAGGCGTTGCCAATGCCACTCTCACCGTTTGAATTCCGAATCAAAAAATAACATATATAGAGCCCATCTGACTTAATTGGCAAATCAATAGCCGAAGCCAAGGGTATGCTGTTGCACATTGTAAATTATTAGCCAAATGCGCCAATCGCGTGTGTCAGTGTGTTTTAGTTTGGTTTGTGGCCAAAAGAAGCCGCTGCGGCCGGAGAACGGAACTGTGTTAATTAAGTTTTGTTGGCAAACGCATTTTTGTTTAGTTCGGTTTTTGGGTCCAATTAAAATTGATCACTGCCGCAAAGTGCAGCCACTCTACGTGACTGCCGATCTATACTGGATTTATGACCGCATATCGATGTGCACATGTCTGCTGGCTCTAAGGAAGCTGTTACGGCGACCTTTTCCGCCGTTTGCAAAAATACAAAATTCACAACCAGGTGTTAATCAACCTTCGACAAACATGCCTTCCGCTCAACTCCGTCGCAGTTTTGTGGTTTATGAGAACACCGAAATTGGGCGATTCAAATAGGATCAAAGTATAATAGTACAACTCAATTGAAATTAAAGATTTTCGGTCTCATGTCCATTGTGGAACGCGTGAGAATTCGCCGAGCAACGAGGTGCAAAACATTGTAACGTTGTGATTCAGATAAGGCAACACACCATCCAATCGCATAGTCGTTGTGTGTAGTACTAGTTGGTGTAACTAGGTTGAAGTTATTTTTCTTAATTGGCCTCTGGCGTCCAATGGGGGAATAACGCTTTTCGTTGCGTCACGTTTGGCTATGGAGATGTCTCAAAGGGACACATTAATTAATGGGCTGTCCAAATGTGGCCCACAAAGTATGACAATTCTTTTATGGCGCCAATTTTTTGTGCAAAGATTTATGCTCCCAATGAATAATGTAAATAATATTAGGCCTTTGTTTGAAAATTTCTTTAGGTCAACGTTTTTAATGGGGTTTTCATTGATATATTCGTTTGGTCTAGGCTTTAGGCCTAGATGCATAATAAAATGTAATATATTTTATGCATTTCGAAAATACATATCAATACAGTACCTAGGAAATAGCGAAATACTATAAAACATTTGGTGGGAAATCAGTCATCAATTTTTTAATTTAATTAAATTTACAAATTCTCTTATCATTGATTAAAATTGCATGTCTTATATGGCAAACTAGTAATTTTCCAAGGGTTACTGAGCCAAACATTTTATTAAACTGCTACATTGCAATAAATAATTTGGTCAAGAGGTTTCTATCGTGCAGCCAAGTTGTTTTCGGCATACGCTTTCGAACCACTTCGTGCTGAAATTTAATGGACAAATTAAACGAAAATTAAGCGAAATTTCATTGGGCTGCCATAGCTCATCATCGTGAATGGCTATCAAGCGAAATGCGCACTTTATCCAAAAAAAAAGTACAAATAATAACATGTAATATAAAAAACAAGTGGCTTGGCGTTTTGTGGCTTGTAGCTCTTGACTTGTAAACTTTTTGTAAGCGGTTTGTTCCGCTTGCCGCCCAGTAAGCCCATTAAACTAGTGACAAAAACCTCAGTCGAGTTTTCTTCTTCACATTTCTTCTCTGCATTTTTTTTGAGCTGCGGCTTTGGGAAACAACTCGAGTTTCCGCTCGACGTTGCACAAGTGTTATGTAAAGTGCACAGGTGCGAAGAAATAAATCTATTTTACGCATGTGGCGCCGGGATTAACCTTGACTTTTTCACTCTTTGTTTTATGTAATTCATCAAATGCCAGTTGCTAGCTTGGAAATTACAAAAATTCAATTATCTCTAACTGCTTATCGTGGCACGCGCCAATGAAAGTTTCATGCAGCACGTTGGTCATGTTTCTCTGCAATTTGCCAGAGCCAAACGAATCTAGGAGTTGCCTCCGCCACTTAATAGTATATCTTTTGAGCGAAATCAGAGACAACTGCCCACAGCCAATTGGCCAAAATATTCAAATGCCTCTGACCAGTGAATAGCAAATTAAAGTGTCAGTTCCTTATGTCTCCGCACCAACCAAAACTTGCTGAGCAATTAAAAAAATGCATACGCTTGGCCGTTACACTGCAGAAAGTCGAGTCGAAAACCTAAAGATGGATTTGGGATATAAACAATGCAATATACTGCGATATTCAAAAGTAAATATTCAAAAGTAAATTATGTTTTTTTCTGAGTGCTGAATGTTAATCTGCAATTTTAATATGCATGTCATGTTAACTGATTTTAATAAACATTAAAACTAACACGTAATGATGGCTAATAGTCAAATATATATATATAGCAAATTGATATAGAAAATGTATCCAAATATGTTTTTCAATGGAAGTTTGTTTCTTGAGACATGACAATTTGAATTTTTTATTAGTGCAACTCTTGCAACTGATCATTGAGATCGTGTCTGCGAGTGGGATACGACTGGCGTGAGAAATAAAAGCACGCCGCAGATGCAAGCGCAAGTATCTGATGGATGCGGACACTTCAATCCGGACTGACCCGGCTGCATTGCGAACTCATTTGAATACAATCGCCAAGCCCACTCCGCATTTTCCAGTCTGCACTCCACAATCCACAATCCGCATACCGGCTTCGGCACCGGAATTGGCACATTTACATGTAATATGTATCACCGAGAATATCTTTTCTGCATTTGGTTAGAAAGGCTTCTGATTTGACAGCTAACTAACCTTATTGGTTCCATTTAAATTGAGTGAATAGGCTGGGAATTCCATGAAATAGTTTACGGCATTGTATGTAGATTGTAGCTCACCAATTAAAAATGCATCGTCTGCAATTGCTTAAAACGACTTGCTAATCGTTTGGAGCTAATTCATTCAATTGCACGATCCAGGGATTCTGATACTTCGACTATTGATTATGCATTTATTGCATGTGGTTTTCAAAGTCTCTACACTGCTAAAATAACGTAAAAGTCTGAATGAGATTAAGAAAAAGATTAGCAGTATAAAAATAATATACACATACGAAAATGGATACTCTAAAATTGTAATAAAACTTTTTCAAATATTTGTTCATCTAGTTTCAAGTATAATATTGGTAAAATC
This sequence comes from Drosophila sechellia, assembly GCF_004382195.2. Taxonomy (NCBI): domain Eukaryota; kingdom Metazoa; phylum Arthropoda; class Insecta; order Diptera; family Drosophilidae; genus Drosophila; species Drosophila sechellia. Next base: position 15,162,470 of record NC_045952.1, read on the forward strand.
ATATTATTAAGCACGGTGTTCATAAAGAAATGTAGACCATTTTCAAAGCCATTTATAGAAACAACCTTTTCGATTGAGAGATTATATTTAATATTCATAAAGATTTTCGAAGGGTTAGACATTCATTAGAGTACAAAACACGCTAATGCTTTCATTAATAACAATAAAAATCGATTTTTATGTTGGGAAAATTTGTGATTGCGATTTCCTCCCATGACGATTGTCCGGAAATAGAAATGATAGATAAGGCCCAGCAGAATCTGAATTGCAGCAGTTTAAATTCTCGACTTGCAGTAGCTGTAACATCAAGTAATTCTGGTTTCTTTTCTCTAATATATTGCAGACCTCCTCTTGCCATGATTCGCATCCTAGTTGGAGTGATTTGTGTGGTCCTTTGGTCGCCGGTTAGCCAGGCTCTAACCCCTGGCTTGCAGGTGGCCAAGCAGTGGAAACTCCTGCGCTATAACTTCGAACCTCAGGCTCCGGTCTCGGATCCTAATTTCTACAATCCCCAAAATGTTCTCATCACGGGCCTGGCTGTTACGGATGACCGGATATTTGTGGCCACGCCAAAGCTCTTCTCAGGTGTGCCCTCTACTGTGAGCTGGGTTTCCAAGGCCCAGTTCGGGGATTCCCCCACCCTGAACGCCTTCCCCGATTGGACCTTCTCCAACACAGGACGCAGTGACTTCAACTGCAGCGATCTCATCCTGACTTCGGTTTACCGCCTGCGTGTGGATTCCTGCAATCGCATTTGGTTGTTGGATGCTGGAATATCGCGATCCCTGGAGGATTACGAAATCACCTGCCCGCCAAAGATCCTGGTCGTGGATTTGGCGACGGATCGAGTAGTGAGACGTATTGATTTTCCCCCGGAGGTCCTGCGGGGAGAGTCCCTGTTTACCAACATGGTGATTGATGAGACGACGGCCAAGGGATGCGATGATGTGTTCGTCTATATTACCGACACCGTGGAACCGGGAATTATTGTGTACGACAGTGGAAAGGACGTCACCTGGCGGGTATCCCATCCAGCCATGTACCCTGATCCGGACTTCGCACAGTCCGAGATTCATGAGCACCGCTTTGTTCTGATGGACGGAGTGGTCGGCTTGACTTTCGATGAGCGCACTGGTGTGGTATACTTCCAACCTTTGGCCACGGATAGGTGAGTCAGATAAACAAAAAAAAAATTTGATAGGTATTTCAATCTTTAAGTAGAAAACCCAACCAGTTCATTCAGTCGCAAATTACCCTCAAAATACATAGAAATACCTTTATTGACTTAAGGTAATTGGTCACGTAGTTTTAGGAAGGTATGATTATCTTTAATGCCTTACATTGGCTTTCAAGTTTCAATGCTAGCTTAACTGTTGAAATAATGAACATTAAATTAATTCAAATAACTTCGAGTTATGTTAGGCTTCTCACAAACTAAAATGTATATGAACGAACAGAGTTAAAAAAAAGAAATAGGCTAAATGTATAATAAGTTTAGATTTTAAACCCAATATTAGTAATATCTAATTTTGTCTCTTTATTTTCCAGAGTTTTCTCCGTGCACAAGAATGTCCTGCGTGCGGGTCCTTTGCCAGATGGCAAAATGCTGGATGTGAAACTGGTGGGCAAGAAGAGCTCCCAGGGCATTGGCCTCGCCGTATCCCCGTTCGACAGCAGCCTGATCTTCAGTCCCCTGAGTGAAACAGCCATCGCCTCATGGAATCCAACAACAAACCAACAATCGGTGCTGGCCTTCGATCGCGATCAGTTGCAGTTTGTGGCCGATATCACCACCACGAAATCGGAGCCGGGTGTAATCTATGCCATATCCTCGAAGTTCCATCGCTTCTTCCTCAAGAACCTGAATCCCAATGAGTTTAACAATCGCATTGTTAGGCTGGAACTGCCCGCTGGGAACTCGCTGCTGGGTCATCGAGTCGCCCTACCCGCACCACCTACTCACAATAGTTTGTTGAACTACGGCGTTTTCAATACTCACGGTCAGGCCTCGACGAATGCCCTGCAAACGTACTTCACCAGTCCGGCGCTGACCACGCCCTTTACCACCAAATCGCCCTTTAAGTTCGAGACCGGCGGCATTGTCAACTATGATGCTCGCAATCCGTTTACCGCCTTGAATCAGGGAGAGGCCTTCCCGCCCAGCAAGGCGACCAGGGACAACTACCAGCGGTCCTATTTGGACACCCTGGTGGGCACCACCTCTCCGGCGGCCACCACCCGAGTGGTTTCGGTGCCACACACCGCCTTCAGCGGCCGCCACAGTGGTTACTACTATCAGCGGTCCACGAGGTCGGTGGATCAGCAGTGAAAGACAACTCGCGTACACTCTGCGTATACGCAATGCTCGCAGCAGCTGATGTAAATATAAAATGTAAATTGAATAAATTATTTTTATGAAATATCTGCTCATGTGTATTGATTGTGAGACTTGTACCTTAACCAAAGTTGCTGTGGAGCTATATAACGAGTCATCAATCTAAAAGTTTGAGTTGCAAGTTCCTGTTTCGAAGTCTGCACATTTTATTACCTATCATGAATTCAAAGTTCAAAAACCAACTAATCGGTGTAAAACCCGTATTCCGGAAATCTATAGATTATGAATTGGTCGCTTTTAACTAATGGCTCCAACGAATATTATTTATAGTTTCTTTTCTCCAGCAAGAAAGCTACAAAGTCTGATTAATGCTGGCAATAGTAACTACAATTTATTACTTTCAAAACAATTAATTAAACGTTAATATCGCCGGCGACACTTTACCGAGGATTATTTTCGCATTAGTATGCATTGAATGGCAGTGTCACAGCTCAAACGATTAACAAAGACATTAACTATAAAGTCGGAACGAGTCTGCACCTGTTGCAGATTAGTGTGGTAACAGATATGCCAAATGTGGAACACGGTATTAGAGATTGGTTAACATTTGATACCCTGACAAGGTGATAACCCAACTTCCGGCAGTTATTCCACGCATCGTTGGCTATAAATATTACTTAATTTGGAAAATAAATATACCGTATATTAGCACTCTTCTCGAATTGAAGGCAATGTAGAGTAAGGTTAAATTAAATGTGCGAAGAATATTAAAATTTAATTTTTGCCAAGTTTGCCAAATTTAGCGACCAGTTTCGGTCATCACACAGTATTCTGCTTTAAATGCCATTAATAATTTGTGGCCAAAACCGGTCGATTGGCAGGCGTCGGTGGGATTAGATAGTATCGCCCGCTCCGGGCAGTAATTGATGGAAAAACAGGGAACAAATTGCACAGGGGCAAGGTGGACAGATCTGCGAAATTTGCATGCAGTCAGGTGTGTGGGATTGGTTAATTGATTATGAATGTGATTTCGGGCAATCAGTTGAGACACTTTCTAATACAAGCAATTGAAATTAAATATTTTACAAGCTTATATTTGTCACACAGACAGGTTATTTAATTAACCACCGTTTCCGAAAATATGCAATTGGTTCTCTTTATCTGTAATTTTTTACAAAGTTGAGCACACTTACATGACAATCACAAACCGGGTACAGATTCATTAAATATACATTTCAGAAAAAGTCCACTAATAAAATTGGACTATAAAAAATATAAAGGAAAAGTGAGTGACGAGTTCGAACCCGTAAAAATTTTATAACTTTGCGCCCATTCAAATTGAATGCATAACCCCGACCATAAAGCTTTGTTTAAATATTATGAAAGTCCAAACAAAAAAGGTTGTATTAAGTGACCAAAGCGGACAGAATGTCCAATTGACGAAATGATTTTTGATTAATTAGACAAATTAAGCCAAGTTACCGTCCAATGCACAGTCGTTGCACTCAACTGACACTTAAATGAGGCGTGAAACGACAGCCAAACTAGTTTTTTGCCACATTTAATGAGTTTATTTCTCCATTTTACTGGTTTGTGGTATAATTCTAAGTGGCACGCGCCTCCACCACATTAGTTTTGCATATAAGAGGCAATGGGCCATTCCGATCATAAAGACATAAGCACCCGATGTTTTATTTATTGGGGACTATGTGTTCATTTAGCATGTTTAAGATTATTGTGTGCGACAATTTGCTTCCGAAAATTTCAAAGTCATTCAGGCAATTAAGTTTATTTTCCTCTTTTCAATTGCAACGGCGTCTAGCGTGCAAAAATATTTAATCCAAAAAGACATATCCGACATATTTCATTTGCTGTAAACACCAAAGCCTCAAATTTTTTTTTTGTCTTTTAAAAGATAGGAAATAAAATATATAACCCAATAAACAGCAAAACACAGTAATTTCCCATCACACTTGTACATTTTAAGCACGATTAACTGAATTTTAATTGCACCAACTCTAAAGTAAGGATCTTCTATAAGCGAGGAACGACTGTATCGGTAGCTCAGATCTGTAGGAACCCATTAACTATAAACTATTAAGTCCACTGAGTGACTCATGGGCATTTCGATATTCATAAGCTTGGTTAGCAAGACAGGTGATAAGAGCTTTGACATAAATCAGTCCCTGACTAGTTCGTGTTTTTTTTTCAATGTCAGCACATAAAATCAACACTTATGTGTCCGTTGAATTCTGTTTAAGTTATGTTTGAATCTTAATCTATTAAATTATAGGATTTTTAATAGCCAAACATCCTAATGCTTACCACTTCGAAAAATTGTTCACTTCATTAGCATTCTGATATTGCTATTATATTAAAGTAATATTCAAAAATAAAATTCCTCTATAAATTTCCATTGCCTATTTACTTATTTATATATTCCATATATTCTATTTATTTATTTCGTCTATAAACAACTTTTATACAAAGGGAAATACCCGTAGCAAGGGTAAGATAACAAAAGAAGAGCCTCTAGAGAAATGAGCGTATATAAACAACACAGCAGACACAAAATACAATTTAAAAACCAGTTGGAGCAAGTAAGATATACCTTCTTAAAGTGGCTTATGGTTTTGTTTTTTCCCAATTTCGTATGGTTTTTTGGTGTGTGATGGTTCAGTATAATAGCAAGAGCCCTCGCGTAAGGATCTCTCGTGCCAAACACCTCTTAAAATGTATAACATTAAACCACCAAAACGTTGACAAAACTCAGTGATATAATTATAGAATTATACATATTTGCTTTTAGGCTTATTCTAGCCCTTGTTGTGTGGCTCGCTTACCCAAATCTTTGCCTGGCCCAGTACCACCTTAATCCTCCCAAGACCATCTTTCCGGACTTCAAGTTTCCCTCGGATTATAGGAATAACCCCATAGTTTTTGAATGGAAGAATCTGCAGTACGGCTTCCCCAGTGAACAGGAACGGGAGCAGGTGCTCCGGAGTGGTCGCTATAATCCGGATAGTCCCATACCCATAGACATCGATGTCTATTATCCACGTAAGCATCACAAAAACGTATTGCGGGAATCACAGAAATATTGATTTTGTGCAACTATTGTTGCTTTACGTTTGATTAGTAACACCTAATTTGCATTTTGAAAAGGGAAATATAACAAGTCAATTTCAAAGATAGCCATTAATGGACTGGGAATAAGTGGCTAAGTATGTTTTGTGTAAAATACTTTTAATTGGAAGAAGATAATCGTTTGCATTTGTTTAACAATGCTACAGCATGTGTCCTTGTACTCTAATTACTCTTAACACTCTTTTCCAGCTAATGGCGGTCCACCTAGACACTTTGTGACGTCCCCTCGCTTCGGACAGGGAGTTCCCTTTTCCCTGGGCTATGTCACCAATGTGCAACGGGAGAATGGAAGTGAAATCCAGGCCTATCCCAGCTACCAGTGGCACAGTAGCCACGGAGCAAATTGCGATGGACTAACGTCCGTGTACCGGGTTCACATCGATGCCTGTGGCCAGATGTGGGTGTTGGACAGCGGAGAAATTGAGTTTGTGCAGCACTGTGCCCCACAGGTTATTGTCTTTGACTTGGCCACCGATCAGTTGATCCATCGGTATCGTCTGCCCGAAATATCCTATAAGGCGAAGGTCAGTAGATTTGTGAATATATTTGCAGACATCAGGGATCCACCGCCAAGTGGGCAGTGCAAGGATGTATTTGCCTATCTGGCGGATCCCACCAGTAAGGCCATAGTGGTGTACGATGTCGTGGGTCAGAACTCCTGGCGTATCGAGAACAAATTCACCTATCCGGATGCGAAGTTCGGAACGCACACAGTGGCTGGTGAGAGTTTCGAGTTGCTCGATGGACCTTTGGCTTTGGCGACGACTCCTTTGGGACTGGGATTGCGCCGCCATCTGATTTTCCACGCGCTGTCCAACGAACTGGAGCTGGCCATTCCTTTGGATGTCCTGAATAATGCCACCAATTGGCAAAAGGGCTTGAGCTCCTCCCTGTCGGACTTCATTGTCTTGGGTAAAAGAGGAATTCAGTGCGCCTCGCATGCGATTAGCAGACAGGGATTCCTGTTCTGTGGCTTCCTGGAGCCCATCGGAATTTTCGGCTGGGACATACGAAGGCCCTACAATCGCGAAAATGTCAAACTTCTTGCTATAAATCCGGCTACGCTGCAATTTTTGAGTGGCATGAAGATTGTTCGCAGACCTGCTGACGGCCGGGAAGAACTGTGGCTGCTCTCCGATCGACTGCAGAAGATATTCGCCGGAACCATTGACTACAGGGAAATCAATTATCGGGTGATGCGCTGCGATGTTGATGACCTGTTGCAGGGGCGGGGCTGCTTTTAGGTGCCCAATTCCTAATGCGCAGAGACCCTCGAGATCTGTGTAAACACTCTTAAAGCCGACATAAAAGATGTCCATCCATAAATCTTGGGACCATTCGAAAGTGTTTGCTTGACCGCCACAGGTACACGACCTTTGTCTTTGGGTTTGATGGTCAATTACACTCGCAAAAATAAATACCAAAATGACAAACACTCTTTATCACCTTTTTTAATTTTCTTTTTACTTAACAAGTACAGAGGGCTATGGGAAAAGTCATTTTTAATTTACATTCATTCGCATTCATTAAATTTATTAATAAGTCATTAAATAAAAACTCTTATCTTTGGATTTAACAATGATAGGATTTGAATGTATTGAAACATTTGTTCTATTACCACATAGCTTAAGTTTCTCTGAGTGCACTTTGAGATTGAAGGCTAAGAACTTTTGGGCCTACCTGCACATCTTTAGTCTTCGGCAATCGTTTGAACCGCGCGGAACTGTCACTTAGCAGGTTCCCATTTGAAAGCCATGTTGGTCATCCTGCTTGCATTATTTTGTGCAGTCCAGAGCCAGCCATTGGTCCTCAAGGAGCTGCACACCCTGCACCAGTGGACGAACCTCAGTTTGGGCGACGATCTGTCCAAGGGCAATCGCTTTCTGCCGGTGGATGTGGACATTGAGTACGGCGATGAGGGCAGACATCGCACCTTCCTCACGATTCCGCGACTGGGGATGGCCACACCCTTCACACTGGCCACCGTGGTTGCGAAGGACAATGAGCTGGTGGAAAATCCTAGACTGGAACCGTATCCAAACGAGGAGTGGCATGTGCCACCCAACAATTGCTCCGGCATCACCTCAGCCATTAGGACTTATGTAAGTAGCAATGTATATGTTCCTAACTTAGGAGCTATTTCATGAATATTTATCGTTTTCTCCCAGATCGACGAGTGCTGGCGACTCTGGGTGGTGGATTCAGGGCAGGTAAACTCCCTGCAGTTGTGCCCGCCCCAAATCCTAACCTTCGATCTGGTGAAGGACGAACTAGTGCAACGACACCCCCTTCCGCCCGATTCCTACATCCCCAGCGTGTCCATCTTCACGGCTTTGGTGGTGGATCTGGCCGAGAGGGGCACACCCAATCGATGTGTGGGCGGCAGAGCGTATATAGCCGATGCCTGGGGTTATGGCCTGATTGTATTTGACTCCCTGACGGGACGATCCTGGCGCATAGAGCACGAGTCCATGAAGCCATCGCCCTTGCTGAGATTAGGGCGCTCCAGCAACTCGCAGGCGGGAATATTTACAGTGAGCCTTAGTCCCAGCGAAGTGGAAGGTAGCAATTCAATTTAAATGCTAAAAACTAAAAAATAATTTATAATTTCCTATCCAAATTTACAGACCGCTTTCTGTACTTCCACACGCTGAACGCCTTTAATGAAATGAGGGTTCCGCTCTCCTTGATCAACAACGAGACCTTCTGGAAGTCTGCGAATGCCAGCGGAGATAGCTTTCACAGCCTGGGCACCCGAGGAATCCAGTGCGAGTCGGAGGTGATGGATCAGTCGGGGAATCTCTACTGCAGCCTCATCAGTTTGGGGGCGCTGGTGAAATGGGAGGAGTCCGTGTCCAACTACACGGCGGACGACCTGCGTGTGGTGGCTTACAATCCGCAAAAGATCAAGTTTGTCACGGGCCTCAAGATCAACCGAAATTCCAAGGGAGAGGAGGAGCTGTGGGCCTTGAGCAGCCAGCCGAAACTCTTTGTGGGCGGCGACTTGCCCGCGAACGAGGTCAAGTTCCAAATAATTGGCTGCCGAACCGCTGACCTGCTTGCCAATAAGCCGTGTACAGTGGGCGCCGCAGAAACCACGCCCACCAACGTTTAATTAAAACTTAGTTTTAACGAGTTTAAAACTGCGTCTATCGATTACTCTGAATTAATTGCTAGCTGTAGAAGGCTGGCTGCTATGGCGCAATGTTGATCTATCGATAAATTGCTGACTGTGTTAAGCTAACTAGTATGTCGTTTGAATCGCTAACTGTGGCCAGCTTTCTACTATGGCACGTGCGTATGTTTTGGTCACACTAAAGATAGCCAATTAGAAAAGTAAAAATTATCTAACTGGAAGCCGTCCGGCTACACTTTACTTATTGGAAAACCTCCAACTAGACATGAATAGGAAAACCTCCAACTAGAATTGAATATGAAAACCTCCAATCGATAGTAGCCGGTAAATATCGATATCGACGTACCGGGTGACCATCGGCTTAAGTTCCAGCTCTATGTTTACGTGTAGAACTTTATTTTCGATTTAGTTTTGTTTACCAATAAATTTCGTTAGCAATGACAAATCTACAACGCTGGCTATTTTACGCATCGCTCTTTGCGATTCCCTATCTCTCCGTTGTTTTGGGAACAGTGCAAACACAGCTTACTACCAAGTATTTCCTATACTTTCAGATTTTACCACTTTTGCTCCTCGTGATTTTTGGTGTAAGTTCTTAGATATGAATCAATGCAGATAACTCCTCTTATTGACTACTACTATTTATTACCCTCAGATATATTCCGTTTGGACTGTTCTATATAGAACTCTGACTTTCAACGATTGTCCCGAGGCCGCCAAGGAGCTCCAGGATGAAATTCAGGAGGCTCGCAAGGATTTGATAGCCAAGGGATTTCGGTTTCGAGATTAGGGGATTTCCAGCTCCCAGGACTTGTGCATGTTAATCTGTAATTCCATTATTTAGAAAAACAAAAATCACGCAAATGTACTCTAGACCGCATTTTGTGTGGGCGGACGCGTTGTTGGGGGCTGATTTCCCCAGGTGTCGGAAGTTTGGTGGCCAAATTATGTTGAGGTTTTGAAAGAATATGCTTGAAAAAGTATGAATATGTGCATGTTTAATTGGCTTACCATCTCTAGTGAGTTGCTGAAAATGCCAATAAAATATGTAACTCGAAATAAAAGAAATCTAAAACAGTATATCCGATAAAATACGTTTAAAGAAATTAATAATATTCATTCATATTCTTTTACTTAATGATATATTGAAAACTCGTAAGTGCAAGTCTTACATTGCAAATTCGAAAGTGTATAAAAGCTTCGGCGATCTATTTCCAATGAAACAATTCCAAAAAAATTCTCTTAATTCCAAGAGAGAAAAAAATAGCCTGCTTCAAAATTTTAATTTTCTCTCCAGCAAAATACTGGAAGGAGTTGTAATTCCGAAGCTGAGTGTTGGGATACTCAAAAGTGTGATCAAGCTTTCCAGATCAATATAAACCCATTAATAGCCATTTGAAGTTAATTTGGGCAATTTTTTAGATAATGGCGGACAATAGTTTGCAAATACTTTAGAAATAAATTTCAAAAAGATAATACATATTTTATGTAACGATTTAAATGACCCAATTATCCCCAATGTGTGTTTCAAAACTTATGTTTCACAAACGTAGATCTTCTGAAGTTGTTCATGTGATGTTTTGGAATTTAAAATTGCAACTGACGCTTTTACATAAAAAAGATAGTACATTTATTTACTCATGGTTGGGCAGTCTGGAAATCGGCTTTCTAATGACCGACTGGGGCAGCGGGCCTGGAACTGGAACGGCGGTTTAAGCGTCAAGCTCTCTACAACAATCAACAGTTCGCGCTCAGCCACCGAACCGCTAACAACACGACCGCCGTTCGTTACGTGCTGGCTATATACCTGCATATATAAGAAATTCTGAAGAACGAGAAGCCCCAAGATGAGTCACAAAATCGCCGCCGTGTGCCTCCTGATGAGCTGCCTGATTGCCAGCGCTTATAGCGCCGCTAAGGTGAGTTTCCGGCTCTCAAAAAACCCTTCGCCAAACTAGCGAAAAATCAGCAAACGGGCCCAACTTAGCCGTTACACAACAGCCAAGCGTGTCAGGGGCACTGCGAATTGCTTTTATCATCTAGGTGAAGACGTGATTAGGTCGAATAACTAAATAGTGGGGGTATAGGAAAAATACAAAATATAAATACAAAAAACCATAGAAGAGCTGCACCCTTTTCGTGGCAGCAACAAGTGGCATTTCGAGAGTTTAACGAGTAGCCGCCACCGTGGAAAAGCGTAGAGCATAATTGACAATATAAATACATGTGTATGCGTGTATGTAAGTGTATGTGAGCTGGAGAGCGCCCTGTTGCTCTGTTGTTATTTTCATTTGGGCGAAGAACCGGTTTGGAGGAGACCAGTTTCGATTTCTCATAGAAGAACCGGTGCTTGCCGGCTCAGCCCCAACGGCAACTTCATTCTACACTGAGCACAATGCTTCCAAGTAGTATCAGCAATTTCAAGCAGAAGACCATTAGTCACATATTCAATTCTAGCTTACAATTCTTGTGATATACGATATTCTTCCCGATTTTATTGGTTTTTTTTCATTATTTATCTTAGTGTATTAAAAATGTATTTATATTTCTACAATTATTCATCTATGTTTGCACTTTCACACCGTTAATATATGCAATGCATTTTCACCAAGTTCCAAAGCTAGGTATTATTTTTTTGTGTGCACATATGTGCGGTACAATCAAATTGTATATATATACTTAGCTGAGTCTGCTGCTGTTGTTGTTTAGATCGAGAAGAATGGCGGGTTCTTTCGGCGATGTGTCATTAGCTTTTATATAACTTCAACTCCAGCGAAAAGCAATTTGCATTTGTATTCATAGCCGTTTGTACATATTTGTTATTATTTTCTTTATATTTTTTTGCCCCTGCTTTTCGGTTGGCATTGTTCAAACATTTGCGCTTATATCACGAACTTTACAAAGTTTACTAAATACAGCTTCAATTTGGACTAAAATAATCAACTGAAATTACATTAAATGAATGTCATTTGATTGCTGTCACTAATAAATAAACATATGTATTACAAGCACGTAAGCCTGAAAATAGTCATTTGTTTGGAATATTTGTATTTTATGTTGACTGTACGAAATTCTTAAATAATAAGTATCTGAATTCTTGAAAGAAAGTAAGAGTCAGCAATTTGTCTCGGTTTATTAGGTACATAAATGTGTCGCCATTTCTGAATTCATTTAAATTGGGGAGTATACCTAAGATAACAAAGCAAATTGTACATATGTACATTATTTATGTACGCACATTATGTGTCACTAGTCAAATGTGAAAACCATATTGCCGATAATTAATATTCAAATATTAATTCAATAGAAAATTTGATTGAGTTTGATCTAGTTAGGCTGTATATATACTCCTAAATGTGCAATATGAATCATGCCTTGATTTATTCGATACGCAGATAGTATCGAAGTTTATTTCCCCTATTTATAACTTTCGTGTGCATGGAGGCCCAAGTTCAACAATATTTTGGCTCGTCGACTGGAGCATGTGGCAATTGTCCCCCAATTGATAAACAAAGGGTAGCCATATTTGGACCCTGTCCATTCAGCCGCATGTGATTTGCATGCCTCAGCTTGGCTGCCCTCTCGAAAAATGCAAATTACGCAATGCACCCTCCATGGCCATTGAACAGACTGCAACCAACCATTACATATAACATGAAATGGGCAGCTTAAATATATTGAAATTCAAAATGGTTTTAAGATTTTAAAGAACTTGGGAACCAACCCTATGAAGATCTTAAGATGCTCTATTAAGGCTATAAACATTAGTTAAGTTAAAGTTAAAGTTTAAGGAGAAACAAACAAAACTCACTTACCATACCCTGTTTCTTTCTGCAGGTGCCCATTTCCATCTACTACGAGTCCCTGTGCCCGGACAGCGCCAAGTTCATTACGGAGCAGGTGTATCCGGCGGTGAAGGGAGAACTGCGCGATGTGGTGGATCTCACCTTCGTGCCGTTCGGAAAGTCTCAGGTGAGTGGCCGCCTGGCCCCGTTTATCGGCAGGACAATGGCTCATTTGCATGGCTCCTGGCCTGGCTCCCTCCACAGTTCGTTACCCAGGGCTCCGAGGTGACGTTCACCTGCCATCACGGACCGAACGAGTGCTATGGCAACAAGGTGCATGCCTGCGCCATCGAGCACATCCAGGCCAACTCCTACCAGGTGGAGTACACGCGCGAGTCGCTCACGATGGACTTCATCAACTGCCTGATGAAGGCCGGCAAGAATTTCCCGGACAACGTCTATCCCGGCCAGCGATGCGCCTCGGAGAACCATATCAACAACTGGGAGAACATCAAGACCTGCGCCAACTCCACCGAGGGAAGCGTTCTGCTCCGAAAGGCCGGCGAAAGCACCATGCGGCTCAAGGAGCCACTGACCAGCGTGCCCACCATTCTGTTCAATGAGGTCAGTAAATCGTAAATGAATGAATAGACTATTGCAACTTGCTTTGAAGTTAAATAATCTAATAAGCCTTAAAAACTAAAACCCATACTTTAACTTTCAGCAATTCGACAAGAAGGTGAATGATCGCGCCCAGGAGAACTTGGTGGGCACGATCTGCCAATACGTATCCGCCCCGCAGCCGCGCATCTGCAACCAGCACAACGGAGCCTCGACTCCATCCTTGGCCAGCGTAAGCGCCATCCTTAGCTCCCTGCTGGGTCTTTGGTTTATCCGCTCCTTCTACTAAGCTAAGCTAAGCTCAACTGTCCACTCTCTCCGATGTTTCCACTTATATAACTCTTCCAAGTCAGCTCAAACCTCTGGCAATCGGGAATCTCAACACCTAATGCTGTATTTTACTCTTGACCTTTTTGTTGGTTTGTTTTTTAGGCCAATTGAAACGCAAGCCGTCCAATTATGCAGCTCGAATATGTGTATCAGAAATCAGAAATTAGTTTTGAAAGAGCTGATCGTAAAGTAGCAATTTAATAAAGTTGAATTAAAATATGGTACTTGAAGCGTTTTTCTATTGTAATATTAAAGGTAAGTCGGTTACAATGTACCTTTAATAATGACAAGTTAGCTGTTTTCTTTGGATGTTACTGATTGTTATTGAAAGTTTGAAATAAAATGAATTATTCATTTAGTTTATATATTTCCCAATGCAGGTATGCTAAACTACATCATTCAGTTTCTCGCATCAACTGATTTTGTGGCTTAAACAATGCATTAGATAAAGAGGTTTGGTTATAATATGTTGCATTATAATGATTTTATTTTGCTTGATCAATTGCATGTGTGAGTCATTAAGCTTTTAGCAGGAGTCCTTTTTACTTTTTCTTCAAGAAAGAGCTGACGACAGCCGGCGCTGCGTAGGTGGTGATGGGAGCAGCATAGGCAGTTCCGGCGGCATATGTTGTCACAGGAGCAGTGTAAGCAGGAGCACTTAAGGTGGAGTAGGCGGTGTAGGCGGGAACGGCGGCAGCGGCATAGGTGGAGTAGGCTGAAGCGGAGTAGGTGGCCACCGGAGCAGAGTAGGCTAAGGGAGCAGCTGAAGAGTAGGTGGCGGCATAGGTGGCCACTGGAGAAGCGATGAATCCTGCCTGGGCGGCGGCAATGCACAGGGTCAAGCAGATGAGGAACTTCATGTTGAGTTGGTTGTTTGGGTTTGCTGGTTGGTCAGTGACTGATACTTTTGCCAATTTCCTCACATATTTTATAGGATAAATGTGGCCAATTAACCAAACGGGTTTTCGGATATTGAAACCCTAATCAGATCACAATTGCGTCTGCCTCGAGATTTCTAGTGCGTAATGTTCGGTGAACGCGGAAGCAGCAGTTTGCTTTTATTCAGTCAAAGGCATGTCAAACGGATTTTAATTATATTTTCTTTAAAAGATATGGTTCTTTCTGCCACCATAATATTAATTATTAAGAGGATTGGCTTCTCTTTGGAAGAGAATTAAGAGTCCATTTAGAATTACCATTCTTACCCTAGAATCCTATAATGTACGACTTGTATTGTATTTTTTTTTGTTAATGAATATTCCTGATTGTGACTTTACACGAATGTACTTAAAATGAAAATACATTTCATTAGTTAACTAATGATATAATATGAAATAATTGAGTGTAAGTCAATGAGAGCAAAACCACTTGGATCAAGCTACTAAAAGTCCAAAACGTAATCCATTTGATACGCCGTTTGCAGGCAAACCAGCAAACGATCAGTTAACATTAGTCAGCAGAAATTTTGCTCTGGTTACAATTGTGTTCTAATTAAAACTTCAAATCCCGTTTGTATGGCAGCAACTATAAAATGGTAATGAAAATTGGCAAAACCATCAGTCACTGAACAACCAACAAGCACAAACAACCAAATCAACATGAAGTTCCTCATCTGCTTGACCCTGTGCATTGCCGCCGCCCAGGCAGGATTCATTGCATCTCCAGTGGCCACCTATGCCGCCACCTACTCCGCAGCTGCTTCCTTGGCCTACTCCGCTCCGGTGGCCACCTACTCCGCTCCAGCCTACTCCACATATGCCGCTGCCACCGTTCCCGCATACACAGCCTACTCCGCGTTAAGTGCTCCTGCTTACACTGCTCCTGTGACCACATATGCCGCCGGAACTGCCTATGCTGCTCCCATCACCACCTTCGCAGCTCCCGCTGTCGTCAGCTCCTTCTTAAAGAAGAAGTAAACAGGACTCCTCTGGAATACGTAATGACCGTTTAAAGCAATGTGAAACATGCTATTTATTACCTAAATATAAAATATGAGAGCAAACACCTCGTCTTCCATTCCCTCTATCAGAATCTAGCTTATGTTTTTTTGAGTTAATTAATTTATTATAAGCCTAATTAACTGCACCTTTCTAATCTTGGGGTTTCCCGCCCCTAAAATAATCATTAACTAACTATCAGATTAGTTGCGATGGCTTGATGGGTTGGAATCAAGAGTCAATCGGATGATGCAGCGCCCTGATAAAGATTCAAAAGACAGATGATCATCGATGGGCAAAATCCATTGTAAGCCCGTGCTACCGTGTTTGTTGTCAAATATTTTGATCGGAGGTTGATTGGAGCCCCGTCAGCTGCTTATCGGCTAATTTGTTTTTGGGTGCACACCGATAAGCTGCGGGGGAGATGGGCGAGATAGGGGATATTCACTGTAGCAACAGGCTAAACAGAAGCTAAATCGCATTCGAGCGCTCCGATTATACCAGATGGACATGGACATGGAATCGGAATCAGTGGAGGCGGCAATTGTTGTAAACAACTCGTTTGGCGAATCAATTTGCTGGCGCTGTTGATGTGCCAACCAGATTTGATGAGCCAGGGGAAAACTTAAAGTGTTCTAACTGCATCTGTAATCTACAAGTACTTATACTTATATTTTGTATAAAAACTGCGGAACTAGGGGAATTTTAACAACTGGAACGGTTCAAAGTTAACTGCTGGCCAAGCGACAAATAATTAGCTTTATTTCATTAAAGATCGAAAGGGGAATATCATTATAAAAACATCTATTTATATGCTGAATAAATATACATACATATAATAGTAAGAACTTTCTTAAAATAATACGACTAATCTACGCTGTAAGTGATGCTTTCTAGATTTGAGCTAATATTTTTTTAACGAAATTAAATACTTCTCGATATTATGTAACTGAAGTAGGTGTTTTTTTTATTATTAATTGATATAACATTCTTACTCGGAAATTCAAAAATTGATAGTTTCTTGGGTGAAGGGTGACCAATATAAATAGAATTAAGATCTACGACCAGCTCAAAGGGAATGTGTTAGTCCTTCGCTCGGGGACTTGGCCAATTGAGTTTAGGCTTAATTAAGTTCTGAGCGGCTTTCGCGCACCTAAGAGTGGTAGATGGAGGTCAAAGTGCCGCCGGAGGAGCTCGAGTGCACTGCGTCCAATCGGCGATATTTTGGCAACTACGTCAGCAGGCACTCGTGACTGCCAATGATGGCCATTCATATTCATTCATATCCGCTGGCCCCGGCAATGTCGAGCAAATAAATCTGAGCGCGCTGCTAATTTGACGTTCCCCGGAGCGACCTTAGCACCCCCGCTCCTCCTATTTGCTCGACTTTTGCACCCACGCACAATGCGAATTTTCGAGCGACCAAAAATAATGCTGCATACTTCTGGGCAAAGGCGCTTCGTGTACCGCTCGGCTTTTGGCTCGTCTCCGATTGGCTGGCTGGCTGTGGCCCACACACACACTCGCACTCTCACCCACACTGGCACTCGCACCCGCACACACACACACACGCAGTTGCGAGGCCATGTTGCAGCTATAAATCGAGCCGACTTTCCTTTGGCGGCACCAAAAGAACTCCGGCTTGCAATCAAACAGCAGCAGCAGCAGACCAGCGAAACCATCCGGCAAGGACGAGGACGAGGACCAGGACGAAAGACAAGAACATTTGTTTCGGACAGCAGCCCACCAGCCAAGTGCAAGTAAGTGCGCCCTCTGTTGGCCAGAAGGCATCAAAATTCAAAGTGGTTAAAAAGGACTAAAATACAGGTGAAATTTTGGTCAGAAGCAATCGGGCCAGTTGTTAAGTGATTGTGATTAAGAGTCTTTAAAAACCAAAACAATTTTGCTCTGCTAAGAGTTAAAGTATGAAAAATCTTATAATTAAAGCTATTAATTGTATAAAATATTTATTAAATTCGGAGAAATTCAATGTAATCAGTACCAGTACATTAAAGTTTACAGCCCTCTTTCGTTAGCAATTGTTTACGTTAATTGTTGGCCGATAGTCTTGGTCAACTAATTTCTCGATGCCCCAGAGGATGGTTGCTACTTTGTCCGTTCCTGTTTATTTGCCTAATTTAATTGAATCAAATTTGATTTGGAGCCATAATTATGAGTATTTGAGTCGCGGCGGTTGGGGGTTTTCCACTTCCTTATCCGCTTTGATTTATTTTTTATTACTCCCACTTAAACGCTACTGGCAACTCGCTGCCAGAGTTGAAACTTCAAGCAAAGTTGAAGATATTAAAATTCAAGACATTCTGGCCAGCAGCCGTATAAATCATGCATTATCCAAAGCGCACGAAAACAGACAGATGAAAATGTTTAGCCAACTTGTTGCCGTTGGAAGACAGAACTTCCTGGCCAAGTTTAACTCGATTTAAGCGACTTCCCTTTCCCAGGCGAACATTTAACATTAAGAAGCTGCAAAGGGAAATATAAAATGATAATGCCTTGTCGCAAAGGATTTGAAAAGTGAGGACTAATTTTCAAAGGTATTTAGAATAATTTATTCGGAGTGTGAGCAGACGACAGTTTTAATTAGCCCATTTCAACTTGATGTTGCAGTCGACCTACCCTAAGCCTAACTTTCCACAAGACAACTTGTAGTTTGTAACTTTCAACTTGGCTAAATCGCGGAAAACCGCTCAAACTCTTGACCTGACTTGTTGCCGCATTTAATTTGCTTTTGCCGGCGACTCTGTCTCTTTCCACTCGACTTGGTGTTCCTAATCGTGTGCCGATTGTTCTGAATCTCTTTATCGCGGCGAGAACAATCTGAACTGATCCGATTTGAAACGATTTGTGCCAAAGGCACGCTTCCATTGGATGACCTGGTTTGCAGCTGTTTGTTTTGTCTTTTTGCCTGAATTATCAGTCCGTGATTAGAGAATTTCACACGGAAACTGTGCTCCCGGCTGCTGCTGAACTTTGGGCTATACTAATAATCTATAAGATATAGTTAATATTAGGTGATAAAGGAACTACTTCCTAGCTGGCATCCTTATTTTCTATTATCCTTACACTTCATATTAAATAGTGACAAGCAGGTAGTTTGAAATATATTTAGATTGCCAATTAGCACCAACTTTTGCAAAGTGAATTTAATATTTGAGGGAACAGCAGCACCTGTGGAAAGTTTTCGAAACGCACGATTTACGGCGCTGGGAACGGGTATTAGTGACAGAGTTGTGGCAGCAACAGCTCATTAAGGCATTATTATCACAACTAAATAGCTGGGAAAATTGATAAGCCCAAGGGTCGAGTGGTCGAGGCACGGCCCTGTGCCTTGGTAAACAATAATCATTATATATTTTTCGTGTAATGAGAGCGCTGTTATTGTTTTCGCACGGCGTGGGTGCATTTATTGTGTTGATTTTTACTGGTCCGCCACTGGCGCTCCACATATTAATTTTCACTTATCGGCCTGCCATAAATTTAGCACCGACCGTCCAGTGGCTGAAAATAGTCCGGGGATCCGAGGGGCGATTGGAAATGGGAAAAGTGTGGGAGTGAGTGCGCGTGACACGGATTGAGCGGAGATTACGGAAAAGATCGCGGTTTATCAGCGGGCCGGGATTTCGATGTGCCATATAGATCCGGCGGCTCTATGGAACGGCCTCAGTCGCTGGCGGGAGCTTGAAAATGTGAAATCGCGCTCAGGGATTCGGCCGGTGGAATTGCCATATCAAGCTGGACTATTGGCAAGCACATCCGCCACAACCATATCTGTGATCTGTGATTATATATAGTAGCCATCTAACGAGGGAAAGCTAAGCATTTTAAACTTTAATACTGATAGTCGTCGATGTAACAAGCAAAAAACAAAGAAAACTGCCGTATAAATCTCACAAAGCCCAGATCGGCTAATCAGTCTGATTGAGGTGAGTTATTCAAGCTGCAGTTGAAGGCGACACGCGACCAGGTGCGGTGCTTAATAATAAGAAGAGAGCTGCGGCAACGGGGCGTATGATTGATGGGCAATTGCGCCATTAGTGGTTATACCTTTTAATATATCTCAACAAAGTGTTTGAAACGTTTAAGATAAATTAAAATCAATTTTTGAAATCATTTTTACTAATTTACTCACAAAATGTTTGACTTCGGCGTTTGAAAGAATCTTAAAAAGAGTAAATAATCCTTAAACATATTCAAAGTGCTCAGGTTTATTTTTGGCCAACATATATGTCAATTGATTCACTTTTGAAATTATTACCAATTTTACAAACAACCTACTCAGTACGCTTAATTACGCACACATGGCGTATGATTGATGGGCTAAAGAGCATCAGCTGTTGTCAAATTTTAATCGGTTTAATTTTGGCCCTAGGCTCACATACAAAATGAAATGTTGTAGGAAATGCTTACTGCTCCCAGCCAATTAAATGACTTATCTTTTATCTATGAATAGTCTTGGCAAACCCATCCGCAGGATAATGAACTCTTAGAACATTCAGAGCACGTAATAAACAAATGTTTGTGGAACTTCCACCTTTTGGCCTCAAGTCACACACATACGCCCAGACTGATTGTCTTTGCGTTTTGCGTGGGCGTTACATAAATCATAGTTCAAAAGTTTTTGCGGCCCAGGATTAGCTTCTTAACTGCATGTGAACTCTAGGATTCGAATTCGATTCCAACTCGCTCGTCGCGTTGTGCTCGGATTTCCTAATTAGTGTAATGCCCCGCGGTGAAGGGTCGCATTGTCATCGCCAGACTGCCGGATTTCAACAGGTGCTCATCCCTTTGCCCTTTGCTCTTCTTCCCACCAGGTATCATGAAATCCACCATTTCTTTGCTACTGGTCGTCATCTGCACCGTGGTCCTGGCCGCGCAACAGAGCCAAGCGAAAAGTGAGTACAGAATTAATTAATTATACATTTTTAAGGCTTCTCTTATGTTATTTAAATGTCTTGATCCTTGGTAACTTTTAAGTGCATATTGCCACACGTGTTCCTCCGGTTCCTCTTTAATCTCGATGCCTACCCTTAAAGTTTTCCCACCGCAGTATGCAGGTGAATTTGCCATGAAATATTCATTAAATTGCTGTGAGAAAAACAAAGTCATAACTGGGTGCCGATATCCACACATTCACCACCCATCGAGCTGCATCAATTGTTGCAGTTTAATGCAACGCAAACAAAACCGGCGTCTTTGTTTTCCCAGCTGTGGATACGTTAAAGGGCAACAACAAGGCTGTCCTCCACAGCGACGTGAAAATGGGAAAATGGGTAAAGTGGGGGCCATTTCCGTTTCCCTAGCAAGCTGCAACTATCTCGAAGACACGAGTCAGAAGCGACAACGTTTTCCTTAAAATTATTAATAGTGAATGCGAATGTCAAGTGACTTCTAGGCAGCCGCTGCCATTCAGAGCCCATCTGTTCTCCCATTCAGTAGTCAATTACCACAAGTTTTGGATTTGATTGCCTCTGAAACGGCATTTAAGATGTTGGCAAGCTAACTTGTTTAGAGCTCCCAAGCGATTACTAAGTCAGGATTGCTAGAATTACACAGATACCGTGTAAGCTTACTAGATTCATTCAAGAGAGCAGCTTTAAATGCCTATTTAATTACCTTATTTTTGACACTACATCCTCACTGAAATATTTCACTATTTAAAGAAAACTCAACCCCTTTAAATTTTTAAACTAAATAAGTAGAAAGTAATTTGGGATCTTTGAAGCTGAACGAATTAATATTCCCATTGCTGGCAGTCACCGGAATTCGATTGAGTGCCATTTGAGTAGCCAAAGTCCCATCAGCTTGGTGGTGTCCCCCTCCTCTATTTAAATCCGGCGTATGTCAAGGACAACTCCCAAGTGTGCAGCACGAAAATTTATGTTCGCCCGTGTGGGCGGAAATTCAAAGAAACAGTAGAAAGTCAAAAGTTTGTTCACACACAGCCAGACAGGCAAACAAACGAAACTGAGCCGTGCCGTCGTGGGGTCAAATGGTTATCGCCGGATGTCTCTCTTGAGCTTTGGGCAGCGATTAAAGATTTTGGCAGTAACGAAATCCAAAGGAGCAAGTCTATCTACCCAGTAAGGGGGAAAGTATTTTGGGGCGGTGCGTTGGGAAATGCACACACATCGGTGGAAAGTTAAAGTGATGTGGGAAATGTGAGGATGTTCCCAGTATTGATTAGGCTTCAGCTAAGGACATTTTCCATTTATGGCTTGTCTTGCTATCTGCATTTCAAATTGGCAATTAATAAGTGTCGATTACAAATGTAAATCAGATCGGATTTTTGGCTTGTTAATGTATTTATTAATGTATATTGTTAGTAATACAATTTCTAATTTAAATTTATTTTATTTAAGCTTGTGCTCTTTAAGTGCTTTTAAATTAGGTTGACACTGGCTGACATATTTTCAATCTTTTGCAGAGGGATGCCAGGCCTACGGTCATGTGTGCTACGGTGGTCATGGCAAGCGCTCTCTGAGCACCGGATCCGGGTCTGGAACGGGAGTGGGCGGAGGAATGGGCGAGGCAGCCTCCGGGGGGCAGGAACCGGACTATGTGCGTCCGAATGGCCTACTGCCCATGATGGCGCCAAATGAACAAGTGCCGCCCGAGGGCGACTTTAATGACTATCCCGCCCGTCAGGTGCTTTACAAAATCATGAGATCATGGGTAAGTGACCTTTACACTCCGCTCTATATTTGGCAGCACTTGAAGATGAAAGTAATCAGTTAAACACTCGTGATTGATTTAAATTACCCAGATTAAAACCAACTTAAATAGTGCAGATTTATTTGGATGTATTGCGCATACTTTTTACGCGGCTTTTAATAAGATTTAAAACCATAGTTGTTCAGTGATAAAAATATAAATTAGTTTGGGGATTTCTGGTTGAATGACTCGATTTGAATAGGATTGACCTTAACCCTTAACCCTTTTTACTAACGACTGTTTCCCCTTTTAGTTTAACCGACCTCGCCGACCCGCCTCTCGTCTGGGTGAACTGGATTATCCCTTGGCTAATTCCGCCGAATTGAATGGCGTGAACTAAGGGCGGAAAAGTTATCAATACAGAAATTTCCACAACGTACAGTAAAAACCGGAAATAAGCCTCAAGAACAAGAGCAACAACAGCAAGAGCTACAGCAACAGCAACAACAACAACATCAGCGACAACACATGAATTACTTATGAATGTTAATTACTTTCGCAACTTGTATAAAATGTTTGATAAATGTCTACACATACCAAGCAGTCAATTTTTATGCTAATTGCATAAGCATCGAACACATTAAAAAACCCAACTGAAATTTTTAGGGGCTGGTAAGGATTTCAGTGTCAAAAAAAAAGGAGCAGACGAGGAAAAATAAATCGAAGAAAACGGCAAAGACAGCGTGTTTCACTATGTTAAATACATACGTATATTTTATTTATGTTTATTTACGAGGAAAGCGAAAGACTATATGTAGTTGTAATTTTATTTAACATACAAAATATATACATATTAACTTTGTAAACTGTGTATGTTAATCTTTATAGGTGTATATGTATATTATGGCTGCGCAACACTAACAAATTGTTCACAACAGTTTTATTTATAATGAGATGCTTGGTTAAATAAATAATAAAATGTGCTACAAGAGCATCAAAATTGAACGATTGCGGTTTCTTTGGATAATCTTATAGATTTTCAATTGCAATGGGTCGAAAATCTAAATCATCAGATTTATAAATATTCTATTATCTTCCTTATAGTTCCAATTAATAAACTTGCTTAAAAGCGCATACATAAATATGTTGTAACTTTAAGCTTGAAGATTTTCGGGATAAATAAAAACCGTTATTTCATTTTTGAATGCATTTTTGGCGCCAAATTGGAATAAAATACGAATACCCCACTAAAAGAGCTTAGTATTTAATTTGGTATATTTTACCATGGTTAGGTGCATTGTGTTAAAACTTCGGTCACACTTCGCCACACGTGTTTCGGTAAACATTTTCGGCATGTTGCAGAAATCGTGAATTTTAGCTATAAAAATCGGGGAAAAGACATAAAGAGACATTTCGGACAGTAAAATGACGCACCTGCGGTCAGAGGTTAAGCCAGGGTCGGAGGAGCGGAAGTCTGTGTTCAAGGATAGCAGCTGCATCTTCCGTCGGAATCGAGCCCTCGGCTATGTGAGCAACCAGGTTCCAGCAGTCACCCGCTACGTGCAGCGTCGTCGGGACACTTTGCTGATCACCTGCATCGGCAGATCCTTCCAGGTGTACACCGCCAACCACTTTCGACTGCTGCACGTGAGCGGCTTGCATCCGGACGAGATTACGGCTATGGCCACCGATCGACTGCACACGTACACGGCGAGCAACAAGTGCATCTACGCCTGGCGGGCGGGCAAACACATCCGGCACGTGTACCGTGGCCACCAGAAAGATGTCCACCTCCTGCTGCCTTTTGGTTCCAGTTTGATAGCCATCGATAGGCAGAACGTGTTAAAAGTGTGGAATATTTCCACCGAGGATGTCTATTTGGAAGTTCCCTTCCGGTCCGAGGAGTTCCAGATCACAGCGGTAACCCATCCGCCCACGTACATCAACAAGATAGTACTAGGCTCCCAGCAGGGCCAACTGAAGATCTTGAACATAAAGAAGAACAGTGTGGTGTGCACTTTGAGTCACCACCACAGCAGGATCACCTGCATTGAACCGTCTCCTGCTTTGGATGTCGTGGCCGTGGGACACGGGGATGGCACTATTATTCTGCTTAACCTTAAGTTTGACGAGGTGCTAATGAGCTTCCAGCAGGATTGGGGTCAGGTCACCAACCTCTCGTTCCGTACCGACGGCCCACCAATCCTTGTGTCCGCCTGTAGCAATGGTTACATGGCCTTCTGGAACCTGGAGGAGCGCAAGTTAGCCGGTCAGCTGCAAGCCCACGAGGAGTCGGTGACCACGGCCATTTGTCTGCCCAGCGAGCCCGTAGTTTTCACCACTTCACCAGACAACTCCATGAGGATGTTTGTTTTCGATATGCCAGATGGTGGTGCCAGACAGCTGAGGATCCGCGAGGGACACACAAAGCCGCCGTTTTGTATCCGCTACCACGGCAGCTCGGGCGTATCCATTCTCTCTTCGGGCGAGGACAGCACCATGAGAGTCTTCTCAACCATTTCCGAATCGCTAAACAAGAGCATGGGCAGAGCAACCTACAATCCAAAAGCCACAAAGAAGAAGAGTAAGTGTTTTGGCCCTTATTGCTCCGTTTAAAGTAATTTTAATATGGAACTCTTCTTTGCAGATCGCTTCGAGCACGATAAATATGGAATGCCACCCATACTGGAGTTCACATCGGATACGACTCGCGAAAAGGAGTGGGATAACATCGCTGCTATCCATGCGGGTGTTATTCAGACGACAACCTGGTCGTTTGGCAAGAACCGTATGGGCGAGCACCGCCTGGTCCCGAAACAGTTTCAGAACACCAACCGTACCAACTTCCAGAGCGAGCCCACATGCGTTGTGCTGACGCACTGCGGCAACTTTGTGATCATCGGCTATAGCAGTGGCGACATTGAGCGCTTTAATATCCAGTCTGGATTCCATCGGGCTAGCTATGGCTCTCCAGCGCACAAGATGGCAGTACGCGGCTTGGCCAGCGACAATCTTAACCAAACCGTCATCTCCGGCTGTTCGGAAGGTCTGCTCAAGTTCTGGTCATTCAAAGGAAAGGGTAAGGAATTGGCTCCCCATAAGTTAATAAAACATATGTAATATCATACCGTCCTTTAGTTGACAAACCCTTGGCGACTCTACGCCTGGCAGATGGAATCGCCCTGATACGACAGCACCGAGAGAGCTCCATGCTGGCCATTGGTCTGGAAACATTCAAGATCTTTGTGGTGGACATGCACACGAGGGTCATTGTTCGCAAGTTTGTCGGTCACACAGCCAAGCTGAATGACCTCACTTTCAGTCCGGACAGTCGCTGGCTGATCACCGCCGCCATGGATTCCACGATCAAGGTGTGGGACATACCTTCCTCCTACATGGTGGATCACTTCCGCGTCGAGGCGCCATGTGTATCGTTAAGTATGTCGCCGAATGGCGACTTTCTGGCCACCGCACATGTTGGCCTTTTGGGCATTTACCTGTGGGCCAACAAGACGTTGTTTAATCAGGTTTCCCTGCGCTCCATCGATCCTTTCGAGCCGGCTCCCTACGTGGGATTGCCCACGAATGTGTGCGATGCCATGGAACTGGAAGATGGCATAAAGGAGCTAGAGATTGACGAAGAGGACGAGTCAAAACTCGGCGAGCTAGTTGACACCAAGTACGAAACTCCAACGCAGCTGTCCGAGGAACTGATTACGCTATCTGGGTTGGCTGCATCCCGTTGGCAGAATCTATTGGATTTGGAGCTCATCAAGCAACGCAACAAGCCCAAGGCACCACCAAAAGCTCCCAAACAGGCTCCCTTCTTCCTGCCCACGGTTTCGGGACTGGAACTGCGCTTCGATGTGCAGAACGGTCAGAAGGAGGAGGATGAATCCCGAATTCGGAACGCTTCTACTCTCAACAATCTAACTGCCTTCGGCCAGTTACTGGAGGAAACTGCTGACACCCTGGACTTCGCACCGGCTGTGGCGCACTTGACCCAACTAGGACCCTCAATGGTTGACTTTGAGATCAAATCTCTGCACCCGGAGGCTGGAGGAACACTCCTTGCCATGCAGCAGTTCCTCAAACTCGTTAAGTTTATGTTTGGAACCAATCTTAACTTTGAGCTGGCTCAATCGTATCTGAGCGTCTTCCTGCGATCCCATGGTCTCGGCTTGACGGAGTCCCTGGATTTGGTAAAGGAGCTGCGCAGTGTGTCTGAGGTGCAGCAGAAGGCTTGGCATCGTGTGGAGGAGAAGCTCATCTATGGAACTGGAGTTGTGGCCGCTCTCCGAAACTTTGCGCACTAGTTTCCAGATTATGTTGTAGTTCATTTTGAAATTTTGTAAATAAATTTACAAAACATTTTACATTTTGAATTTGCTTTTGATGTTAATCCTTGCGGCAAGCAGTTCCGCAGTTCCTTATAATCCTTAACAACTACCTATCCTAAACGATTTAATGGCCTTAAAATATATATCCCAAACTATCCTTATCTTCCTGTTTATCTTTTAATAATCCCAGATAGCATTTTAAATAATGACCTCAAGACGAAACTAATCACGTCAGGTACTTAACGCTGCCATATGCCTGATATCTCCAATTGGCATTAGTATGATGATTCACACCCGCTGCAGATTATGGAATCAAAAGATAGCCGGAGGAAGGCAAGTTAGACGACGATGGGAAGAAGAATATATGCAGCATTTGGGTTGAAATTGTGTATTAATTATTTATTAGTTATATCCGTTTAAACTAACGCTTTTATTTATGCTGGAATTAAATAACTTAAACTTGTTCCTAGACGTGTTCGCTGGCGCGGACTTTAGATACGGTTCTAGTGGCGGCTGATTTCAATTTCAGTTTAGTTTAGTTTCAGTTTCCGTTTTCGATTCTTTGACAATCCAACGCAACATAAACGTAAAGAAAAATGTTGGTTTACAAACAACCACGCGTTATAGACATAGTGCATATATCTGATAAGTTTCTTTGATTTATACCTAAATATCGTAGCTTGCATGAAATAACTTTAGATCTCTCGATTGGTTGGGTCTCCTAGTGTGAATTGGATGGTGGTTTAGGGTGCTTTTGGGAGTTCTTCGGCCTTTGCAAGCGCAATTACAGTGTTCCGGGAGCTGGTTTACATATTATTACGGCTTGTTGGTTGGGGTATTATTTGGGCTGTGTGTCCGTGGATGCAACACGCAGGGGGGCGCTTAACTCGATGTGCACTGCTGGACGCGTGGGCCATCCTGATAGCCGCCATCGTCCTCATCGTAGGCCATGCGCTGGTGTTGCTGGCGACGTTGCTTGGGATCAAAGTCCTCCTGCGAAAGATAAACAAATCGATGAATAAATTAATTATATATAATGTATTAACACTCACCAAAACCGTCTGCTCTGCATCGATTGGAATGTCAACCTCCGGCGCCGGGGGTAGGCACTGTTTAAGCGTGGGCACCACCGACGGATTGATCACTTCCGGGAAGATCACCTCGAACTGGATGATCAACGTGCCCTTCTCCATGGGGTTCTTGAAGATGGGCATACCCTCCTCGGCAATACACTTGGTCATCTCATGCCTGATAACCTCGCCGGGCTGTGTGGACACAATCAGATCGCGATCATCAAGCGTTTTAACGATTCGCTGGAATCCGCAGAGCGCTTCGACCAGTTGCAACGGCATCTTCATCATCAGATCCTGTCCGGCGTGCGCGAATGTGGAGTGCTCCTTCTCGTCCAAAAGAATAATAATATCGCCCGGCTGAGATTCCGGCTCATGATCGCCCTCTCCTGTGAACACGATCTTCTGGCCATCCCGCATTCCCTTCTCGATGTGCACTTCCAATACCTTGCGTTCGCGCACCGTTTTGCGGCCACTGCAGTTCTTGCAGCGGTCCTTCTCCTGAATTGTCTCACCAGTTCCCGAGCACTTGCGGCACACCTGCTCGATATGCTGCATGATGCCGGGGGCGATCTGCTGAACCCGGGTTTCCACACCGTTACCACGGCACTGCAAGCACTTCTCAATGCTGCCCTTCTTGCCGCCGCGACCCTCGCACTTGTCGCAGATTACGTTCTTCTGGAGCTGTAGCTTACGGGTGGCTCCATTGTACAGCTCCTCCAGCTGTACGGACATCTGGTGCACCACGTCCTTGCCACGCCTCTCGCGCCTGCGTCCACCGCCACCACCTCCGAATCCAGCGCCGAAGAACTTCTCAAAGAAGTCCATAGGATTGCGGAAGTCACCGGAATCGGCGCCGCCCTTCTTAATTGCCGCCTCGCCGCCTTCGTCGTACACCTGTCGCTTGTCCGCATCGGACAGCACCTCGTACGCCTGCGAGATGGCCTTGAATTTCTCGCCCTCATTCGGGTTCTTGTCCGGATGGTACTTGAGGGCCAGCTTCCGGTAAGCCTTCTTCAGCTCGTCGGGCGTGGCATTTGGCTTCACGCCCAGCAGATCATAGTATCCAGTCTCCTTGACCATCTTGTTTGCTGTTTACTGTGAACAGATGAAGTAATGCGTGATTACTATCTGGGAGCTAGTAAAAACAGAACGAACAGATTTGTGTATGCTCCAGGCATATATAGGTAGAAATTATGAAGTTGTATAATACCGAAAATTTTTGAAGTTTCAACCGATTTGGATGCCAGTTCTTATAAAAATGAAAATTTTTACTTTGTGGAACTGTTTCTATGGCAGCTAGTTCCCGATGGAAGTTATTATCAGTTTTGTATCTAATGACATTTCATAGTTCAAAGGGCTGATACAAACTAGTATTCAAAACATCAAAAATCAGTAACCTATATCTACCAGAAACCACTCGAGCATATGACCCTTTCTTGTTTATTGATTTCTACAGCTGTGACTTGATGCCATCACCCATTTTTTACGGTGTAAACTGAGGGACAACGGAAAAAGGTAGACATTGCCGGAAGCTAGAGCCCGGGTTTCAAGGTCGTTACGCCGCCATGTGTTCGCGAAAATAACTGCGACGTTTTCTAGTCAATTTTCTAGAACAATTTTCGTATTTCAATACGGCGAGCAGCTGACGCTCTCTTTCCCCCTTTCGACGACAACCGCCTCTCTTTCGCACGCACACATATACACAGTTTCTAGAAAATTTCGTCAGCGCACTGCAGCCCTGGTTTTGCGAACGGCGACTGCAAAGCGGAGAGGGTAATAATGAAAAAACGGGAAAAGAACGAAAAGGAGAACAAATGAAAGGAGAAAGGGCAGAGTCGAAAATAAGAATGGAAATTAATTCTAGAAGCAGCCATCGATTTAGCAGGCAAATCAATAGATATATTAATTATATTTTCACCAGTGGCTGGCACACACATGCACCAGACTTTGCGCTTGTATGCGTACCAACATGTGCCGCGCAAGACGCTGCGTCAGAATAATTCGATTGAACAAAGAAGAGAAGAAAAGCTAGAGGGCCATCGATTTTGCAAAACTAATGCCAAAAATCGAAGGCGATTCTCTGGCAAAAAACAATTATCGCTGATTACTTAACGGTAGAGATGAGAAAACCAAGCGCAAAGGAAGTGTCTACCAAGTAGACACACACATTGGCAATCGCACAATGCGAGGCGAAATGTGCAAAATCAGGTGGTAATCTTAATTAGCCCCGCGCCGCCCCAGCTCACCTTTTTTCGTGTCGTGTCGTGCCTAAAGCAAATGGTAACTTTTGCAGCCCGATTCCTGGAAGTTTCACTTTTACAACGAATTTAATTTACGTCGAATACTTTTCAACAGCTTACTATGGCCGCCACGCTAGGAAGAAAACTGGAAAGAAGTGTGACCAGAGGGACAAAAGGAAAATCACACCACAAAATTAGGGTTGCCCCGCACCTCAAAGTTGTAGCTAAGTCTAGCTATTTTCCGAAAACTGGTATTTTAGACATTTTAAATTTTGGATAATTTGATGGGATATAAAATGTATTTTTTAGACGAGTGATGTCCACCACAAAAAGCATTTTGGAAATTAAGAAATACTGTGTTGAATAAATACCTATTTTATTTATTAAATATTCTATTTCTACGCTTTAGTTGGAACTTGAGTGGTTCACAAAGTAATCTGAGTCCACGATTCTTATTAGCAATCGTTAGCCCTGGTTAGTGATAATCCTCAGCTGTTTTGCATTCCTGCAAATGGTCACACTGTTTTGAACGCTGATTATTTAATAAACATTTCGAAAACTTTATAAAATAAAACTACCTATCCGGAATGAGACACGTGCAGTTTCTGGCCCGCACCGTTCTGGTGCAAAACAATAATGTGGAGGAGGCGTGTCGTCTGTTAAATCGCGTGCTGGGAAAAGAAGAACTGCTCGACCAATTTCGCCGCACGCGATTCTACGAAAAGCCGTATCAGGTTCGACTTTAAATGACTTAACTATAGATTATTATTTAGTGACTTGGACTATTTTTTAGGTTCGTCGTCGTATCAACTTTGAGAAATGCAAAGCCATTTACAACGAGGACATGAACCGAAAAATTCAGTTCGTACTGCGCAAAAATCGCGCCGAACCTTTTCCTGGATGCAGTTAAACTAGTTTTTGTGGCAATAAAATGTAGGAATTAAATAAATTGCTTATTTTCTAATAACCTTATTACAATTTAAGATTAATCAGGAAAATCCGAGAGAGTCTTTACGTTGAGTATTGTAAAATGAAAACCAATTAATTGCAATTATTGATCGCTGTCGATAAATGCACTTAACATTTTCGAGTTAATCCATTCCCAAAAGGATAAAGTTTTTGTGTGACATTCTGGCATGTAAGTTGTCTGTCCGTAGGAGATTATGCCGGCTGCATAAGTGATTGCGACATTCCCATTTATCACGGTCTTAGTCGCACGAGTGCTATGTCTTGAGAGCAAATTCATCTTCCAAAAATGGATACTTCATGCAGTGCGCTGCGGTCAGTTGTTTATTAGTGATCCACCACATCTTGGTACCAGCTTCTCGGACAAATTGTTTTTATTTCCATATAACAGCATGGCCATCCAGGGAAACTCATTCAGCGCCGGTATTTTGCACATCGTAGGTTTTATTCTTGATTGTCCACAAGTATCGTGTGGCAGATACGTTTCCCCCTTGGGGAAGCAAACTTTATTGATGCCACATCGTCCAAGACCTACCATATTTTTTTTTCTGATCCCGTGACACTTATTCTGATTCACGCATTCGAATTGACATCCTGAAAGGAGGATAGATTTTATAGTACGTAAAAAGTCTATAAAGGCTGATTGTTACCTGCACCATTTGAATAAGGCACAATAATTATTTGCAGCATAAGCAAAAAGTACCCTATAATGTGGTATCACCCAGTTGAAAGATTTATTTAATTAGCTTGAATTCACTTTTTATTTATTTGTAGGAGCAGGGAAGGTCCCGCTCCATTCGAAGTTAATTCGTCAATTGATTTGGCGATCTAAATACAATGGTTTCTTAGCCTAAGTCGAGGAGCAGCGCTGCCGGCATAGCCTGCAGCGCAGCGACGCTTATTTGCGTTTCCTACATATATATATATTGTCGCCGAGCGACGGTGCTGGAGGAGGGGTGCTATAGGCACACATATTAGCGGTCAGCGCTTGGCCAGCGTGAGTACTGCTGATCATGCAAATTTGGTACGTTGCCCTCAACATACGCTTGGGCTGAACTGTTTATGTTCACATTGCAACAGAGTGCTACAATGTGATTGTATATTATGAATACAGTGGTTAACCGATATGTGTGCATACTACATCTCCCTCCTTTTGAAAATAACGTAATATTATGAAGTTATTTTAAAGGTAGTTTATACATTATTAAAAATTGTGTTATGATTGTTTTTAAGTACATTTATGTAGTGAGAATTTTTAAGTAAAACCTCAAAAAGAAAAATATTTTTTTTTTTATTATTATTAATATTATTATTTTTATTTTTATGCCTATGTATGATCATACTATAAATATTTACGACGTCGCAATTTTTAATCTGTCTTTATGAACAGTTTGCTTTTTATTTTTATTATTAGTTATTATAATGTTATTATTTTCTCCTATTTCCGTTACTTTATACGGACCTGTATATTTGGAATCCAACTTATGACCTGTTTCGTTTTTTAATAGAACATTATCTCCTACTACTATATCTAAGTTCTTTGCTTTCTGATCATAAAGTTTCTTATTTTTCTCTTTATGTTCGTCTATCATAATTCTAGCTCTTTTATAGGCTACTTCTAATCTATATTTACTTTCCTTAGCATAATCATCTACATTATATATGGGTTCTATATTAGTTATGCTATTAAATTGATTTGGCAAGTTATTTGTTTTACCAAAGACAAGTTCGTATGGACAATAGTTATGTGCTATTGATGGGGTCGTGTTAAAACAGTATACGAAATATTTAAGCCATACGTCCCAATCAGTTTTATCAACCGATATGTATGAACGTATATATTCATTGAAAGTTCGGTGACTTCTTTCGACTGTTCCAACTGTCTGGTGATGATGTGCAGTTGATGTTATATTTTTTATTTTAAGATATTTGCACAAGTCATTTATAACTGAATTCTTATATTCTGTTCCCATGTCCGTAATGAACGTCTTCATTGGACCGTACTTTAGAATAAAAGATTCATAAATTGCTTTAGCGACAGTATTTGCACTTTTGTTTGCAACTGGTATGGCAACTAGATATTTAGTTAAATCACATATTAGTGTGATTGCATATTCATTGCCATTTCCTGATTTTGGTAGCGGACCTATAGTGTCCACTATCACCCTGTCGAAAGCTTTTATTGGGGTCTCTGTTATTGTTAAAGGAGTTATTGTATTTCTTGTCACTTTTGATTTTTGGCATTTCTGACATTTTTTAATGTACTCAGTTATATCTTTAGACATACCTTTCCAGTAATAGTATCTTTTGACCTTGGCCAAGGTTTTTGTGATGCCTGCGTGACCTCCTTGTATTGGATCGTCATGAAATGTAGACAATATAGCTTCTTTTTCTTTTAATTTTTCTATTAGGGTCACCGGGTTGAGTAGCGCTACTCTTAATGATTTTAATATTTTATTGCCCATTATTTTGAAAGTATCAATTGAAACATATTCAAAGATATTTTCCCACGGTGCCACTTTGAGTTGGCTGATTTTATTTATACCGGCTTGCATTTCAAGCCTTTGGAAAAAATGACCTAAATCAAGTATTCCATTAGTATATAAATCGCTAACATCATATCTTGCAATAATTTTCTTACCATGTTTAAAGAAACATAGCATATTTTTTATATGCAAGGTCACTACTTTACGTAATTCGTCATTTTTGATGACTTCATATACGTTGGGCTTTGAAGCTTTTTCTATAGATTGCTTAGGCAATTCTATTTCTTTATCTCCTGCGCAGGATTTTTGTCTACTTTGATATCTTGTAGTGACTTTCTTTATATTTCTGTTCATTTCTTGTAGTTCTTTGATGGTTATTCTTGATAACGCATCAGCTACATAGTTGTCTTTTCCCTTTAGATACTCAACTGTAAAATTATACTCCTCTAATTCAAGTCTCATACGAGTTAGTTTAGAGCTCGGATTTATCATAGAGAACAGGTATGTAAGTGGTCTGTGGTCTGTTTTGACAGTGAAATGTCTACCATAAATATATGGTCTGAAATGAGTTATTGCCCAATGAATTGCTGCCAATTCTTGTTCTGTTGTGCTTTTATTACTTTCACCTTTTGTAAACGCTCTTGATGCATATGCCACTGGAAGTTGGAGACCTTTTTTGCATTGAGTTAACACTGCTCCACAAGCTTGCTTACTTGCATCCGTTATTATGCAAAATTCTTTGCTGAAATTTGGGTATTGTAATAAATTGGGATTAACTAGTGCCGATTTGAGGTGTTCGAAGGCATGCTGGCATTCAGCTGTCCATTCGAATTTTACATCTTTTTTACATAATCTTGTTATGTGACGAGAATATTCGGCAAAATTTTGGATAAAACGTCTATAGTAATTGCAAAATGCAATAAATCGTCTAGCACTGTCCGCATCGTGTGGGACTGGATAATTTTTGATGACGTCATACTTTTTGTCATCTGGCAAGATTCCTTTATCTGTGCATTTGTGTCCCAAGAATGTGACTTCATGCATGAAAAATGAACATTTTTCTGGATGTAGCTTTAGGTTGTATTTCCTGCATTTCTCAAAAACATCAGTCAAGTTTTTAACCATATGTTTTTCGGAACAACCAATAACTATTAAATCATCCATATACAGGAATGCTTGAGAAGGTTCAAGTCCAGAGAAAGCTATAGTCATCATTCTCTGAAAAGAATTTGGTGCTATTTTTAGACCGAATGGTAATCGCGTGAAGCGATATGAGCCATTGCTCGTTGAAAAAGACGTTACATCTCTTGAACTTTCTTCGAGTTCAATTTGATGAAAACCTGACATTAAGTCTAGGCACGAAAAATATTTTGCTCTACCTAGTTGATCTAAAATATCATCAATTCTAGGGAGTGGGAATTTATCGGACAACAATTTTTTATTAATTTGACGATAGTCAATTACTAATCGCCATTTTTTCTTGTCAGAACCAGGAAGAGATTTCTTTGGAACTAACAAAAGTGGGCTGTTATATGGGGACACAGACGGTTCGACTATTTTGTTGTTAATTAATTTTTCTACCTGTACTTGAATTTCGTCAAGTTGACTATGAGGATTTCTATAATTTTTAATATATACTGGTTCATCATCTGTCAATCTTAGCTTTTGTTTGTAGAAATTATTTGTTGTGATTGATTCGGTTTCAAGTCCGAATACATCGCTATACTTGGTGCATAAATCTGTTAGTGTAGATTTGAATTGTGGTGGAAAATTTTTTGTTAATTGAGACATGACAGTTTTTTCTCTTGCTTCAGGATTGGTTTGAACTATGTCATAGTTCGAAAGTGATTCATATTGTAGATCTTTTATATTTACTATTTGATCTTTATTATTTGTATTCAGAAATCGGACAAATGCATTTTTGGTTGTTGCAACTGTGTTTGCAACATAAATGCCTTTTTGAATTTCCTGGTTTTTTACTAAAACACTATCTTCATTTGAGGATAGTCGTATTTTTCGGACAACCTGGGATCTTGCTGGTAGAATTATTGAGTTATTACCAGAGCTGTATGTTATTGGAACGTATATTGGGAAATTCAAATTAGTTGGTCTCATCTTGAGCCAATCTTCTGTTTGATTAAAATCTAATTGACAATTGAATTTCTTTATGAAATCAATTCCTAATATTCCATCACATGGGATTAAGAAATGTGAATCTACTATATGAAAATCGTGTGGAATTATGTAATTGCCTGTCTGTATCTCAATTGAAGTTAATCCTTTGGATTGAATTAATTCTTGTCCTATTCCTTGAATATTAATTTTATTGTTGCCTTGGATATCATTAAAGATATCAGAATTTTCTTTTAGAAGGGAAATATCTGCACCTGTGTCTATTAAAAAGACAAGTTTTTTATTTGTTTCTACATTGACAAAATTAACAAATATGTTTTGGCTAAGATTAATTGTGTGAACCTTGTGTCTATTTATTGATGAGCAGCTAAAGGGTGTTCGGAGTTTCCCGAGTTATTTTGGGCTACTCTTACATATCCCTGATTATTGTTGTTTTGGCCTCGGTTCGAGTTGCCACGGCCTCTAAAGTTTCCTCTATTATTATTGTTATTGGTATTGTTATAACGATGACCGCCTCTGTAATAAGGGCGGCCCCTTGTGTTATAACGACCGCGGTATGTACCGCGCTGAGTCTGATTTTGGTAGAACAGAACAGCGTTGGAATGTCCAGTTGCTTCTGTGCAACTGTCTATAAATTTAGATATGGCATCGTTCATACTGTTGAACGTGCCTGCTTGCATGATAACTTTAACTTTATCAATCGAGCAATTCCTCGTCATTGCTTTGACGGCTTGTGTCGTGCTATATTTGTTTGCAAGTTCTGGTTTCAAACCATCACTAATATAAGCACCTTCTAGAGCTTTTGTTAATTGCTCCACCTCTTGCGTGTAAAGGTTGGCTGTTTTGTTCTTTTGCTGCAGATTTAGTAATTTTGCAGAGAGTACCTCAACAGATTCACCCTTTACTGTTCGCGAGAGTTTATCTTTAATTTCCTGTATAGTATTTTCCGTGCTAATGAGATTCCTAGCATGGCCTTTTAGTTTGGTCTTAATGACATTGACTGCTAAAGTCTCATGTTCTCCTTTTATCGAATCTAACAAGTTCAGAGCGTCTTTGAAACTCTGTAGGTTTTCTGCTTTGCCGTCGTACTCAAATAATAGAGACGAGGCTGTTTTTAGGAAATCTACTACTGATTGTGCCATCTTGTCTACTATTTTACTTTCTGTTGGCTTATTTCTTTCCTCAGCAATTACGTCTAGTAATAGTTCAGCTGGGAAATTTAGTGTATTTGGAACAAGTACTTGTAACTTGTGCCTTTGTGACACATATAATATGTTCTCTTTTAATCGAGATATTATATCTTTTACTTGTGTCTGTTGTAACGAAGAAAATTTCGTATTGTGGTCAAGTATTATGACACGAACCTCGTTATATTTTCCTAATAGTGTCTCTAAATGTTTTATCTTTGTATCGTTACTTATTGGTGCACTCTTATTGAGGCACTTAAACGATCTATCAAAGTCTTCCCGCAGTTTCTTGATTTTAGCTATTATATTTAGCCAATCCATCAAGTTAGGAACTGGGGTTGTTAATAAAAAGATTTATTTAATAAATTTAATAAAAAGATTTATTTAATTATATTTTATATTTCATTTTATATTTTCATATTTATTTATATGTTCATATCTAGGCTTTTTTTTTTCTTTTTGAAGCTTTTGACAGGGCAGTTTTATGTTTGCTTACTTGTGTTAAATTTGGTTTTTTTTTTTTTTTTACTTTATTTATTGCCTTTCAGCTATCAAACCCTGTCCAAGTCATTAGCTCTGCTTACATATCTTTTCTTAAGGCATTTACTATGCATTTTGTATATTTTATAGCATGTATTTATCAACATAATTATTGTTATAATAATTAAACAAATTATTATGTAATCCAGGTTTAAAGGAACAACTTCGACCTTGTTGATTACATTGGCAGTGGAGTCCACTGACTTAACATCTACTAGACCCATTTTTGAAAAGATTTTTTCTCCTAATACAGTATTTTCTGAATATATTGGGTCTGGGTAAAATTTACTTATAGAATTGTCAAATGACATTTACTTATTTTGTATTTATTGATTTTGTTTTTTTTTTTTTTAATTTTAAAATATCATTTTTTTTGTTAAGACGCCTTGCGGCGGTGAGAAATTTAAAATTAATTCATCCGTATGAATTTACAGCTTTCCTACCTAAATTTTCGTTTGGCTTTACAGGCCGAACTTCTCATCGGGCAGAAAAGGTTCCGCTCAATGTTACAATTTGTTTTTATAATTATTAAAAAAAAATATGCATCGCAGTGCAATCAGAAAAAAAATTTTGCACACAGTGCTATTAAAAAAAAAATTTTTGCGCTCTTTGAAGCGCTGTCGGTTCCCTCTTGTCATTTGTTGTTGGAGATCCACCGTTGCTGTAGTGTGCGGATAGCGCACCACAGTGTGAATACTATTCCCGCGTTGACGTAGTGGGCGGGCTGCACACCACGTTATCCTGTGTCAGCTGGGCGTCGCCGGTGTTGGCACGCTGACACGCCCTCGATGACGTAGTGAGCGGGCTGCTCACCACGTTGATGATAACGTCCTCTTGTTAGTGTTGGGTGCCGGTGTTGCAATGCCTGCAAGTGCGTTCACAATGTGGTGTGAACAGGGGTCCCTCGCAGTCCTTCGGGCAGATCTTCTTAAATTCCGGAAGGCTTTTCGGCTGGGTATTTTGAATATTATTAATTTTTGGTATGCATTTTATTTCATTTACTGAGTGAGCGGGTGTGGTTGGGCTTGTTTCATTTAGAAATTTGACGTAGTGGTCTAGCTCGGCTTGTAGTTTTTGAGCTTTCGACCATACTGGCGGTGGAGTGTTCGTATATAATAGCCACTTTAGGTGCGCTATTCTCTTCTTTGCTTTATTTCGAACTCCGCCCCTGTTTTTACCCATCACACTCACACTCTACTCACTCAGATCATTGTTTCTCCGCTCCAGTTGTTCGTTGAAGTTGTTGCGTGGTCAAAAGTTTTTTTTTCTTCTGCCACAGCTTATACGTGTCCTGTCACGGTCGCCATGTGGTATCACCCAGTTGAAAGATTTATTTAATTAGCTTGAATTCACTTTTTATTTATTTGTAGGAGCAGGGAAGGTCCCGCTCCATTCGAAGTTAATTCGTCAATTGATTTGGCGATCTAAATACAATGGTTTCTTAGCCTAAGTCGAGGAGCAGCGCTGCCGGCATAGCCTGCAGCGCAGCGACGCTTATTTGCGTTTCCTACATATATATATATTGTCGCCGAGCGACGGTGCTGGAGGAGGGGTGCTATAGGCACACATATTAGCGGTCAGCGCTTGGCCAGCGTGAGTACTGCTGATCATGCAAATTTGGTACGTTGCCCTCAACATACGCTTGGGCTGAACTGTTTATGTTCACATTGCAACAGAGTGCTACAATGTGATTGTATATTATGAATACAGTGGTTAACCGATATGTGTGCATACTACA
The DNA here is from genome assembly GCF_004382195.2 of Drosophila sechellia. Lineage (NCBI taxonomy): Eukaryota > Metazoa > Arthropoda > Insecta > Diptera > Drosophilidae > Drosophila > Drosophila sechellia. The sequence goes on from NC_045952.1 coordinate 15,201,136, forward strand.
ATAAGTCCGAAGAACATTTTGATCCACGAATGTTTCAAGTACAACTGTTTAAGACTGTTGCTTTCGAAGATATTTATTCTTATTTCTAACATTGTTCTGAGTAGTTTTATTCAATTTGTAATCAATTAAATTGCTCATCAAAAGAAAAAAGAATGCTAGTAGCGACAGAGCTCTTAAATATTACGGAACTATTTAAAAATATCATTATGAAAACATAGTTTCGGATATAGAAAACTGTTTCCGGTTAGAAATTTGCTGTTGAGCTTTATAAAGAATTTAAAATAATAACGGCGGCCTGAGTCCTTTTCTCTCTTTGCGAGAATCACTTAGCTAGCTTTTTGCGGCAGGAGAGAAAAAAGTGAGCTTTTAGTTATGTGGCTGCAGTGTTCTAACGGTATACGGCTTAGAATACTTTCTTTCCTCGAACGCAGCAAACGCGTTTTCCTTTTCACGTAATCTAGCAATCTGAGAGGTAAAACAAGTTACAAGTTAGGTCGATTTTTGAAGAAGTGATTTATAGTATAAGAAACCGAATCATACTTTTGTGCTTTCTATAAAGTTAATTTTTTTTACTCGATAATAGGCATTGTTTGTGTGTGTGTGTAGGTGTGTGAAAGTAGCAAGTGCAGATACTTGAGCTATTCTCCGGTGGCCCTTTAATTCAAAAGATCCCCAAACGTGCTTAAGTGTTCCCCGAATGCATCGATAATTCGCTCATGCGGCCAATTTACTCAATTTACACTTGCGCCCCTGTGCGTGTGAGCTTGCGGTGTGTGCCTGTGTGTGTGTGTTTCGCATTCGCATCAAAGCTGGCATGTCATTTGTGTTGCCTGCTTCTTGGCGTTTTTATTATTCTCCACTGCTTTACTGTGCCTGCCTTTGTAGTTGTCTTATCGATTTCGTGTGTTATTTTTAGCGTGATTTGCATATGTATGTATGTGTGCCTGCTTTCTCCCTGTCTCGCTCTCACTCCCTTGTTGCGTGTGTGTGTGTGCGCTTGTTTTTGTGCTTCCTTTTGGCTCTTCCTTTATATTTTTGTGTTTGTGCTTCGAATGTGGTTCAATCGAATCTTGGGCCCTAATCAAATGAATTACGTATTGTGTCACTTTCAGTCTATTTGGCTTGAACATCATGGCGACGAGGAATCTGTTGGCCATCCTTCTTTTGGCCAGCATCTGCATGACCCAGGCATATCCGGCTTTGTTGCCCTACATCTACAGTGAGTAGCCAAAACTCCCCCACATCTCTTGACCCTTATACATTCCGCTCTCCAAAGCTAATTTGCATTTAGACCAACTGAGATTTGGAAGCGGAATGCCGAGGATTTTATACCCGTGCAGCTACAAATAAATTGTATCAGTTCTTAAACTCCAATTAAATTTGATACTTTTATTTATTTATATATTAATTAATGTGATAGTGTAGAATCGCTTAACTCGCTCGTTTGGATTACTAACCATCTCCCAAATTAGATCCTTCCAAGCGCAGCAGTGATACGACATTCCCCCAAATCGAGGACGATGTAAGTGAACTGGACCAGCTGCGGAATGAACCGGGAGCGGTGATGGCCAAGCGTCAGCAGGACGGAAGTACCGCCCGCACCACCACTACGACCAAGGAGAGCGTCGAGGAGGTGGCCGCTGTTCCCGAGCCAGGTGCACAACCAAATGCGAATATTATGCCCGACTTGGAGAGGCAGTTGGAGGTGGCGACGCCTCTGATATCCACCACTACAACCACAAGCACGTCGGCCACCACCACTACGGCGACGTCCAAAGAGGAGGGCGAAAGATCCCAGCTGGAGGAGCCGAAAACGCAGATCAAAACCGTAGTGGAGCCGACGGCCCATGCGAAGGTAAGTGGCCAGCCCCAATCCATGCGAGAATCCCAGTCTAGAGCGCTTGGTAAACTCCAAACTCCTCTTTTGCAAAATCCAAGTGTATATCTACGAAACCACCCAAAAATCAACAGGCATTTTACGGGGCGGCTCGTCTAGCTTTTGGCCAAAATCCAGAGGTGCTACCAACGACTACCACCACAAGCACCACGACCACTACCACGACTACGACGGCAGCTCCTCAATCTGAAACCGAGCCAGAGGGGAATTCCCAATCACCAGCCGAACAGGAACCGGAAGCTAAACAAGCGGAACCGGAAACGGAAACCGCTCCAGATGTGGCCGGAGAACCAGTGGATGCGGTAGATCCCGTCGGCGAAGTTGCCGAAACCGAACTGACCGCCCTGAATCCGCCCAAATCCAAACAGAATCACCATGAGTCCAACAAGGAGACCATCGGAGACATTGTCTTCGATGTGGTGGCCCGAACCACGGAGCGAAGATCCAGCACGCCAAAGATAACGGCCAAGGTTCTTATAACTTGAATCAGATTGATTACACCACTTTTGGACCGAATTCCATACAAATAATTGGCAACTCAAATACAAATTAATACTATTAGACGAGCAGACAGCTACAAAATTGAAATGATTGGCAGCCACTGGCGAAATACCTATAGTTCACAAAAAATTGGCAGACTTTCTTTATGACCGTGCATTATATTTAAGATCTCGTCTATGAACTCTTTTTTATCCGATTTTTTTTCCAGACCGCCAAGAGCTTGTTGCGTAGTCCGAATGGCCAGTACTCCTCGTTCGACATGGCGCAGTATATTTTTTGGACTGGAGATGAAACAGCTGTGGTAAAAGCCGTGGAAGAACTGGTTGAGGGCAAAGTGGTAAGTAAAAGTAATAATTTTAATTTTTCTTTACAATTTATTTTCAAAATTTATATAAATTACTTCTCAAAATGAGATCACGTCAAATACCTTATTTATTTATATATATTGTGGTTTTATTTCATCATTAAGTTTTGTGCCATCTCTTTGTCTGCGGTTGCGATGATGATGGGAGCAAAATGGAGGAGCACCATGATGGTGTTGGTATGCTGGGTGATTCCAGCGATGTCCGAAATGGTGCCAATAGTGTCCATGGTGACCATGATGTCCATGATGGCTATGGTGGCCATGGTAACCATGAAATCCATGATGTCCATGATGCCAATGGTGTCCATGGTGTCCATGATGCTCATGGTTTTCCTGGGGATCCTTACGCAGGCCACAGAGGCCAAATTTACGATTTTCCTGTTTAGGAGCTTCCATATCTGGCTGCATAATTTCGCTTATTATTTTTATCGCTTGGCTTTGTAGAACTTTGCTGTTTGATTGTTGGCGGTGAACTGATTTCCCAACGCTAAAGCGAAAGTTTTTATATTCAGTTTGCTAAACAATTCCCACTGGCCAAGCAATCAGCGATAAGTTTTTTTCTATTGTTTTACCTTCTTAAGTAGGAGCTTTTATTGAGTTAGTAATATGGCAATATTTTTGTGAAAATTCATAGAGGCAACCTTAACAGCATTCATACGCCTCATTGAGCTTGTGCCTGAACACTTATTTTTAGATATCAAACGGGTTAGTAATACTACATTATTTTTGTGTAACATTTGTTTGTTTACGTTAAAGATTAGCCGGAATAGTATTTGAAATACTACAACGCTGTGGCGTAAATGAACAGCGTCGTTTTAAATGAGTTGTATTTAGTCCACCGGTTTGGTTGTTAGATTTACTCTTTTTTTTATGACTATCAGAATTTAGTATGAAATGGCTTAGTTCTTAATACTTAGTTCGGAAGCTGAAATAAATTATTCTAAAAATATAAAATCTTCGGCGCTTATCAAACTATTTAAAAAATATTTTTCAGCTTATATGTAGGATTCAACTTCATAAGAAAAATGAATATGCACTCACATCAATAATTTTTTGTAGATCACTCGGGAGAGCGCCCTGAAGTTCCTGCAGGACATTCGGCTGGGTATAGAGTTCTTGCAGCGGTCCTATGCCAATCGAATTTTCCCCGAGGAGGTTCGCCAGAATCAGTTAAAGCGCCACAGTCCCGCCATTACCACGCCCCCAGCATCCACTACGACCACAACGACAACAAGTACCACAACAACCACAGAAAAGCCATTCCCAGAAGTGCACGAATCCGGTTCGGAATCAGGAATCGAGCGAGGCGCCGCAGGAGTCCTGCCCGCGAAGAACTTCGATAGCTTCACCTTCTGGAATAAACTCAAAGTTTTGGACAGCGAGGCACAGCAAGGTGGGATTGGGATCATAAACGACATCTTATAAAGAGATAGAAACATATCTTAACCAACATTTTGTTTCACCAACAGATTTAAATGACTATGATGAGGGTCGGGCCAAGATTGTCGAGTACTTGTACAATGAATACTCCCTGGAGGAGATCCTGTACAAACTGGCAAAGGTATTACACTAATGCTAAGCCACTCAAACTTAAATATTCAATAATTGCTGTCTTTTTTCGCAGGTAATGTTTGCTCAATCGCTTTCGCATGGCTCCGATGAGGCCCAAATGGAGCTGCAGAAGCTTACGGAATTTCTAGAGCGCGAAGGTAACATGGGTGTCATACCCATCGACTTGCAGAAGAAGGTTTTGCGTAAGTAACGAGTATTACCTATGAAAAGGCTTAAATTCATTTGTATCTTTTAATTATTCCAGGAGTTCTGCTGAGCGCATTGTCGGACACCCTGACCGAACATCCGGAGTTTCTGCCGGCGGCGCGGGTTAATCTGGCCAACCCATTTTACAGGCTTCCAATACACGCCCCCAGCCAATAGAGACACATTGGGCGGCCATCTCAGATTAATAGAAACCCCTATAAATATATATATGTTAACCCGCATAATCCGCATCAGCTAAATGGCAAGCATATACCCACTGATCGGCGCTACTCTGGGGAGGCGCTCTCTCGGATCTTCGATCCAACTCGACCTAACTAAGTTCATCCGATCGATTGGCACCTTTCACCTTCGTTAACGGATTAGCCTACGTGTAATATAGCAAAAGATACTCAAGTGATATTTTGTGGCCAGGCGGAGTCGGCGGCAGATGCAGATACACTTTCGGTACGACAAGAAAATCAAATCAAAAGTAACCGAACCAAACCAAAAAACCAAAAGACACAACTGATGAGAGAGACTTGCGCCCCTTTGAGCTTTTAAAATTAATGTAGACTATCTATATGTATATGTCCATAGTATGCATACGAATTGGCGCACTTGCTTATATTTGATATGAGTTTGTTAGTTAGATACATTCAGAGGTTGAGATGTCGAGGTCGCTGGCAAAATCGATGGGCCGCCAGGTGGAACGACCGATTTGAAGCAGGAAAGGGCTCTGAGTCCGCCTATATCAGTAGCTAATATGGTTATAACTTGTAACCGCTCCACAGACGAGCGACTTTCGTGAATAGTTATTATTCTATATGTTCACCCCCCTGAATAATTGAGCGTTACAGGCATTATTGATGGATTGGTTAAACGATTGATTGTGTTGCGAGTTACATATACGATATGCAAGTAAGAACTAGAACCTGTATCAACAAATTATCGATTATACGCTCAATATACATAAATATATATATATATATATAAAACATGTGGAAAATCCATTTATTTAACTATTGCTCCTTTTTGGGCTCTGAAGTCTCTGGCTGGTCGAGGAACTGGTTGATTCGTTCTTCAGTCAGCGGCTCCTTACTGTTGAACAGTTTCTCGATCTCGGCCCTCTCTTCCTCGCTAATATCCTTGGCATAGATTTTGGCCAGTTCCTCCAGGCGCTGCTGGTTCTTCTTCAGGTGTCCGGGTAGCCAGAAAATGGTCTGCACCATTCTACAAGAAATAATAGTTACTATGAGGTACCAGGTATTATATTATGATCACATTACAAATTTGTACATTGCGCATTAAATATTTAGAAATAAATAGTTTAGTAAGGACATTACTTCAGAAGTACAAATCCGCAAATGGCCAGTAAAAGACACATTCCCGATGTCTTAAACATGGTCCAATAGTCCACCGTAACTTGTTGGTGTTTCATTTTGGAAATCCTTTGAAAATGAGCTCCACTCGAGACTGAATTATGGCTCGGACTGTCATAAGTGCGATATGGTAATATGCCTGCGGGCCAAGATTGCTAATGTTATGGTCACGTCGTCAGGGGCAGCCGGTTCGGCAGATACGTGTATTATACCCCATCGACAGACCAATCATGTGTGGCCTCTATAAATCGATATCACACAAGCCCTGATTTTGATGTCCCGGCTACAAAGTGGGAATAAAGTGCTAACTGGGCCATATAAGGATTAAAGTGAGCACATGTTGCTGCTGCATGTTTCCGACGGCACTAGCAACATGTTGCTGGCGTGATTTCAGCCATTTTATTGTTTTCACTTGCAATCGCACTTTCTATTTTTAACAGTTATCTTTAACGAATTACGTATTTGCAAATAATAATAAAAATGATATGCCCAATTAAAAAGATCGACCTGCAGAATACCCTCTTCTCAAATATTAAAGTTTCCGAAGTTAAGAGTGGCTTATTGTTATTGATATTATAGTAATAATTTGTAATAATTCCATTGGTGATTTAATAAAAGGACTCTTAAAATGAATTTTTTTTTCTTGAAACAAAATGGCTTAAGTCAATATAACTTAATTTATTATTCTTTAACGACAACATATGCTCTTGACTTTTTAAAGTAAGGGGTACCAAAATAATTGGAAATCGATAAGAAAATCAGACTTTTTGCTGGGGGGTTTGGGCTTCTTTAGACTGTAAATTTGAGACCTGCGATTTCAATCTAAACAAGAAGCTGGTTAGGCCAGGTGTATCTATCTCTCATATATTTAACTGATTTCTTGGGGGTCTTCGTACGCGCTTGCCAATAAATCTGATTGTGACTATCAATGATAGTAGTCAAGATGCTATAAAAGCTGGGATCCCGAACCACACGGATCATAGTACTGCGATGACAAGAGGAGCGTTAAAAGTGACCATCATAATGGTCGGATTGGGCCTGGTTTTGGCAGGATCTCGACCTATTTCTGATTGCGTAAGTAACACTCATTTAGTTAAGTATTTGAGAACAATTTAATAAGACATATTTGTTAAATATTATTTGGTTTTTCTTTTAAAAGATTCAAACCACTTAATTGCATTTTACTTAAGAATTAAATAAGCATCAATTTCATTGTTTTGTAGGGTGAGCGCATTGAGGACGATGGCTACCCGATGGAGCGCCACGAAGTGGTCACCAGTGACAACTACATCCTGACCATGCACCGCATCCCGTATTCCCCCAAAACGGGTGACTCTTCCAACCGACCGGTGGCCTTCCTCATGCACGGCATGCTGAGCTCCTCATCCGATTGGGTGCTCATGGGTCCAGAGCGATCCCTGGCCTACATGCTGGCCGATGCAGGCTACGATGTGTGGATGGGCAATGCCCGAGGCAACACCTACTCCAAGGCGCACAAGTACTGGCCCACTTACTGGCAGATCTTCTGGAACTTCAGCTGGAACGAGATCGGCATGTACGACGTTCCGGCAATGATTGATTACGTCTTGGCGAAGACTGGACAGCAACAGGTGCAATATGTGGGCCACTCCCAAGGCACCACTGTCTATCTGGTGATGGTGTCCGAGAGACCCGAGTACAATGACAAGATCAAGTCCGCCCATCTTCTGGGACCCGCAGCCTATATGGGCAACATGAAGAGCCCCTTGACCCGCGCCTTTGCACCCATTTTGGGCCAGCCCAATGCCATTGTGGAGGTCTGCGGATCCATGGAGTTCATGCCCAGCAACAAGTTCAAGCAGGATTTGGGCATCGAGATGTGCCAGGCCACTTCACCCTATGCCGACATGTGCGCGAACGAGATCTTCTTGATTGGAGGCTACGATACCGATCAACTGGACTACGTAAGTATCTGGAGATGGCTCCAGTTCTATGTAACTTAAAATGATGTTCTCCGTTTGTTCAGGAACTCCTTGAGCACATCAAGGCCACGTCTCCGGCTGGGGCATCCGTGAACCAGAACCTGCACTTCTGTCAGGAATACAACTCCGGAAAGTTCCGTAAATTCGACTACACCGCTCTCCGTAATCCGTATGAGTACGGCAGCTACTTCCCTCCGGATTACAAGCTAAAGAATGCCAAGGCCCCGGTTCTATTGTACTACGGAGCCAATGACTGGATGTGCGATGTGAGCGATGTCCGCAAGTTGAGAGACGAACTGCCCAACATGGCGCTGGACTACCTGGTGCCGTTCGAGAAGTGGGCCCATCTGGATTTCATTTGGGGCACTGAGGCCAGGAAATACGTGTACGACGAGGTCTTGAAGCAGATGCGATCCTACGAATAGATTTATTTCTCAGGCAATAAATGGAACATGTGAGCTAGCAAATTTCGGGATTGATTAGTTCTCCTCCAACTCCATCTCCAGAACATACGATAATATCTTAGACTCCTCATTCTTAAGGGTATACTTGATGCGATAGAAGCCCGGACTCATCAGCTTTTTGAGCAGCTTGACATTGAAGGGATAGTCCTCTAGCACATAGCGTTCCTTGGGCAGAGGACAGCTGCTGGGATGCGGGGCATTCGAGTATTCCTTGATCCGTTCGTAAAAGATATCCTTGTAGTAGCTCTTCATAAAGTCGCAAAGCTGCATCTCGAATATCAAAACCTTCTCGTAGTCTCCATCGCCATCTGGAGAACTTAAGACCTTAAGCACAACCTGTTGAAGGAATAATAATTATTTAATTCCTGGACTATATATAATATAAACTACGTACCATCCAATCATTGTCGAGACGGTGATTCAGATCGAGATATCCGCTGACTTTCAACTCATTTTCCTCGGACTCAGCGATTTGCAGACGACTGCGCAGATATGAGGTATCCTCAGTCACCTTTTCTAATTTCTGGATCCTGATCGTCCTTTTAGCCTGGACACCAATATTACTGGTTAGAAGGATAATTGCAAAGACCGCCACATAAGAGACGGGACATAAAGAGGAGCCCATTACGATACGTTGACGACTGATGGCTGATCATTCGCTCTCATTGGTTTATAAGGATTTAGATAGATGATCGCTAGCAGTTTAAATTAAAGCTTGTACCGGAAACGAAACTGTTTCGGTTATTCCCAGAAATGGTTTATTAATATCGAAACGCGATCCCTTTGTTTTATTAAGCTATTGCACAGTTCTATTTAATTGCCAACATCACGACATATACTATTGACTCCATTTTAAGAACGGTACGCCTATGAAATAACTAGTACCCTACATTTTCTTTTAGCTGATTTTATAAAAAAAAATCGAACTGTGATTTAAATTCTAAGAACCTCATTTTAATCCTTCTCACATCTTGGGATGACCTTTTTGATTTTCATTTATTTGTTTATAAAAAATACACTTCAAAGAAACTATTTGTCCTTTTTTTATTTTTTGACTGTCTTTACACATAAAGCAACAACAAACAAATGCTAAGCCATTGTTAACAAAATATATATAATTAGTAACAGCACGACAATGACGATGGAGTACGATAGAGTCAACCTGTACCTATTATGTCCACACCAGAATATATTTAATATTCTAGCTTCTGTATAATTGTTCTTAACTTTGTTCAAAATCCTGCAAAAGTATACATATTGCTATACGCAGTAAAAAGATAATATGTTTACTTTAAACAAGCAAATTGCGAAGAAATCGACGCTATTTAAGCATTAATATTCACGGTAAATGAATACATTTCTGTATTTTATCAAAAATTATATATTTCGGGATAGCGGCCATCAAACGCTTAACAACAAATATTTTGCTAGCATAAAAGCATCTTGGTTAACAACTGGAACGGGCTAAAGCTAAGTTATGTTCTACACGGTGAACGAATTGCTGCTGGAATGTTGCATTGCTCAAGGGAATCTGCCAGCCAGCCAAGGAGAATTATTGCCTAGTTAGAGTATCGATTGGCATCGCGGCTAGTTCAATGTGCCAAAATTGAGACGCAGTTGCTCCAGGAACACGAAGGTGATGATCGTGTGTGGACCCAGACGCACAAATGCCGGCACATAGCCCTTAAAGAAGCCGAGGGGACCCAGCTTCGCCGTATGCTTCACGATGTCCCACAGGCCATTGAATTCTCCGGGCTTCGCGTTCATCGAGCGCGTCTTCAGCACATCCAACGGCTGGGTGAGAGTGGTGGCTATCGTTCCGGCCACCAGGGAGGCGGTGAAGTGCGTGACCAGGTTGTCTTGGAAATACGGCGTGGCCAGCAGGTAGATCTTCGTCTGGTCATAAAATGCAATTTGGCCAATCGTCATTAGGATGCCACGGGCAGTCGCTGTAGTGGCGCCAGAGAAGAGTCGCTTGAATCCCTCCTGGCGGTAGACCCTAACCAGTCCGTCGAAGGCATTATTGTAGCTGAAAAAGAAGTCAGTTAGTTTAAAGCCTCAAAAGCCATTTACACTACAAACTACTATTTAAAGGATTAAAGGTATTTTCACATACTTGCGTCGTTGTTGCGGCGGCAGTTTTACGTCGTTTTGCATGCGCACGTTGACCATGTCAGCCGGAGTTCCCACGATTCCTCCGACGAGACCGGATGCGCCTGCCAGGGCCACCTTGCCGCCAAAGGTGTCCGTATTGACGTACTCCTTTCCGGCCTCGTACACCCCGAATCTCGCAGTGGAGTATGTCAATTGGCGCAACACGGAGGCGGAGAGGCCGTTGTAGAAGACGAGTACTCCCTGTTCGCGGGCGAGTTTAGGGATCAACTGGGCCACCGACAGGTGACCCTGTTGCGTCTGCAGCGTGACCTTGATGAGGTCGAGTGGATGGGTCACCATGGCTGCACCTACGCTCGCCAATCCGCCAAAGAACCACATCGATTTTCTCTCTTGGTGGGCCATTTTGCGTGTTAGTTATCTTTAGCTAGAAGGTGGTAAATGATATAAGAATATTATTTGGATGCCAAATTAGTATGATTTCCTATACCTATTGCAAATGTGATAGGGCGGCTAAGTCGTATCTCTTGCGATGGGCGTCATTTTCAGTGGGTCGGCTGTGTTATGTCATGCCGGTGGGGCTATAAGGAACTGACGGAATTGAAGGACCCACCGCTAAAACATCTGGGCGGTTGCGCGAAAGCTTAGCTTGAAAGCTTTCGGCGGTTAAATATTGCTAACTGTTGTCTGGGGCGTAGCCGAAAATGTTTACATGGGGTAGTTGGTTAATAATTATTCTAGTTCAAAATCATGTTTTGATTCTATACATTTTAAGGTTGAATGAATAACTAGTTGAAAAATGTAAATAACTCCTTTCAATTTTAAGTCCTTTCCAAAAAACGGTTTGTTTATACTTAATGATGGTAGGGTATAACTCACCTGGCAAAGGCTTTAAATTTGTAAAGAATAAACCAAAAACGCAATAAAAACATTTTAAGCTCAAATAGTTAAGTTCATTAAAAAAATATGTAGCCAAAAAACTGTTTTTCTACAAAAACAATGATGAAAGTGAAGACATGAGTGACTAAGTTAATTCATATGAACCAAAATGCTTCGATTAGAATAATTCGTTTCTTCTGGTCACTATTGGAGCATATGAATGAATTTGTTAATAGTTTTAAAATAAATATTTGTCCCCTTTGAATACGACCATGTATTTTTGTTTGCCTTGGCACGCGGATAGCATTCTGTTAGCACATAACAGAGGTCTTGCTGCGCTTTACAGCACTCTTTTCAGACCTGTTTTCAGACAGATGATCGCCTCGAATTTATGGTCATACTAGCACCTATAACATGTTTTTCATGTCAAAATTGTATATTTGTTTCGTAAACTAAACCGAAAAAGTGAATCCCTTGCCACCAGTGAATTGAAATCTAAGCCCGCCAGTCCTCCAAACACACGGGTGAGTAATTGAGCCCAGTTTGGGCAGCCCACCAACTTGCGCAACAAGTCGCCATTGCCGGGCAGCGTCAATATGCAATTTCTCTAATTTAATTTGTTTATAAACGTCTCGAGTTTTGTTTACATTTTGTTTATAATTTTTGGCAACTATTGCCAACATATCGGTCCTGATCTCATATATTCAGAGTGAGGTAACGTGGAATTCGGACCAACAAAATGAATCGATTCGAGAGCAAGTTCGACTATCTGTTTTCTTTACTCTTACTTGCAAAATGAGTTTATTTACAGAATTAAGTGACTTGCGCTTCAGTAACTTTAAAAATGTTTTTGAATTCTTCGTGAATGAATCACCTTTAACGAACACACATTTTCGAAATGAATTGTCTATGATATAACCTTGAAGTTATAAGAAAATACATATCTTAAAAAATCTTTGGATTTCGTATGATTGTTATAAATTAAATATTATATGAAAAATTCGTCCGATCCTGACCTTATGAAACTCTGATCTTATATAATCGCATAATCTTCCAAGGCCTTTGCCCTTACTTTTTAACATTAAACACTAAACAATGGATTCTATGTATGTTCAAATCTAAATGTATTTACCTAAGCGATTATCTATTTCAGTTATTAGTCGATATAAAAATGTAGTTCTGCTACCAATTTCATACCACAATGTTCTGTAATGTTATTATTGAATTGGCGGCTTATAATGAAAGTCAAGGGCATAGGGTATTCGGTTACAATTAGGTGTGTTTACAGTTGGTATCCATATCGGCCAATAGCCCTTTCGCTCGATTGTTTTGCAACCATTTATACACCCGAGACCCGGGAGTAGTACCAATCTTTATAGGCCTGTTTGTTGGGCCTGCCTTATCAAGTGGACCCGGTTACCGGGGCGTGTTTATAGATAGATAACATGTTTACTATCGATCGAAATCCCGGTGCACCACATTATTGCTGGCATGTGTTGAGTTAGATTCTGTGTTTTCCCAACAGCCCGCCATTATTTATTTATTCAATTACTATTTTTGTTTGGGAACATCCACGTGCGTCGATTGCTTCATAATTTATATGCAGACAAAAATCTATTCTCTTCTCGTTTTATTTTATTTCCACTTTTGTTTCGTTTCTTTTTTCGTCTGAATTTTATCTGAATATAAAAATGAGTGGCAGTGGTCAAAGTCGAATTAATAACGAATATCACATGATCACTGGGCATTCTTTAAGTTGTTTTCGCGCTTAACCGAGCCCCCAAAAAAGATTAGTTGATAATGGATTTTACTACAAATGAACAGCTGATTTGGGACAGACTATTGGAATCGTCCTGTAACCTTTCGTGGCACGAAACATCGCGTGATAATTCACTAACATAATCCGTCTGAAACACTATCTCTACGGGTGTTTGCCCATTTTGAAGCCGCATGTTTGCCTTGCAAATTGAATAATAAAACTGGCACTGCAATTGCAATTGCTAAACTGCTAATGAAGCAAAAAAAAAAAAACAAAAAATAGGACGGGAATTCTGGGCACAGCTGATGGCATATGCATATTTACCTTGAACAAGAAAACGCTGCCTCTGGTTTTCCGGGTGTTGTTGGTTGTCTACTTTCCGCGAAGAAAACTATTTAAAAGGTTTATAATTTTTTTTTTGTGGCACACCAGGAGAGCGCGTTGGAGAGGGAGAGCCAGATAGAGAGTGAGAGGGAAAGAGAGAGAGCGACGTCAGCACGTCATCGTTGTCCACACAAACTGGTCTGGGATTCGGGTAATGGGATTGGACAGAGGCCTTGCTGCTGCTGCTGGAGGCAAACGAAACGCAACGCTTGAGCACCGAAAGCGGACTGATCGCCGCGCAGCGTCAGCGCGGCAGATCCCACACAACTGCCGTCAAAAGTCGACCGTACACTCAAAAAATAGTGTTTCAAAGCGATATTAGAAATGGAATAAAATTTTTTGGAGACTTTTTTAAATCTTGTGATTTGAATTGCAGTTTAAAATATCCCTAATTCTTTGATTGATCTATTAAGTTCCTGCATAAGTATTGTTCAAAGATTTTTAATATTGCTAATGGTAAAAATACTATAATCAAAATAGATTACTATCAATGAAATACAAAGTGGCTTCAAAAAATATTTTTTATTCAAAATATATATTTTTTTGAGTGTCCCCATGCGCTCTGAACTCGAATGAGAGGTCTGCTCTTTATCGCGCGGCCAAGGCGGGCAATTCGGAAGTGTTTTTTCGCACTGGGACTGTCACCGGGATACGGGGACTTGATTCTCGACGCCGGAGCGGGATCGACTTGGTTAGTCAGTGGTTGGCGGTCAGCGGGGCGACACTGCGAGAGAGAGCGAGAGCGGGAGAAAGCGGTACGCGAGCGGTACACCCATTGAGTCGAGCGTCAACATTAAACAACTGGTACTGGTGAGAGCTTTTTATTGACAACGCAATCACTCACCAAACTTTGTATGTGACTGTGTGTGTGCGAGTGCTACGATGATGGTATCTTTTGGCATAAGAAATCATAACACTCGGGAATTACGTTGTAATTGTGAGCATTGCTAATATCTGGTATCCATTCAATGGCGCATTTCCCATATGGTCATGGGGTAATAGTCATGAAAATGCCATGTGCAAATGACTCAAATTTTCCATTCAGAAAACATTTATGTAATTTCAAGAAAATCCGGGCGTGCGCCTGCCAAAACCCATTAATCATTGGACCCTAATTAACGGAACATTATTATTTTGTGCCTAATTAAATCGATTGCTTGTGTAATGCACTTTTAAGTCAAGGTTTAATTAGAATGTTTTTGTTTGCCTGCACTTTGAGCAGTTAACGCTTCGAAGCGGAAAATCTGTTGCCTAGACGGTAATCTTGGCCGTGATAAGAGTCCATAGCGAGAATGAATCCGCAAATATTTTCTCCAACTTGTATTACCATAGTGCTTAATTCTTCTTTAAATATTTTCTCGCACGTTTTCAGTGCATGTCCCACCATTAACACCAATTTGTATCTCCCAGCTATTTTAGCAACTCTATCCCTAGTGTTAAATTTTGATTAAATACAATGAAAAAGAACTCTTAAATATAGCTTCATGAAGCTTTGTCGGAAAGCTTTTTACCCCTCATAGGAGTTTTAGGAGCTTTGGAGTCTAACTGGGCATTTGGCAGCGCTTCTTACAACGATATTTTGGCTCAGGGGTTTAAGTGCCATCTTATATTCCAATTTTATTACTAAAAACGTGGGTTCAATCTCCTGTTTGGGAAATAATTTTTTTTTTTTAATTTTTAAATTATCAATCCAAATTTATAAGTACATTTTAGGTTACCCAGCCCAACATAAAAGTGTATTTTATTTTATTTTTAGATAAAGTAAACTAAACTAAATATTGTCAATTATCAGTTAATAGTAAAAGCTAGAAAGACAGTGACACCTAGACTATAAATAATGAACAAAATCTGCTTTCCCCCAATATAAATGCTTAATAATTTATTACTCTTGGTTTATTTACTCTCTCTTTGTGTATTAAGTACACTGTGTGCCACGTGTGCCGCTGACAGCAATGATGAAGTGACAAGATGGAAATTTCCTCCTTATTCATTTTCCCTCCCCGATTTTGGCCAATAAATTTCAAGTTGTTGGCCCCGCTCGAGTGTTTTTAACCTCATTGGCTCGGTCGCCACGTGACCTGACCCGAATGAAAAAAAAAAACAAACAAAATACTGCGCACTTACTTGTAATTAATTGAACTCCACAAATGACACTTGCAAATTGACTCATGACTGTTCTTTTTATGCTATTTCAGATCGAAACAATGGCCACCTCAGTCCTGCTAGCCTGTGGACTCAATGAGCAGAAATTGCCAGGATTTATCCACATCAGCGAGGAGTCCAATGTGGATGGCAGCTTTCTGATCAGCTGCGTTTTGGGTCAGAGATTGCGCATCTCAAATGCTGGAACCCTGCTCGTCTGTCTGCAGCATCACTACCAGCATTATTTCAATGCTGGCATGAGATTGGGGTATAATACTAACATTTTCCAAGGGAAAACCCTGGGTGTTATCGATGTTCTGAGTGACATGGCTGGCGAGGGATTGGCTTCCAAATGGCTAACGAATACCGAGGGTCAGACATTAACCGAGCAGCTAGTAGATGATATTCGCGCCCAGGTGGAGAGCAACTATGCCAATCGCAACTCCTATACGGTTCTGATCGACAATCTGTCCATATTGTTTAATTTGGGAGCAAGCAAGCTGCAGGTTCAGCAGTTCTGCCAGGACCTGGCTGCGCTAGCCAAGGAGCGCGAAAAGCTGACGGTGATCACCAAGCTTAGCAACAGCGACATCTACCAGCTGACGGACAACAATGTGGCCAAGCTCGGTCAGGTGCGCATCCAGGTGTTGCGTTTGAAGAGTGGTGTCTTCCGTGAGGTGGATGGCAAGCTGCTAATCGAACGCGTCCTGGACGAAGGAAACTATGCCTGCGAGGAGACACGCAAGGAGGTGCTCTACAAGGTCAACGATCGCAACGTCAAGGTCTTTGCACCCGGCGAAATTGGGGTCAAGGTCTAAAGGATGCATAAGCTCAAATAATTGTATGAATTTTAATAAAGCCATTTTTTGTATATTCCAAACATAGCCAGTCAAAGGTTTCTTATTGCGGCGGAATATAAAGTAATTGTATCTAATTTTGAAATAGTAAATCAAACGACTAGACTTGTAATTGGAACCATTATTTTAGTTATATTTTTGCAAATATGTCATTCTGTTTCCTAGGCTAGCTGTTGAAATTAAAATTAATTTAAATTTAAACCTATAAGCTGTTTGTTAAAAGGACTCAATCACGTTGTGAGTAATAGGTAGTCATCCTTCTCTGGCGGTCAATGCTCCTCCTTGTTCAATCAAATGGCCTTTGTGCGTTCCTTTTCTGGTAGCATCTGTTGACGTCACCCTAAATGGCGAAGTATTGATGAATTTATGTCTGGTCACGATCAATAAGGAGCCAGTAAAAACGACTCAAGGCGGCGGTAACCCAAGTCAGCGTCAGAAAAGTTTGCCTAAACTCGTAGGTCCACATAAACGCTAAATGACGTTGCCGACAATAAAAGCGGGCAATTGAATTTTTCCAAGCCATACAGCCAAAAAAAAAGTTGATTAACTACGCCTGGGTCCCTGCCAGAAATGTGCTTTGCTTTGCAAAGAGTTTTTGGGGTCCAGCCGGAGGAAGATTTATTTATATCTGTGTTGTGTCCCCTGAATTGGATTAGGTTTTACCGACTAGCATAATGGCTTTCCAGTTTGTTAATTACTTGAAATTTTCCTATCCCCAAGCACTTTATGACAGACTTTGATGGAAACGTCCAGAAGGAAATTTGATATTTTATGCTTTACACGATGACGAGTTTATGTCTTGGCCTTGATTAATGGGAATTATCTTTTAAATGCCTGTAATTTTTGTGGAACTTCTTTAAACACTTTCGGCAAGTGCTTACAGCCTGTGGCGAGGCCACAAATTCGTATTCGCTCATTTGGAATTCACGTCGCAAATTGTCGAAGGACCAAGCCAGGCGTAAATGGAGAATTGCATATAGCGGTGGCGCACAATCTTCCAGATATGGCCCCTAAACAAACCCAACAGATGACTTAATTAATTACGCAAATGCTTTTTGTGCACCCAAGCGCTGAATGTCGCTTATTGAAAGTTATCGCGGCGCGGAGCGCCAGGATATCGGAGCCAATCGAAGGACGTGCCTTAAAATTCAGCAAATGCAAAAGGGGAAGGAATAAGCGACGCCTGTCGAAACGGAAGCTTACGAATATCTACTTGAATACCCCTGAAAATATAATGGAAAAGAGAAAGAAAATCTTTGCTGAGTAATATTTAAATAAAATTTGTAAACAATTACCCATTTTACACATTTGGAATTTATAAATTATAATAATCATATTTTAAAAAATATTTGTTCATCATCCATGTATCAGTGAAAACAAGTTAATCAACATTTTTATACATATTTTAGATGTTTGTATAAATAATTGATTTATTCAGGAAATGCACAGATGTGCGAATATTTTCTCAGAGTGCCCCTTTTGAGTTTTGTGAGACCGGGAAAATCCAATTGCCGGTTTGTCCTTCTCAGCAGGAATAGCAACAAGCGGGCAAAAAGGAACTGAAAATAATGATGGGGTAAAGGAAGTGTATTCTCGCATGAAGTACGAAAGGATGTTACATTGAGTGCTTAGGACACGCCCCTTTACGAACGAACCGGTCTCTGTTAATGACAGTGCCACATACGATTTTTGTTGCATACTTTCGGGCACGCAGGAAATGAGTGCTCGCCCAAATATGCAGCAGTCTGCACATACGTATACGTTATATTTATGTACGAATTGATGACAGCAGCCGAAACGCAAAAAAAAAAGAAAGAAAATGGTGCACAGGCTATAATTTCTTCACATAGGATCGTCATAAACATAAATTCGGCTCGCCGGTCTGTCCTTTCATCAATGATAATAACGTCGCATTTGTGCGGTCCAGGCCTGAAAAATTGGGCCAGCGATTCGAGTGCGATGACCAACCAGAAGAACACAGACACCTACGTCATTCTTAGCCCTTCATGCTCTCCACTTCCATTAAAGCTGGGAAACATTCACCCTTCTCAACGCCGAAAATAGGGGGGTACATTTTTTAGGGTTTGACATGATGCCATATCTTCCGATTTTCATCGCCATTGTATCGCGCGCTGAATTATCGGCAGCCACGCTCTTGCCAACATCTTGTGTTTGCTGATGCCACACAGGGCGTATGTGTAATATTTATTTAACAACCACACACACGCACACTTTTGCTTTAAACGGCGAAAGTTGAAGATGCTTTTAGCTGCCTCTGCCGTCGCGAACTCTCTTTTCTAAAAGGATTATAGAAAGTTGGTTAAAAGAGTTGCCAAAGACAACACGAATGGGGTTGGGGCGATAAATAATAAAACCAAAAGACGGTTGTAGCTAGAGGGTACTTCTGTTACTAAAATATCAAATATCTCTGTATCAAATATTTTGTTTTCCAAATCTTTGTTATTTGTAAGAGTTTATGAATCAATTTAATACGAACTTAAAGAAGCTTGATAAGATATTTTTGGAAATGGCTGCTATAAAACGAGCCAAAACTTTTGTCGAATTAAATTTAAGCGCAGTCTTTTGGCCACATTTCAGATTTAATTTTATCTTGTTCAAAAGAACGCAGCAGAAAATGCATACAATTTTACTAATTCAATATGAATATTTGAGTCGTGTGTCATTCAAACGGAATTGTCAACTGTTTAGTGTCCTTTGTGAGCGCTCTCCTTCCGATGCAGAAAGTTTTTCATGGGTTTCCTCGTTTTGCTTCCATTTTACTTCCGTCGTTTTGCCACGATTCCAGTTCCGGGAAAGCAATTAAAGATACATTTAAAGCGAAATGAACGCTAATGAATTTAATAATTTCCATTCAAGTGGTGTGCAAACATTTTTCGATTTCGAGAGGATTGAGATTAAATCAGCCGGAATGTTACCACAATACCTGGCCGCTTTCATTAGACCACAAATTTATAGGTGCAGTAATCGCATTTCACCGCCATCGCCGCAGAAGTGGCTGCTAAACCGAAAAACATTCAAATTGATTACATTGCGTATACGCAACATTTGGCACTCGGGCTTTTTCGTACTCAAATATTGTTGTTTGACACTTTTTTTGCGTTTGTCTTTCCTGCGGGTTTTTGGAACCGCGCCATCTAATGTGGGCTGTGCCATGATTATGCGGTTGGCTGGTTTTGCGTGGGAGCGTGTTACTTTCGTGACTTTAAGCCAGGTTAAGTGCTCGCACCTACGCTATAACAGTTTGAGGCACAAATTGAAAGCTCCAAGCGAACTGGGTGCAAATCAACCGGGACAAACAATTACCAATTTCGATATGCACAGTCAGACAAGGACGTTTCCGTGCCATAAAAGCGTCCGAGTATAACATAGAAAGATACCACATTGATGGCTCGTTACCAACAAATTGCATTGAAGTCCCATCTCCTAGCTGTTTGCTTTATTTGCAGAAATACGTTTTATGGCTTGTCCAGCTGCCATAAAGATCCCTTCGGCATTGGACATGACCATGGACAAGAGATCAACTGGTCGTTGGTCATTGCCAATTGAAATGAGGGAGCAGATTCCGCACTTTGCGTTACTATAATATTTTAAGATTAACTGGCGGAGAATGCTATGCAATTATAAACTTACTGTTTGAATTCTCACTAGTTATTGTTAGCTTGCAGGTAAACCACAGGATAAAAACTTTAACTGGTACCTAAATAACAACTATTCAGAACCATACATAAATTCACTTTTGCCCTTTGGAATTATGTATCTATGGTAGCAACACGTGGCCAATTGCGCTGAATGTTTTCAAAGACTCAATAACGGGAATATTGATTGTAATTTGCATACACTTTTAAACTAGATTAGGCGGCACCTACGACATTCCGAGAAGACAAAATTCCAGCAGCAGGCCGGATTCGGTGTCACGTAGTCCTCAGATGTGATCTCCGTGGGACTGACAAATGCCTCTCCTATCATAGGCTCGTGTTTGCTGACCTTTGCTGCTCGGAATCCTTAAGCAGTTCGCGGTAGAAGCCTGCCCGGGACAACCACTTATATAATAAGCATGAAGCGACGAGCTCTCTGCCTTTGATAACCAATAGGTTGGCGAAGAAGTGCTGGTGAAATTATGTTCAGCTGGATACCTTTAATTACGGCACGTTATTGTGATGGCCACCTTCTGCTGACTGCTACTTAATGCTCGTAATTTCGCTGAAAACTTTGCCGCTGCAGTAAATTTTGAACAAAGTACACTTGCACAAAGGGCGTCGACAGCAAAGATAAAGAGGCAGTCAAAGCTAAATCCGGCACACTGCAAAAAACTTGACTACATTTTGTACAAAATAAATGTGCTTTATCTGCGTTATCTGCTTCAATGCAAGATTTAAGTTTATTTTTACTTTTATTTTATTTCAAATTTTTAAAAACAACATATCTTCCTCTCTTGCACATTGGAGTGACCTTTTTCTATAATAATAACTTATAAAAACAATATCTTGAAAATCTAAAGTATGTTGATGCATCCTCCTACACGATGTTCATTCTAATTGAATGTAAGTGTGTCTCGAAAGGGATTTTGTTTAAGTGTAAGCCAAACACAAACATTGGATACCCCAAAATGTTACGCCCTCAGGCGAACTCACAGATACAGCGAATCCCAAAAACACATACTAACACCCCCACACTCACGAAACAGAGACACTCACACAGGTGGCCGAAATATTTACTGTCTAAAATGGCAAGTCGCGTGTTGTAATTTTCATGTGTCGGCAAAACGGAAACGGAACAGCAAAGCAAACACAAAGCTAACTTTCTACACACACACACACACATACCATGCCAACGTACCACAACACAGACCAACAAAGACAAACGCACAGATGGGCGGAAAAGGACGAAAACCACAGCGAACGATAATGGAAAGCATTAAAGCAGATTACTTGCGAAGCCAAAATGCCAAGAGACACAGCGGCAGTCTGAATTAGTGAAATTCAAGGACGCGACTCCTTTTTTGTATGCGCGAAAAGGCTTCGAATTGATGAAGATGAAGGTCATTCGTCGATGGCTGCAATCAGTGCCTTCTTTACTGCTATTCCAGGATAGTGGTATCCATTTGGTTGGTCCGCCATTTGCCTAGGCCAATTTTAATTATTTGCTTTCTTTTCGGAGGATTAAAGTGGACCCAGTGCAGTGTTGCCAACTTGGCCATTTTTTTTAAAATAAAATAACGGATTAGTTTTTAAGTAAAAAATTTAAATTTCAAAGTTTGAAAGCTAGATAAGAGAATTATCTATTAAAAAATTAACGATTGTTAATACAAATCAAGTTGTAAATTTTAAAAGTTAAGTAATTAATCGGGCTTTATTGTTTTTTTTTCCACTAATTGAAAATCCACCATTATTATTATATAGTATTATTGCTATTCATAAGCTGCCTGCTCCAAAATGTAGGCAACACTTTTTAGGTGGTTTTAGCCCGCACACCCACACGCCCATACACACACTTAGCCATTCTAGTTAAAACTAAGAAGGAGAAAAATAGAACTTGTCGCTGGGCAATTTGTTTAATGAAATCATCAAATTAAATAAAATGTGCGGCCCAAAAAGTGTAAGTGTAAGCAATTTGCCGGCGCCTTTGTTGTTGCTGCTGCTGGTTTTTTTGTGTCATGAAATATAAAACCACAGTATGACATGGCCCAAGCCCCACTAATGTCCCTTCCTCCGCCTAACACGTGCCCGCCCACTGAAACCACAAGTACACTGAGGAAAACAGGATAAATGTATGGTGAAAAATGTTGAAGTTAAATTAATATATTATACGCATTTACTTAATCAACTTTGAGCATTTTTCATATCCTTAACATTTTTGTACTTTTTTTCAGCGCAGTGCAATTTGTAACCAAAGTCAACAGCATAACTGTGCGCGTGTCGGTCGAATGCTATCACGTCTCTTTGGCTGTCATTTTGGCCATGTTTTCAGCCTAAATAGCCCGTTGCCCCTCGACTCGATCCTGGCCAAAATGCCCCCTCGGGCGTTTCAATTACATTATTAATCACATCACTCGCAGGTCTTATTTTAAGCAGTTTGCCGCCCCAGCTGCCGGGCAATAAATTCGTTGGCCACTAACAAAACTTTTTCAATTAACACAAAATTATGCAAATTGAGTGGCTGGCAAAGTCGGAGTCATAGGAGTTGCTTAGATAGCGAAAAGACAAATGGCTCTGCCAAAGATTTCGGATGTCGTATTTTTTTCCCCGACGGCACGAAGGATTTATAGAATCACTACATTCTACAATGGACCAATATTTTCATATGCGGGGATTTTTATAGTATATAATATATATAGTTTGATTATATATAATCATAATTTGATTTATTTATTGGTTACTTTGCAGACATGACATAAATCGTGTTCCTCGAATGCTAATAAGAAAGAAAAAGAGTTACTAATAAATCAGACTCCAATATAGGGTATTTACCTTTCCATTATCATTTTAAGTGTGCTGCCCTTTAGTATAAGCAAAACAAATATGAGTATTCCAAAGGTGGCATTTAAGTAGACTGTTAAATTCAGAACTATAGTGTCCAGCAAAAGGTGAGAATCCTCAGCCAATCGCGTAAGTTGGTCAAGTAGCCAACTTGCGCCCATAATCAGAAAAAGTCGCACAAACTGTATGTAACTAAAATTAATATATAGAATAGTTCTAATTTCAAATGAGACTAGTTTTTACGTCTGAACATCGAATTCAAGACAGGTCGTAGTTCTGTCGTCATGTTGGGCGAAACTCTTGACTTCCTTCTTTACTTTCCAAATGTAAATGGCTGTTAGGATGAACATGATCACATTAAAGCTGTTTAGGATTACTATCGGTATATGACTGTAAAACCATGAAGATGATTTCCAGTCTGTAAATTAATATGTGTAAGCTATTTAAATAAACGATTAAAATGAAAAACAACAAACCTTTAACCGAGCACCCAAAGTAACCGACCAAAGGCAACCATCCCAATTTCTCTGGATCATTTTCCCACATTTGGTTCATTGAAAAAATCACTGCTGTGGGAATAGCAGCCGTGCACCAGACGAAGGTGTTGTATATCAGGAATCGATACTTTGGTTCGTGACGGTTCAGGGAAGTAAAAAGTTCCCACAAATGGAAGCTTACGACAGAAAACCATAGGTACGATGACATCGAAAAGAAGTATTTCGTGTATCCTATTGGCGATCTATTTTTAATTACAATTTAAGATAAAAAATAGTTGTAGACCAACCTGCAGCGGAACAAATGTTCTGTAATAAACTAATGTGATCCATTGTCCAAATAAAATACTCCATGAACATGCTAAAAAGTGAGCACATAAGGCACTTTCCAAGTAAATTCCGAAGCTTCTTAACAGAAAGATACACGGCCAGAGTAAGGATGAAGCCTACTACTGATATCACAGAAACTAAAAGATAATTTATTTAAGTTTATTGAAATAATAAATTTGTTAAAGGTCTGTTACGCTGGGGTGTTCCTGGCATCACATTTCGGTAGCACCTTCGATTTATAATCCTTATGGTTTTCGGAAAGTCCGCGTAGATTTCGGGATAAAGGCAGTATTGATCATTGGACAAGATCTCGGCGGAGGTGTGGAGGAGTATGGATCCGTCCTGAAAAGAGTTTGATAAGAGTGAGCTAGTGAAGCCAAAGGAAAAACTAAATTAAACCTTTAGCATCGTGTACTCATCACTTTTTAGGCTGACAATCTCGTCGCATGGCTGAAACTGTTCCCTTACAACCAGGAGTTCTGTGGAATTATGCTGCGGTATCATATTTAGTTCGGCCAAAGGTGGATCAGTCAGCAATATATCCTGCATCGTTAGGTCCAACATGGTTAGTTTAATTTCCTTCTTAACTCCATCACCACACTCTCCATTGCTTAAAATATTTTTGCGGGCGCAGCAGATTCGAATGCAGGTCCTAACTTTGCAGATACAGGCTCTTAAATTGCTTTCAGCAGGAACTTTGGAACCATCCATTAGCTCCTTATAGTCGAACTCGCCGGTCAGGTTGGCTGGAATTTCAAAATGTTCATAGATATAGGCATCGTTGATCCGTTTAAAATTCGATATATTGATGGTTTCATCGTATTTGCAGTTCGGAATTTCTGCACTCGAGTTTTTCGCGATGGTTACGATAATAAGTGTACAGAAACATTTGAACCACAAAAACATAATTCACATGGAAGTAAAAACTGGACTGGGGTTCCAGACGACTTGGTCGTGCATTAAATAGGTCTTTGACTTTTATAATCTGGAGAGAGAAATGAGAAATGATTAGTTATTGTTTCTTTTTTGTATAAAACATATGCTTAAACAATAATGGTCTCATAGGGCTTTAGATATGTATATATATAGTGTATAAATATAAACATAACGATTTAACAGAACATAATCAGGGTCAACTCCCTATACACTCGTTAATGTTTCTTTTCTAAGCATGAGATGATTGAACAAATCATTAAAACTGGTTATTTTAAGAAGAATTTAAAGTATGCCGCTATAGTTATAGATATCCCTGGGGCAATGTCTCTAATGACTGCTAATGCTGTTGTACTTGTAGTTGGCCTCTCATTAAGACGAGGGAGCCATAAATTCACGAATATACGCGACGAAGCCAGAAACTCTATTCATGCTCACAGGGGGTATGAAAAGTACACTTAGAGAATTTTGTATGTACTACATAGTGCTGAAAGTCATGGTTTAATAAAGGTAACAAAGATAAAGGTAACATTAGGATTACATTTAATACATATATTTTCTTCCTACCATTTTTTCCTTGCTTTTAAGTATTTTAAGTATTTCTTAATACGAAGATTGAATATTCTCCCTGTGCAGTCACAGGTTCTCAGCATTCCAGATGCATTTTCAGCTATGAGGCATTCATCAGAGCGCGTTTCGCGTTCACATTGTCTCGCCGGAGAACGAGGATGTGGCTGTGACTGTCATCCGCAGGAACAAGGACGCCGATGGATCCAGAGAGGGGGGCGCGGAGCTGTCTCGTTACGCTTACTTAGCTGCTTAATTTATGCATTGTGCAAGGCGCAAATGATGCATTGTTTGCCATTGCAGTGTGTTTTCTGGTCTGGTCGTAAAGTTTCCCCGGGAGGAAAGTTTGGCGCACCAATTCCAATTTCAATGTGGTGAAATCGAGTTCAACTAATCAATTAACACTTCTTAAGTACGCAAGATACACCTACTTAAATCCATTAAATATTTCTATTAATTAGAAACAAACTTATATATTTTTGATTTAGGTTTAGAAGGATCAAAGTACTTACCAACAGATTGCTTAGGTATTTAATATACTATAAAGTATGGATTAGACTTAAAATCAATATCAGCCAAGCTAACCGAGATCTAAAAAATTCTCTTGATGTTGCAAATCGCTCCAATTTGACTCAAATTTGATCTCACTGTTATTTCCGCAAACTTTCTTGCGGGTCTGTTCGCCGATTAAATATAATTTCAGCTGAGCTGCCACATGCCACAACCACTGCCACTAAATTGCGCAAAGTTGTACCCTAAAGATGCAGCAACTAAAGCTGTCGCCGTGCTCACCTTTTCCTCCAGGGGAGCTGCGAAACTTGCAATTAAGTTAGTGGCTTTCTTTCTTGCCACCTGCAGCAACTGCTCACTAAATGCGCATCACGGTACTTAAAACAATTTTGCCTTAAAGCGGATTCGGATTTTAATTGTTTGTTGAAGCTCGCCGTGTATTTAATTTAATGTTTAATTTTGTTGGATTTATTGAAGGGTAAGTTATAATCGTAGCTATTAAGAATCTTTGCCATACATTTGAAATGAGAATTTCTACTGAAACATTCCCTTTAGTCTACAATTCTCTTTAACCCCAATGTTGGCTGCAAAGGAGTTAACCCACCGCTCTGAGTGAGATGTATTAATGTCAGCGATGGTCAACAGGTTGGCAAATAGGAATTGATAGCGACTGACCCGTCTGAGCGGAAATAGACAGACAACTCGATGGTGGAATCGATTTGTCTGGTGACGTTGGCCAAAAGGATATTTGCTGGCTCGAAAAACGCTATCAATTGGCAATTATGTGCTATGGACGTTCTACGCTGTTTGAATTTTATGTACCGGCTGCTCCTGAGTGGCTGGCAATGATTTCGTTTTCGCATAAATCAAACAGGAATTGCGTAAGAATGTTGCTTTAACTTATTTACTCTTGACTTATTGTTGTTTTCATTTTCGTTTTTGTTGCTTGTGGGAAATTTATATTTTTTAATGCGCCCTGTTCTGTTTTAAGGCGTTTCCATTTATATTCCGTCGTGCCCTTGGTAAATGTTACATAATGATAAGCGAAACGAGAAGTGTGAAATGTAAATAAAATACTGACTTCCTATGCTTAAATTATTATAACAAATTAATTTTACCCAAATGGAATATAAACATGAATATTCAACTTTTTATTTGGACTTTAAACCTTTTCAGCTTTAAAGAATATTTTTTTGTAACTACAATAAGTAAATAATATAAGTTCTTTAAATGGAAATTAATTAGAGCTTTCGCTTTTAGCTCTTAAATAGACTTCATTTTTTTCCAGCTTTCGCCGTCTCGTAAAAATTGTATTCTTTGTAAAACACCTGACAACACTGATAGCTGCCTCGTCCTTTTGTTTACTCTGCATTGATTTATGCATTGAGTGTTTTAAATGTGGGCGTGCTATTTATGGGCCTTGACCGATGTTCTTTCGTCTGCTGGCGTTTTTGCGCCCCTTGCACTTGATTTGTGGCTTGTCCTGCAGACGAGGACTCCACACCCAACGACACATCCAAGCCAGGACTCTGGATGTGGCGTGTCCTGGCGAAAGGTCACTTGATGTATGGGGACCTTAGCTTCTTGGCGCTCGGCTAGTTTGCATATTTGGCTGCTGCTGTGTCAGCAGTGGAAATTACTTCAAATATTATGGCTTCTTGTCCTGTCAGTCAGTCAGTCGCCAGCCAGATTTGTGTCCGAAAATTTCGTGACAAATTTGATAAGACTCTGCAGCTCATTTGTACGGCATGTTTGGCTGCTTTGTTGGCTGGGTTTGTGCTGCATTGCACTTGGGTGCTGATTTTCCCATCAACATAACAAATGAGTGTCGCTCCTTCGTCTGCAGATCTGTCGTCGCTGTCAATTGGATGGTTCTCCAATTTGAACCTGAATCGAATCTTATCAGTCTAATGAAAACCAAACTTAGCTCGAGTGATTGCTTAATGACCAGCAGAAGTGTGGCGAAAACATAAGACCTCTTTAAAAATTACGCATACGACGCGTATGCCGACCATGCTTTAAGTTTAAACGTGGTGAAAATAAATATGGCTTTAAATAAGAAGAATGTAATTTAAAATCAAGCATTTAATTACGGACAACTATGCTGAAATTTTAGAGCATTAGCCAAACAAAATCCATTGGCCTGAGTGTGTCAACAAACCATTTCAATTAGGCCAAAACCGGACACTCAATGCAAATGTGGAGCAGACCGACCACATGCGGAGGAGACGACTTGCCAGGAATCAGCAATTTAACGTCGGTTAAAGCCGCAGACATCGCATCAACATGGAGCAGTTGGGTGCCCAAAAGCCGGAGTCCCTGTGTCGATTGCCGTAGGATTGCCATGTGTGCGCGTGTTGCTTCAGCAGACCGTAAGCTACGTGCCAGACGTTCCTCCACGGACCCCCAAAACCTCCAAAAACCCCATGCCCACTGCCATGTGTCGACCATCCCCCCTTTTCCTTTTCAGGGGCGGCATGCCAACAGCTGCGAGTCGCTGTCTCGATTTCTTTGTGTGATTTGTTGTGGAACGGATGTTGGCAACATGTCCCACGAACGGCGGACACAGTGCTCCTTTGACCCTTCTTCATTTCTATATACTTTTTTTTGCAGCCATTCTTGCCCCTTGCCAAATAGTTGACTTCACTTCGCGTCCACAATTGTTTGCCATTTAATTCGCTTTCGCCTGATATCAACCTAATTGAATTCATTTCAACAGCAGATGTCGGAATCCTAAGAATTCGCATACCGTGGCGGGGCTGAAATGGATACATTATAAGATAATGCTTCGCTATGAAAATGAATGAAATTTATTCATTCTCGGTTTCGATTGAACGTGACTGGAAATCATTAGAATCGAAAAGGGATCGAAAAGTAAAGGTCGCACTTGTAAAAACATACAGCTATTGAATTGATTACAATAATATACACTCTAATCGAAATAACTTTCATCGACCATTTTTGATTTTATGTAATGCTTAAATTTAAAAATTGCGTATTTACTTCGCATTAAATAAAGTGTTGTATTACCAGATACATTTTGGTAATCGAAACAAATGGCAACATTTATGACGGTTATACAGAGATTTAGATTCCGCATTAGCAAAAATTATTTGTAAACTTTTTGTGTAAAATTTTACTTGTAAAGTTGCTTATCTGGAAAAAGTTTTCCATTTTTCCTTTTCATATCCTGCACGGAAACGTAAAGCAAAACGGTTGAAATTATGACAAAAAAAAGAATTTAAGGCATGTGAAATCATTTTTAGCAAAATGTTGTTCCTTTTGGCAATTAAAGTATCAGGCTAAAACGACCACAAGTAATATGTCAAAAAACCTTGATTTTCTCAGAACTGACATGCTTTTAATGCCGTTAAATTTTTATTTACTTGAACGACTTTGTCTCTGTGGAATTCAGGGAAACGCGGTCTTTAAATTGTGAGCTCTACTTCTTTCTCGGAATATTGTTAACTTTATGCTCTGTAAGCGACAGCAGCGATCAACAATTAAAAACAATTTGCAGACGTTAAATGAGAAAACTTAGTCAGTAGTGGAGCTGTAGTTGTTAATTAGCTTATGATTATTTGAGCTATTTGATTTTTGAGAAAAATTAAAAACATTTAAAGTCGCTTAAGACGTTCAAGCTTGTAAAATGAATAAATTGAAACTACCTTACTAATATGCAGGATTTTTTTAATACATAAATTTCATGCCTTTAATAAGTAGTTCCTATTTAAAATCAATTGAAATTTGTGACGCGTGAAGCTTACATTTGTTATGGCGCAAAAAACACAACCTCTTTCTCACATCATTCTCTATATAAACACAACTGACGAGCTGGGTTAATGGTCAACGAAGATAATTGAAATACTAAATAAATCAATTATTTAATTGCGAATATACAGATAAAAATTGTAACCGCTAATTTGCGTATTTTATATTAAATTACGTTCGATTATGTAGTGAACAAATGGCAGACACTTCATTGAAAATGCAATCCTTAATGACTAAAATAGTTGGAGAAGCGAAAATGGGAATAAACAAGTTGGCTTACAAAGTGGAATAAGTAAGAAGGATTTCTTGTCCTGTTCCCAAGCAAATGCTAATTAATAAACTTACCCCGGTCCGGAGAAAGCAGTTGAAATTTGTAACTTTACACTATGCCACTGTTGTTCCCTGCACGAGTTTAGAGATTAATTTCAATTGACCAACTCGATGCCATGGTAGTTTCAGCTCCACTGACGTCGATAGCAGCAAAAAGCAGCTTTCGGGAGGGCATCACTGGAACTGGTACTGGAAAATGGCGTTAAATCCCAAACAAATTATCTCAGACACGTTTCAGCATGGAAACAAGATGCCAGGAGGCACACATCCACCAGCAGGACGATTAAAGCCTGATTTTGATTCTGGTAAAGTTCCCAGAAAATCCTTGCGGCTCATAGTGCCGCTTTAAGGACAATTACCCCGGGTTTTCGCCGAAAAACCCACTGGCAATTGCAAAGAAAGTATAAACACACGGAGACAAATTTTCATAAATAAATTAAATTATTAAGCAATTTGTGCGAAAAGTATTCTTGTATTCTTGTATGGATATTATTAGATTTATAATATACTCTTTTTACTTTAAGTTAACCAACAATTCAAGAATGGCTAAGACTAAGAAGTAAATGATTGGGACTATAATTCTTTGCCAGTGCAATTCTCTGAGGAAGGTCGCCGCATCCAGATCAAATCCGGAGACAGGGACTTGGATGGGTTCATGCTCATGCCCAACGCTCCATGTCCATGTCCATGTCCATGGTCAGGGCGGCACGGTTTATTGTTTTGGCCACTGCAATTGAGCGAAATATTTCGAGTTATTTTTGGCTCTCGACTTGTGGCGCAGCTAATCTTGAGTTGTCTGCTTTCGGAGATTGCGAGTTTTGTTTTGTTTGTCTCGAAAAAAAATACATATAGAAGTGGGGTAGATAGGGGTCGCAAGCTGGGGCTTTAAGTACGTCGAGTACATCGAGGCCATAAAGCAAACACTTTTAGTTTGTTGAACTGTGACCGAAGGTCGGGGCTTCTAATTCGTTGTCAAAAACTGCCAGTGCCAGCTGCTGACTGCCTCTTGGATTTTAAACTGTCCTCCCTTGTTATTTT
The DNA here is from genome assembly GCF_004382195.2 of Drosophila sechellia. Classification (NCBI taxonomy): domain Eukaryota; kingdom Metazoa; phylum Arthropoda; class Insecta; order Diptera; family Drosophilidae; genus Drosophila; species Drosophila sechellia. The sequence goes on from NC_045952.1 coordinate 15,232,063, forward strand.
AATTTGCCTCATTGTTCTGCGGCGACATGGCACTGATATTACAGCAGCAGTTTTATATGGCCAGGATAACGGCCCGATTGGCCAACCGGCAGGACTAAAATTTAATTAAAATTTCTGCTCTGACATGGCACGGCATTTAAAGTGTAAATCGGTTATGCACCATCACAATCCGACTGAGCCGCAACGGACAGCGTGTAGCACACAGAAAATAATATTTATTTGCCATCCATCGATGGGGGGCACGAGTTGAGTTGAATTGACCCCATGGCAGTGCCAGCAAAGGAATCAATTGGGTTCATCGAAACAGAGCACAATAAATAAACACATAAGTCGCCTATGAAGTGTGTCCTTTGGAGCGTGTTTACGCAACTTTAATTGTTGCCCATAACAAGGACACTCGAGCTGTTTTCCACAATCGTTTTTGCCAGCCGCCCGACCGCATTTTTGTGTAAATTTTTAATTGAACGGGAACTGAAGCGTTGTGCACATTCTAACTTGTTCGCATATGTAACTTTAGAAAATAGGCATTATTCGTTGAGCACTGGAAAAGAAAATTTCACTTTTGCAATTTCCCTACTTTTTCACATCATTTATGAGCATATCCCGGACTCGACCACTATTTTGCACAGTGCCTGCCTGCTTGTGATCCTGGAGTGAACCCGGTGATGGGTTCAAAGTGACTCGACTCAGCTTTTGTCCGGCTCTTTGCTGGCTCGTTAGGTGCAGACAAGGACCAGCAGAGAATGACCGGATAGCATGCATGTGTAAGCGCTTCGGCTTTAAAATCTGGACAAGGACATGGACATGGACATGGACATGGGCATGGTTATGGATGTGGATGTGGATATGGATATGGCCACTCAGGGGTCCAAGAGTCCAAAAGACCGAGTTATTTGTTGTTTACCCTCTAATGGGAAAGAGCAAAAAATGAAATGAATTCGACGCTTTGAAAAGTGAAAGTTGGTCGGTCATAAACTGGAAGAGTAATCTGAAATGTCTGCGCGTAATGACCGGGACAATATGCTAGCTGCTCCGCCGGACTTATTAAAGTTGCTGGCAGCCCAGGATGGGAACAAATCGGGAGCACTCTTCATCTTCGTCAGCGAGCATTGTGCGATGTGTTGGCCGTTAAACTGGTTGTCTAGACCGTAAGTAAATTTATGGCTCTGATTAATATCTTTATTGTGTCAGATTATGATTGACTAGGCGGCAGGCCGCACGATTTATTGATGGAGGCTCCGCCCATCCAGCATCCCCCAACTGAGAGCTGCTCACAATGGACTCCACCTCGGGTGATGATGAATGAGGTGGAGTGGCCCAAAACGCAAGCCCTTTGTTATGGTTTCCTGCCGACAGGCGGTATGGAATTACATGGGTCTTGGCTAAGCGGTATTCAATGGGTAAATATCCATTTGATATATGAGCTGAAACCACACGACAACTTCAATGGCCCACACATCTCATTAGTCGGAGGTAAAGAGGCGACAATATGGCTTTGAATTTTTCAGGACTTGAGAGTCTTGACTTTTGGCTTCTACTTCGAATTTATTTGCCTGCCTTTAATGAACCATTAATAATTCCCTTTGGACATGACATCAGTCGAGTCCTTAAATTTGTATGCCACTTTTAAGTTGATTTATTTTGTGGCACCGACACCGCTCTCCATGCACTCCACGTGCCAATTCATCACAGGATAAGCCCATTCGTGGCACTCCCTGCACATTCGTTTCAATCCGAACTTCCTAGCCTACAAAGCCCTCTTGACTAATGGACCTCCGGCAATGGGCCAGGTGCAAACTGAAACTGACTTGGTTGCCAGGTGCAAGTGGAGTCGTGGGGCCATGATTTACACTGCGAAATATATATATTTACATCAACAGGATATCCTGATGAGCAATCCATTTAAAATTTATGCTACGTTTTCCCTTCAAGTTTTGTTTCTGGGGGTTTTGAAAATATAAAGACTGCTAATTTATAGGCACTTTATTTTCTTTAATAGTTGTCATGCTCTTTACATTTTTTTCAGCGCTTTTAGTTTTTGTGTGGGAAATCAACAGAATGCCAGGCAATCTGCAGGAAAAATGTCGCAAAAGGTACGAACAGAGATTGCTTGGAAACGCTGCACCTGTAAAACCTGAGATGTAACCTATTTCCGATTTTCCCTTTGATCCGGGACAACTTGGAATGCAGGCGAACTTGAATGTAACTGGCATGCATTGTGAAAGGAAAACGCATTTAAAAGGATTTTGCTGTAATATTGAGAACAATTTTTTATTTATTCACATTATTTAGCTGGTAGCTCAACACTTAACACTTAATTTATGAGTGCGATGCGGTTGCCATTGCAAAATGATGCGGGGCGTGTATTCGTCACGATACGCCGTAGCCTCATTATCCCGGCTTTATGACTCCCATAAATCGTCTGGACCATGCCCATTCGTTAAATTTTTTTATGGTCAACCAAAATTTGCATGCAAATCGCTGGACTTTTTCTGGCTTATTTACAGATAGAAAAGTTTATTGCGCTAACTAAACAATGCCTAACTAAGCATACCTCTAGTTATCAGCCAGCTGGAATCACTGGGACTTGGGTGAGCCATAGGTCAAGCCCTCGCTGCTGGGATCCTCCGTTTTTTGCCTTCGCTTTCGCCACGGAAACTTGCGGGAACTTCGACCAGCCACCGATGCCGATTGACAAGTCTCCGGATCCGGCAAACTGTGGCTCCCACAAAAGGGCGGAGTGCTGGTGTTGGCCACCTCATCCCGCCGACTTATCACCCTAGTCAGCTTGAGACGAGTGGCGGGCTGACTGACTTCTGAGGGGTCGCCACTTTGTGGTGGTGTCACCAGCAGGGCTCCACTTTTGGTGGCCAGGAGAGCTCTTTTGGCTCGCCCGGATGCGTAGTGCCTGTCCACCACCTCCGCCTCCAGCAGTGAGTTAGCATCGCCCAGCGACGAGAGCTGAGACACCTGGGCCTGCAGCATTCGATGGGGAACTGCTGTACCCGGAACGGGTCCATAGAACTCCTGTTTTCGCAGACGCCGCCCACCGCCACCAGCTCCAGCACCAACTCCATTTCCGGCTGCCATGCTGTTGCTGTTTATCGTCGTGGTTGTGGTGGTGGTGCGAATGCTGTCCTGCAGGGACAACTGGTGGCTCGCATCCCGGCAACGAAACTGCACCACTCGGTAGGATCCATATGGTTCCAGCGCGTTGTTGTTTACACTGCAACTGGCCGGCTGCAGACGCATCGATCCATTCTGGCGGAGAAGGGCACTGTAGTTGTGCTGGTGGTGCTGACTCTGCTGATGGTGGTGGTTCCTGGCCAGACCAAACTGTCGCGTCAGAGTAATCTTAAAAGTGCAAAAAATACAAAGATTACCAATTCATTAATTTAACAAAAACCATTTTGAATAATTAAAGTTTAAATTTGACTTTATGAACTGTAAAAGCCTGTAAGAAGGGTCACAAAATAACATTCGATGGTCCCAATTAATAATAGATTACTATTATGAAGTGGTTAGATGAGAAGGGTTAATCCCATGGGCTTACCTTGAAGGCCTCGCGGAACTTGTGGCTCATGATGTTGTACAGAAGCGGATTGATGCAGGTGGAGAGAAAGTAGAGCACCCCGGACGTGTAATCAAGTATCCGGAAGTAATCGTTGAAGGCGTCCCGGCTGATGCCTATATTAATCAGATTCAGTCCGTAAACTGCCATCAGACGCTGGGCGTGAAATGGAGCCCAGCAGAGGAAGAAGGCGACGGCTACAGCTACTGCAAATACGGTCAAGTAAGGATAAGCAACGTATTAAGACCCCAGAAAAACTAGGTCACCGGAAAAGGAGCTCTCTCTTATACTAAAAGTGGTCTTAATACTTTATATCCTCGAAATCGAATAGTTTGCGCAATATAACATTTTGATAAAGGCCAAGGTTTTACCTGTTAGCAAACGATAAATAATATCCCACTATCTATGTATAACTAAGCCCTGCGAACGGGTGTGTTTTTTTCCACTCTTGCTGGCCAAATTAATTTATTGTTAAGGCTGTGGGCTTAATCTGAATTGCTCCATCAATTTCCATTTGGCAGACCAAGGCCAATGGTAAATTTCGAAATCAATGGTCTGTGTTTCAGTTAAAAGCATCCGTAAATTGAACGTTGTTTCGTAGGCTGTAAGGGAAAACGGCTCTTCGGGATCTAAAATTTGGCCCTGATTTACACTTAAATTTATTTGCTGTATCTTTTGATATAATTTTCTAATTATTTAAATAAAATATGTGAATAATGCGGAAGATGTGTGATGAATAAAGAATACCTTAAAAATTTAACAGCTAATAATGTGGCACGTAAGCGGACATATATAGATTTAAGGAACACTTTTTACAAATATTTAAGCTTGCTGTGCGCACCCCGCAGTCTTGAGTTCATTTAAGTGCCCCGGCTTGATTACTTTTGAGGTGACACCTGGCTTCACCTTTGCTTCATGCGCTAGATGGCCATTTAAGAGCTTTTCACATACGCACCGATGTTTGCGAAAAATGAACGACACCGTTGAGGGAAAAGAGGCAAAAAAAAAAAAAAGACAGAAGCACGTTCAGCCCACATGACGCAAGTCCAAATGAAGGGGGCGGAAGGCAATGAGGGCGGGGCTATGACGAATTCCCTGTTTGATGTTCGCCAACGCAAATATGTTGACAGTAATTTTCAATTTAGGACTTTCGGCGGAAAAGTTTTGACAGCCGTGGATGTTCTTTTCGTTTCTGGTTGGCGGTGGGGCCTATTGCTGTCTTTAATCAATCAAGCTGCCAACTTAACTCACCTACCCAACATTCTGATGACTCGTCCCTGGGCATTTAGGCCGCGATTCGCATCGAAGGTCCTTCGCGGCAGCGATTGCAGCAGACGACTCCTCTTCAGCTTCACTCCGATCAGCACGTAAAGTACACAAATCGCCGTCATGGGTCCGCAGAAGAAAATAAATCCCGAAACGGCGAACACATGGGCGTAAAAGTCGTTCTCCATCTAAGGGAATAAACAGCGAAAAGGACACTCGGTGATGCGTCAGTTGGTTTTCACATTTCAGTCCCACCCACCGTGCACGAGTATCCTTCGTTCTGGTAGACCACCGAAAATTGCATGGCCTGCGGAAGGGCCAAAAGGAAGGCCGCCAGCCAAATGGCAAATATAAATTTAATGGCCCGCGACAATTTTGACATGGTGTGCTGCCTACAAATGATGGAAAGATTAGGCTACATTATATGTTAAGTATTAAAGACAAGATGATGTGGATGTTTCGGATAAACGTGGGCAGATATGAGATGGAAAATATTAAGGTTGTAAAGTACAGGCAGTGACCACCTACACTTTTTACGCTTTTTAACTTTCTCTTTAAGGTTTTGGATATTAAGTGCAACATAAATATTTACTTTGAATGTTGGTGTAAATGGGAAGGAATTCAAACAGTTTCCTACCAAATTCAATGTTTATCACTTTTAACTTCTTTTGGTAAAATGACTATAATGGGTTTCAGACCTTTTTCATGCTATGCTCATACCCAAAAATCCTTTCGTTTCAAAATAACTATAATACTATCAAATGACAGACATAGAAACATTATACTCTTTTCGACAACAATATTAAATCCCAACTTCAGAGATATGAAAACTCTTTGCCTTATCGGACTTGGAATCCCTTCTTTTAGAAAAAGATATTCACATTTATTGGAACTTAATTACATAGTCTGTAATGAACTTGGTTCATTTATCGACCTAACTATTAATTAGTGTCAATAAATGAAAGCTAATGCATTTGGTATATTAAAAAACGATGGGAATTCGGTTGTCAAGCCTGACTTGTTTTATCATTCCACAGCCAGACTGTTTAGTTATGAATAATTATTGTGCCTATAATTTGTTAGGTACTTTTGTGGTTTCATATCATAATGTTTCCGACTGACGCTTATCAAGTTTCATTTATTTATTTATATGCTCTGTCCTAATTATGCATGATCCACTTTGTTAATGAAAGGGAGGCAATAACACTGAAGAAATTATACATTTGTTTAATAAAATAAATAAATATTTTTAACGTTTAAATGTTAAAAACTCACCGGAATGGATGGCAGATTGCTATGTATCGCTCCACAGTAAATGCTGTGATGGTGAGAACTGTTGCATTGGCGGCCATTTCCGAGAGCACACTGCCCATGATGCACATGGCGTCCGTGAAGGGATACATATCCGGATACCAAAGGTTGTACAGCTCCTGGGGGATGCCTGCAGGATATTTGCCGCATTACGCATACGCCATGGTGTTCCTCAAAAATGCCAGCTCACCTGAGACCAACAGTATTAAGTCGGAAACCGCCAGGTTGAACAAGTAGAAATTGGTGGCCGTGTGCATGAAGTTATTTCGCGATATAACAATGCAGGTGATAAGATTACCCAGTACGCCGGCCACAAAAATGAGGGCATAGCAAACGGTGAAGGCAGTTCGCAGGGTCAGGGACTCGTCGACCGGCGAATCCGCTGCCATTGTGCTCGCATTTGTGCCGTTCGTGGAACCCAGGAGATTTGATAGATTCTCGGTCGTTATGTTCAGCAGATGGGCGACATGTGTTAGGAATTTGTCGTTCTTCAGCAGCAACAGCTCGGGGCTCTCGCTGGGATTCGGCATCGTGGATGAGGCGACACCGATGCCCACTCCAATGGAGGAACTCTGATTGGGACTGGGCGCCACATGAGCCATGAATGATTGATTGAGGCCATCATCGTTGCTGTCGTTGGCTATGGTGATGGCGACGCCTTGCAACATGCTAGCTGTCGTCGATTAATTGTGGACTCTATCCACTCCACGCCACGCCACACCACTCCTTTCCAGCGCCAAGTTTGGGAAAGAAAAACAAAAGCAAATCGGCCGCCCACTCGTATCAATGCGTTATTAATACTGTCTGTCGTGTCCTTTGCGGCTGCGGTGGGACATAGCCGATAAACAGTCGACGACAGGCCCAAAAATTGCGCACTCGCCTATGAAGCAAACAACATTAAAAGTCATTAGACTCAAGGATGAATTTAAATTGAATCCCCAGCCAGGCTGACGTCACATTCAGACGGACGGCATCAGGTATCCAAAGTCTTCGATCAGGAAATTGCCTTTTACATGCAGTCCCGAAATAAAAGCACTTGATTGCTCCCACTTGTCACTTGCCACTTGGCTCTATTAATAGTAAACATCTTCACTTATGCAGAGAGAAAAAGTTCATACAAAACAATATATTCTATTAATCTACATTTTAATAATAATATATTGAGTAAATTATTATGTATTTATTATACATCAATATTTAGGCCAAGAATGTATATATGTACGTAAATTTAATTGATTTAGAAATTATTTTCTCTGTAAGCAGTATGTCATTTGCCACTTGGCTCTATTAATAGTAAACATCTTAAGCTTAAGCAATACAGATTGCTGGCACTCAATACAGATATGTTTGTGGATAAAAAACTTTTTCTATTTGCTAGGTTTTAGCCATGATAAGTAAAACGAAACATGATTGCATGTGTGGAAAAGTTCTTCCAGCTTCGATAAAAATGGAAAATTTTGCCATGCCATATTCTCATATTGGTACCAAAAGGGTGTGAGCTTTAAAGATGTTCGTGAGTGGTAATATTTCACTCATAAATCGACCAAAAACCAGTCGAACTGGTTTCCCCGGCTGCCAAGACTCATATTCTGGGGTTAGAAGTCAAAGAACAAGTAACGGAACACCAAGTCACTGTTAGTGCCAAGTTGGATTACTGGCTTATAGCCAGAAATCTGCTTGATACGTCTAATTAATAATGTTTCTGGTTCGTTTAGCGTTGTTCCTTGCGAATAGTCGTTTAAAAAAGCCCCAAAAAGTATGCTAAGCACTTAGTGAGCCTACGCAGTTCGAGTGGTCAGCATCACAGCGACATCTTTTTGACGCCAACTAATTGGAAAAATAATTGAATTGCCAGTTCAGTTGTAAAAGTTGATTTAGATATGATTGGGCTCAGAGTCGGTGGACTGGGAGTCGGTGGCTAATTCAGAGTCTGTGTACAAATGTGCGCCTTCGATCGCTTCTACACAATCCAATCAGCAAACGCAATGCCACGTGGACCATATTAGGGTTTGCAATTCAATTTCAGTTGGAGAATGAGTTTAAACCACAATCTAGCTGCATTGCCCAGCTGTCCAGCCGTCCATGCGGACGATGCCTTAACATTTTTTAATTAAGCTTTGCGGTTGCCAAAGGTAAGCAATTTAGTAAAACGGGAAAGGGAGTTTTTTAAATTCCGAGGACCAAAAGGATTGGGTAATGAATAAATTGCCATCGACATGATTCTTGATTCTTACCAAGGCTAGATTAAATAACAAAAGTGTATTTACTTTTGCTACGCGAATTGTCTCCTCTTTTGTTGTCAACTCGTATCCTTATTCGTTTTTGAGTCGCGCAAGGTGTGTGTTTCTTTACCTTTTTTTTTTTTTATTTTCAAACGTTTAAGAACTTCCGCCTGGGGATTTGTTAACCCTTTTGCTTTCAATAAAACGAATTCACCGAACGGAAAATTAGTTTTGCACTTTGCTAGCCAATCATTGAGACATATTTAATCAGTGGAAAATGGCTTGGGAGTTTTGGGTGACTTTTATTGAAGCCCTGAACGATTCATTTAAATACATTATAATATTATTTTCTGCAAAAAATAACTTTTAAATTTTTTTTGCACTTTTTAAATACATTTTGTATTTATTTTTCACTTTCACGGATCTGTTTTGTTGGAATATAATTTTCTCGTAGTCGCACACGTCCGAATCGAAGGAAAGTCCGTGAAAGACTGAGTTGCCTTGCGGCAATCGTGGCAATTGTCAACGGTCTCTGTTAGCCAAATGTTAACTAACAGCGCTTCTTGGCCATCTGGCTCTCCGTGTTGTCTGCTTTTTCTGCGACTGTGTGAGGTACGCAAACATTCGGTCCTAATTTCATTCATAAATTCATGCACTTCACCTTGACTCCGTCTGCTTCTCAGTCGCCGTAAGTTATGGCTTACTTGTCGGATGAGTAATGTCGCAGGCATCCGGTTTAACAGAGCGCAGCCATAAGGGGCAGTCGAACCAATTGAATCGCTAGTTGCGCGGGGCTAATTGAAATTGCAAATGGCCCAAAAGCACTGGCACTTAGTTTTAATACTTATTGCCAAAGGCGACCGCCTAAATTGTTTTCTCTCCGTCCTCAGAGCCAGCGAATCAAATGAGAAATCAAAGCCATCATAAAGTAGGAAAATAAATGTGTTTGTTTTGCAGTACATGAGGCCTGATTTCCCGCTGACCAACAGAATGCCGAACCGCATATTAATGTCGGCCCTTGTCCGCAGATTTGTGGATTGTTTTCATTATCCTCCGCCGTTCTGGTCTCAGTTAGCCGTGTGGCTCGCTTTCATTGGAATCCGCCTGTTGTTCTGGTCTTAAAGATATTTATCTTGTGGGAGGAGAAGACGCCTGGCCGTAGAGTTCTCAGTCCAATTTGGCATGGTTGTCTGGTCGCGGTAAATATGCACAATTGCTGGAGCGTGACCACAATCCGGTTTTTCGAGGCTGGCTAAAAGGCCTGTGTATATAAAGGAAATTCCTGCGCGCGGATTTGAAGATTTAATATTGTAATTCTTAAACGAGTACTCAAATACATACATATATATATTTAAAAGCACAAAATAAGAGGTAACACAAAAATCTAAAATGTACTTTAATTTGCTGTTAGCAATTCATTTTTAATAGAAAATACATGTGTTTATTTGACGAAATTCAACGTAGTTCTGTTTTCGTCCTGTGCAGCAATAAGATCCCAAACAGAGTTCACGTTTCCACGCACTTTGATCCGCCGTAAATGCGATTAAACGAGCGTTAAATGAATGTTGCCCCAAATAATCACTGTCCGCAATCTGAAAGTCGATTTCCTGGTTTATTCATGAGCTCCACAGTAAATAATGAAAGCGTAGGGACAATCAATATTAGTGCTTTACCTACTGACCTTTACAAGTTGCGTATACGCCATGTTATCCCAGTGGTTAGTGTGTTTCCCTGAATCTGAATGATTCAATTGGCCTACGGGTGATGCTGATTAGCATAATGTCTTTTGACACACATGTAGGCCACTCACAGGGCCAGAGACAAAGGACTACCAGATCCTAATCGAAAAGGGTCAACCACAGTTTTGAGGGCACAGCAGTTGGTCCAAGCTCTCGGGCTCTGGCCTTGATTTACGATTGCAATGGGTGAGACGACAATGATAATGTTCTGGCCACAACTAGAGTCACTGATTAGCTCGTCGCAGCTTGTTTGAACGATGCCAATATGAGGGCCCTGCGAATGTGGCTTAAAGCACTTTTGAGTGCGTCATGTAATTTCAGTTGTGGCTAATTAGTTGCAATTAAACTAAATGCGGGAGTCCTTGGCCTTTTGCCCTGCCAAGAGCATAGAACATTGAACTATCGGCCAGGACTAAATATCCCTTTACATACTATATACTTATAGTAGTTGATACTTAAAAGCCCACGCTCTTAGCTAAGCTCACATTACTCATACAACCCGTTGGCCAAAGTGTATGGGAAGTGCTTTTATTTCATGTTGGAAATTGGGCATCTTGGCTGGCATTGGCATGCCGACGAGGGCAATTGCCGGGCTTTTAACCAAATGAACTCCAGCCAACACGCACACCTCCGTTCTTTTTTTCTTCGGGAATTCAATTATTTGAAAGGCTTTGCAGTGCATGTGGAAGTCTGGCTTCATTTGGCCAATCGAAGGTCACAATTAGCCACGAGCTATGAAATTTTGTCAACGACTTGTTGAGCGCGTGCAAAGGTTCAATAAATTGGTGCCGCTTAGTAAAGAAAGTCGAAGCTTGCAGGAATGTTAATACTCTGATTCATAAAGCAAGCTAAACTAAGGCTACTCTTTAATTAATAATATGTGAGCCAACAAAAAATGCTGGCATAATAAATGTTATAATCGAAATGAAAAAAAGAGAACTATAATTAAAAAAAAAAAACCGTTGTAGTATTCAACTGACCGATAACTTTATTTTTGCTGTGCCATCCTTTTTTCGACTTGCTAGAGTTCCTTCAAATGTAAAATGAGCCAATTCAAAGTGTTTTAAATGTCTGGGCTCATATCCACTATCTTGTCCTGGCAGACAAGTTTCATATTTTATTTATATAAGCCCCAACCCTAATATTATATTGTCTGTACTTAGGTGAAAGTTAGGGAAAGTCGAAATGGCCTGCCCTTTCTGCGTGCAATAAAACTAAATGAATTGGAAACTTGCACAAAAATTTGGCCAAACTGCTGACGAGGATGCCGCCGTCGCCTGATGACAGAGTCCTGGGCAAAAGGCAAAACTGCAAAATGCCAAACAAGACGCCCCGAATCTGATGTCATGCCCAATGATCATAAAGAGCAAGGCAAACGAAAATCTCCCCCATTTTCCACTTTCTTGTCCATTTTTCTCGGCTTTCGTCAACAATTGGCAGCAAAGTTTTGACTGGGAATGCCTTTGCAGCACGTGCTCTGTGTGTTTCCCTTCCTTTGAATTCATGAGATACTCGATGTAGAGATTAAGAGGGAAATGTTGTAGGGTTCCTGACAAAGAAATGCCAACGCCGACCCTAGATTTTATATCCAACACCCACCAGTATTCATTGTTTGTTTAGGACTTTGTTTTGATTAAGTGCCAAAAAATTGTTTCGAATTATTTACATAAAAATTGAGAAATTGAATGCATGCAATGGACTTGATTTGTTTGCCTCACAATTCGATTTTCCCAGCGTTTCATATACCATTCGCTACATTTGTTTGCTCTTAATATATATCGCAGCAGCGCTGGGATAGGAAAATACACATTTTATGAGCCGCAAAGCTCTGATAGATTTTCCCGCACATAGTCATAAAAGTTAGGCCCCGGGGCACTAATAAAATCTCCCTTTGACTGATCATAAAACCACGGCATCATGTCCAATTTCGTGACTTGATGTCTTGGAGCTCAATGGCGTACAAAGTGGTTTCACAAATTAATTTTAAGCAATTCCGATGTTTTTGCTACAGTAATAAAAGTTTTGCAGAGAAAATCGCACCATATAGTGGCGGTTACATTATATAATGCATTCTTATATATATGCTTTAAATATTAAGTTTTCTTGCATTGCTTATAGTATACAAATGACAAGTTTTTAAATAGCAAAGCTATATTTGTATATAATATCAATTTTTCTACTTTAATTTTTAACGTTTTATCACTTAAGGGCACCGAGCATTTCTAATCAGGAAAATTAGGTTCAGTATAAAAAATTTCTGTCTTTATTCTTTGAGCGACCTCTTCACCTTTTCCGAGCTGCCTTGACTTAAATTGATTGTGGTTGTGGGTTTAGTTGCGATTTAAGTGGGCGACAAGGTCGGCATTTGCATTGTCCTTTGGGCCTGTTAACATAATAATCAAACAATTTGCCGCCATGGGCAAATTAATACGCCACTAAATAAGATAAACTGCATGGCACTCCAGAATTATTTGCATTTTTATTACCCTTTTTGCAGGGGGACCCTTCATATAAGGCCGAAAACCGGCAGCGCGCCGCCGCAGAGAGCCGAAAAGCAACCGGTAGTTGTTCGCTGCCGACGTCGCTGTTGCGTCGCTGTTAACGGCAACGGCCGTGGCCCGAACGGACTTCGTTGCCAAGATATTTTGGCCAAAAACCCAGTCAGTCGGATGCTGCGGCCCGTTGCTGTAGCCGCCGCCGTCGCTCTTTCGGTTCTTAAGTTTTCGGATCTTTTGACGACGAAATAAAACGAGATATCGGGAAAACCATCAATTTATGCGTGCCCCTCAGTCATAATTTTTCGTTTCGCAGAATCATTTTACGTACCAGAATTAATCAGTGCCATACGCAAATAGTTAAAGCCATTAATTCTGTGAGTGTGTGTATCAAATTAAGCCCAACGCGTTGCGGTCATTAATCAACATTTAGCACATGGTAAAAACTGATTAGCTACATTGCAATAAAACAACCTAAAAACAAAACGAAATCACATCTCAGAGAAAGTGAGTGAAAGATGGGAGGGGGAGTACAGTGAGTGCAATGCTCGCAAATGCGAAGGCAAAGTGACAAAATCAAAACAGTTCAAAGCCATAAAAAATAAATGCATTCCGAAAAATGTGGCAGGCATCGTTTGATAAATTTAAATTAAACGTGTTTTAAATGCACAAACGATAGCCAGCCCGAGAGTCGAGAAATATAATTAATTGCCATTAGGCGGAATGAAAGCCACGAACAGGAGCACCGAAACAGTTGTAAACAAGTTGAAAATAAATAAGGCATTATCGGGGCCTCGAGATCTCCAGATTGCCAGTGAAATCCATTGACCCGAAACACTAATGATGCAGAATCTATAATAACATATTATAGCCTTATGCGAACCGGCTTGCCAAGCGCAAAATATGGAAAATAATAGTAAACCAAATACAAAACTCACACTTAATGGAAATGGGCGGGTGCATGGGCATAATTTTTTCGGTGGGATGCCACACGGTCGATCATCGAAATCATCGGACAACGAAACGAAAACAGAAAAATGAATAAATGAAAACCAGTTTGATCGATTATACAATATAATAAAACCTAATTCGACAGCATTCTTTTGGCCGTGCATATATTGTAGAAACTTTTTTATGATAATGATAATGAAAACGGCCAAAAACGGCCAACAGCGGTCAGCAGCAACAAATAACGAAAAATATAGCCAGAATGTGAACAGAACAGAACACAGAACGGCAGCAGCCGAGAACACTCATCATCTGAATGGAATGAAACTATGTTAATGTTATTAAGTCACCCGGTGTCCATTTGCCATCGTCGTCTCCTTATCCGCCTTATCCACCACCTGACCTTGAGCTTCTGGCTCGTTTCATTCGTTTGCCACCTGGTGTTGGGTGGCAGGCGGAGCGGCAGGTCCATCCTTCTGAGCCTTGTAGCAACATCCTTAAATTTATCCCGTGTACACAAATATTTTGACTAAATGCCACTTAGCAATTCAAATTAATTTTCAGCTTCCACTCGCCCTAAGCCTGGTCTTTCGCCTAGGACACGCCTGACTGCCGCCTGCCAGTTTCCCAGGATGCCAGGTAAGCACACAGGACACAAACACGCTTAAAGACGCGCTCTCTAGGGTGGACCTTAGCAGGCTAAACAAAGCGCACAGCTTACCAACTAAATTGTATATATGTATAATTTATGGTAATTTGGTAAACTGGGCTAAACTGCCTTAATGTTTGAAGTGGACTTATGTATTAATAAATTTGTTAAAATACATCGTTGTCTTGTATTTAATAATCACATTCTTTGACGTTCTTTAAGATGAACATTTTTAAAAACGATAGACATGTGGATAATTGTAATTAATAATCTTAATTTGCACCAAGAACTTGTATATAACACGTTTACTGCAACTAATAAATACAAATTTCATTCAAAAGTCAAAGGCTTAAGCAGGCCATATAAAAACATTTTTTATGAAACTGGAACCATTTCAGTTAGCAGTAAAACACCAATTTTATTTTAATTTGAACAAATTTTGAAAAACATAGTTTTATTCAAATAGCACATAGGGTCCACCTTATCGCACACATCCGTACAAAAAATTTAATCCCACACTCATTACAACAGATTGCAAGTGGAGTGGCTCTGGCGTAAGTCGAAATTGATGAGCCCCCATAAGGGGCGTTATGAAAACATTATTTGCGAGCGAAAGCTTCGATTGAGAATACATAAGCAGAAGTCTGAAATTTCCAAAGAAATTCGAAAATAATTGTGCGTATATACACACTCGACACACACAAAGACACACACCCCATGGCAGTCAAAATGCTGCCCACTAACAGTTCCGGTGTCCTGGCAACCGATCTGCAACTGTTTCACAATGAGAAATTCCTCTTAAATCTGACACAAGTGCTGAACATCTCCGCGGACAACCTGACCAGCCTTCTCCAGGGTCTGGAGCCGGAGGAGCTGCTGCCCACGGTGACCCCGATGACCCCACTTTCACTGCTGGCCACGTTAAGCGTGGGCTACGCCCTCATATTTATCGCCGGCGTTTTGGGCAACCTCATCACCTGCATCGTCATTTCGCGGAACAACTTTATGCACACGGCCACCAATTTTTATCTGTTTAACCTGGCTATATCCGACATGATTTTGTTATGCTCAGGTGAGTGCAAAACTAAAATGTTCATGGTTTTTGAATTATAATTTAATTCAGTTCAGTAGTGCCAACAATAAAAGGAACTGAGGCATATTAAATTAAAATTTGTAAATAAACTAGAAAATATAGAGTGAGATATTCGGCAGATGCTCAAATCGATTTGCATTTTGACACCTCAGGCCTTCCAACACAATTCATATAAGCTCAAAATTGCAGCTTTTATTAAATATTTATAATAAACTAATTGCCATGTAGTTTAAAAATTTTCATGCTATATACAGTATGTTCTATTGTTGTTAAGCGATTTTTGTATACAATCAAATAATTGTTGTAAATATCTATAATCCGATTTTGCCATTTATTCGAATTATGCGTCTTATGTTCTTAGGAATGCCGCAGGACCTCTATAACCTCTGGCACCCGGATAATTATCCTTTCAGTGACAGCATCTGCATATTGGAAAGCGTTCTCTCGGAAACGGCGGCCAATGCGACAGTTCTGACCATTACCGCCTTCACAGTCGAGCGATATATTGCCATTTGTCATCCGTTCAGGTAAGGGAACCGGCATTCCACCCACTGCCCATTTCCATTTTGCCCTTAACTTGCCTAATTGGTTCTGCTTTCGATACAGGCAGCACACGATGTCCAAGTTGTCCCGGGCCGTAAAGTTCATATTTGCCATCTGGATAGCTGCCCTTTTGCTGGCGCTGCCCCAAGCCATTCAGTTCTCCGTGGTGATGCAGGGCATGGGAACATCGTGCACGGTGCGTATGATTGATGCAAAGTCCTTAATCGTATGCCCAGTTATGAGTAACCTGGTTAATTGATTCGTCGAACCGGTCCTTTGATCCTTTGATTCATTATGGGGTTTCCGTATAGATAGTTCCTATAGAGCCTTTGCTTAAATTTACAAAAATTGAAGAGCATGATAAAACAGCGACAATCCTTTACGAGGCTTGATTCAGTTTAGGCAATCAAATTTACAGCCATTGCCTTCCGGCTGTGGCTGTAAGCCAAAACCATATCGTATCGCATGCGAATACATATATATTATTTTTGTGAAATGCCTGCTGCAGATGAAAAACGACTTTTTCGCCCATGTGTTTGCTGTGTCGGGCTTCCTGTTCTTCGGCGGACCCATGACGGCCATCTGCGTGCTCTATGTCCTCATCGGGGTGAAGTTGAAGCGGAGCCGACTACTGCAGGCGCTTCCCAGGCGATGTTACGATGTAAACCGGGGGATAAGCGCCCAGACGCGAGTCATCCGGATGCTGGGTAAGCAGGATATGAAATATCCGAAATAACTCATAGTTGCATCAGACGCCCTTATCCAACTTTTGCAGTGGCGGTCGCTGTGGCCTTCTTCATCTGCTGGGCCCCCTTTCACGCCCAGCGGCTGATGGCAGTCTATGGATCCACCTCGGGCATCGAGTCCCAGTGGTTCAACGACGTGTTCAGCATCCTCGACTATACGTCCGGTGTTCTCTACTTCCTCTCAACGTGCATCAACCCGCTGCTCTACAACATCATGAGCCACAAGTTTCGTGAGGCTTTCAAGGTGAGTTTTGTCTGCATGATATTCATTTCTATAGTTTGCTTGAGGAAATTGGCAAAATGCTTCAAGTTACAAGTTTATTAAAGGATAAATTAAAGATCAATTTTGTATTTAATCGCATTTTAGGTAACTTTGGCTAGACACTTTGGACTGGGTGGCAAAAATCAGGGAAGGGGGCTTCCTCATACCTACAGCGCTCTGCGGCGTAATCAAACTGGCTCATTGCGGCTGCACACAACGGTGAGTACACTGAGAAAAATTACACAATTATCAGTCCATATATGCACTTATATTGTATTAAGTGGCATTATTTAAGAGTAAAATAAAAAGGATTTCCCAACATGATATTTAAATCGCAAGACTTTTTAAATCCTCTATAAGATGTTTATTGCTTAACTTATTTTCCTGTCTGGCGACTGCACTTTCCCTTTCTGATTATCCCTGCATTCCTTGATTTCCTCCTGCAGGACAGCGTTCGCACCACAATGACTTCCATGGCGACGACCACCACAGGGCTAAATGGCTCTGCCAATGGGAGTGGCAATGGAACGACAACGGGTCAGTCGGTGCGCCTAAACCGCGTGTCCTTGGATAATCTCCAGATGCAGGGTCAGAATCGCAGCCGGCCAGAGCTCTTCGATAATCCGCGTCGAATGCTCCAGACGCAAATATCGCAGCTGTCATCGGTGGGCGATGCCCATTCGCTCCTTGAGGAGGATTTGCAGTTTCCCGGGGAGCCACTGCAGCGCCAGCCCACGATGTGCTCCATTGACGAGCTCACAGATGACTTGGCCATCTCGCGGTCACGCCTCAAACTTACGCGCATCACCCGCCCATCAGGAGCTGTCAAGGGAGGCGTGGCAGGAGGCAGCACTACGGGGGGCTCGGGGGGCGTGAGTGGTGACGAGTTGAGTGGCAAAGTGCGCAAGGCAAAAGTGAAAGTGCTCAAGAGCTCTAGCGCGTTCAAGGGTCTCAGGGCCAAATTCAATTGGCGTGCCAGACGCAAAGGCAGCCACAAACCGCACGAAAATTGGGCGACGGTGAATGGAGGCGACACTGAAGAGCGGGCCGCCTTTTAAAGGGGGTAACACGGGGGTCAGCATATCCTCCATCTGTACTCGATAAGCGAAGGAGTCCATTCCAGTGCCACCTACGTACATTACACACACACAACTGTGATACGAGCAGCAAGCGCCACTCCAGCTTGTTTGTGTTTTAATTTAGACAAATATTCCACGTTGGGGTCAATTATATGGTTGTCCTTACCAATAACCGTAATATAGCCCAAAGCTATAGTTTGAATTATAGTTATAGTGCACGTAATCGAATAAAATATGTAGTTCATAAGTCGACCGATGTTTCATTTATAAAAAAATCAAAAAATAGTGGACTTTTGATAAATAAAATTTACACGAAAATAGTATTTATTAGACAACAACAGCAGGAGCTACCCTCGCACACTTTTCTAGTGCGTTTCGTCAGTATGTGGAGTACAGTGATATATCAATACATATTAAGGGTGATACCCAAATGGTTTTATAATGCAATTTAAATATAAAAGCGATCTTAATTTTGTAAACAGCTGATCGACTTTGCTAAACACAATATATTAGCAGTCCAATAGAAACGGTTATCTATATGTCAGTTATTCAATATCCATTAATTACATTTCTCTTAGAGAACAGACAGCCATCTAAAAGTAATTATTTATTTCCCATTTAATGAATATATTTTTTTTGAAAGAGTGTGGATCAAGTGGGGATTATCAAGAAGAGGGTTCAATGGGCGTCTGGCTAATGACTGTCAGTAAAAAGCGGGCACTGCATCATAATCCCTGGCCATTAAGATGTTTATCTGGCGCACAAATTCGCTTTTTGGTCTGGAGTCTAGACAGTGGATGAAAGCCATTCTCGCGATTGGCCAACATTCGCTGAAAACCGCCGTTGGTGACTAATTAGCATGCCATAACGCAGTGTCCCAGTGCATTTAGTTTTAATTTCAGCAAATGCAATTTGTCAGGCTCTGCGTGTGTGCAGCCCAAAATGAATGGCTTTTAATTCATAAAGTGCAGCATATGGTGGCAAAATGTGGCTGAAACGAGTAACTGAAACCACAAAAAGTTTCCTTAATTTGCCCAACAGTTGCAGAAATAATGTTCATTTTCGGTTGCACTTGGGTAAGCACAAGTTAGATCCTAGTTCACTTTTAGCTGGCGAAGTATTGTGAAGACCAAGAGGCTTATGCAACATCAAAACGTTTGTTGAGGTTTTAAACTAATTGGCAGATTTTTCTTTGCTTAAGTTCAAATCCGTATTTTCCCAAAGGTGTTACAAAATTCTTTGGTAATTCTTTGGAAAAATCAGTGGTACATGTACTACTTCTATGCCAGATGCAATTATTAAATCTTAGACAAATAATGCAAAATCCGGTGAAGCGTAAATTTTATAAAATTGTCATTGAATACCAAAATCTATTCATATAAATTCTACAACCTTATTTACATACTTGTAGAAGAACAAAAAGTTTATAGTGTTTGCCCGGGCCGATTTTCCTCGTGCTAAATTCGGAGAAGGACAAATTTGGTTTATGAGCTACTCTTGGTATTTAGACAATATTGTCAACTCCCTAATGCCACATACAAGATGCTAATCCGTCACACACGCCCAGTCGATCCACTTTTTAATGGCCGGCGACCGAAACGACTTTCTGCGTCTGTTTGTCTGGGTCGGGACCCTTTTCCATCAATGGTCGACCATCATTTATGCGACATAAAAGTCAAAGGCTGTCAAATAGTTTCGATGAACTTCATCATTTTTATGTGCACGGCGAAAATAGCAACGAAAACTCGTAGATAACCATTCCTTTGCCAACCACACAATAAATTTGAGTGGGTTTCATTTTGTGCAAATTTACTATCACTTGTCTCGATGGTATAGTAGACTGAAAGCAATTGAAGCATTCAATTTACGGGTTGGCCTAAAAGCCTTTTCTGCTCCTATTTTAAATTCCCCGATGAGCCTTTGTTCATATCACGCATACGCAGTATGTGCCGCACTCAGGCACTGCGACCGTCATAACGCATAAATAAGAAATAAATAAGTAATTCGGTGGAGAGGCGATGGCGATGGCAGGACCAAAATAAAGCCAAGCCGATCCCATTGACTGTGCAATAAACTCTCAATTTCATTTATATGTATGAGCCATGTTAGCAATTCAAATGGACGATGTGCCAGATTCACTAAACCATCGATAGCCGCATATACACACAATGTGTATGAGGTGGGCGTGCTGAAGCAATTAAGCCATAAAATACTGTTTCCTACTTTCCGCGGCCATCGATTTACGCGTCCCTCCAAATCGGTGGAACAATTAAATGGAATTTATAAGCTGCAAAATCGCCTGAGCACCAACCACTTAACCCCCACTGATAACATAACAGTTTATTAATTAGGAGCTTGCCCAGCCAGGCGCACATATTGCAATTCAGAGAGTGTATGTTAGGGTTTACTAAGCTAAAAGGAGTAAAATAACTGAAAAACTTCACAGGCTAACTACGCTATGGTTCTAGATGATTTTTTAGGGATGTTAGTAGCCACTATTTCTTTACTAAATAAAATTAAAATAACTTAATGTGTAAATGAATGTTTTATATGAAGCGACATCCGTTTTTGGTCCACCCTAATGCATTCACGCACATATGCGTTTGGAAACATACGCGGCAGTGAGTTTCGCACTTTACTGGGTCTCAACCGGTTCATCCAACATATATCGAATCCCTCTTGCTATGGAGTAGATGGCTCTGCTGGCGGATCCACTTGGCACGTGCGGATTGATGCCTCCATTTGGAAACTGTGCTAAGGACATGGTCGTCGATGTGATATGTTTGACTTTTCGCCAGGGTTCTGTGCCGCAGCTTTATGTATTTACTCAGTACAATCCCCATGGCTTTCATCCTATAGCCCTGGCCAGGGATCTGGTTTCTTGGCTTTGTGGGTGTTGTCGCTGCGATGGAAATGGCATTGTTTTGCGCATTTCACACGTACTTACTCCTCGTGGGAGTGTACTCATAAAAGCGAATTTGATCGGGTCTGACAGGAGCAAGGAGCTCAATATAGTCGGATTGCCTAAACACCAACTAAACCGCAATTCAATCGCTGACTCGTCTTTTCCCAGGCGACGCCTTTATTGCCGAGTCACTTAAGCTTCCTTCCGACAAAGAGAATCCAACAAATTTATATGGTAGTTGGAATTGGGCTGTCAAAGTAATCAGACAGTCATATAAATAGTTTAATTAAATACATGTAATTTAATAATGAGTAAGCAGTGACTAAAAAATGTATAACCACTCCCTAAATCCAGAATCGGATTAGCAAAATGTATACAATACCCACTTTATATACAGATCGATTTCTTAACTAGTTTTCTGATAACATCAGGAATTCGTTGAATATATTTTAAAAGCTTTCGATGTCGAACACCAAGCTCTGAAGTAAAGTAAATAATTCTTAACAAAACACCAAAATCAGCTCCTCAAATGGCACAAGCTATCGCTTATTCATACATACATATACTTTTTATATGCATTTAATATATGCCACACTTTTTTTGAAGGCGTGCGACCCTGCCGGCAAATCAAAAAGCTATTTTTGACTGAATTATAAATAGCTGACAGTTGCCATAATTATGATGCATGATGCATAAAGAAGGGGCTTAAGGCCTAACTGTCAAAGAATGCATATTTTAAGGTTAATTTTAGTCCAAGCTTTAAATATATAAAAAAAAATAAAATAGGCGGTTGTCATGTTCAAAAGAGTCTGTATAATTCCATTGACCAATCGCGCGCCAATAACCAATGGCAAATCTACGATTCTGGTTTATCTCAGACCAGCATCAATGGTTTCGCAAAATATTAATCGGAACGCCCAAAGAATTTGCCCAAAAACCAGTTATTTGGAAGTCTGCATTTATTTCGTATTTGATATGATAATCATTTTTTGATCAGATTCTTAATTAAGCAAGCAATGAATGCAGGTAAATCAAAACAATAGGAAAATAAACCAATAAAACAAATGTTATTTTCTTTACATTTTTTAACGGGAATTGCTCTTTTCAACTTTAAATCATAGCTATTAATAACACATTTCCCTTTTAATTGCTACAAAGTATATAATAACTGAACAGATCAAATGGAATATCAAAGGCATAGACTTCGCCAAGACGTGGGACCATAAATGCAGTCGGATTCCGAAATTTAATGCTCGCTACCAAAACAAGACCGCAAATTTATGACTGGCTGTTAAAAAATACCGTCTAGCACAAAGAAATTATTGAATCGAATGGCGGCATAACAATCCTAATTAATTGTAAACAAGCCATGAAAAACATCAGCTCACAGCACACACACCCTTGGCACTTGCAGCTCATTTGCGTGGCACGTCGGTGGGTGGTCGTCGGTGAGTGTGAGTGTGAATGCGAGTGCGAATGGGAGTGTAAATGTGAATGAGCGGTGGGTGTTGCTTTGTGGGTGGTTCTACGCATTGCGATCCCTTTTCGCTGCACCATGCCGTGTAAGTGTGTGCGTGAGAGCAAAGAGTGACGGCTTCGTCGACGGTTTCCATTTGTACGATATACAATAATATTTTGATTGACTTGCCCCCAACAAAAGTGAAATGAGCAGCACAACAAAGTGGCATTTGATTTACGCCGACACGGAAAACAAGTTGTTAAGCCGAAGCAGTCCGCTAACCGTTTATTCGAATGCGATAAGTTCCATTCGCTGGCTAGGTTTGTTCGTTGTGAAGTATAAAGGAAAATATTTAATAGCGTATGAATGAATGAATGATGGGTTTGATGAGACGGAATGGATTATCAGTTTCAAGAAATGTATGACTAACTAAACATGAATAGGAATTCATTTATGCATGCTACTGTGAGTGGAGTCAGTTGGCTTATCAAGCTCTTTTAAACATATAATGAATCTTCTAAATTATGAACAAAATTCAGATAAAATGAAAATTAATAATAAAAATAAAAATCATTTAAACATGTTTGTAAACATTAATTTTTGCTATTTTACATTGAACAAAATTATAGCTCAATTTTTATTTATGATTTATGATTATTTATTTATGATGATTTATTTATGATTTATAGAGCATTGATATATTCACTTAACAACTGACCAACGTAATTGTGTTGATATGTGCAATTCTATATTTAAATGTGTGTTCTACGATTTTTCCGTGGAATGGGCAACGCAGACGCCACTGCCGTCTAAAGAGTCAAATACCTCATCCGTCAATAAAATTATGATTCATTGTTTGGCGGCATCGTAGCGAACGCCTTCGTGTATTTTGGCCCAGATCAAAGTGTAGCCATCGGGAATATTGTAAACATCTTAATTTGCATATAAATACGCATGAGGCATTTCTGTGTAATTTTTTGGAAAAGATTTATATGACCGCGAGGAAATTTGCGTTTGTGCGCGGATTTATTTATGGCCTGACGAGAGGTCGGGGAAGCCGCACAGATTTGTCAGTTCATTAAAAATGAAGCGTATGTAAAATGTTAATGAATTTTGCGTAAATGAAGCGCCCACCACAATTGTCAGCCAGCTTGGACAGGCGTGACCAAAAGATGTCACATTGCGGGCAGTTCAAAGTCGTTAATCTAGCAAATCTGGGTGTTAGTTTCACTGAAACAAAAAAAAAAGTTGATTTGCATTTGATCGGTAATAAAGGTTATTACTTCATTGCATTAAAGTAACGCACATTCTACTAATTATCTACTCATTCTACTATTCAGTTATCTTAAGCGCAAAAATATTATAAAATACACATTAATTAATTTGATGAGTTTTACTTAGAGTGTTTATTAAAAGTTTAATTGCACTCAGGCGGCCGTGAGGTTCGCATCTAATTAAAATGCAGCAAACGCAGTGCAGAGTGCTGCACAATTTGTTGGGTTATAAATTCAAATAAGTGTCGAAGCGGCAACCCAGCCCGCTGGCATCGAAACTTTTCCAATAAACGTAGCTTATCGGGATGTCGGACTCGGTTCAGGCCGGGCTAAGACAAATGCTCGGCGCATGGCATAAACAAGAGAAGGCTAAAGGGAACGGAGCTGCAGAGTCTGGGAAATGCGTTAACGCATATTGCTTTTCGCAATCACAAAAACCAAACGAAATGGTTTTGCCATTATTTACCACCGGCAAATTAAGTATACGCAGCGTGCTCACGAGCCACGTTGCCCAATAATTGCAGTGCAGTTAAATTAGCTGTTAACTTCGTGGCTCTTTGATATTTGGCGAATTGCATAACAGGAAACTGAATACCACTGCAGTTGAAAAAACATTTTTCCTCATCTAGCCAAGTGCCATTTGTTACCAAACATTTGCTATTTGTTTTGCCATTTTTTGTGTATTTATGAGCCTGTTTGGAAAGCGAAGAACAAATGGCCATAAATCAAGGACCACATTCCGGCCACAGACAATGTTAGTAGTTATCATAAAAAAACTAAAAAAAATATAGTTGAAACTATAGGCGGCACACGAATACATTCTGTTTAATTAAAGTACTTTAACTGCATTTTAAAGTCGCATGGGCTTAGAGTTCACTCACATCACGTATACGACATGCATGCTCATGCCGAAGGAAGACGAGAGCGACAGCGCGTGTGGGATTTTAATTACAGACAGTCGCGCCATTAAAGGCTTTTATGGCACTTCTTTACCAACAATTTTACTGCCAGCGACAAGCCAAAATAAATTTTATGCACTTTTTCACAACAAGGATCAAGGAGATACGAGTAGTGGCATCAGGACGACGTTCAGAGCCGTAATCTGCATACAACTATAATCCGACGACGGTCAACTGCTTTTGCCAATAAATAAGTAAATTGCAAACATTTTATACACTTTCAAATACTTGAAATCAAAATTTTGTTGTTTTTTTGCCTGTACTAGTATCTATATTCCTCAAGAGCTTAATTGCTTTTCTATTGAGATACTTAAAATGCTTTTGGCTTAGCTCTGTCTGTATAATGCCATTCACACACAAATATTTATATAGAATATATATATATATATATATATATATATATATCGAAATATTTCTAATAAACTAAGCTATTCAACAGAAGTCTTACGTATAGTGGCTAAACATATTTATAAATAGAAATATTTTTCTATTTTATATACAGATATAATTTAACGAGAAGCTTACATTATTTTCAGTAGGTGCTGAAAATATATAAAAATTAAAAATTTAAAGGAGTTCATAAAAAGCTTAATGTACGTGTGTTTATTATTAAAGCAAAAATGCTTATTATTATTAAAGCACAAAAGTGAGTGTTCTTTAACAATCAACTTTTGCATGGTTCACTTAATATTTTTTTTCCGCTTTCATTTCGTTCAATATTGCCAATAGTTCTCGATTTGCATAGCCCATTAAGTGTCGCAAGTTGCCTGTGAATGGGGAGTAGCCATGGAAACGGTGCGCACATTCTTCGACCGGTCCTTTAAGTGGCACTTTAATTTAAACGAGCGCTTAATGTGCCTTTAATTAGGAGATCCGCCTGTACCGCGCCCTTGGGTTGATTGAATGTTTGCCCTTGAAATTGAGATTAATGGCTGGGGCGGAGGAGCCGGACCGGAAAAGCGGTCTCCGTTCATATATAACACAAACGAGGTTACATCCTGGCATTTCGGTGCTTCTTCGTTTTGTCTTTTATTTACCCCAATTGGGCTGTTTTTTGTCTCGCCGCTGACAAAATGCAATATTAATCATGTCGAGAGCCCTCCCGCTTGCTGATTTCCCTCAGCACCGTTCAGGAGACAGCCAATTCAATTAGCAGCTAATGAAGTAATTTCGCCAGGTCACCAATTAATTTGGTTCATTCTTAAGCCATCGCAGTGCGCTTCAACAGGTTTTGTGGTCATAAAAGTTTGCCTGCAGCAAATTGGGAAAATATTCCATACGACTGCCATTTTAGATGTCTGATAGCGAGCGTAAACACTTAAACATGCGAATGTCAATCCTGTCTTCGCATTTTTTCCCCACCCGGATTTTATGGTGTTTGGCAGGATAGGCAATTATTTTTTATTGGCCGACCAGCATGTGAGTGCATAGAAATGGTAATCACCAGCCGAAAAATTCATGCGACCGTTTTCTTTCTTCATTTGTCATAAATAATTGATTTTGACATAAAAATTAAAATAAATTAGTTTAATAGCTTTAATACATTAAAAACGAACCTTGTTGTTACTTAGTTTTAAACAAAGCCGTGTATATAAATTTCAGAAAAGCTCAAGACGCGTTTAATTTAAAGTTGCTTTTATTTTGATTACAAATGGCTTGCTTCTCACCCATTCGCTGCTAGGAGAGGCAAACTTATTCGCCTGGCCCACGGCCAACTATTCATACACTGGACAAAACAACATAGAATGCTTTAACATTTAATGAAAATTTATTATTTTTCTACTATTAGTTATCTGATTTTTTTATTTACCTAAATAAATAAAAAGTACGAAAGTAATATCAAAATATAAATACATTTCAAAAAACATTTTGCATATTGAAAGGCAGAGTTGGATGAGCTGAAATCACTCGGATTAAAAAAAGTACAATCCACTTCAAATATCCATCAATTATTTCTTCGAGTGCAGACCTCTGCGGCATGGGCAAACTTTATGGCACACAGGGGCATAGACAATGGGCAAATGAGATGGCTTGCATTGGTAACAGACTCCGGTTGGATGGCCAATTTGGACGCCTGCAGCTGTTACAGTTTCAGATCCAGAAGTTGGCCGTCTGCTTGATTCGACCCGATGTTCATTATCTCGTCTCAATTGGGCCTCGTACAATGCATTAATAGTTGGGCGGCCCAGACAAGTCAATTGTGGTGCGACCTTGGCGCGTGGCGGCTAAACGCTTCTTAAAGATTCCGCCAAACTGATATTTAACCTTAAATCGCCGTTGACCCGCGCCATTTACGAGCGAAATCAAATCGAAACAGTCGCATATAAAGATAAATCGTTACCATGGTGGCGGCAGATTATTGGGGCGCAAGTTGAACTTTCATTGCTGCTGCAAAATATTGTCATTTATTGTGCGAATGATAGCGATAATTCAGCGATGCCGAATCGGAATTTATGCAGTCCCATGGGCCACAGCCCAGGACATGTCGTCATCATTTTTTCCGTTTTTGCGTATTGGCCTCGGGTCATTTGAGTGATTCTGATTGACTTTCGAGCGTCCTCCTAATCGGTTACACAGCGCTATCAATTCCACTCGTAAACAATTTCGGAGAGTGTCCTGTTTACGTCAGATCTTGTCAACAAAAGCCGTGTTTTATGTCCCTCGTGCTGGCCACAGAGCATAAACACTTTTGGCCATATAAAATCCCACGCAAACGGAATTAAACAAACACTAGCGCTCCGTTAGTTATTTCCGGTTCCGCTATTTCATTGGTCGCCCAGCCAGAAAGTATGCAATGAAATGTTTCCCTCGTGTGGGATAATAAACACATAAATATGAACAGAGTTTCTCCTCAAGGTCGAAATCTGGCAATCAACGGATTTAGGTACAATCGAAGCCAATCATGTGCGTGTGCCGAGAAACAAGCCATAAAAATTCACATAAAATATAATTGAAAGTCTTGTTAGTTCCACTTTGAATAACTTTGCCTGTGGTGTCTTTTAGGCCCTTGGCACTTAAGAAAATATATTTTTATACTCGTTAATCGTATGCTTGATACGTTGGAAAGTATGTAATCGGTAGAGGAAAGTGATTTTGACCATATATCTCGATCTTATCTGGAAAATGTAGCCATAAAATTCAGACACCCAACCGATTCTTTCTCAAACTCACAAAAAATGGCCACTCCCGAGATTCTATTTTTTGAAAACTTTGGAACTGTTATTTTACACTCGAAAAACGATTAATTTAGAAATCTAATTTAAAAATACATTTTCTAGAATAACAATTCGCATCAATCATTGAACTCGTTATAAAATTAGCTTGTCGTTTGTAAGTAGTTCATATTTTGCCAAAACAGATATTTGATAAATATTGTATAAACGTTACAATTTAATCGACACTTACAAGCTACTTCAGCTGAAAGCGACTTCAGCTGAAAGCGTGCGCAAATTATTGCAAGTGTTCATGAACAATTGCCGTATCATCTTAGCAAATTTGCTGGGTCTGTTTAAAACAATAGTGCCGCAGACTCAGAGTTCGTATAAATAGGGGATTTATCGGAGGAAAAGGTAGTTCTGGATCAAGCAGAGTAAAACTATCACGAAATTATCATGCAGTCTTCTACTTTCCTGATGGCCATCTTGGTGGTTTCCCTACTGATGCTAATCAGCACTCCGGCAACTGAGGCCACCTTCTTCCTAATCGCCTGCATGTTGCGGTCACCACTTTGCCCCTGGATTACCACCACAGCCGCTACCACCTCTAGCGGCTAGAGGCTAGACACCTAAAAAGGTGTCTCCCATTGCCGATAAACATATATAAACCATAAACAAAAAATAAACCATTGTAGTTGCATTAGAGTATGCAACCTTGTTCAACCATTTGTCAAATTATGACAAAAAATATTATTTATTTAGGTTTGCTAAAACTTGGAAAGGAAGGAACAACCATAACTATTCCTAGTTACCAAGCCTTCAGAAAAAAAATTACACAAATTTTTTTTCACTTGTATTTTCTTCAAAAATATCATAAGCAATCACAATTCTTCGTTCATATTTGAAATGCTTTTGCTGCACTAGTTAGCTAAGACTATAGTCACTTCCATTGGTAGTTTTTACATTACTGATATTTTACAAGGTGCAAATGGCCGAGTTTAGTGTTCACTGAATGCGGTTGGTGACGGTGGACTGTTGAACGTAATTGGCCAACCATTCGCCCACCTGGGCCTTGTTGACCGCTAGCCATTTGATGTTTGCCTTCACCGCTTCCAACGCCTGTTGACGGGCCGCGGTTCCGGCTCCAGCCTCGGGATATTTGGCAAAGAACTGCTGCATCTCTTCCAGCTTGGTTTCTGTTGAGAAGCGGGCAGTGATCGTGGGGATCAGACGACCCAAGGTGCGTTCATTGATGCCGAAACGATCCACCAACTTCTCCCAGTTTTCACGCACGTAATCCCACACAAGACTCTGACCCACCGGATTGGTGGATATGTATCCCAGCAGGGTGAAGTAGTCCTGTCGGCGCACATTGCTCTCATCCCAGGCCCAGTTGATGTATCGCTGCAACAGCCATGGCACCTGCACGGCGGTTAGGCAGTTCATCAACTTCAGCTTCTCCTGGGCATCGCTCTCGTCCAGGTACAGCTTCCACACTTGATCCCAGGCGGCCTCTGTGTTCACCTGTTGCAGACCATAGTAGTAGACCACGTCGCGGATATCCGGATTGGGTCGGGTCTCGGGGCTGGCTAGCCACTGGTTGAACAGCGTGACTGCCTGTTGCAAGGAGCTCTCGTGTCCCAAGCTGCAGGCTGAGCTCAGCACCTTGATGCGGAGGCGACTGAAAAATAGAACGAATTATATAAGTGTAAGAACGCCAATGTCTAAAGTGAATTACTTTTCCAGATGATCGGCTGCAACGGTAAATGTGACCTTTTCTACGATGGGCGTAAGGAGTTTACGGGCGTAGGTGGTGTAATTAGTGTACAAATCCGTGTAGTATACGCGGTTCCTTAAAGTAGCCAGGGCGGAGGTGCCTACGCTCCAGGGCACGTAGTCCTGCTCGCTCTCCAGGTAAGATATCAGATCCAGTGCCACGGAGTAGTTAAGCTGTCCGGCAGCGGCCAAGGTATTGGCGTCGTTCAGCAGATGAGCGCGATCGGCGGTGCTGAAGGTTTCCCGGGAGTTCTTCAGGGCCGAAATAAGTTCCGCCCACTGTTCGCTGCCGTAGTTCACCCGGTAGTATCCCACTTGATTCGTGTTAATCTTAATCCAGCTGGCCTCTCCAGGAAGCGTGATGGTGGCCTCATTGTCATTGTGGTTAAATATTAATGATTGGACTTCATTGTTGATGCTGCTCGTGTAGGTAATGGGAATCGACCAACGGTAGCTGTTTAAAGAAGTATTGTTAAAGTACGGAGTACTAGCTAGAGTTTTTTAAAAACCTAATCAGCTTTTAATGATTCCACCTACTTGAAGGACGATGCTTCAGCATCGGCTGCGTAGTCATCTTCGTTGGCCAGGAAACGCTTTTGGGTGAGCTTATAAGTACTTCCACTTTTCTCCACCTCCACAACCGGAAGACCCATCTGCTCCGTCCAGGTCTGCATGATCTGCCTGCAGATTACATAACATATTAAATGTAGGGAATACGCCTTCTATCAGGCAAAAATATTACTTACTTCACGTCAAAGTCCAGGCCTTCCTCCTCCTCGACTGCGGTGAGGTAATCTTCGGTGGTGGCAGTACGGTAGATATGACGCACCAAATAGCGGGTGGTGGCGTTCCTCAATTTTTCCTCGCCCACCAGATTCTCCAGCATGCGTACTAAGGCGGCTCCCTTGGAGTAGGTGATGGTATCGAAGTACTCCGTGATCTCAGCTGGACTCTCAATGGACTTGACAATCGGATGGGAGGCTAAGGTGGCATCAATGGTCAGCACCGAATGCAGTTCCTCAATCACGAACTGATTGTCCATATCCCATTCTGGATGCATTTGCTTTACTCCCTTGTACTCAAGAAATGATGCGAAGCCCTCATTTAGCCACAGATCGTTCCACCAGTTCATAGTTACCAGGTTTCCGAACCACTGGTGGGCCAATTCATGGGCCACGACGATGGCCACACGCTGCTTATTAACGCTGGAACTGGTAGATTCGTCGTACAGAAGAGCCGTTTCTCGGAACGTGACCAATCCCCAATTTTCCATAGCACCAGACACGAAATCGGGTATGGCAACCAGATCCAATTTGGGTAGCGCGTACGAAACATTGAAATAGTTTATGTAGTAGGCCATCACGCCAGCCGCAGTGTCCAGGGCGTACTGGGTTTTCTCCACCTGCGCTGGTGGGGCATAGACTTTCAATGCAATGCTGGTTCCCTCCACAGTGGTTTCCTTGTATTGAAAATCAGACACAACAAAGGCGGCCAGATAGGTGCTCATGGGTACGGTCTCTGCGAAAGTCACCTCGGTGATATCGCCATCGACATACTCGCTGGCCACTGGCATGTTGGACAGCACGTGGTACTCATCACCACTTGGACGGGCCACCGTTATGGTGAACTGGGCTTTAAGAGCGGGCTCATCGAAGCAGGGGAAGGCTTGGCGGGCATAAGTGGGCTCGAACTTGGTGGAGATGATTGATCTGAAAAGGGATTAAAGACGTTATCACGATTGTTTATCATAGACTAAACAACAAACAATTATCAGTGCGCTAAAGAAAAAATTGGTGTTTTTGTAGTTAAATAAGAATATTCAAATATAAATTAGGGTCTTTTGTCTGTGTTAGTGAGGAGCATGCTGTAGCTTTCGATGGTTAGTAGACGGGCTACCTGGAGCGGTTCTTCAGCTTGTCCAAGTAGGAGCTCTGGTACATCCCCGTAATCCGATCTACAAGCGATCCCGTAAAGTTGAGCAGCAGTGAGTAGTTTCCCGCCTCCAGCGGCTGTTCGAACTCGGTGACCCAGTACTCAAACTCCGGATGGGCAAAGGTCAGCGTGGGGGTGATGTCCTTGAGCGGCGCTCCCGATTCATCCAGGCGCTTCACCTCAACGGTGCTCACATTCAGTTGCTTCACATGGACTGGGATGAAGGCTATGGGCTCCAGGACTTGCAGGCTGATGCTTATATTGCCGGAATAGTTCTTCCGTCCGAGATCGGGCCGCAAATGAAGGCGGTACTTGCTTGGCTTAATCTGTTTGGGCAGCCGGAATCCCAGATTCTGGAGCACCTTGCTCGCGGCTTTTACAGCGGGCGCCACAGTGGCCATTATGCTCGATTTTCTGCTGGTAGGCACTTGGGTGGTGTGAACGCGACTATCTGGTTTTGAGTGCGATTAAATTATCAATAAGATGGCCAATATTATTAATTCTATCAGTCTCTAAAAAGCACAGAAAAGTGTGACAGTGGGTCGAAAATGATTTACTTAAATGTGCTTGGTAATGTTAAATACTCCCTTGAATATACCAAACAGAGGGCAGCAAGGTTGTGAACTTGGATAGATTCATTTGGTATTTTTACCGCTAAGAATGCGCGCCAAATTCAAACATGATTTCAAGCTACTAAGAATTTTTTCTTGCATTTTTTTTTTTGAGTAAACTTAAAAATTTGACAATTGAAGAAAAGAAACATGCATAATACGTAAAGAAGCATTTCGCTTTGTATGTTACCAACTATGGTGACAAAAATAGCAAACAATTGTAAGAGATCTCTAAATTCCGATTTTATACAAGCGCTTGAATTGACTGGTTCATTTACTTTTGGTAAATTCCAATGGTGCTTCTGTTCCCCCCTACACAAACCAACCTGAAAGTACACTGATAATGGGCTTGGTGGATAGCAACTGGTCCCGATCCACGTAAACTGTGCGGATGGTGGAGTTCAAGGCCCACTGGGAAGCATTCGCGTGCTGCTGCCTCTGGTGCTCCTCGGCTATGTTCTTGCCCACGTAGACGAGGGCGCCCAGCAGGAAGCCGCAGAGGACTAGCAGGAAGACGCAGAATGCGGCGAGGGTCAGGATCGTGTTGCTGCGGGCCTTGTGGGGCCGATTGGTGTCCTTGATCCGGTGATTGTCGTCTGTGGAGAGGCTGCTGCGCGGGCGTACGTTTTTCGCTGTATACATGACTTTTAGTTTCTTTCCTTCTTAATTGTACTTCCTTTTGCTGTTTCTAGTCTTATTTTACTGGACTGGGTGCGTTCTACAACAGTAAATCACTGGAAAACATTATTAAATGACGCGATCGGTAAGCTTCACTCTAACTGTAGTGTTTTCGGCCAACTAAGGGGCTGTCCCACAACGCCATAACTTCATGCAATCTATTGTGTCATCGGCGGGGTAATTCGAGAGCATCATAAAAGTCGCGTACTGAATTACATGCGTCGCCGCTGCCATCATCAGTTTTTTCTGTTTTAATAATCTCCGAGCTGCTTATAAACAAACCCGGGCTTATGGACCCGGCTTTTATGGTGGTGCCAGGTGAAGGAGGCGGGGCATCTCAGCTTCCGTCACATTTCACTCTATCTCCAGGTGGAGATTGCCTCAATTTCGACTCGCTGCAGATCAATCAGATGCCTGTTATTTTTGTCCCCCAGTCCCCGCCAACGGTCACGTAATGAAGTTGGTCATTTCGTGAAATTGTTACTACAAATACTCGAAGCCATTTTTTAGTTTGGTTTATAAAGTTGGTGTTGGAACTGGGCTGGCTAACCGCAGGAGTTGCAATCCGAATCCCCGGGCTTGTTGCAATGATACGACTTTCTATGGAGGAGTCTCTACATAATAACGCTAAGAAATTCAGTAGCAAACAATACTTTTAAAACACCTCAATTTTATGTAATGAGCATTATTTTTTTTTATTATAATGCATAGTTTTTCTCGCTGTGTACGATTGATTGACGGATCGCGAAAGGTTGTTGGCTTTTTGCCTGTCAATTTACGGAGTCTGTTGCACAAATCTCCGCAGATTGTGCGATGGCAAAAAATTGCAGATGCCATTATCAGCATTGGAAATGAATTGAGTTGCCCGCAGAGTCATGATCCACGTCTTGCTTTTCGTAAATGATGTCTGGATATACAGCTATATCTCCTATTCAGCTCCCATTAAGCCAAAAGATCACCACCATTCACTCGGAATTGTGCGAATTGAGGAATTCGAGGCTGCAGAATATGCTAATTTTCACCAGCCGGCAGGCAATTGTCTCTGATACCCATGGTATAATACGTATACGCCCCCTTGCATCTTCCGCGGATGATGTAATGCTGACTCAATTAGGGAGCGCACATCGCACAAAGCCACCGCACATCGGAGTCAACAAAATTGCATGACTACCACCTTATGAGCGCCGGAAAAAAGCAACCAGAAGATCTGCAGACAATGGTCGGTATATATATATGTACCATATGAGTTCATATATCTCCGACTTCCAACAGCCAATCGGACACGCCCCATTGCACAGATGTGGATATCTCGGCATTCTGAAGCCGATGAAGCGATGATCGCGGGGGCACAAGCCATAACATAACAGTTCTCATGCTTGGCTAATGAGTCGCATAAATTTCACTACTTTGTAGATCGAGTCGAAAGCACACAGAAAAAAAAAACTAATGCGCAATACAGCAGCTTAAACAGGAATTAATCTCAACATAATTTTATGTAAGACATGTGGATCATATCATAAGCTGAACAGTAACCATTTGTGTGGTAAGATAAAGTGATTTGGATAAATATTGTCACTGCTTGTCAATCCATTATAAGTTTGTTAAATGCATTTAAAATGCATTTATATTTGGGAATTCGAAACCGAAAGCTTACATTTGAAACACGTTCTTCGTGCCTTTTAAGGTCATAACTTTCACAATATACACAAAGTCGCAAATCGTTATACGTGACAAGTGCGCCCCAGAAACACCCAAAAACTCAAAGTGAATCCCAGACATGATGGAAATACTACCCATAACACCCGCGATGGGATGAAATTGACAAAGGTCGACTATACGTGCCTGCAATTTACGATATACACAAAGGGAAAATTCAAATAAAAACAATAAATAAAAGGATGATGCGTTGACAAAGAAATGATTGCCACAATTTGCATGTTTGGGGTTAACGGAATGCGAAATAAATTTACTATCAATCAATGGGTTGCATCACTTTCAACACAAATAAACTATAAAATTTGTGAGGAAACTTCGGCCTTGACTTGCTCAATTTAATGCTATGAATTTAATGATATAAACTTTATAAATAAGTTTATTATTGGAAAATAGGAAACTCGAAAACATGGGATATTTACAAATATTTATGTAAGCTTTATCAACAGTTCATTGAAATCAATAAATATTTTATAAATAAAAGATCAATGAAATTGTTTATATTTCAGTATATGGAGCAATGAACTTCAAGGTGTTAAATTGTATAATTAACACCCTGCCAAAGGTGTCAAGCGCCTTATCAATTCAGCCAACAGTCATTAATTTAAATTATTAGCACAAAAATCGAATTAAAAAGCCCTGCACTTTCGAAGGTTCTTTCCAACAGTTTGGAAATAAAAAATTTCTATTTCACCTAAGAAGAACAAAAAAGAAATCAGTGTCAATGAAAATGAAAAAAGGTTTGACCACCGAGCTTCGACTGAACTTTTAAGAACAAAACAAACCCAGGAAACACAGTGAGAAACGGGGAGGGGAAACTACTATGACAACAAGTTTCTTGGCAGTCAATGATGTTGACCCATTTAGTTGCGGCTTTTTGAAGAAAGTATTTTCTCAGCGGCCATTGAGTATTTGCCGCATTGGAGATGTAAACACGACGCATTTGCTGGCCAACAACCACAGATACACAGCAAGAAAAAATCATCAAATTGAAGATCTAATGAAGAGGTCTATTTGCTGTAATTGTATTCGTATTGTTATCACTAGAATTTTTAGGGCCATATGTTTATAAGATTGGTAATTTAAATAACTGTTATATCAATATTTCTTATTATAAGATTGGTAACATTTGTTGATAAAATATCTAAGAATGCAAATATAAACAAAATCTTTTTCTTGTTGATATGAGGCATACCGATATAATCTGATAATGGGTTACGATAGATATAATTCTTTTCTTTTTTCGCAGTGCATCGATTGTGGCCGATTTAAGGCCAAGAACTTGCGCGGCAAGTGAACTATGTATGCATTGGGCTCCAAGCCTGTTTGCAGCGGTCCCATAGGGGTATGGGTAAGAAGGAGGGGAGATGGAAGAAGGGAGCGGTGCAACCTGTTTGATTCAGCCATGTGGAGTTCTCTTGGCCAGCCTGCGATGGCCCGTTGTTTATCGAAACGAATGGCCGTTGAAAGTCAAAGTTGGCATAGAATCCGGTGGTCGCATTTCAGCGAATATTAAAAATAGTGATCGCCTCAATGCGCCCAATTAAAACTAGAATTTTGATCGCATAACGGCGCTGCGTTGACAATGGTCATTTGGTATTAGCGTGGAGCTTTTGGAGCGGACTCAACGGTATCTGATTGATCTGGGCCACTTATTATCTATTATTCTCGTCCCATTTCGCACTATGCCTTTTACTTGATTTACAGTTGAAATCACGGCTTTTTGTGTCTCGTTTTTCTTCTGTTTTTTTTGTCTACGAATGGCATTAATTGTCACTTTGCCGGGTCCGAGGAATATCACTCATCTAATTTGATAGCGGCAATTGCCGGACAGCTATCATTCTTGATTCAAATCGTAGGCGCGCACTCGAGAAATCCGAGAAAACGAAGAAAGGCGAGAAGAAAGGGGAATCGAGAATCGTAATTGAGATCGTGTATTTGCAAACGGGGTCCGCTCTTTTCTATCGCGACCGTCGCGCTCTGCTCTGAACTTCCAACTGAAGCGGGCTCCAAAGTTGTCACGGCATTCGAGCTTCTCCGGAAAGCTCTCTCATCAGCTGAGACCGGCTTTTTTGTGGCCCCAACATGCGGTGATCTCCAATGCATTAGCGGTATTCACAAGTCTGCTTGCAATCGTACTAGTTGCGGACAAAGCAGATTACTAGATACTAGATCTTAGCTACATAAATATTACGACTTAACAAAGATACCTAAAATCTTGCATCTTAGTCTAGACATGCTAACAACATGTTATTCACTACAAGATATACCTTAGAATTACTCACCTATCAACTCCATCGGCATTCGTGTAGTTGCTGATGTAGCTGCCCACCAGACTGCTCAGATTGCAGTCGAAACTAGCGGACAGTGTGTAGGCCTTGTTCATACTGAGGACCTCCCTCAGCGTGATCAGGAGCAGCTCCCGGGACTCATCCAAGTTGATGCTATCGATGGCCACGCGCATGCGCGCCATCATGTTCAGGATGCTGATTCTGTGCACATTGAGCTCCTTGGCGTGCAGGACGATCAGGTTGGTGATCGCGTTCAGCTGGAACTGGATGGACACGGTTCCCTCACAGGCGCCGGTCTTCAAGTCGGGATGATAGTACACCTTGTACTTGATGGGCGTCAGTTCCGTGGGCAGGCGCCATTCGATCTGCGGGGTCGTAAAGTTTGTTCAATATCCACGCCATCGATAATGGGCTTTGGCCCTATAAAGTGAGCAATGCGTTGATAAGGTGGCGATAGGAAACAGCACTGTTGTGGTCAGGTCGTAAACAAAGTGGACGTCGTTGCAACACATATGCCTTCGCGGGATATAGTGGCTAAATGTTGTGAAATTAGGGTCCTAATTTATGAGGTGCAATTTCAGATATCAAACAACAATCGCTGTACAACAAATAGTTTGAAACCTAAGCGTATTTTGGTTTCTCATCCGTTTGCCTTTATTGCTATAACCTGGGGACATTTTTGGAAACAGATATATATTTGCAAACATTCTTTTTGAACGTTTGCCAGCACCCTAATTCTCATGAATTTCTATCCGAAATGGTAGACAGCAAGTGGCTTTGAATGTATTCCTCCAGGACATCCAACATCCTTTTGGCTTCGTCCAACTGCAGCCATAAATTATCCCTGTGGACGACCACAATTACAAGGGCCACGATCAAGCAGGTTGACAATAGACCAAAGAATATAGCCACGCGTTCAGCGGTGATCCAGTCTATAAAAGTATACATGTATCTCGGTATTTTCCCCAAACTTCCTTCGTTATCAATAAATACCCTTAATCCTGTCCTGCGTGTGTCCCATTTTTGTGACTCCTAACACTGCGTTAGCCGCAATTAAACTAACTAAAACACCCAAGAAATTAGACCCGTTTTGTATTATGATAAAAAAAGGGGGGAAAAAAAGCTAGCCAAGCGATAAGCACTTGAAATGACCAGTAAGACTAAGTTGGAACTTAATAAATTCGAAATTAGTAGCCATGCCGACTTTACGACTAATCGCTGAAAATTTTCCCACTCAGTGTGAGGGTTTTTCTGAACTAATATAATTTAGAGCTATGAAATATATTTTGCTTGCACTGCACTCACCTTTTCAGGATCAGGAAGTCCTGTCGGCAAAGTCGGATAGATGGGATTGGCGGTGGTGGAAGTGCTTCCTGTACTGGGTGATGGCGTAGTTCCACCCGGAGATGTTCCTGCACTGGAGGTTGTGTCATTTCCAGTGCCAGGTGTGGTGGTAGAGCCAGGCTCGGGTTCATCCGTGGGCCTATTGGGATTTGCAGTGGTGGGGGTCGTGGAAGTGCTGGTAGAGGTGGAGGACGTGGACGTGGTGTTCGCCGTCAATGCGTCGATCTTATCGAGGGCATCCTGCAGATCGTTCTCCAGGTCCGCATTCTGAACGGCCAGCACAATCGTGGCCACACAAAAAGCAGTGGAGGCCAGGCCCAAAAAGATGGCCACTGACTTAACCGTCAGCCCTAAAACGAGTTCACATTGGTTCCTGTTTCTCCTGGATATGCTATTCTATATATAAAACTCACAGGCAACCATTTTTAGGGATAATCTTTTTTCGATGAGAACTACTCGACTGCTTCCACTAGGCTGGAAGCCAAATTGGAAACTGAATGCAAGTTGCGAATCTGACCCCACAATTTGGACTTGATAAACCTGACCAGATTGCTGGCCGATATCTAGACTATATAATATATAGCTTCGTGTCCAGATAAATTCGTTTTATGCTAGACTATTACTTTTACGAGGCCAACAAGGGCATATATCGACTATTATGACTGGACAGTCTAATTACTCAGGATAATTACGCACGGTCATGATTCCGCATTGACCATATTCTCGAAGACTCTATCTTCAATTATTTCCTAGGAGCCATGGAAATCGCCATTTGCCGTGGATAAAATGAATGAAAATATGGGGGTTGTATTTATGGTTTGATTTTGGAATTTCATTTTATTGAACTCGAACGGAATTTTCGCTTATGCAACTATAATTATTGGCTAAATGGCCGGTTTAGATACAATATACAATTTTACAATTGGTTTTCCTTGGTCAGCGGCGAGGCTGTTCCACTTAGCCAGTTGCTGATGTCAGCTTCGTTTCTGGATAGCCATTCGATGTTGTACTTGATGGTTTCCACGGCCTCCAAACGGGAGTTAGCTCCAGCTCCCGATTCTGGGTACTTGGAGAAGAAGTGCTGAACCTCCTCCAGTTTCACGGAGCTAGCAAAGTTGGCCGTGATCTGGGCGATAAGTCGTCCAAAGTTGCGGTTGTTCAGGCCAAAACGGTTGGTCAGCTGGGGCCACTGTTCGCGGTAGAATTCCCAGACGACAGGTTCACCCACAGGATTGGCGGCTATGTACTGCACACAGGTGAAATAGTCCTGGGAGCGGACGATGCTCTCATCTCTAGAGGCCTGAACCAGGAAGTCGAACAGATACTGGCTGTTCCGTACGCCAGACAATCCGTACATCAGCTTCAGTTTCTCGCTGGCATCGGTTTCGGCCACAAAGAGTTGGAACAACTGATCCCAGCTCGATTGGCTGGTGGACTGCTGCATGCCATAGTAGTATACGATCTCGCGAAGATCGGGGGAAGGTCGGCTGGTCGGAGTCTGCAGGAAGGTGTTGAAGCGCTCGGAAGCCTGCTGCAGACAATCTGGAACACCCAGGGCACAGGCGGCGGTCAAAATGGAAACACGCAGGCGGCTGCAAAGGAATAGGGATTAGGGGGTAATGTTTTCAGAACAAGAAGTTGGTACTTATATGCGTACTTCTTCAGGTGATTGTCGGCGTCCACAGTCCAACCCACCTCCTCGTATACGCCGGCGATCAGACTTCTGGCATAGGTGAGGTACGAGATGTATCCCTCGCTGAACATGAGACTGCGATGGAGCGACCTCAGCTTATTGGAGGCCACATACCAAGGCACGAAGTCTCGCTCCTGGGCCAAGTAAGCGGTCATATCCAAGGGAATTTTGTAGGATAGTTGGCTGGCATCCGCCAGAGCGAAGGCATCGTTCAAAAGATGGCCACGATCGGCGATTTCGAAACGAGCGGGATTGGTGGTTAGCTGCTGGATGAGCAGGGCCCACAGATCCTCCTCGTAGTTGACCCTATAGTAGCCCGTTTGGTTGACATTCAACTTGATCCACTGCACCTCGCTGGGCACGGCAATTCCCACAGAGTCCACGTCGTTGTCGTATATGAAGCTGTTCTCTGAGCCATCATCAGCAAACCAGGTAATCGGAACACTCCACTTGTATCCGTAGGTGCTATCTGAAGGAGCCTCCTCGTAACTGGCTGGATTGGAGAGGAATCGCTGCTGGGTAACCCTGAAACTACCATCTGCAACCTTGGAGACATTCAACACCGGATAACCCATCTGTTCGGTCCAGGTGAGCATCAGTTTCTTGATATCCAAGTCAGTTACCACAGCTTCGACTTCGGTGAGGAAGTCATCGGTCACCGTGTTATTGAACTGATGCTTGACCAGGTAGTTGGTCACCGCCTCCTCAAACTTTTCGGCGCCCACAAGTGTCTCCAGCATACGGATCACGGATCCTCCCTTTTCGTAACTGATGGTGTCGAATATGGCCGTAATCTCATCGGGGCTTTCTACCTTCTGGACAATTGGATGGGATGATAGCTTGGCATCGTATACCAACACGGGTTGAAGGGCCACGATTTGGAATTGCTCCAGCTGATTGGTAAATATCAGATATTTTCTTTGAGGATTGAAATCGGTATTTTACATTTCCTTACCATTCCCCAGTCCGGGTGGACAGCATTGACTCCCTTGTACTGCATATAGCGGGCGAATCCCTCGTTCAGCCATAGATCGTTCCACCACTTCATGGTGACCAGGTTTCCGAACCACTGGTGTGCAATCTCATGGGCCAGTGTTCCGGCAATCGATTGCTTGTTCGCCGTGGAACTGTAACTGGGATCGTACAGCAGAGCGGTCTCCCTGTAAGTGACCAATCCCCAGTGCTCCATGGCGCCGGAGGCGAAGTCGGGAATGGCGGCCATGTCCAGTTTGGTCAGCGGATAGGGCACCTTATAGTACTGAATATAGTACTCCGTGACTGCTTGACCGAACTCCAGAGCAAACTCGACTTTGTTGATCTGATGCGAGGTGGCATAGGCTTGCATTGAGAAGTCCTCGCCAATTCCGTTGGCCTTCACCGTGGTCGTTTGGGATGCGAAGTCTGACACAATAATGCATACCAGGTAGGTGCTCATCGACACACTCGTCTCGAAGATGGCCTCAGTATAGTCACCCAGATAATTGGATTCCTAATATTTTAATTTTGTTTAACCCATTTTAATTGTTTGTTTACTTGAGCTCACCGTTTGCTGCATGTTGGAAACGGCGTGGTAGGATCCCGATGGATGAACGACTGTGATGGCGAATGTGGCCTTCATGGCTGGCTCATCGAAGCATGGGAAGGCCTGACGCGCGTAGGTGGGTTCGAATTTCGTGGTTGAAATGGTTCTGCACAAGAAACATATTAAATATTCAAATAAAAATTTAGAAAAAATCATCAAAATTGCTATTAAAACATAATCATCGTTATTGCTTATAATCCAGATCTGATCATGAAAACTCATTGCATACTTTTGGGCTTAACGTAAAAATATCGGAAATACCTGGTAGCTCCTGCCTCGTTTAGATAGGTACTGCTGTAGAGACCCACGAGTTTATCCTTCATCTGTCCACCGAAAATGATTCCGAGAGTAATACTGGCGTCCACCGGCAGCTCTTCCGTCAAAGTGATGATCAGGAACTGACGTTCCTCCTCCAGCTCGAACTTTTCCACCTCTCTATTCAGCACATAGACACTTGTGATATCCAGGAGATAGGAGTGCAGAATAATCTGATTGGTGGCCTCCACCACCTTGATGCTGATCCTCTGCTG
Organism: Drosophila sechellia; assembly: GCF_004382195.2. Lineage (NCBI taxonomy): Eukaryota > Metazoa > Arthropoda > Insecta > Diptera > Drosophilidae > Drosophila > Drosophila sechellia. The sequence goes on from NC_045952.1 coordinate 15,273,889, forward strand.
TCCGGTGAAATTGCCTGTCTCCAGATCCGGATGCCAGTAGAGCTCGTAGTGCGTGGGCACCAGATTCGTGGGCAGGCGGTAATCCGTCTTCAGGGTGAGATTATGGTATTATTATATATTAAATGGATTCAACTGATTAGCAAATGGTTACACACCGTATCTTCACGCTTGATGCGAGTGCGGCCCTCTCCGTTCCACTCCTCGAACACATCGATTTTGTCCTGTACATCACGGAGGTCCCTTTCCAGCTGAGCCTTCTGCACCGCCACCACCACCGTGGCCGTCGCAAAGGCCACCACCGCCCAGGAGAGCACCACCTGCAACCAATAGCCACTGAGGAACATCTTAGCAATCGCACCTGTCGCGAGCGACTAACTAGCGTTAGGTCATTCGAACCAACTCTTACCACTTGTTGCCCAATATTCGATTATTTGATAGTGTGTGCACTGGAAATGGTTTATGTTCACTTCGGCGATTGCGATAGTGATTGGCAAAATAGCCGCGATTACGGTCAACTGGGCGATAGGGTAAAAGCCAGAGAAAGTGGGAAAATACGGAGTGGTAGGGTATGAATTCGCGTGGCTTATGACACCATAATTGTGCTATGGGTTTAATAACATCATTTAAGTCAACTTTTACTCTTTCACTAACGCAAATCTGTGCTATTGGTACTTAGCCATTTTAATTAGATTCTCTCCACATCACTGAGAAAAAGAGAATCCTCTATATTATCAAAAAAGATTTTTATTTTACGTATTCATAGTTTAATAGAGCTACTAAAGATTAAAGGTCTGCGTATATTGCTCAAATTGATAAATATTTATGTTTTAATTGACTTTAGATAATTTTAAAGCCGTAACAATAGAATTAATGTGGATTTATGATATATGATGTAAATTTCCATTGCATGTCCAATTTATTGCGAAAATTTGGACGTGCAATAAATGTCAATCAAAAGTTTTCGTGTCCAATAGTGGAACCCACCCAATCTTGATTATCAACCCATGTTATCAATCAGTCCAATGGATAATTGCTTATTTATGGAGGTGTAATTTCAGTTTTTCCAATAACTAAGCTTATCTTTATTTCCACTTGTTCGGCACATTTTTGCTTTATAATGGCAATTAGATGAGTACATGCTTAATGGTATCCATGGTCGCACGACCACTTCCTTGGACTTTTTACAGTGACTGCTTGTCCAGCCAGGCGTCCACACCCTCCAGGTTCTCGGCCAGCCAAACAATGTTGTTCTTCACCGTCTCCAAAGCTCTAACACGGGCAGCTGTGCCGGCTCCAGCTTCCGGATATTTGGCGAAGAACTGCTCCATTTCCTCCAGCTTGGTTTGGGTGCTAAAGCGGGCAGTTATCGAGGGAATCAGGTTGCCCAAATAACGCTCGTTGAGTCCAAATCGGTCCACCAGTCGCTGCCAGTTCTCCCGGACATAGTCCCAAACCAGGGACTCACCAACTGGATTCGCAGAGATGTAGGTAAGGCAAGTGAAGTAGTCCTGACCCCTCACGTACTCCTCGTTCCAGGCCAGATCAATGTAGCGCTGCAATATCCATGGAATCTGGATGGCGGACAGGCCATACATCAGCTTGGACTTCTCGCTGGCATCGGCTTCGTTGACGAACAGCTCCCAGACTGCATCCCAATCCTCTTGGCTTCCAACGGACTGTATACCATAGTAGTAGACAGTTTCACGGACATCGGCCTTTGGGCGATCCTCCGGCTTGCCCAGCCATGCGTTGAACTGCTCCCCGGCTTCAGTGAGACAGGATTCCAGACCCAGGGAACAGGCGGCACTCAAAGCGGTGACACGAAGGCGGCTAGAGATGCAGGAGAAAGCGATAAAAAATACACACATCTCTTGAAGAATCTACCCACTTATCCAAGTGATCCTCGCCGACGGTCCAGGTGAGTGCGGTATAGATGGGCTCAATCAAAGCTGTAGCGTACTTCTTGTACTTGGCATAGGTGCTGGTGTAGTAGAGCGTTCTCTTCAGCGAAGTCAGACGGGAAGCAGCCACACTCCAGGGAACATAATCGGTCTCCTTGTCCAAGTATCTGGTCAACTCGAAGGCAGTTGCATAGGGCAACTGAGTGGAATCGGCCAGGGCAAAAGCATCGTTGAGTAGATGAGCGCGATCCACAGAGCCGAACGCACTTGGTTGCACCACCAACTGATCGGCCAGATCATTCCACAGATCGGTATCGTAATTAACGCGATAATAGCCCACCTGATCGGCGTTAAACTTAATCCACTTGACGGCAGCAGGAACGGTTACAGTGACTGTAAAAAAAATACAAAGTAAATAAGTTAGAGATCAAAGATCTGGGGAGCCGTGCTCCAGCATACAGATGACACCACTTACTTTCGCTCTGGTCATGATAAAACCACAGACGCTGCACCACCGACTCCGAGCTGGTGAAATATGTGATGGGGATCGACCAACGGTAGCTATATAATGTATGTGCGAAATTCGCGATCAGATAGCGTCCAGGCAATAAGTTCTGCACACTCACTTGAATTCCGAGGGCTCGTGATCGGCGTCATAGTCGTTCGGATTGGACAAGAAGCGCTTCTGCGTCAATTTGTATTCCGTGTCGGAGACCTTTTCGATCGTGACCACTGGCAGACCCATCTGCAAAACAGAATGGGGTGTTGAAATATTCGCGAACTTAGAGGTAAACGTCTATGGGTTTACCTGCACCGTCCATGTTAGCATAATCTCTGTGACATTGTAGCCCAATTCCAGTTTGTCGATCTCTGTAAAGAAGTTACCCGTTTCCGCCGTGGAGTACTTGTACTCATTCAAATAATTGGTAACCGCCTGGCGGAAGGTTGGCTCCCCCAGGAAATCCTCCAGCATTCGGACGAGGGAGGAACCCTTGGAGTACGTGATGGTGTCGAAGATCTCCGTGATCTGGTCCGGATTTTCCACGGTCTGGATTATCGGGTGGGAGCCGAGGGTTGCGTCCAAGGTGAGTACGCCGTGCAAAGTGCTCACGGTGAATTGATCGCGCTATTGATATGATATGTACATAAGTTGGGTGTGTCCTTGATTAACTTAGGTTCACTTGCCATTTTCCATTCTGGATAGACGGCATCTACGCCCAAGTACTCAACAAAGCTAGCGAATCCTTCGTTTAGCCAGAGATCGTTCCACCAGTTCATGGTAACTTATAGAAGATAATTTAGGTTAGGAATAAGAATTCCGATCTATTCAAACCCCCATTTAGCTTACCCAAGTTTCCAAACCACATGTGAGCGAATTCGTGGGCAATCACGCTGGCGATGCGCTGCTTGTTGGTTGCGGAACTCGTGGCTTCGTCATACAAAAGCGACGTTTCCCTGTAGGTGACCAATCCCCAGTGCTCCATGGCGCCGGAGACGAAGTCGGGAATAGCAGCCATATCGAGTTTGGGCAGCGGATAGGCGATTTGGAAGTAGTCGATGTAGTACTCGATGACTCCCTTGCCAATGGTCACAGCCAGATCCACTTTGTCGAGTTGCTCCGGAGTGGCGTAGACGCTCATGGAGAAGGTTTCTCCAATGCCCTTGGTGTCAATGCTCACCTGCTTGTAGGCGAAGTCGGAGACAATAAAGCAAGCCAGGTAGGTGCTCATGGGAACACTTTTAGCGAACGTGACCTCCTGGAAGGCTCCCTGACTGACACTCGAGTCCACGTTCATGTTGGACAGGGCATGGTAATCTTCCCCAGAGGGATGCACCAGAGTAATGGTGAACTCAGCCTTCAATGCTGGCTCATCAAAGCAGGGAAAAGCCTGGCGAGCATAGGTGGGCTCGAACTTGGATGTGGCGATCCATTTGCGGGTGTCATCCCCCTTCACATACGACGAACTGTACAGTCCCACAATCTTGTTGGCCATCGATCCTTCGAATCCAATATGCAGCCTCACTGTCCTACCTTTTGTCAGTGGTTCGTTGAGCTGGATTATCAAGAATTCCCTCACAGCATCTACTTTTGTCTCCAGGATCTCCAAAGTATCACTGCCAGTATTCATTATGGATACACTCGAAATGTTTAGGTTAAGGGAGTGCAGGACTATCTCGTCGGTGGCCTCTTCAACTGTAATTGTAATCGTCTCCTGTCCACTGAATTCACCAGTTTCGATGTTGGGAAACAGATAGAGATCATAGTGGGTGGGCTTCAGAGTTCCGGGCAGTCGGTAGTCGATTTTTTCGGGGGATGCAGTAGTGCCGGGTTCACTTGTTGAAGCAGTGGAACCTGGTGTCACAGTGCTTCCTGGGGAAGCTGTGCTTCCGGGCTCAGATGTGCTTCCTGGAGAAGCTGTGCTTCCAGGAGAAGCTGTGCTTCCTGTAGAAGCTGTGCTTCCGGGTTCAGCTGTGCTTCCTGGAGAAGCTGTGCTTCCTGGAGAAGCTGTGCTTTCAGGATCCGCAGTGCTCGCTGTTGTCGGAGTAGCTGTGCTCGTTAATCCCGCCTCCAGGAGATCCAACTTCTCCTGGGCATCGCGCAAATCACTCGTAAGATTCGCCTTCTGGACGGCCAGGACAATGGTCGATACGGTGAAGGCCGTGAGCGCGAGGCCCAGACCAATGGCCAACAACTTCGCGGTGACAATCATAGCACGTTAATCCGGCACAAGCGGAGTCCAAAGCGCAACTAAGCGTTCTCCTTGGTAAAATAGCGACAGGTTAGGTAGTGGGGGAATCTGAAGTGGGCCCCTATATCTTAATTGGCTGCCTGCGTTTGCAGATTGCTAATCTAATCGCGAGTCGATGAGCTGCTTCGTGGGTATTAGCCGGAACATATGTAGGGAACGAGTGCCGGTGCGGCTGACAATCGACCGAATTTATGAACCCTGTCATCGTTTTTTGATTAAACTTAGAAATGCCAAAGATCTGGCGCGTTTTTCCTCGGCAAGTCGGAATTCCAAGCTGGTTGCTGAGCCCCGAGGAACTTCCAGTGTCAAGGCCCATATGTGTGATTGTATCCCTCAGATACTGCTATACTCAGGCGCACGAACACCAATTGAGCAATTTTTTTACTACCTGCGATATCCCGATATCCCTCTCTGTTTCTGTTTTACCCGGCGCTTAGGTCCTAAAAAACCCTTTTCCGGTGCTACGCAGACAGGACTTTCGACCTAATTAGAGAATCGGTATTTTCATTGTGTTAAAACCCAAACATCGAAATTTCCGCACACGTTTTCGCAACGCCTGGAACTGAAGTACTTTATAATGACTTTGGCTTTGTGAGATGTGTTCTGTAAAGGGGAAGTTCCCCATAAAAAATATTATAGATGTATTACAATATCAGTACTGGCACTTGATGATATTCACATTTTTTATGGATGATCAGATGTTTAACTGTTACTGATTGCATTATCTTTAAAGTAGTCTTTAAGTCTTTAAAGTGACAACAAGCTATTATTTTAAAGAGATTATATTCATGGTCAAATGAAACTGAATTTAAGTGTTTATCAATATATCAGCGATTTTATTAACGTTGTAGCTAATGTTGGTTAACTCTTATCATATCTGAGATATTGTTTTTGGGCATGCTAAAATTCTCATCTGAAAATATCCCAAAAAAATCCGTTATCAATATCTGGATATCTGTTCCTAATGATGCTTAACACCATAATCCTGGGTATTAACTTTTAAATAATATAACAACAATACTGGCAGTTACCGCCGGCTCACCACAATGGACAATTAATTTCCCAGATTATATATACTGTTGGTCATATGTTTTGTTATATAATTGGCTTGGCCAGTCCAAAACCCAAACAAACCCGACCGCGTATCGGGCATTGATGTTGTGCAGTGTGAGTCCGGGAAAATCCGGCCGTACTGAATGGACTCGACTGGGTTTCATTCATGAGCACGTCGGGTGCCGTTTACGGCTCTACCTGCCTAAGCGTGGGAAAGTTGCTCACAGCAAGGCGGATCCTCCACCTCCGCCGGCGCAGGACGAGAGCAGGTAGTCAATCAGGAAACTGGGCTGCTCCGCAATTGCGTCGCGGGCTGCCAGTGGGTTTTTGTACCCGTCCATCTCCGGGAGTTCCTACCCCCTGCCCATGCAAAATTTCCAAGTGGAAAACGGCAAATTTCCGGTTTTATGAGCAGGCCCGAAATTCCCACGGGCCGGCCCCAGGAGGGCGCCCCGGCTAGGGATTTGCAGGCTATATAAGTGTGCTGCCCCGGCTCATCATCATTCAGTCGATCTTACGACATCGCAGAGATAGCACCACAACAATATTATAATCAGACAGCATGATTTTTGCCATCACATTATTCATGGGTATTACGAGCACTCTGGCAGCAGTTTTGGAGCCCATGAGCTACTACCAGTACACCCAGTTTCAGGCTCCACTCTCCTGGGAGGATATAACCGGAAAGGGGCTGAAACAGGCCCGCGACAGCTGCCAGCAGAGTTTCCAGTGGCAGCGATGGAACTGTCCCAACCAGGATTTCGTGCAGAAGAATTCCAAGCCGGAGGAAAACTCACCGAATCGGGAGGATGTCTATGTGGCGGCCATTTCCATGGCAGCCATAGTCCATACTCTGACCAAGGACTGTGCCAATGGCGTAATCGCCGGATGCGGATGCACTGAAAATGCTCTAAATGTACCCTGCGCTCATGAGCCCACCAAGGCATTGGAGCAGTACGAGAAGCATTTCGGATCAGGATCAGGAGCCACCAGTCACAATCGACGGGTGGTGGGAGCTCTACTAGAGAAATCACTGGAACAGGAATGCCGGTGCAAGCAACCAGGAGCCGTGCAGGGCGAGTGCCAGGAGGAGGAGTGTGTGGCGGTACTAAAGCCATTCGAAGCCATTGCCCAAGATCTCCTCCAAATGTACGACGATGCCATCCAACTAGAAGGAGCCAGTAGCAATCTGAAGATAATGTGGCAGAACATTCCTCTAGACTCCCTGGTCTTCATGCAGGACTCGCCCAACTACTGCGAACGCGATGCCACCGGATTGTGGAAGGGAACTCGGGGTCGCCAGTGCTCCAAGGATGGCAGTGGTTCTCTGGAGGAACGTCTCTCCTGCCAGCAGCTGTGCCGTGTGTGCGGATACCGAGTGAGATCCCAGCACGTGAGAACCGAGAGGAGGTGCAATTGCAAACTGGTCTGGGGATTCCGACTCCAGTGCGATGTCTGCGTCCAGCTGGAAAGGCAGTACTCCTGCTACTAAATGGATGCACCACCGGAAATGGAATCCAGGACTGGGGCGCTGGTCGAGCCCCACGAAAACTATTTACCTACATTTAAGTTAATTTATTTGATTCCACATCTAATTTATTGCCACAACAAATGCTATCAATAAATACGTTATTTAACATATACCATACATACTCTTCGGATTTATAGATCTCTGATATTTATGGACTGTAAAGCAGACTTTATCATCGGTTCTTGCTGCAGGTGGTTTAGAGATTACCGATTTCATTCGCTAGCCTAGAATTTCATTCACAAGAGTTATTTTATTCCTCTACAATTCCTTTTTTTGTTGGGTAAGAGTATTGCCATGTGAACACAAAGAAAAAGTATGGTGATCAATCCGATTTGTGTATATGTTTATTTGGAAGCACTAAAAGCCTAGAACCGAAACTTATAGCCATGTGAGACCGCCTAGCTTATCCAGGTTGTTGGCTTACCCTCCACCCGATAGCCATTGTATGCGGCAGCCGCCGAGGAGGCAGCGGCGGCCAACTCCGATCTCCGACTTGGTTCGCCGGCCCAGTAGGAGGGCACCTCGTAGCTCTGGACCATCTTGTTGCCATTCTTGATGGCTGAGATGATCAGCAGAAAGATGGCCAGCTTGCCCACCAGAATCGATTTGACCAGGAGCAGCTTCAGCTTGGTGACCAGGAATGGAACAATGGCCGATTGGATGAGGAAGGGGAGAATGAAGAGTGGTAAGACTTTGGTGATCATGTCGTACTTCTTGCCGCGTCCTGATGAAATTATAAAGAGTAAAGTAATGTTTTAAAATATGAAGATACCAGTAGAACTCACCTTCTTCACTATTGTCTAAGGTTAACCAGCGAGCTCCAATGATCTCCTTGAGATTCTCGCCATTCAGTTTCACATGCACTATATCGTTGCTCATGTCCAGACTGACGTTCAGTCCAGGACCCACATTGTACCGCTGTATGCTCTCGTCCTCCGTCGAAGGATCGGGCTGATCAGTTTCGGATTCCACCTCCTCCTTTCGCTTGTTGCGATCCTTACGCTTGCGTTTGCGTCGTTTTTTGGCAGCTAGTGATTCACTATCATCGTATTTGGGGGACTCTGTTTGGGTCTCCATCAGAGCCTCGGCCTGGGCATCCTGACGAATTTCCTGGGCCAGTGAATCCCTTGGGTCCTCTTGATCGGGCTCAACCGTTTCAGGTGTTTCATTTTCCGCCATTTGGGGAGCAGTCACGCGATCCCGTAGACGTTTCTTGTACTCACTGGTCGTTTTGTTGCCCAAATAGGTGCTCTTGTAGTTCTTGTAAATGCCCATGAAGATGTGCGAGTTCTTGCGCAGCGCCTGCTTGTCCTCCGGCTCATAGCTGCTGGCCAAACCTCTAGCCGCCTCCTGGCTGACGGTGGATGCCTCCTGGTTGCCATCGCCACTGCTGTCCTGGGCCAGAGCCAGCGAACTACAGAGCACACTCAGTAAAAGGAACCTCACCAGGTCGCTCATCTCTGTTGCATGTCAGTTGGCTGTGGGTCTGCGTGAATTAATCTTGTTGCAACCGCTGCAATGGCCTGCTGCAAAATGTGGCACGATCGGCGATGGCCAAGCGTTTTATCAACTACGAAGAAAGCTGAAGAAAAGCAGCAGAGTAGCGGCTGAAAAGCCAGAGTTAGCTGCATTCTGAGGCTGGAATTGGCATTGGAATTGAGCACAGAGACAACTGCAAAGAGTGGCGCGAAGTGGCCGCTGCATCAGCAACCTGTTGCCAGTTGCAGGTTGCCACCACCGCTAGAACACGATTCTTGTGCTGGATCCTCTTCAATTAAATTGCCAGTCGCACAAGCCGATGTCTGTGTTAGAAGTAGTTGCGAAAAAAACAAAAACTGGAGTAGGCCTGCAATTTCTCAGTGATCTCGCTCATTGATTTCTTTTAGCTTTAATTGCCCCCGGGTCCCCGCGGTATTGGCCATAAATAACGCTGGCTCTCTAAGTAGCCTGCTAACGGTTTCCGACTCCATTCTGTAACCCACCACTTCAGACTACGGTCTTCAGACATGAGACGCCTCCAATTAACGCTTGACGGCCATCGCATGGGAAAGTTGTTGACAAAACTGGCGCTGGCGGCAGATCGATCTCAAAATCCAGAGTAGAAAGTAAATTCTATCCATCTAGCGTTGCGAAAAATCCGCTTTACCGATTTGGTCACCTAATTTACTTTCACACAATTAGCAAACAAATACTCCGACTCGCATTAGGGAAATCTTTATTGCGGTAGCCATGGTTTTATTACCCCAATAACATGTCCGTCGCACTACGATACGCTTTTCTCAATACTATATTTTGGTAACAAGTAGCACGCGAAATTTAATCTTATCTTCTGTCCAGCTAATCCAGTTCGAAAAAGAGTTCAAACATGACTAACAAAATTCAAGGAATAGGGTTCTTAAAAAGCCAATGATTCACAAGTTTGAGGTGAATATATGAATTACCCCAAACTCCTGGAGGAACCCAGATCATCTAAAGGGAGAACTGCAAGAAAAAACGTAATATATGTTAAAATAATGTATGCATTACTCACATGTGATTTGCATATTCATATATATCCGTTAATGAAAGTGAATTGCGATGCCGAGGGCGTTGAATGCCAAGCATTCATCAATGAACATCCATTACTCAGTCGAATGGTTAAACATAGTTGCAGTTTAAACCGCAGGTATAGATTATAAATTAAAATGCAGTACGACATTGTTAATTAGCTGATAAATCATTATCGGCCCGCGACGAAAAATGAAAGCGAATCGAATGCGGAGACCTGGTTGCTGCCCTCAATATAGACACGCGTCGTGAAAGAATGCCCATGTCCAAGTTCCATTCCATGTCCAAGTTCCTATGCAGCACACCCCCAAATGCGTTGGTCCCCAAAAAGGGCCCTTAGAGGTAGTGAAAATAATGACTGACTGCATGCATATTCAAAAATATACACTGCAAGAAATCGGAAGTGGATATGTCATGTATAAATCGGCCAAGTTGTCACAAGTTAAAATAACATAATACATATACAAATCGTAGAACTGTGTAAATGTGATATATATGCAGCATTATACTTTTATTCGAATTTTTGTTGGTTAAAATAAACTGATTTTTTCCAGTGTACCGGCATCAATGGGACGGTATAGTGTAGTTTCAGTCCGAGTCGTATGGCATCGGCACGATTTGCTTGTTTTGGCGCACGTTCGTGCTACGCTGCGGCTACGCGATGTCCGGCTGCCGAATTTCAAGTAGCCGCCCAGTAAGCCGGCCCAGACCCTCGATAAAAGCCAATGTCAATGTGAGCCCTCCATTCAATTGCTAGCCAGCGTCGGAGTCGAGCAGTTTAGTGTCGAACGGATTACCAGATACTCATCCTCAAGGAATCAAATCACCTACAGTCAAATCAAATCGAAATGGCCGCCAACCAGAAGATTGTGTTCGCCCTCGTCTGCCTCTTTTTGGCATGTGATTTGGTGCTAGGTCAGCAGCAGGCGGCCAACAGCTCGGATGCGGACTCGGATGTGGCGGGTTAGTGATCTTGCTAAATTGGTTACAGTGTTGCTGAGGATATTTTCCGTGATAATAAGTTACCAGAGACGGTGATCTAATACATTGTGATCGGAGTTGCATATTAAAAGTGAAATAATCCATCTTTACTGTGTAAATTTCTATATCAACTTGTCATTTTCGATTCTAATAATCTTTTTGTGCATTATTCCAGAAAGCCGTACTTTTGGCCATCATTTCCTGCGGCGCATCAGCTTCGCCTTGGTGCCCGGCGCCTTCGTCGTGGGCGTGATCACCACCCTGCTGGCGGCCTTGACCGTCGTCTCCATCAAGGGACTGGGCGTGGGCGTCATCCTGCTGGTGCTGGCCATCGGACAAATGCTGTCCCGTGCTCTTCCCGTCCAGGCAGCCGCCGCCTATGCCGCAGCACCCGTTCCCGTCCAGGCACCCGTGCCGGTGGTCTACTCCCACTCGCACACCCAGCAGCCCGTCTGGTTGGAGAAGGAGTGGTAGAGGATTTGGTTCGGTTTTGGCTGACCAGGATGACAATGCAAGACCAGGGATAACGGCGAGCTGGTAGCGGGTCAGGATTCAGATTTACCTCAGCCTCAGCGAGCGTGCAACCAAATAATAATTTAAGTCTAGTTTAAATTATTTATTTAACTTATTTATTTATAACAAGTCAAAGATGGCAAAGACATTTAGCAGAGAATTTGTACTATGAAATTATTATACAAATTAGTCTGCTAAATGAATACAAATTAAAATTGAGCAAGGAAGAAACATATTGAAAATAATTTGGGAAACGAAAAGTTCTAATGAAAAGAAGATAAATACTTATAATAAAAGCACATTAAAACATCTAAAACCTTGATCAATGAAAATACTGGAAAAGTAAATTATTTGGTCTGAGCTTATCTAAATGTTTATCAGATGTTTGAGTAACAAATCAATAATCGAAATTTCCTGTTGACAGCGCCAATGGATTTTATTCGATTGCGTGTGCTTTACTGCTGAAATGAAAAGTGAAATTTCTATCTCATTTTGTATGCAACAGAGGGAGTTCGTGATTTACGGTTCTTTTAACTGCTCTTCCGCAGTGCCACACGTATAGAAAGCTATATATGGATAAAGATACTCGTACTCCCAGTTCCAAAATAATCGAAATGGGTCACAGTTAGTCGGAACAGCAATGCCGATAATTGTCTGGGGCCCAGATTTCTCCGTGACTTTGCTCATAGCTCATTATGGTTGGAAACTAATTAATTAACTCTCACTTGATCCATCGTCACTTAATTCAAAGCGTATCGATTTTCTAACGATCTAGCCAGCCACTCAATCATCTCAAATCCGGCTTTAATTGTTCCACTTTGTGGCAATTTTTACAATTTTGCACACTGTCAACAAAGTATCGCCTCTAATGGATGGCTTTTAAATTAATTGATTAAATTCTTGCAATATAATTTAATAATAATTGTAGTAGTAATTGTAATATGTAGAATATTCCCTCGATACTTTGGTTTAAGTTTTTGCTTTCATATGAGGTTTCAAAATGTTCTACTTTAAACGAACACCTGGTGCACCGTTGAGTTACTTTTACTTGCAGACGCACTGGTGGCACAGTTTATGCCACAGATAACTTGGCCAGGTGCGCCAGATTCTCAGCGCGAAAAGAACTGATTCTGACAAAGATTAGAGGAATGACAACTGGACACAGAATTTTGGATGTAAACAATCAAATGTATCGGCCATAAGTTAGGCAAGTGGGGCAAGTACCTCGCAGCATGCAGCATGTGGCAAGTAAGAGCGAGTGCCGCCTGACCCGCTAAACTAAATCTAAGAGGCAGTCGAGCGTTGGCGATCGCAAACCAGTTGGCCCGGCCGGAGGAAAGTAGTGGCCAAGAATTGGCATTCAGTTGCCAGACAATCGGGCTAGGATGGCAGCTGCACTTGGCCAAGATGTGCATTCAGTTTTCCACTGTCACTGATGCCGTGCAGTTGTGTTGTGTAGGCAGAAGCGAAATAAACATACAAAAATGCGAGCTAACTCGACGAGATCCTTATCCTGGCACATCCTGCTCGGACTTTGGCTGTTTCTCTTGCTGAACGTACACACATCACTTGGCCAAGATGCAGTGCCTCCTAGCGAAGACTTGAACCCGAGCACTGGTCGCAGTCAGTCGGCGAATAGTGTGTCATACTTTAAGGCGTCCATTCCAATGAGAATCTACGAGTGTCTGCGGGAGTTCACCATGCTACACTGCACGAAATTGTACGTGCTGCAGAAAATGGAGGAGCGCCACCAGATGCCAAACAGTGGCAATCTCACCCGCGACTTTGTGGATCAGTTCTTCGGGGACGAGACACACATGGGCAGTCTGGTGGGCAAGAAGTACCACAAAATGTCCGAGAAGGAGCTCAACCAGCGGCTGGTTGTTAACTTTCAGCGATTCTTTAAGCATCGCGATCTCAAGATGCACTTCCTGCCCGGAATGCTGGTGAAGATTGTGCCCAGCAAGGACAACAAACTGAAGTTCTCGATCAAGAAGGGTGAGCTAATCAGAGAATTTATTAATATTAATTTATTAATACCTAACATTTTAGCTAGTTACTAGGTATAGCAATCGTTTTATTTTTATCTTTCCATATGGATAAGAATGAAGATGCACACATATTAAGATACTTTCACACATTAGTGTCGTCTTTCATATAGCGAACTTGGCTACTTTGATTTTAAGCGTGGCTTTCGTAATCTTGAAATATTTGACACATACCCAAACGAGTGATATGGATTTTGTATTATATAATTATATTATTTTTAAAATTTGTAAATTAGCACAGCACATCCAGAGTTGCTAGACGTTTTAAGAGACAAGCATCTGAGAACGGTACACAACATTCGAAAAATAATTATTGGCAATGTTGTTCAGGAAGCAAAGCTGAATTTAAATTTACGGCAATAACATTCATTGAAAATAATAACCATAATAATAATGGGAAACAAACAAATTTGTTGTTTCCTTTTTGAACAACTACACTAAACTAAATACTACTTATATTCTACAGCACCCAAATCCCGGATGGGTCGTTCTCGAAGACGTGAGACCGAAGAAATGGACCTGAACCTAATGAATATTCCGTCCATTGGTGGGGGTGGTGCCAATAGTGGAAGTGTGGAGACCTACGAACCGGAAGCGGAAGGAGATTCCAAGCAGCAGGGGTTATTGGGGGGCGGAGGAGGCGTGGCCGGTGGCGAGGGAGGCGGCGGAGGCATTCTGGGTAAGCGCAAGAAGAAGAACTCGTACAAGGTGACCATGATGCAGGTGGCGGTGCCAATGCTGATCTTCCCCGTCGTCCTGCTTGGCAGCCTTCTGCCCTTCATCCTGCCCGCCCTTAAGATGGCCACCATACTGTCGCTGGTGATGAACAATGGCGCCTTTATGGCGGCTTTACTGTATGCCGCCCGTACCCAGTTCAACACCCACGAGGAGCAGCACATCAGCTACAGTTAGCTCCCGCATTAGTGTCCATTTAGTGTCCTTCGATCATTTTCCATTAAATGCCTCTTTCATTGCTTCATTATTTCCATGTCTGTGGAAGCAAATAAAAAAGAAATATAAACTTTTTGCAATATTTATTTACTATTCAACAAATCGTTCACATCCGCAAAAGGTCCCAAAATGCATTTGAACTTTTAGTTAATGACCAGTTTTAAACTAACTACAGAATTAAAGCCCTTTCAAGGTGTTAAAAGGTTAATGACACCTAATAAATTTGAAATGGGGAAATTTATTGTACTTCAAAATATAATTACAGCAATTATAAACAGTAGAAGTCGTAAACATTTAGAAACCGAGAGTAGGCACGAGTTAAACAAATGTATTAATGTTTATTAATATGTTGTTATTACTCACCATTACATAATCAGTTAAGTAATTAAACACTCATTTGGAGTTAAACAAATTTAGTAATGTTTATTGATATGTTGTACTTACTCACCATTACAAATAGTTCTCACTATGCAAATATTTAATCAATTAAGTAATTAAACACTCATTTGGATCTTGAGAAGTATTGCGTATTTCATCCCTTTCCGATAATAAGTTTCTTACAATTTTTTTTGTTTGGTTTTTTATAATTTTTGTTATAATTTTCAACAATAGTTGGATTGAAATGTACAATTTAGACCTACATAACTAACACAATGTACACACACATAAAAGTCGATGCTTAAAATAGATCTTAGCAGGTACGCTTAATTCTAGAACCTCTTGCGTAAATATACAGTTATTAATATATAAAAATAGAGATAGAGATATGGAGAGGGAGAGGGTGGCAGATGTGTTCATTATCCCCGAACGACAAGTGCGAGATACGGATTGTGTAGAGAATTAATAGGGTGCAGGTTTTTTTTAACACTCCGTTGCTGCGAACGAGTTGCATTGACTAATCTCGAATAGTTTTCATTTGTTTTGTAGTATTTGGAATTGAAGCCATTGATATATAAGATGTCCTTGCTGCCATCATACCGGGTCCCACGATCGGAATCCCCCTTAGGTAGTTATTTTCAGTTTTTAGTTTACAGCCACCACTCAGATACGCAGGCAGTACGGAGAATAGGCAATTAATATAATTAAATACTGAAGACCCGATGTGGCAGCAAGAAGTGTGTTCGTTTTGGGTGAACTCCCACTGGTCCCCGATCTCTAATCCAGCTTGCACTCGGACTCCTTGTTCACCACATTGGCTCCCTTGCGATCCTCCTCGCTGATATCCTTGTCGTCCCATCCCCAAATGGCGTGCTCCTCCTTCTCGTGATCCAGGTGGGCCACCAGCTCGCTGGTCGGAATGGCACTGTTGTTGTTGGCATCCAGCAGGGCGGCAATGTGGGAGCCATCGCCAGTGCGAAGGACTCGCTTGTAGACCATCTCCTGCGACACAAACTTCAGGTCATAGGCTTGTCCTGTGGGAGATAAAGATAAAGGTAAGTGTTAGTAAATATGCAAGGGCATAGAGCGCAGCAGAACCTACCGATTTTAGCCATCACATCGATAAATGCCGTCGTCCAGTTGAAGCTGTAGGTGCCCAGCTCGGCTGCCTTGTAGTCCCAGGGGAAGACGTGGTGGTAGTTGTGCCATCCCTCGCCGATGGTCAGGGTGGACACCAGCTTGTTGTTCATGGCGCTCACGTTGACATCGTAGGGCTTCATGCCGTAGAAGTGGGCGGCGCTGTTCACCAGCCAGGTGAAGTGCAGCGACAGGCAGAAGCGCAGCATGGAGCAGGTGAAGAAGCAGACGCGCAGCGAGCTGCCCATCACGTAGTAGGGGAAGATCATGGGCAGGGCGAAGCAGCAGATGGGCATCACCACAAAGTACATTCTACGAAAATAATAAGTGGTATAAGTACATAAAATAGAGGGATTAAAGTTAGAATAATTGCAACTCCTTAGAATCAATGGAACATTGACTATTGTTCATTGTTCATTCATTACTTAGCAAACTTCAAGAAAACATTATTGAAAGCACACTACTTACTTCTTCTGGAACATAACGACGGGATCCTGCTCAATGTCCTCCATGGAGATCTGCTTGCCCTTGCTGGTCACATCGGGGTGCTTCTTGCACATCAGCCAGCCCATGTGGGCGAAGAAGAAGCCGCGTCGGGAGTTGTGGGGATCGGCGTGTGTGTCGGTGAACTTGTGGTGCACACGGTGGTCACGGGTCCACTCCCAGATGCTGTTCTGGAAGGCCAGGGACTGGCACAGCATGAGGAAGATGCGCAGTGGCAGCTTAGCCTTGTAGGCCTTGTGCGACCACAGACGATGCACTCCGGCCGTGATGCCGAGACCGCCGAGGAACATGGTGGCATAGACTGCAGATGAACCCAGAAGCTTAGTAAGGCAAAGACGGAACGCGGTGATACTCAGACTCACCTGGCAAGAGTTCCCAGTAGGCACTCTCGGCGAACACCAGGTACAGACCGTACAGGGCCATCGAGTGGAGGATGACGAAGAGTCCCACGTTGCGCCACACGATCTCCAGTTCGTAGGGCTTGTTCTCGGGCGTCTTGGCCTCCGCCTTCTTGGCCAACTTCTGGCTGGGCGCGGCTGCTGGAGGGGCGGCGGAAGCGGCTGGTGTGGCGGCCATTTTGTTGTTGTTGCCATCGGCAATGGCCGTCTCGGCCAATATAAAGGTACTGCCTATTATGTTGGGCGACATCTGCAAGCGTAACCGGAAAAGATACATATTCAGCAATTAGTATACCCCATTAGCATTCAATAGTATTCGTCTTTCTGATTTATAGCCTGTCGTCTCGACTATGTGGAGCCCACACGGAGATGCAAATCTATCTGTGGGTGCTCCTCTGTGGCAGTGCTTTCCCTCATTTAAATGCAGGACGCATTGCTATATCACTATGGCACTATGGATCTCCATATGGAAGGCATCACCCCAGCTGCACGACTAATTATGGTCCACAATTGAGGTGAGTGCCGATCGGCGACCTTCGGCAGTTGGCCAGCTTCAATGATACTCAAAACTGATAAAAAAATAGCAAGCCGGAAGCGCAAAAAGAGAATTCCGAATAAAACGAAATCCAAAACCCAAGCCGAATAAATCGAAACAACAAAATCCCCGCAGAAAAACTATCAATATTTTTTTTTATGTTGTACACGACGAATGGATATTTGCATATCCATTCTTTACAAACGTACGTTTCAGTCTATCATTGAAAACCAGAAAAGGTTGGTCAAGAACCCCAATAGTTGTGCCCCAAGCGTAAAGGTTCTTTCAAGATCATTTTATACGATACTGCATATAAGCTGGAAAATCGTGGAAAATTCTATGAAATGCATTGAGGAGTCCAAAGCCATTGGTGATTTAGGCAGACAGTTTGCGAATTTGAATAAGTTTGTTATTTATGCAGAGCTGAATTAATTCATGAGCAGGGGCTAGGTGAAAAAGTTCAGTGCGACACATTGCGCATACGCCCTCTGGGTCCATTTAATGGCACCACACAATATGCACTTTGTAGCCGTGCAATTTTCAAATCTCCGTCTCTGGGACATTTAAATAATTGCGGGTGCTGAGACATCGTCACATAGAGTTGGCAACAAAAATAAGTTGGCCAAAATGGCTGAATGGCTGATCTTCAACTCTCTAGAATAGATAAATTAGACAACCGGTTGACCTCAGAGTGGTTGCATGTCTCGTATGGATTCAAAACAAAAGTATTCTTATTACTGCTAGCTGTGCGCATAGATTCGAAGCCATTAACTCTCCGCGGTTCAATGTCAATTCGGGTGTTTTGAATTTTATTCGCCTGCTTAAATCGGTCTTTCGGACTAGGTGGCCTTTGGCCCAGTACGATATGTAAACCACTGGAAATTACAGCCACTATTAGGAGGTAATTCGTTATCAGGTGCTAGGGAATGTAATTGAATATACGATAAAGCTCGCGATCAACTTAATATCATGCAGGTGCCACGCGCTGGCTGAATTAAACTAGTTTTGCCACGGGTCTTCTTCAGATCGATTCCGATACTCGGATGAGTCCAGCGCTCAATCATCCTTACCGGAATATTAGCATAGTTAAGTAACCGCGATAAATTTATGTATAGAATTGCTTTTGTTTCGGGTTCTCCAACGCCGAATCAAGGTTGGTGTTGCCAACGAGTTTTGGGGGGTTTTTGGCAGAATGTGTCTTCATACTTTGGGTTCATCTGTGGGTTTTCGTGCTCAGCGTTTCTTGGGACGGGAAGTCGTCACAGAGCACTGTCGAAGTAATAAATAGAATGCGAAAGCTTATAGTTATGGGACCTGACTCAAATCTAATGCGGGGTGTGATTGATACCACGGGAGGAGCTCCATTGATCGATTCGAGCAGCGCACGCAGCTGGAAACGCTTTTCGCATACCAAATATACATTCAGTCATGATGGAGCCCAGAACTGAAACTGGGAACGTGACTTTGGTCTGGTCTGGACGGACTCTACGGCTTTCCATCTAAGCAGATCCCACCGGACTTAATATGCTTATGACCACATTATGCGTGGCATCCATACTCATTATTTCTTATATATTACTCTGACGCATTCGCAATTAGCGCTTGCGGCTAGGAAAAAAGAGATTAGATTCGAAACGAATTGATTCGTGAAACTAAACTCCAAAAGTCAACTATATAGAATTCCATTCGTTCCATTTAGGGCTAGCATAATTTTTAGAATTATGAGGGCTACGTGGGGCGGCAATTGCTACTTTTTAGGTCTTGCCTCATACGCTTTATTAAATTCTTTTCATAAATATAATTTATTGCTCTATGAAATGCCATTCTCTGTGCGTGAATCACATGGCCGATTGAAGTGCTATCTGTCGATAGCTGTTGAAATTCGGCTCAAACTTTTATGATGGGCAATCGAACTGGCTTTGATTTCCTGCTTGCTGACTTCCGTAAAAATAGTTCCAAAAGCATACAGGTTTCATTCATCGGTCAGTTCATATAAGAAATATGACCCAGACTCACCTTTAAGGTTTGAGTTTGCAACTAAGTTTGTAGAAATCCAAGTGAAAAACTCAAAATCCGCTGAGTTTGGTTCGCTCACACTACACTTGATCACTGTTGGCACTAGAGTTCGTTTTCGAATCGCCTCGATAAGGACGATTCCGCGATATATGATAGCTTTTTGTTTGGGTTCTCCGCTTTTTACAGCCACAACACACGGCACGTCCACGAGGCGCGATGAATGCACGGCGTATGAGGGATCGTAGCAACTGGCAGTGCTTTTTAAGCGCCTAGTTCAAAGAATTCGCACACCGCACCGCGATCGATCGTTAGACGCTGGCTTTTTGAGACTTTGAGACGCTGATCGGCCGAGAGAGCTGGCGGATGGATACAGTGCCTCAAAAGTTAACCAACACCGAAATTTAAAGCCGTCTCTCTGCGACTTCGACGCTTCTGCCGACGCTTCGGTTCTTAAGACGATCGTTTCGGATCGGTTCGGTTTGGATCGTATAATATCGTATGCGATCGTATCGTATTGGAGCAAATGGGATCTCGGATATACGGGGCCGGGGTCGCTTAGGCTATATCTTTTGCTTGTATGCGTCTCATAATATTCGGCGCGTGGCTGTTGGGGAACTTGGTCTTATGGCGGATAGCATAGAATATCCAGTTCACT
Organism: Drosophila sechellia; assembly: GCF_004382195.2. Taxonomy (NCBI): domain Eukaryota; kingdom Metazoa; phylum Arthropoda; class Insecta; order Diptera; family Drosophilidae; genus Drosophila; species Drosophila sechellia. Next base: position 15,293,787 of record NC_045952.1, read on the forward strand.
TGCACTTTCCATTGAAATGAAGTGATATGTATTAGGGGTAAGTCCCCTGGAAAATGAATCTGTTAGTGGCTCTGCTCACGTACGAAGTGAAGCCACAACATTTGGCCAAGTTTATTGCGTGCTTTTTTTTTTGGTTTTTTTAGATCATCGCGGGTCAAGCGGTTCAAACTTCGGTCAAGTGAGCTCGCGTCACGTCGATCTTTGATTTCTTTTTTTATTTTCTCATCTTTTTTTGGGGCTTTGTACCGCCTGCTAATGAAGTGCTTGGGAAAAATGTTTTCGAATTTCGGTATTATATAATGTTCTTAGGATCTGGACCATATATAACGCGATGTATGTCATATGCCAAACGATTAACCAGTTTGCCACCTTGGCCTTATCTCCATATGCATATTCAGATGATTTTGGCCAACTGGTAACAGATTCTAATTGATTTTGTCGTTTGTTTTCAGACATTTTCCCCGCCGCATGGCCGACATATAATTGCTGTTTAGTCCGTCCAAATATTTGGCCAAGCGACTCATGAAATGGGCCAATAATGGCTCGATTCTTTTGGGTGTTTTTTGTGGAGCTGGCTGAGTAAACAGCCATTACCGCATCGCAGGTTAAGAAGAGGTGGCCCAAAAAAATGCCTTTGTTGACAGTTTTCGCGTTGTTGCGGTTTCTGATAATTGCCGGGTTTTCACACCAACGCCGCAAAGTTGAACTAAGCCGGGCCTAATTTTGTTTAGTGGCGGCCACTAAAATTGTTTGCCATCTGCCAGCATTCGGTGTCAAAAACCCCTTCTCGAGCCGAAGGTTTCGTGGCCCCGAAGGTCACATGTTGCATCTTGCAGCTTGAAATTGCATAGTGGTTACTCAGTGGGTTAAACAGCGCCGGGTTAACCGGTTTGGCATCACGTTTCCGTCCGATTCCCAGCCAAGTTGGCCTGTAATCGCACTACCCTAAAAAATATAAACAAATATGCCACGATTTTATGGCTTTCGATTTCAATCAGCATAATTCCAGAGTTTATTTCCAACACGTGGCCACTAAAGAGTCATTAAACCGCCATATTTTGTGTCCATTTGTGAATGGGAAATAAAATTGATTGCATATTACCCATTTTATTAAATTATTATTTTGTTTTACTAGTTGTATGTAGTTTAAATAAAAATTGAGCTAATGGAAAATACTCGGAGGATTTGAACAAAACTCCAAAGCCTCTTATTATGTTGAGCTCACCAATTTTAAAACAAGAAATATTTATGTCTTCACACGGACAAGTAATTAAAGATAATAATTACTTGAGGGGAACACATTTCCAGTTAAAGTAATAAAATTTAAATACGCTCCAAAATCGCGGGGCTTCAAATAATTTTAGGTGAAATATTACTAAAAGTGCAAGCATTCACAAGTGAGTTGAGTTATTACCTTTGCAAATTGTTAGCCTTAAAAACCAAGTAAAGCCTATTTAAAAAAAACAGTTGTGTTAATAGGGTAAATTAAAGCATAAATCAAAAAGTTGTATTTAAATATAACGCTTTAGGGTGTAAGTAAACAAACCGAAGACCGTAAACAATAAATTTAAAAGATCTCAATGAAAACTTTTCCGTAGATCATCAGCTAAAAAAATCCCCCAGCGGAAAATAATTTACAGCACCACCTGATTTTTTTCCATAAACTGGTTGGTCAACCAGAAACACTAACCTTAGCCACCGATACTCCAGATTAATCTATTTAAGGGGTATGAACACAATATTAGTTAAATGAGTAATCGCAGCAACTAGAATATAACAGATTCTCGGAATCGTTAGCCACTGTGCAAATTGCAAGGTCAAGTGCCAAATTGCAACCGAACTCCCTCGCAAACCGCGAAGCCTTCCTCAATAAATAGAAGATAGCATTTAAAATTCGAAAAAATAACAAAACATTTGACTAAATGACTGTCATTGCGGAGTGTGGTTAAAACTCATACGAATGTGACTGGCAAAATGGCAGTAGGATCTTGAAAATGAACAGGGAATGGTGAGGCGGTGGGTCGTGAGTTATCCAAGGTCGTTTGGTGTTTTTGAGTTCTTGGCAATATCTTAAGTGGCGAAAATTGCACAATTAAGTACAAGTACACTGCGAGCATGCCTTTTGGCCCGTCTTAACCTGGCCCTAACCTTTTGGGCCGTTACCAAACGCAACGCGGCATTTACCTGAACTTAAATTTCACTTGTAAGCCAAAAGACTCTGAAAGTGATGCGATGCCCGAACTAATTGCAACTAATTGAAATTCACGCTGGCGGCTGTTGCGAAAACACTGTTCAAATGACGCAGTTCCTCCGCTGACAAATTGGTCGGGACAGAGAGATTTTTTTTCTGAACGTTTTCAAGTGCAAAAGTGCGTGAAAATCCAAATCAGTACACCCAGGTGCCGCCGATCGCTTTAACCAAATATTTATGCAAATTTCTGATTTGCCGCAGGAAGAGCACAATGTCACGTCACCTGAAATGTGCCGTGAAAATAATAACAAAATCAAACAAAAGCCTCATTACATATCCGTAGATGTGTGTCCATACACACATGCCAAAACAACCAAAGATACAGATACAAAAACTATAAGCACATCTTTTTCTTCGTTTAACAATCTTGATAAAATTTTAAGTGAAAAATTTGTTAATAGCATATATCAATTGCTAAATTAGTTAGTGAAGACCAATTGCATATAATTATATAGACAACTTCAGTTGGTTCCCATGTTATGAAAAGATACAATGAATTAATGTAATTATCAGCAACAATAAAAGATTGAAAGATATGAAAGATGGCAGATTGGGAAGCCTTCAACTCAAATTATATTCCCTATCAGATGGGTATACTTATTAAATATATGCCATAATCCTATACGTATCTTTTTCTTCTGTGTAGCTGGAGATCGGATAAGGAGACCAACCCAAATGGATTTTCAGGGCAACGCGGCCTGGACTTTGCAATACCGATCTCATTGTCACTTGTCACAACGCAACCAACTTAATATGGCCGCATTGCGATTCTCAGGCCGTTCGGCTGGCCAATTTATCAAACATTGCTTTTACGATTTGGAGGTGCTTGTCAGGCTGCGTACAACCCAAATCCATTAGTGTTTAGCACAAGATCGTAAACCTGTACCCCTATTTTTAGACTATTCTTTCGTCCAGCAGCTCCACGCCCATTCATATGAATACTCGTGGCTGGCACGTTTGGATGCTCGGAGATTTATTCGTGAATATAGTTGAATTCAATGAATAAAGCCATTAAATAGGCATGCGGTTGAATACTTGTTGTGGGCCGTAAAATTATTACTATCTATACATGTTTTGTAAAGTAATTCGGTCAGCTTACAACAAATATTTAAATCTTGCTGCTATTCAATATTATTCTAGCTAATAAGTAATATATTAACTAGTTTTACTATTGTAGCTACATCTCAAGAACACACACTTGTCAAGTTTATGGGTTATTAACTTCACCGAAGACATTGAAAGTTACTTCGAAGAGAAGAAACCCATGTAAAACATTGCATTAAGATTGCTGGATAGTTCGCAGGGCATTGGCCATTCGATTGCCGGAGTGTAAGAATAAGCCATGCAAAACATTGATAAGCCATAAAACGAATTGAAGTCGCCGGAGCGCAGAAATTAGCAAATTAGTCACGTGCCCTCCAACTTTTTCTGCTCGCCCACGCCCGAAAAGTTTCGATGATATTTTCTATTTTGGCGCAACAATAAGCATTTCCGTACACCGTGTGGTAGCTACACCGAAGCACAGAATCTTGGCCCCTGGGGAAGTTGGGATTTTTGTGGCTCAAAGAAGTCGTCACCAAGTGCTCGAAGTCTTTTCATTAACAACTCGATCATGCTCAGCATCGAAAAGGCCGGGAGCCTGCTTAGAATTCTGGGGGGATCGCAAACCTGATTGGCGTTTTAAACTGCCTTCTGGCCCGTCCGCAGAGATATGTATTTTGGGGGCTTCTAGTCTTGACTCTTTGCTGGTGTGTAAGTGGATTTGCATAAATATGCATGTGATTCCATTGAGCACTGGTTACCCCAACATATATTCGCGACCTAATCGAAGTCACAAATTGGCCCTTATTTAATTTCATCCGGTGAAAACCGGTCGATCGACTCCATAAACCGGGGGGCAGCTCATTTAACACCCATTTAACGATATCAGTCAAGGCGAAGATGAATAAAATGCTGCCCAGAGATATGCGTCATAAAGCTAATCAAGAACTCTTCAATTCCACGAGATGCCATGATTAAACAGACAATCGTTTCGAAAATCGAGGAAATCAAACGTAGGACTAGATCTGCAAGTGGTTAGAAACGTGTCTTAAATTCTCACCCCGTTGATGGGAGTAGAACCTTCTCAAGCGTCAAACGATTTATTTATCTAAAGATCAAGTTGATTGAATTTCTTGGCGGATAGAACAATTTTTGGCCAACACGAGACTGAGCTCACAGGGTTTGAATATAAACATTGGAATTCGATAAGAACGCTTCCAGATGCCCATTTACATTTAACCTCGTGACCCTTGCTTGGATGCGGACAAGGCTATCGGTTCCCTATTATTTATATATCATAATCGAATGGATTCCTAGCCCTCCGATAATTTGGAAATCCCCCGCCTCATTACACATTACACAGCCGGTGAATTTGGCCAGACTTCCGCCTCGAACTCTTCCGCATAGGTGTAACAGTAAACAAGTTGACGACCGGACCTCCGAAAAGCTCGATTAGCCCCACAGACCCAGCAATTAAAATATGTAAATGGAAACAAAGCCAAACAAAAAGGCCAATGCTGCGCGAAAAAACGACGCCAACAGAATCGAAGCTAACCTCGCGTCTGTCTTTGCTGCAAATGAAGAGATGAAGGTGGAGTCGAGACCGCATTGGAGCTACATATGACGGCAAAAAAAGATCTGGCTGTACACCAGATACCATCTCTATAAGACTGGCAAACCAGTTGCGACTCTTAAAGCACCTAACTAAGTGGAATTTTATTGGTAACGTGTATAGATGTGGTCGAAGTCTCCAGTAAACTCTATAATTCAAAGGGAGATTCACAGTCAGCTTAGCTTGCGTTGAAGACCAAATCTTTAAAAGTAATTCAGCAAACCTCTAGAAGTGAATTCAACGAAATTTTCAGAAATTTGAATGTTCTAATATTTCAGATTAATTATAGAGGTAAATGGGATTGCAAAGGTTCGGATATTCTTGAATGAATTTTATATCTTATAAGAGAGCTCATAAAATTTGAACTAAAGGTTAATGGGTTTCTATATGCAAGCTGAAGTGTTTCACACTTTGAGCCTGATATATAGTTTATTTAAAAATGTTGTTAATTTAAGTTCAAAGTCAAATAAAAAGAAAGACATTTTAAGAATGAAGTTATTAAATGACATAAAGGCTGCATAGAAATCATGGCACCTCGTCGATTAGAGCAGTGAAAAAGTGAACCCCGAAATGGTTTTGCCGTCGCGACTTCGACTTAAGCGTCTTCAGCTGACTGATTAAACATCAGGAAATACAAAATGCTAAGCAGGCAAACGCAAATTGTAACAGGGCCCAAAGTCAAACGAGTTCTCAGGCCAAAGGCAAAAGCTATTGCTATTGATAAGCGGCCAAAACTCGTTCGCATTTCGACCGTTTTCGTGAGCTTTTCGTTGGATGGAGGGGCAGTGGTGTGGGGTTAAAGCCAAATAGCCAGATAGCCCCATTGACTGATTATTGTTATTAATGCGAATGCGGCGGTGTCTTGCTGGTTTTTTGCCATTTGCATTGACATTGACTTTGACCGAGAAATTATAAATCGAAGCCAATGTGACGCATACGTGCGACTGACTATGTATATGGCTGCGTTTATGCGGCGGTCGGATTAAATGCAAATGCACTATAAAGACTCCTCTTTATTCCATTAATCGCTATGGCAACAATGTGGCAATGATTAGCATGCAGTCGGGCATTGCATTTATATACCATACCATTTTCCAAATTTATGTTTTCGTGCAACTCATAAATCTTAGCGGAGTACTTGAAGCCATAATTGTTACACTGGACACACTCGCTTGACCACCGACCAACCGAACCACCCAGTGAGCCAGTGAGCCACCAAGCCAAGCCAACCCATCCATACAACCATCCTTCCATCCACCCACCGCAGACATTCGACATTCAGTCATTGGGTCAAAGCCAACCGATCGTTCAAGTTCAAGCCCCCGAAAAGAGATTAGAAAAATTGCTCAAGACTCAAGACTAGATCAAAAAACGACATTGACCGTCATGTCATGGCACCGGCACACAATCAATATTAGAAAACTTAGGGACATTAGCAGAGATTTTGATGGTTTATTAGCAAAATTTGGCATGGCAAGAGGGGCAAAACTTCTGCCAGTCGAAAGAAAAAAAAAAAAAACCGAACCGATCCGATCCGAGATCTTCGCATTTCGTTATTGTCTTCTATTTCCTGGTTGGATCCGCTTCGCTGCCGACTATTTGGCATTATCGTGAATTAATTGTTGCATATTATAGCGACAAGCATTGACCTCAATAGAGAGATTTGATAAACACTACATACGTGAAGCAGAACGCGTAAGTAGATGCGAACTTAAAGCCAATAACTTTTTTTTTGGATTTTTTTCTCTAATGGATTCATATACATTTGTGCTCATTAGAAGCGGATTGGCAAACAAGACCCGATTCAATCTTCTTTAGTTGGAACCATCATTTGTGACCAGAGAGCAGAGTGTTTAGGAACTTGGAAGCTAGAGCTTATGAGGCTTGAGTGTATAAACAATTTTATTGTTGCCTGGTGGTTGCACATTCATTTATTAAATCTCTAGAAATACTCAGCGCTACGTTTTTGATTCAAAGATTCGGCGCTACGTTTTAGATTCAATGATTCGGCGCAAATTGTTATTAATTATGTGTTCACATTGATTTCATATTATAGTGCTCTGTTCTCTAGTTTTCTAGATCTCAACTAATCGATATGAGCTTACATTAAAAATGTTGAATTCTAATGCAAATTATGAAAAAATGGTTTGGTCTTTTTTAAATCCCCTTGGTTGTTTAATAATTGATGTCTTAAGACTTTAAGTGGATTTTCTTTGGAAATTTCATAACTTCCTTTATTATGAAATCTGTATTATGCAAAATTCAATGCAGTTCATAGCCCAAAAATATATATTTTGTAATTGATTTAACGAAAAAACGTTTGACCTTGTAATTCAAAATTTGAATAAATTAAATATTGAAAAATCCGTTAATTTACGATATTTGATAGGGCTAACATAGGTTCTAGTATATTATCGCGAGGCCCTGCGGTATATTCTAATGGGGAACCAACGGTCACACTGGTGCACTGCTATCTTGGGATTGGATTCAGGCCACTTTCTTCCGAAAACCCATTGTTTATTGTTTAATTTGGCGCCACCCCCTCCACCTACCGGAATTTAGTGTTGACATGGCTACGGAGCGGATAACCGCCTGCACTTAGTTTCTAGCCAGCGTCGAGCGATGACTGTTTGGGGAATAGAAGCCATCACACTGAACGGATCGTCGGCAAGGGAAAGTTTGGAGCACCTTCCGGGAAACGGTGCAATTCGGGAGATTCCAGAGGTGGGAGCTATGAACTCCGTGGAGCGCTACCGGCAGGAGTGGCAGGTGCTGCTCCAAAACCTCGATGCGGACCCGGAAAGTCTCCGGCAGTCGGCATTTGCCGGCGATCTCAAGATGTCCAAATTCCGCAGCGTTCACTGGGCCCTCCTACTGCGCGTCCTGACGTCGGAGTACCGCAGTTGGGCTAGCCAGCGACTGCAGCAGCGAGTGAGGTACGACAAGTTCCGGGCGGACTACGTCCGTAATCCGCACCAACTGGCCGTGGACTGCAACGATGACCCGCTGTCACAGTCGACGCAAAGCGTATGGAATCAGTACTTCAGCGACCAGGAACTATTCGCCGTCATCCGGCAGGATGTGGTGCGCACTTTCCCGGGCGTGGACTTCTTCCGTAAGCCATTGGTGCAGAATGCAATGGTCAACATACTGTTCTACTACGCCAGGGAGCATCCGTACATGTGCTACCGGCAGGGCATGCACGAGATCCTGGCTCCCATCATATTCGTGGTCTACAGCGATCACCAGTCCCTGCTTCACTTTAGCGAACTGGCGAAGACGGATATCAATTCCACGCTGCTGGACGTGCTGGATCCCGCGTATCTGGAAGCGGATACCTAGTACGTAGTTCAAGTAACATGAAATCTCTTTATCTTAAATCAATGCGTTCCTCGCAGCTCTTTGTTCTCCCGCCTCATGGCCTCCGTGGAGTCGTACTATCGCGTCTCGAATCTGGTCTCCACACCCGGTGGCCACATCGAACAGCGAGCCGAGGTGCGTCGCAGTTTGCGGGTGCAGCAACCAGCCCTTATCGCTACCCATTCCTCTTTCAGAGCCCCGGGGACAATGAGACGCCGACCGAGGCGGAGGTTATCGGCCAGCTGAACTTCATACGGGACAAAATACTCGCCAAGCAGGACCAGCACTTGCACCACTATCTACAAAAGATGGAAATCCCACTGCACATATTCGGCATGTGAGTTGGCAATGAAAATGGGGGTTTTAGTTACTAGTAATGCTTTTCGAAAAGAGAGTTCCACAAACAATATGAAGATATTTTAAAAATGAATATTGAAACTAACCAAATTATCTATTTCCTTATTATAGTCGATGGCTAAGACTTCTCTTTGGACGGGAGTTTATGCTGCTAGACCTGTTGCTGCTCTGGGATGCCATCTTTGCAGATAGCGACCGCTTCGACCTGCCCAACTACATTCTAGTGGCCATGTTGGTGCACATCCGTGATAAACGTGGGTACTCCCGCCTGGTGCCTTAGTTCCTAAATAATGACCTAACTAATGTCGATATCAGTGCTTCTTAGTGACTACACCACATCGTTGACATATCTAATGCGCTACCCAAACAATGTGGACGTTCATCTGGTGCTGAGGCATGCCCTATTCATGCTCAATCCCAAGCAGTTTGAGTATCCGCCAAACGCCTTCACGTGTGTGTCCTTTGCCAACAGTTCTGCGGACAAGGAAGTGCCTCCTCCTGCGGGACAACGCCCGCGCACCAATTCAGAAAACTCTTCGATGGCCACTAGTGCTAGCCAGATCGATCGGCAGATCACCTTCATGCAGGAGCGCAATGCGGCGGATTCTTCTGCGCTGGCCAAACTGCAAGATACCCATCGAGTTGCAATGGATGGATACTTGGAGAATGTGAGTATGCTTTGATATATGTCGTATAAGTGTTTCTGTTACCATATTTAACCGTTTATTAAATTATATTTAATTATAAAAAAAACAAAACTACTTAAATCTAAGCCAATCTTTCGTACATACTTTGGAAGTAGGGTTTTAGTGAGTCAATTCTTAAATACTTTCAAGTTATAACGTTACATTTACATTCATGAGAATAACATTAAGTGGCTTGGCTTTTTTGATTTTTTTACAACGACCTGTACTTAAGAAATATTTGTATCGGCCCTTGCAGAGTCCAGAGCTACTCCGATTGGAGCTGAAGAATGCCCAAACTGTAATCAAGATAGCCCGAAGCAAGTTGCAGAGCTACCTGAGCAATGTGCGCCATCATGTGGGAAAGCAGGCGAGTAGTAGCGAAGAACTCGGTCGGACACTGGACGGGATTGAAGAGCTATGCAGCTTTCTGGACGTTAAATTCATGTTCCCGCTGCACCAGCGATCGGCGCCCATCGACCAGGCTCTGGAGGCCAACGAGCAGAAGCAGCTGAACAGCAAACCGCCAAAGCTAACGGCTTCCTCCACTCCCGCTAACGCACCCGCTGCTCTCTCTGCAACTGGCGGCTATCAGATGCCCGAAAACGCCTTTATGCACAGCTCGATGCGACGGCTCCTGGGGGAACTGCGTGAAATCGAGCTGTCCACGATAACGAGCGATGAGAAGCCTGGAAATGCGGTGGTGCAAAACGGATTGCCAGCTGCGGAGCCCCAGCAAAGGCATAAAAACGAATCGAGTTGATCGTAACGACTGAAACTGAATTTAGACTTAAACAGAGCAGCCACAAAGTGGATAAACCAGAACTAGTAAGAATTATGATTAGAAGACATACAGTTTACTTAAATATTTCGGACTTGAATAAGTCCATAATTTGTAATTTTCTTAATGAAAAATAAATATTTTCTGGTATTGGAATGGTTCCGAAACAAAACGTCTTCAAAACATGCAAGTTTCGGAAGCAACAGATTCGTTTTGAAGGAGTCAGTATTCTATGTGATATCTTGGAAAAAGCTCCATTGTTTGTGTATTCTAAATTTCGAATAATTGCTTGCAAGTATTCATCTTTAACCTTAAATATATCTGATTGAGTCGAATTTAAATAATGACAGTGACAAAGTCTAAAATTACGTGTGATTCATATTTCCTAGGACCCCTATGGCCTGCGGTTATGGTTCACCATTGTCCGAAATGTTGTGATTTGACTACCGTTGCTGCTGGGACCACCACGCATTATTGGAGTCGAGGATGTTATGCTTGCCGGTGCCTGCTGCATCTGCGGCGTCTTGGTAATGGTAATCATCTTGGAACTGTTGGTATTGTTGACCCGTATCTGCCTGAGCATGGCCAACGTGTTACCATTGCTAAGGTCCGCCTGTGAGGTGGATGGTGCTTCCGAAGTGCCACCTTGACTGAGTCGTCCGTTCACGTTGGTCCGACTCTGGGTTGTTAGTTTGTCCAGCGGTACACAACGCACGGAATCCGTATCGAGGCGGTTGGTCACTTGCGTTTGGTTGGAAGTTAAAATACGGCGTATATTCTCTGGCAGGTCTTTGGCGCTACCATTGATGGTCACTTGGGTAGAGGAAGCGCCGCTAACTGTCTCTTTCGGTACGGTTTCCTTGTCGTTATTATTGTTCTGCCCGTTATTGTATTCATGCGGGGTTGTGACAACCGAGGAATGCAAATCTGCATCGGCAGAAGCAAGGGGAGCGGAACTAGAAGCCGGAGGAGTTTTAACTGGGGTGACCGTAGTTGTAGAAGGCGATTTCGAGGAAGCACACACTGTAGCTGTGGTTGAAGTTGTCGCATTTCTCTGCATGGCACGAAGCTCCAAGCTACAAACGAGCTGCATGATTTTCGACTTGCCCTCTGCGGCTAAATCCAGCGGCAGGGACTTCATGGTCGGCGAAATGCTGTCAAAGAAGAGATCCACTACATGTCGTGGTTCCGGTGGCTTACTCGGTGACACTGTCACCGATGGCGGCGCCTGGGCCATGGACACGTTATGTGCGACCGACTCCCGTTCCAAAGTTCGCAAGCGCGTAACAATATCAAACGACGAGCATATCATGTCCCTGGCCATGTCCATTTGGGAGCGTTCCTCCTGTTGTTTGCCCATTGAGTCGCGAAGGGCGCGTATTATGCGACGAACCTCCATTGAGCGTCGGGACCGCTTCGCCAGCGGTTCCGCTGTGCTGCAATCGGATCTAAGTACCCATAATGAGTGGTTATTAGAAACAGTTAATGAAGGGATTTCGAATCTTAAACTCACCGAACGCTCATATCGTTTTCGCTCTCCTGCCTTTCGGCATCAACAGTGGGAGTGGTACTAACTGACGGTGCATTGGCGGCAGCGGCGGCATTGGCTTTGTGCCGCTCCACATTTTCGAAGTGCTTACGCGAAGCGTCGTGTTGCCGCAGGTAAAAGACCTTGATCGGCAGCCGGCTATCACAAACACGGCAGTGACAGTGATTCTCGTCATTGGCGTCGGGATCCAGCCAGTCGTACTTGGCTTGCAGCTCTGCCATAGCCGCTTTCTGTCTAGCCTCGGCGCTGGCCAAAGCCGAAGCTGTGGCCACAACAGTGGAAATTTCACCTGAGTTTTTGTTCGATGTTTTCGAAGGGTTGCCACCATTGCGCTTCCGATCAATGCGGAGACGTATGTGTCGCGTAGTCCTCTGGTGCTTGGAGGCCCACTTGGATGAGGGCAGGTAGAGGGACACTTCGCACAGCTTGCACCAAGCATAGTTTCCACGCTGCTCGTTCTTTTTGTAGGAGAGCCACGGGAAGCGGCCCTTCCACACCATTACTTTGCCCTTCATAGTTGCCGGAATGGGCTTGACGAAAAGCTTATTGTCCGGTCGAGCAGTCTTTCTTGCCTGCACGGTGCCCAAGTTGAAGTTGCTCTGGGAATCTTCTTCTGCGTCCTCCTCTTCTTCTCCATATTCCTCGTCCTGTTCCTGCGATTCTTCATCATCCTGCCCATTATTTGTAGTTTGCGTGTTTGTGCCATGGTGCAGTTTGGCTTGCCGCTTCTTGAACTGCTTCACCAGCTTTACATGCCGGACACTCAACTCATGTCGCGCCTTTGCCGTTTCGTTGTGGAAGCGAACGCGGCAGAATTTGCAAATCTGGGTCTTTCGGTCCTTGGAGTAGCAAAGCCACGGGTAAAAACGTACCGCAGCGCGAACCTTGGCCTTTCTTTGCTCGCTAGTGGATTTTTGAGCAAAACTATACGAAATAATTATTATTAAAGCAAACATTAAAAATATTACAAACAACATACGCTTTTCCGAGTTTTTGGATCGAGGACCAATTGTCATCGTCATTATCTTCACTGTAATCGGTCTGCGATGACTGGGCTTGATCACTTGCCTCCGCATCCTCTTCATTCATGTTATCGTCGTCGTCCTTTTCGCCGCCTCTGCCGTCACGCGATCCAACTTCGATGGCTGCCTTGGCGGTGGCCAAAGCCATGGTATGCTTCTCGGACCTTTCGTGGTTCTTGCGCTTGATCTCCGAGTTTCCATACATAAATCGCTTGCGACAGACGCTGCAGTACCCAATGGTGGGGTCTTCGGGATCAGCAATCAACCAAGGATGCATGTCGGCGAACACGGCCCAAATGCCGCGAATATCTGAAGAGCTGAAGTGAAATAGTGGAAGCAGTTCAAGAACAGGAACTATTTATGTTCTGTAGAATAACACTCACCTCTTTTCATTGGGTGCCAATAGCAGGTGACAATGAGCTCTGGTTTTACAGTGTCGAAGGAAGCTGGTAATCGCCATTGTGCAGTTGCAGAGCGTACATCGGCATTGTTGTGGATTGGTGTCCGGAATCAGCGCACACCATTTGCTAGGGTCGTCGCCCGAATCCACATCGCCGTTCATCATAACCACAGGGGTGTCGTGAGCATCCTCCGGCCCAGCTTCTGGTTCAGATTCCTTCTCTCTGTCGGCCTCATCCCCGCCTCCAGCGGTCACGCTGTTGCTCTTGCTCCTCTTTCGCTTCCGACTCCGCTTATCGGAATCTAGGTTGCGCAGTGCCTCAATGTGACCTTTGGTGGTTTCATGGCGTTTGCGCAAATAGACAAACTCCACGTTCATTCGCACGTGGCAGATGCGACATGTCCCGACGGTTCCTGTGGGGTTGGAACGTTCAAGCCAAGGATGCCAACGGAGCCAGCGCAGCCAGTTGAAGTTGGTAAAGGCCTCGATCTCGGAGATTCGCTTCTGCTTCATGGCGGCCACATAGCTCTTGGTGCCGAATTCGTGCTTGATTTCGTTGTCGCTGATTCTACGGAAAATTGGGAGTTAATAAGTGTTCTTGAACTTTCGGTGGTCTTAATATGATTTCATTTTTTCCTTTTTCAAAGGTGCATATCTTCGTAGCAATACGAGTAGAGCTACTCTTATTGAAAGCAGGGAGTGTAATACATGTAAAATGTATTCTGAACCGCGACCAAGCCTGTTATCCACCAGTTTCTTTGTGTCAAACAATTGCTACACGTTGGAAAATTAATGCGGACTCGGTGCAGTGTTTCATTCATTAGGTTTTCAGTTTATTTTCATACTACAGCGCGCTTTCTTGATAACAAAGTGAAAGGCATTTAAAGAGTTGAGCTTTTACTTTATCCCGCGTGTTAATAAATTTGATTTCTCTAACTTTTAGATTTCTGTACTCTTTTCTGTAATCTTTCTGATACTTACGCTCCTCGAGTTTGCTCCTCGCTTTTCTTAAATGCCAGATAGTTACACTCGCGTTCCTGGTGGTAGAGCGACATGTTGTGCTGTTGGATGTGTCTGGATCGGTTGTTCACGTTGATGGTCATGTTGCAGTAAAGACAGAACGCAAGGGAGCCATCGGAGTCCTCGTGTAGGATCCAGGGCCAACGCTTCATCCAGAGGAGCCAGCGCTGTGCGCGGGGCATCTTGCGGCTCATGGCTCCGTTAGTGCCACCGCCATTGCTGCTTTCGTCATCCTCGTCGTCGTCATCGTGGCTGTCTGCCGGATCATGGGTTTCAATCCTCTCCAGCAGGCCCATGGGATCGTGGTACGAGTGGGAGCTCTCCGCATCGCTGGAGGGTTCAGTTTTAGTGGATTCACGTTCCTGGTCTTCCAGGAGGGGATCCTCGCTGGTCTGTTTGTCGTCTGGGTTATTTAGAGCGGACTGCAGCTCGGCCACCAGCGGAGCATGTTCGTCGTCCATGATGTCCTCGATACCCGGGTCATCCCGCATCGGGTGCTTGTCCTCCTCCACCTCCATGGCCGTATCCCCATCGTCATCATCCACCACGATGACTATGGGGGTCTCCGCTTCCTCGATGTGATCCGGATCCACCACAGCACCACCCTCTACGTCCATGATTTTCAGCTCGTGCGTTGCCGACGCCAAAGTTTCGGAATTCGCAGACGCCATTTTGAGGCCGGCGTTGCTGTGAGCATCTGTGTTTTTCGCCTGTGTGCTCGAATCCTGATCCATCACGAGATGCTGGTTATCCAGGCACTTTGCTTTTATATTTGCCGGCTTTTGGGAGATCACAGCATACGGTTAAAAACTAAAACAAATAAAAATAATTGCAAGCGAAAACTGAGATTCGCTGTCAAGGCGATTGCCAATGTGACCGTCCTGTTGCAATAAATCGGCGGGCTAAGGACCATATACTATGGAAGTGCAAAAAATACTTACAATGCGACTGAGTGACTGGACCGGTCACTTTATTGTGAGAGGTCTTAAAACGTACTGCTCACACTATTACAATAATTTAATCACTACATGATTAAAGAATATAAAGAAATTACATGCATTAGTTTAATATTTATATTTCGTTGAATACTTAGAAAAAGCAAGTAAAATTAAACAACCGATTAGGGTGACAACTCTTAGCGTATGTGGAAAACGGGTTATGTGGTATTTCTGTGCTTGTGGGCACGGTCATACCGCACTGGATTTTGTTTATATTTTGGAAAAGACTGCCCAAATGTCAAACCTCCAGTTAACTCAGGAAAAACTGTGAGTATACCAAAGTAAGAGACCGGGGTCTAATGTTCACTGACTATATTCGCCGCCCAGAGATGCCCTACGCTCCGAATACAGGCCACGCCGGCCGTGCGCCCAGCTGAAATATCCTCGACCCAAGACAAAGCCGGAGTACCAAGCGATATATCCGTGGTTGCTCCCGGATGAGACGGATCCGCACTTCGTGTTCTGCGCGGTGTGCGAGTGCAGGCTCAGCTGCAAGAGATCCGACCTGGGAAAGCACGAGGGTAGCATTAAGCACTCGGAAAATGCACAAAGAAAATCGTTGCCCGCCAAGGGCAACAATCCGAACTTTGATGGACCCAGCTCCGGTGCGATGAAGTGGGATGATACCGAGGACGAGGAGGGTCTGCTGCAATACGGAACAGATCCCCAAGACGACGATACAGAAGAGGAGGATGGGGAACTGGACGAAACAGAGGGCGACTGCGAGGACGATGAGGAGCGGGCTCAAGAACTGGAAGCACAGAATGATCTCGAAACGGAGCCCGTTATTAAGCAGCAACGCCGCACCTCGGAGACCGACTCACAGAATTCCGGCATGCTGGATTATCTACCACTACACGTGACCATCAACGAGTTGCCTCAAAGTCTTCCGTCCACTGTCTCCGCCTATCCCACATCCTCCACAACAGCAACAGTAGCTCCGCCTTGTAGGATCACCATTAAGAAAGTTCCAGTGCACAGTACTCCACTCAGTGGAATGTGCCAAGCTCAGGAGATCAATTCCAAGGCCACCATAACGCCT
Source organism: Drosophila sechellia (assembly GCF_004382195.2). Lineage (NCBI taxonomy): Eukaryota > Metazoa > Arthropoda > Insecta > Diptera > Drosophilidae > Drosophila > Drosophila sechellia. The sequence goes on from NC_045952.1 coordinate 15,309,903, forward strand.
ATACACACGACGCCCTCCTACGCTGCCCGCCCGCTGCAATCTTATCAACTGCAACCATTGTCACCTATAACGCCAGCGCGCGACTCTTTGGAGCTGTTCTTCGACAGCATTTGCGCCACCGTCAAGAACTTGCCGCCCAAACTGGCCACCGAGGGCAAGATCCGGGTGATGCAGCTCATCGGGGAGCTCGAGTTGCGTGCTCTTTGCGAACAGGAGGCGCTCTCTCAGGTCGCCGGACTTCCGGATCTCGCGGGAAACTCCATGTCCGGAGCATCTGAGGCCTCAGGCAGTGGTCAGCAGAATGCGACAGTGGCCTCCACCACAAAATAAATTCACCTGGACTTTGGAATCGGTTCCAAACCGTGCTCAATACGGCAATTAGAATATATATATAGTGCTTTCTCAAATTTTTAAATTTTGTTAACTGATCTTCATTAATAAAGTTATTTATTAGTTGTTGTAGTCTTGAGTGCATTTATTCTTTAAATCTATCTGATGGTGTTTTTTGTTCTATGAAATGGCTTTATTACATATCATCTTTTTATAAATGTAATTGCCTATATAGAAATCCTGACCTTGGCTTGCCAGCAAAGTATAAATTGTGAATTTTCTCAGAGGATGTTATCACCGAAGAGTTGTAATCAATGATCAAAAACACTTCTTGAGTGTGGGTAACAATTGTGAATGATACAAAGCGAATTCACTAGCTCTGATAAAGGGTAAATATTACGCATGTACAATACCATGTGAAAAAAGTGTGATAAAAAGTTTATCGCATAATAGGTTCGGTAGGTAAAGATAGTAAAAATCCCTCCATCAGGCGAATTTCTCAAGTGTAACGAACAAACAACATGTAATATCAGATTGAATCAATCAGAATCAATCAATTGAAAAATGTCGGTAATTATAAATATAAGTTAATAAATCTTTATTTGTAAAATTGTAAAAAATGATTGAAAACAAGAGTTATCAGTAAGGCACTTAGTTAATTGATATTGGGGGAAATATCCCCTTAAAAGGCTTGCTTGCCCTCCAACATGGCTTTCCCGCAGTAGAACGGGAACTGGACTCCCTGGAGCAGAATGTCCGATATGCCCTGCGAAAGTAAGGAAACAAGTCGGTTAGCAATGTTTTTCCAGGCAATGGGTGTGGGTGGGTCTACAAATCGGGGCCAGCTATCGCTGTTGCCCATAAGCTCCGGTTGTGGGTCTGATAAGTTCCCGAAATGACTAATGGGTTAAACATCTTGGCGGCGCGATAAGGAAAGTGCCTCATGCAACCAGCAGGTGAAGCAGGTAAATTGACTCACCCCGCCATATAACTTTAAATGCTGCTCCCAAAAAAAATCCCTATAAACCCACTTACCGTCAGGGCGGGAATGCAGGAGGCAAATGCGTAGACCCAGATGTAGAAGAAGGCGCAGAAGAATGCCACGAAGAAGGAGACGAACCAGAAGACCAGCAGCCAGAAGACGAACCACAGTGGATTGGGCATCGTGATGAGTGGTGTTGTTTGTTCAGAGCGATTTCAGCTGTGCGATAAGATAAATACAAGGGATCTTGTTAGTGGAAAGATCCATAAGAAACTGAAGCTGATCATCAGTCGCCTTCTTAATAGAGCAGATCTCATTAAAAACTTCAAGACTTGGAGCTCTGCATTTCGTTTACTTTTAATAAGCAAAACACATGTCATTAATTTGATACGCGCATTAACAAAGTGACCTCATAATATTTTTAATGAGCTAACAAATTAAACCTTGCATTTCGGAAGAACACGATTCTGATAAACCCCACCTAATTAAAAGAGCTTCTAAAACGTCACTTCTATTTCTAAATCATTTTTTCTATCGCAGTATCAACGTTCCAATTTAAGATAGCGAATGTCAAGTTATTCGGGCAGGTAAATGCTTCAGTAAACCCCATTTGTGTTTGCATATCACACTCATTTATAAATAGTTTTTAGTCATATGCAATTCGAAATTATATATTATATAAGTAGTCCACGAGTTAGGCCTTTGAAGATCAAGTTTGAGTTTTAGATAATATCTTCCTTCACTATAAAATGATTAAATATTCGAGTCTCTCCTAAAAATACATTTTCACTTTCAGAAAATATTATTAAAATATGCATTCACTCAGGTTTTACCAACGAAAAATGCATTTGAATGGCTTTCTTCTGCATTTAGATTTCACTTTTGAGTCGTGACAAGCATACAAACGACCGATTTGGCTTGGTTTTGAGACTGAATTTAGAAACACTGACGCAAAAACTGATTGTGACCAAAATAAGGCAGAGTATATAAGGTCAAGACCTCGACCGCCGATTTCGAGACGAATCCCACGATCAAGTGGCGATTATAGTACTCTCAAAACAAGTGTCGTCATTATGCAAATCACACTGCTAGCAAGCACTGCACTTGGCGGGGTGTGTCGCCTTAAGTCATCGCCCATCTTAAGTCATCATAAAAACAATTGCAGATCGCCCACAAACCGGTTGGCGAAATTAGCACACGGGGAAAATCTGATTAATTAGAACAGCCGAATCTGAAGTATGTGCCAATTAATAGGCGTATGCCAACTATGCGTAAGTATTTTATAAATACTGTATACCACGCACCCACGTATTTAAGATCGAAAACAACTTAACAGCCGAATGGCAGAGAGGCAAAGCAAACAATAACAAACCAAGTAGAAGATCGGATCGGAGGTCGACGTCCGGTGGATTCGAGAATGGAATGAAGACTGAGAAGCGCAAACCGGCGCAACAAGTTGCATGCCCACTGCAGGCAGGGTTGTCACCCGTCCCACTGCGACGCGCACTTTCGAAGGAAAGCTTCGCGAAATAGCTTTTGGCAGCGAGGCCGATCTAAGAGTTAAGCAAAATATTGCGTTTTTAGGTAAATTGAAAGAGAAATCGTTCTTTTTAATGCAAATACATACACAACACAAAGACTGTCTAATAGATAGTATGTGTTTAAACCAAATAGATATTAACTATTGTAATAAAATATAAATGTTTTCGAAACATAACAGTCAATTTAGAACATGCAAAAAGTCAATATTAATCAACACACAAGGTACGGCAAATACCATGTTGTATTAAACTAATTTTATTACATTTATCGTTATCATTCTTTTATACTATGCTTCCATCAAAACAATATTTAATTTAATTCTTTCTCCCAATTCTTAAAGTACAATACTAGCAAGAAAGCAAAGAAATAATGTTAAAGTTCACCCACATTGTGAATGCCCTTATCAGCGAAACTTATCAGTCAAATGTTTGGCCATTCCGTTTATGCCTTTTAGCGCTTATCTTAGCAACTGCCGCATTCGGTTTCCCGGCCAGCAATCAATCGAAGCTAAGAATAAAAACTTGGCCAACCTCAGCTTCGTTTTGGGAAAGCTCTTCGTGCCGCAAGAAGCTTTATGCGGCTGCTTGTCAATGTTTTCATATCAAATTTCCTATAATATATCCACCCCCCTCATTTCCACGACCGTATGATGGTGTGTGTGTAGCCAAAAAGTTGTTCATCCCGGACGCCGACGCCGCATTTTGCAGCTGTTGTTGTGGTCGGCTGCTGTTTTCTCCGATTCTCCGCATTCTGCTGCGAGTCGTCGGTCACGCTGGTTCCGATTTTCATCCGGTTGAGCTCGACAACAAATTGTAAAAGAAATATATACACATATAAAAAATTGGAAAAAAAATAGTTCGAAAACGTTTACAAATCAAAAATATTTATCGGCTTAAAAGGAGTTTTAAATCATTGTCTAATTGTGGTGCATACTTTGCGGCTCAAATCAGCTGCCTTTTTATGAGAGTGTATGTGTGTGTGTTTGAGAGAGCACAAGAGCGAGAGCTGACTTTGTGTGTGTGTTAAAAGTGTGCGATCGATTTTCGGTTGTCCCATGAAAACAAACAGAATCAAAAATATAAAAAATAAATGAAAAAATGTTTAAGACTTTTTAAAAGCTCATTAAGAACTACCAACAATTAAACAAAAATATTTGCCTAACTGGAGGGTCTCTCAAATAAACAAACAAAGCGGCCACTTGAGATAATGAAATTTGGTATGGCTCTCTAGAGCAACAACAAATGCGGCAAAAAGTCGCAAAAAAAAGTTTCCGATTTTGATTGCGAACAAAAACAAGCTAAAGCTTCAGGCCAAAAATAAAGAGAGAGAGAGGTGGTATAACAGTCGCTCAAAAGCTGCCGAGGGAGAGAGAGAGTGAGGGAGAAAAAAGAGAGAGTGAAAGCATAGTCCCGCTATTTTGCCGAGAGAGCTGAAGAGCACAAAAGCAATGTCCGTTTAAAGTACGCATTGCGATGCCTTTTAGCTTCAGTTTAGCTAGAGACATCGTCGTGTTTTGAACGGCTGACACAGTTTCGGAGTTCAGCGGATCGAGCGGACTACGCCACACAAGTATTCAGTTCAGTGCGCAAAAAAGGCCAAAAGGAAAACCAGAAAAACTTTTAAAATAGGCAGGATAAAAGAAGGCAGACCATACATCTTTAAAGGGCAGCAGCATACCCTTTCTGTCCTCAAGCCAGCTCTTTCAAGCAAACACACACATACACATACCCTGGCATGCATATGGCATAACACGGCCAAAAAAGGATACTCATTAGTCAGATTCTGTGTGTGATAAAGTGAAGTTTTGGTGCTAAAATCGAGTATTCAATGCAAGCAGCCCTGCACTTTATTTACAGCTTGGAAAATTGGCAAATCGGAGTGTCGGAGAAGGTTTAAACATCAAACATAAACCGAGTCATGTAGTGAGCGACCGAAGACAGCATTTTCAGCGCACAAAGAGGTATGTTATCTCTTGAAAAACCCATATTTTTAAGTGATAATTGCCTTGCAAAATAATAATAGCTTTGAATATTTATTACTTCCGTTTCTTTTTACTTTTGACAAACTCTAAATAATATTTATACTATTTATTTAGAGAATATCTAAGGAGAATGTTTATTTCATATTTAAAATTGTGTATTTGAATTGTCCTAACAAGTGGAATTTAACAATATAATTCAAGTCATAACAATAATTATGGGAAAAACAAAACAAAATGGAACCTCCCCTTAGAGGTATTGTTTTGGTTATGGAATTTCTTCTTCGATTTTAGCATTTAACGATTTTTGATGAGCTCAGTGATCCGTGAGGTCCTCAGCACACACACATACGCGCAAAAAGGGAGAGAGATAAAGGGAGAACGACAGGATACCCCGGGAAATACGAGAGAGTCTTACAAATTCATAATTTGTCTGTTTACATACAAGGACCTGGTCCCTGTATTGGTGGTTTATCGAGTGGCGCTGCCTCAATGTCCACCCGCTTGCCCCACCTGGCCACCGCCCCACCAATCCACTCCGCCCTTAATTTCCCTGAACGAAAGCGAAATTATTTTTTTATTTTGGTTTTTTTTTTTTATTTGTGGGGCACGTAGGCTCCATAACTTCCGCTCGGTCGGCTCACGCGCACACCTGTACCCACTCTCATACACAAACTTATACACACTTTTTGGCAACTCACATCGAGGGCGAGCACATTTAAAATTCTGATGAAAAGACACTTTTACTTTATTCTTTCACTCGCCGCCACACAGGAAAAAAGCATGTGATTGTCATTTCCTTGCCGTCTCCAGAAGTGGTCCATGACACTTTTATGAGCTCATCTCATATAGCAAAAGGGTACATTGTATTCAAAAAAGCATGCTTTCAGATTCCATTATGTATACAAAATCTAGATAGACAAAAATTCCTAAAGAGGGGGTTCAATTCATAAAGTGATATCGTATTACATCGAAAATACGTTAAATTTCAATACTTCCCATTTTGAAAATACTACAAATGAGCGAATAAATTAAGTTCATTTCGCACACTTTCTGAATTCAAAATGAATTAAGCCTGCCTTTTTTTCAGTGCATTGGGCATCGCACTTTTTCACATCTTTTGAGTATTGTGTGTCCGAGTGCGTGAGTGCGCTTAATTCGTGTGTGTGTGTAAATATTTTGCTTGATAAACGCTCGACACACACACACACACACACACTCGCCTATCCTCCCAGTCGCCCACATGTCGCGTAATTCAACTGTCGATTTATCACACTTAACCCGAACACACACTATACGTTTACTATCTACTATCCACCATAATCCGCACATTTCATGCAGCATCATCATCATCATCCCATGATCATCACGTCATCATCAACCGGCGGCTTATTAGGTACAAACGCTGATTAGTTGTCCAGTTTCGTGCGATTGCGTGCTGGGCTCAGATTCAGATTCAGATTCAGTCCTATTCCGTATTTAGTTTTTGTTTATCATTTTATATAAATTTGCTTAGGCTGGGGGACTATTCACGTACCAGCGCCAAAGATACATTTGTATCTATGTACGAGTATCCATGGGAGCATACAAATGCGACCAACTAGTTTGCTGGGCTTTGGGTGTCTGATATGGTTATGGTTTCTTTTTTATGGGTCTGTGAACTGCATTCTTGATTGAGATTTATGTTGCATATATGCGCTTTTATTACACAATTATTTTATATTTTGTTACACGATTTTTTTTCACCAACTACCCGAATGTTAGTTCGCTTTGATTGTAAATTTAATACAAACCATTTTTTCATTCAGTATATTCGCCAGTTTTATTCTTGGTTTTAAAATTAATTTCGGTTGCTCGTACAATAAATATTTGGTTTATCTGTTTTTGCAAATCACAGAACCATTTTCGTTAGCTTAATTTACTTTTTATACACAGGATTAACGCAATTTCAATTTAGCTATGTGACTTGGAAAATATTTCACTGAGAATGCAAACGCTTTTAAAAGGTTTTTATTCCTAGCTTACATTTGGTGAGATTTTTAATGCACAAGTTTTTAACACGGAAAATTGGCAAATACGGGAAAAAGTGTTTAAATATATTGACATGATAACAAAAAACGTGTTTAATTCCTTAAGGCTATCTTATTTTATCAAACATAAAAACCATTCAATAATTAAACTGTGTGATATTATTTTTAAAAACGAGAATTATTATGGAACTGGTGAATAAATTTGTTCCTTGATATAATTAATTCCGTGCAAACGTTGCACTTTCCAATTTGCAATCAGGCATTGCTTAACAATTCAAAAACGCATTAAATGGCCATTAATTCAATTTGTCATTTGTTTGCCTCCAGGAATTAAATATAATAAATAGGATGCCGCTGCTGCGGACTTCCGTTTATCAGTGGTTCATCCATTATCCAACCGAATCCATCAATTCGACGCACAATGCACTCCATTAAGCCGGCCTGCAATTGCCCCATCGCTTTGGTGGCGGGGGAAAGTGCAATTTCCCAGTGCCTCGCGTACAGAATATCTGCTATGCGATGTTAAGTTAATTGAATCAGTTGCAAAAATATGATTAAATCACAAAGGAAACCGCCGGGCGTGGGAACTCCGACTCCGGTTCTTTGTGTCGATTTCGAGTTCAGCGGGACTTTGGCAAACATAAAGGTCGAGCTGAAAACACCAAACACACAGAAAGCAAACAAACAAACAAAAGGCGCAATGCTTAAAGCGCAAAACACTTGAGAATTGCTTTACACTTTTCCGTTTTGGGCTTGGATTTTCCGCACGCCGTGCAATTTATGTTTTGTGAATTATTCCACACACATACATATACATTTGGCGCCCCGTCAAATAATTCGCTGAACGCTGAAAGCTGAATGCGAAATGGCAGGCAGGATTTTCTCCTTTCCTTTTTTTGGCAACCAAGGGATTCGTGTTTTGAGTTTTCCCTGCAGTCCGTGGGGAGTGCAACGCTTTTCCACTTTGCTCCTTTTGCATTCCCATTTCACGGAGAATCGACAAACTCATAAAAGTCTTGGATTCGTGTTCCGAGCGGGTAACACGCGAAAATATGAAAATAAAATTCCATAAAACAATGCGAAGGACAAACAAACGAACATAAAAAGGCAGCCATAAAATTGAAATAAAGGGGACAGTTTTATACCCACGGCAAATTTGAATATTGAATGACGAGCTAACGGAAGGCCAGAGGAAAATGTTTTTATCATCCGAAGTTTCTTACTCTTAAGAAAGTCCCATTGAGTTTCAAACTCTACAAGTTCTGCATAATTCTCGTTCTAGCTTTTAGGAAAATATCACAATACTATAATAATATAGACTTATGCTTTTTATTAAAGTTCTATAAAGTATTTGTAAACATGACCATCCTATAATGCTTTAATATTGTCTTAAAATTATATAGGTAATATTATACAAATCATATTACCAGTTCCAAGCGTATATTCTAGCTGCCTGCGTATCTCAGAACTCCCCATATCCTGTACAACGCATTCGGACTCCTTGGATGGGTATGTTTGCACTCGTACGAAGACAAGCACTTGGTAAATGGGTCGTTGCTCGTCCGTTAGAGCAGCATTAAAACGCAATTTTATTGCATATCCTCGGGAGCTTTGGGCCAGCCATCATTGTCTTAAGGGTCCGGCGATGACGATGGTCGACGACAGACCCGGGCTTCCGAATTGAACCCAACCGAACAGAAGCTCACGCAGCACAAATGGATGGCAAGGAAACGGCAAAGTACAGACGGAATACAGACACAAGACCGCAGACAAAAGGCACAAGTTTAGGGGCAACGGGGAATTGTTTAACATTAGTTTTATGCGATCCTTTTATTTGTCTGTGCCTGGGCTACTTTTATGAGTTTTCCTGTGGCCTCTGGCGATTTGTTTTCTGCTGCAGTGACTGCATGCATTCCCAATGGATTTTATTGGATTTACTACGCAAAATCGGTTCAAGCAGCATGGGCTAGAATGCAGCGAATGCAATAGGACCAAGATGAAATCCTACAGATGTTGTATATATTCATATATTACTACCCAATTTATTGGGTGTATCTTAAGGACTTTAAGAAACTTACATAATGCCAATTACTGCTCGCTTAAAAAATAGTTGTGTCGTATTTTTATAACCCGTTGGGGAGTTAAATGCGCATCAGTATACGGGAAAATAAGCTTCCACTTTCTACGCCATTTTTACAGCAGATAATCACTTATAAGCACACACACACCCACACACACACACGCTTTCAGACCGTGACGTGTACTGGGAATAAGCCGCTTGATGTGTGTGTCTGTCTGCGTTAGCCAGCATGTGTGTGTGTGTGTTAGCCCTGCTGCTCTGGGCATTAAAAGTAACCCAGGGTAAAATAAAAGCAAGTGCCAAGTGTGGCGCATGTGCCACTCAAAGGCAAACAAATGCGAAGTTCTGATGTTTCTTGGGGAATACGCGGCGTATGCGCGATTTTAGTGTGATTGTATTCGCTCAGCTTTGCTTGTAAATCGCTCACCGAGGTTTTCGCTATTGTTATCGCCGGTGCTACCAACTTTGGCTTTGCTTTAGCATGCACAGATTACCTTTAAATTGCTGGCGATTTGAGAAAACCAACCATTTTAATGTCGTAAATAAGTGCGGACGTTTCAAGATTATCAAATAAGCATTACTCTTAATTACTAATTATTTGTTATCTAAATTCTTGCTTACTCTTTATAAAACGTTTGGTAAAATAATCAACTATAATTTAAAAAACACTCTACAACAAAGCATACACCATAAATTGAAACGTTAGAGCATAATCAAATCTTAATCATAATTAATGAGATGACTGAATCTTTGATTTTAATATAGATTAATTTATTTTTTTGTTTCGATTAACTGCATGTGCATATGTTAGCACGTAGCGTGGAATATAATTTATTAATAAACTTAATAATAGCATGAGCCAGACTAATTGACAAGCGCCGAGTCTACGTAAATATTAAATAACTTTGTAATTATTGTAACAAATTACAAATTATTGATGCGAGGTCCAATTAAAATTCAATTTAATTTCCAACGCGTTTTCCGTTTAATTTTTGCATATTGTTATTGTTGCTGTCGTGTGATTGGCGTAATTGTTGCTGTGGCTGCAATTTGGCTGATGCCACAAATTGAATAACTCAGGCAAGTGCACACGAGCGCACACGCCCAATACGATATGATATGGTCGGTCCCAGGCCTCAGATCCACTTTCTATGCCCGGACAGGCAACGCTCTGATTATTTGTAATAAGCAGCCCAATTAAAACTCTTACGCTTTTATGAGCATAATTATCGGGGGAGCAACAACGGCAGGGCCTGTTATCAACACAATCATCGCTCGCCCGGCATCAATATTGATTGATGCGTGCTGTTGCCAATGGATGGATGCAACGAGTGCATTATGCAGCTTGAATAGCTCAAATTGAGTTCGAGTTGTGGCAGGGCGCACGGTTCACAGGTCGTATGCGCAACGTGGCCAGGGCGTATAAAGGATGCTGATGACGTTCCTTGCGTTTAATTAACCAGCCTGAGGTACATTCTGCTGCTCTGTTGTTCTGTTGGATGGGTCCCTCGGCCTGGATTTTGTGGTCAGGAAATATTCACCATATATACAGTCCTTTATGGCTGTGACGTCACTTGCCAGGCTTTCGCATTGTATGCTTGGTTTCGACGGCAGTTGGCAGATCGATGGTTGCCCTTTGGCAGTGGCGCCCCAAAGGCGAACGCTTTTATTTCTTGCGTCATTTCATATGAAAGCAGCACTCACATTTGACATTTTACAGCATCATCATCGGCATCAGTTGAAAAGGGACGAAGGGATCGAAAAGGAACGTCCATTAGGGACTGGACGTTGAGTATTCATAATCATTGAGTCCATAGACGCTACTTATACAGCCACAGTTCACAGGTCGGATACTTAATATTCAAGCTGATTATTGTTATTTGATTGTAGTAGCTTAATGGGATGAGCGGTAGTGTCTGTATTTGTATTTTATTAGTTTTATGAAAGTACAGCTAGTTCGTTTTCTTGTTCTTTTGGGATTATCCATCTTATTATCGCCATCTTTAAAATTCTATTATCAAATCGTATTTCATTTGCTGGTTCCATTTTGCATTCTCTCTAGGTTAACGACTCTATATATTTCATAACCAACTGCAAGCTGAAAACACATAAATATGAAGTGAAACTGCCATAAATTCTAGTCGAGACCTGCGGTGCACGTTTTTGGGTCGTGTGCCGCGTACGTGTCCCGGGGACTCCCCAAACTTGCCCAGGTTACTTAATATAGAACTTTTGCCCCAAAAACACACACACTCGCACACATGTCCTTTCTCGCGCGCGAGTGTGTGTGTGCGTGAGTGCTTGTGTGTCGGAGGCAGGAACAGTCAGAAATGGCGGCTTCGCCTAAGTTCAGCTGAGTTGCTGTTGGCTGTTGACTTGTCATTCCCCGATTATTGATTTTTTTATTTCGGCTTTGAGTGCAGCACACCCACGGGTAAGCCGAGCAGACCCAAGACATCGACACCAAGGGCAGGGGTCTGTGTGCTCGAGGGCTAGTGCCGTGGGAGCTGGGAGCCCGCCCGAGAGAGATTCGCACATGCCATGGAGTGCAGGGAGAAAAAACTATCGGCACTAATAAGCAATTAACTATTTTTGTTTACCAAATATCTTTATTTACTTTTTCTTAGAAAAATATTCAGATGCACCTCTTCTTATTTTGTTGATATATATTAATTTTTTACGGAAGTCAAAATGTTGCTATAAATTTCCTTCATGTGTTCCTGAGACTGCAAACGGAATAGGAATACGGCAAGGAGCTGAAAGGGAACTGCTCCTGGGATGACGATGGCCACGACGACGTGGCTGCGGTGATATCATCAAGGTCAGTCACACGGTCGCAGGCGGAGGCAAGCGGAGCGCCAACCTGAATAAGTCGCGCTAAATTGAGCGTCTCAGCGTTAACGAGACCCGGTGACGGGCGAGAGCCACTAAAGCCAAACTCGTGCCCCGGACGTACTTCCGGCGCCACCCAGCCCCCTATCCACCCACCTCCTGAAGCCCTCAGCTCCCGTTGCCCACTGCCCCATGCCCCATTCCGCTCACTCCCACCTCTCGGGGGACACTTCAATCGCCGCAGCCGCCACATGCGGCGCCATGCAATAAAAAACTAAGCGCTACTGGCTCTCGGTTTTTTCGTCTCCTACTGTGCAATTTCCACATTTTAGTGGGTAGTTTTTCCACACACTCTAGCGAGGTATAGAACTTCTGGCACATATCGAAATGAAAATCTTTAATATCGTTTCCATATGCCGAATTTAATAAAGGTGTAGCTTATAGTTTCAGTTACACGTGTGGTATCATTTTATTTGTGTCTGAATGCTACTATTGTACTCACAAGAAATAATTTAGAATTATTTGGTTTATGAATTCTGGTTTCGAACTTTAAAAAATCGTTTTGATATAAATATAAAAAATCTTTTATAAAAAATGAAATGATTATATTATTATTTTTTTAAAACTCGAATGACTAGAATTCTTAGAGTCGTTTTGTGTATGGGAATAATAAGAAGTTGTGGACGCGTTGGTTTTTCGGTTTTCTCCGCCTCCGAGCCACGCCCTAGCATTTATTTTATAGTTCGCCTGGCGCCAGACATTCGCTTAATGGCCGGACTAAAGGCCTCTGATCGGAGTCCTGCCGCCTGGCAAATGAAAAGGTCAAATGGTCAGTGAAAACTTGATGATGATTGTGCCTCATTAAAGCAGATGGCCATATTTTTTGGGGTTTAAAGATTGCGCAGCGGTTAATAGACCGGAAGAAAGTGCACTTAAATGACTTGGAAAATATTAAGTAAGATTTGTTTAGCGAGATATACCTACAAGTTTTCTAGCTTTAATGGTGTCGCTCGAAACTGTTGTTTAATTTAATTTTCTTTACGCCTGGCTGTCATGTGACTGAAGTTTGCAACTAATTTTAAACCATGTCTTAGACAAGAGACACCATTTTGGCCAATTGTCCTTTGATTATTCAGCCCATAATACAAACCTGTCCCTCATTCCTTGCCTTTAATATCAGGGGGATCCAATTAAGCTTCGCTGACTGGCGGTCACCTGCCCTCCATTACCCTCTTCAAGTCATCAATTAAAGCAGACACATCTAACCTCGTACACAGAAAACAATTTCTTAAAACTCTTAAAAAAATGTAAATAAAAAAAAAGAATTTATAATCTTATAAAATTGGCAGACAAACTCGTTACGAAAGTGTAAATTTATTTTTAAATATTTAGATTCTTTGAAATTAGTAAAATTAATTAGTAAATGTCGTTAGTAAGCTACACTTACTAATGAAAATATTAAATATTTTTTCGGGCTATATAGTGTGATATTCATTAAAGTGAAACAATATGAACGCCAAACATGAAAACCTCGTAAACAAAAATGAAAACACAAGCAGAACTCTGTTAACTTTTCCCACTCACTCGGCTTTTCCGAGTTTTAATTTTTCCCCCGTCATTTTTTGGTGTCTCTCTCGTTTTTGTTTTTGTTTCGCTTGCCTTTGTGTTGTTTACCCTTTGGCTTTTACCATTTCGTTTTGTCGTTGGCCATGTTTTTTTTCGCATTTGCCAAATTTTGAAAACAAACGCAAGGGAAATAAACAAGCGATGGGGGCGGAAAAGCGCAGAATATAGAGAAGCTTGATTGGGGGCCGGGAGAAAATCGGGGGTGTGCCAAACCTTTTTCCTCTGCTATTGCTGTGACCTTTGGCCAACAAAGCTGACCCGTCGACGGGGGAGGTGAGGTTGTGGGAAAAGCGGCCGGTGGGCGGTGCCTTTCACCTGTGCCACCTGGTCATGTCCTTGTCATCGTCGTCATCAGCAACGCTCGCTGCTCGCTGCGCGCCGAAACTTTTGAAATTATAATTTAATTTGAATGTCATTAAAATTTTCGCGCTCTCCACTTGCTCTCTCTAACGCTCATTTTCCGGCTGTCGCTTTCCTGCTCGCTGGGTTATCATATCCATGGCAGCACTCGAAGGATTTCCATGGAAAGGTAAAAGAGGAGGACTACAAAACAAGAAAACTATGCCACACAGAAAATATGTTGCCACAATAAAAACAAGGTTGGTAGGAGATGCATCTCAATTAAAATGGTTTAGATATAGGTGTTTTTTAATTCGTGTGAATGCCTTTGTGAATAAATTAAGTTGCTGAAACAACATGTTTTTGAATCTCAATTTCTCATATCATGTTGATGATGGCAAGAATAAAATAAAAAAAATAGTTAAGCTTTAATCATATCATATATTTCTCTGAATTTTGATGACAATCTCATAAATTGCTGAATTTTCTCTGTCGTTGATTCAAATTAAGACTTCTTCTTACAGTTAAAACACACTTCTCTGCATTTTAGTGCTTGAGCCAACTTTGAAGTTGCAACTTTATGAACACACAGTTGCCACGGAAAAATGCTCGAGTCAGCTGAAACTAAGCGCTTAAATTGTGAGCTTCACGTCTCTGACAGACATCAAATAAAATAAGATAAATACAACTTTTGGTCGCTTTTCCCATCCTTAAGTAAATCCTCACTAACTCAGGATAAAAATGCGCATGTTTACGGAAAAGTTCTAGGAAAAACGGTAGCTCGGAAAAGCGGAGGGAAAAACTGCTGCAACCGCAAGAAATTAAGAAAATATTCACTTAGGGCAGAACGTCTTATCTGTCGAGAAACAGGCAGCGACAATTTTGAAATACGGCTGGAAAAGCGAGGGTTGCCAGGGAAAACTCGTGAAAAATGCAAAGAACCTGAGGAAAATTAAGCTAATTTGGATAAAATGTGCACTCTGTGAAGGGGGTGCCGGCGGGGTTTTAAAAACAAATTAAATTGCCAACCTGCAACTCGCATTTCGGTGGCGTCTTAATGCCATTTTAATTGTGCAGCTAAATAACATTTAAATTACTGCGGTGCCAGCTGAGAAGGCCTCTTTATTCCTTTGTCCTTTCGCAGACAAGTTGCAGGCAAAAGGATCGGAAAAGGACTTTCCAGGCCCGCGGGCGTTGCAACTGCAGGGGGCATGGCAGCAGTGTTATTACACGAGCTCCGACTTCTAATGGTCTGTCAGCATGCAAGGCCCAGTCCAAAGAAAATTTAAGTTTCTTGGCTTAATTCAGTGCCAGGAATTGCTGCAGTTCGAAACGTCAAGGACATAAAGTGAAAAAGTCATTTGCCACCGGGAAATTCTAGTTTTCCTTGCCCAACTGCAGCCTCCCAAAATGAATTTATCGAGAAATGTCAGAAAGCAGGAAAACAGCCCGAGCTCATAAAATGTTTATTTAACATTGGAATGTGTGAGAGTCAAATGAAACTTGTATTTTATACTTTGGACTTCGTTATGTTATATTTATATATATTATTATCGATTTCTCATTTCATAATCTACTAACATGTGTGAAAAAAAAACGTTTGTGTATTCAGCAAAACATTTAATTAGTGTGCCTTTGAAATGCACATAAATCGTTACTTCACCCTTTCTATTCATAGCAATGGTTCACTTTTCCATTGCACCAGTGCCAGATATTTCGAATCAGCGCAAAAAGCCTCTGGGCTTCAATGGTTTACTCGGCTACTTCGGTTTGAAAAGATATTTGCTTAAATCGGTCAAGTGACTCTAATGAAAGCGTATAAGAAAATATGTTTAACGACGTTGCAGGCAAAGCCTTAGAGAGCGATATGCGCCACTCGAGAGAATCCCAGCGAATCCTGTGAGTGGCCCCCGCTGCAGGTGTGTGGGCAACCCGGCGGGTGTTGGGAGATGGGTGGATACAGGTGGCACTCGAAAAGTCTTAAATGCAAACCGAGACCAAGAAAGGAGGCAGCTTTGCATCTCTGCTCAAGTGGTAAACACACAGACTAACCCAAAGGCAAACACATAAATATTGCAGCATACAAACGGGGGCAGACGACACACACACACACAGACACAGGCGCACAAGCACCCAACAAGTCAACTCGTCCTTGTGTTTGTGTGTTTGCAGTGACAGAAAACTGAGAAAAATGTGCATGCGACGAAGGCGGATCTCTAATTATTTTAAAATAAAATGGCTAGTATAGGCACATATGTACATACAAAAATTACAAAAAATATAAATTATTATAAATTAACTTATACTTCCACACATCTTCAAATTAAGGACATTTATTAATACTATATAATATATAACTACTGGCTTTTCTACGTGCAGCCACAGAAATGAAAATACCCCATTATTTTTTTTTTTTTTTTTTTTTGGAGTAACTAATTCTATTTATTAAGATTTCAAAAGGAATCGTTCAGTAATTCCTCTGAACTTAACCTAATGTGTGATAAAGATAAATGAGACCAAGTGGTATCTTAATTATAAAGTACAAAAGAAAATGTAATATGTTATGTTATCCTCCGGGTAAGGAGATCGCTGGGGTGTACCCTCTTCAGTCTTCGGAGAGAGATGGGATCAGCTAGGATAGTTGCTAGTCGGTTCGGGTGGGCCATAAGCCTGTCGGCATAACGGCTGCTGTGGAAATTAATCTGATCCCCAAGAAGGGTAACTTTCAGATCTCTTTCGATGACTATGTTCGTCACGTACCAGGGGAGCCCAGATGCGTGACGTGCAGCTCTTGACTGGACCACACGGAGCCTATTAAGCTGGGATTTGGCGGCAGTTCCCCACACCTGGATGGCATAACTCCACGTTGGAGCGAGAATGGCTTTGATTAAAAGAGCCTTAGAGCTCATTTGAAGTTTGCTGGAGTGGAAGAGCCAGTCGAGCTTTTTTAGCTTCGCCAGTGACTTTGATTTGACCGACGTGATGTGGGCCCCCCAGGTCAGTCTCCGATCTAGATGAACTCCTAGGTAGCAGTGCGATCTAGCATTGGTGATAGGGCTTCCATTGAAGGTCAGATCTGTGCAGGTTCCGGGTCGCAGGGAAAAAGTTACACAGGCTGACTTTGAGGAGTTAATGGCCACATTCCATTTGGCAGTCCATTTTTCAAATACCCCATTATGGAGCTCAGACAAATAGTTTAATGCCTGTTCCTTCTGTTTGCAGTTCAAACACATCCGCAGACGGAGAAGAAGAGCCGAGCAGCCGGAGTGGGCGCTGCAAAAGTGCAACAGCTGCGCAGGAAACCGAAACGAATAGAGGACGCCAACTGAAAACCATTTCCAACTCTAAGCCAAGTCCAATAAATCCGAGACTAGATTCGAGTGGCGAGTACCGAGCAACTAGTACCACGTTTCCAGTTCCCAGATTCCGGATTTCAAAGCTGCTGCGGCGGGAGAATGTGTAGTGCAACCCACGGGCGGCAGCTTCAAGTGGCAATTGTGGCAGCAGCGGCGAACTCAACCGGATAATAAGTTGTGGATGCGGCTTGCAGCGCCGGGCAGGCATCCCGAATCCGCCAGACACACCAGTTCCGTACCGAGTTACCCAGCGAGCAGAAATCGCGAATCGCGAACAGCCAGAGAACCAGAGACAAGTGGTCAGTGCCAGTGACGTCAGGCCAAAGTAGGCCACCACCACCCATCGCTACCGCTTTTGCCAGCCAACGCCGCCCTGCGCATCCGCGTCATGGCCACCTCCTGTCGGCAGAGCAGAGTCCTGCCCATGTCCTTGCCCCTGCCCCTGGCCATCCCGCTGCCCCTGGTGCTGGTGCTATCGCTGCACCTGTCCGGCGTCTGCGGCGTCATCGATCGCCTGGTCGTGCAGACATCCTCCGGACCCGTGCGCGGTCGCTCCGTGACGGTTCAGGGCAGGGAGGTGCATGTCTACACGGGCATCCCCTACGCCAAGCCGCCCGTCGAGGACCTGCGCTTCCGAAAGCCGGTTCCCGCGGAGCCATGGCACGGCGTCCTCGACGCCACACGGTTATCAGCCACCTGCGTCCAGGAGCGGTAAGTTTCAATTCAAGTTTGAACCAAATTATTACAAAAGTAATCAAATGTACAAGGGGTTTGCCAACAATTAGTCAGAATTATATGTGTGTTTTCAAAAAGTAGTTACACAAATATTTCAAGATAAGATAGTTTCATAAGATCTAAAGAGCAAATCGATCTATCAAACGGCGTTAGCTGGGGTTTTTGGCAAAAACAGCGAATAAAGGTGGTCATATTTTTTCGGAAATACGAGAGATTTGTCATGACTGGCTTAGTGGGTATTTGGGGCTCAGAGGGGGCGGGCTGGAACGCTCCACTTTTGCATCTGACCTAGAAAGGAGAATCGCAGTCCGGCTGCAGCGGCAGCTCGCTGTTGACCTAACTGTTGCCAGTGACGTCATGCCGCATGCAAAAAGCCGGTCAAAACGGAAAAAGCCAATTGGAAACTTTGCTCAGCTTGTTGGCCCTGCCAATTGAAATCGCACATTGTTTGCCCATTCAATGGGTGTGAGGAGCGAAATGTATATTGTTTGTGGAGAGATACGTATGATGGATGCAGTTGAAATATTAAATTATATTCGGAACTTAACAGAGAGTTTTGCAAATTTACTGATTGTAGAAATTGCAGTGGCTAACACTGTTGTTTAGCCGAAAATTTGCATAAAAGAATATGCGTTTGATGTTTCTCTTGCGGAAACTTTTTGCAACTGTGTATATAGAAAATCGTAAAGACACAGAGGAAATAAAAACATTCTACCCATTCCTCTTTCATTTATTTAATCAAACTCATTTGGTTTGCCATACTTTCGCTCTTGAAATAGAGAACCAAAGTTTTTCC
This sequence comes from Drosophila sechellia, assembly GCF_004382195.2. Lineage (NCBI taxonomy): Eukaryota > Metazoa > Arthropoda > Insecta > Diptera > Drosophilidae > Drosophila > Drosophila sechellia. The sequence continues at coordinate 15,328,529 of NC_045952.1, forward strand.
GCACCCCAAAAGAAAAGCCGTGTGCGGCAAAAGGAAATTAGAAAAATATAGTGATAAAGGCGAATGTGGCAGCTGGCGCAGGAAACAGAAATCGTCTCTTCTCTCCGCCTCTGTGATAAATTACTTTTATGCGAAACGGCAAAGTTAATTTTAATGGACACGAAGCCAAACACACCTAAGCACACACACACATACACCCACCAGCATACGGGAATATACAAAGGTATCTATGGAGACGGACAGACAAATGCTGAGCTTTCTACGAATGCGTAGGGATATCGATTCGAGCGATTCGACATTTATAAAGCGGAATAACTATGTCAAATTGTGGGGGACTGAGCCCGGGACAACGGGGCGTATGTGAGTGAGCCTGTTTTTTTTTTGTTTTGTGGGGAAATGAATCCCAGTGAAGTGGGCAAAACGGAAGAGAGAGCGAATAAAAATAAATAACACAGCTGGTTAGTTTTTCGTAATTGGCTTGACCGAATTCCAGATGGGGCACAAACAGCCTTTGATTTGCATATGGGTCACCAGCTAATCAAGAACTCGCCTCTCGCTCTTCTCCTTTCCTCCTTTCCCCACCGCCACCCAGTTACGAGTACTTCCCCGGCTTCTCCGGCGAGGAGATCTGGAACCCCAACACCAACGTGTCCGAGGACTGCCTCTACATAAATGTCTGGGCGCCGGCAAAGGCCCGACTTCGCCATGGGCGGGGTGCCAACGGGGGCGAGGTAAGTGTGAAAAGAAATAGCAAATATATCTTGTGATGTACACATATGAATATGACACAATATATGAGTCAAGCTAGGATATGGCACAAAGGAATATCTCTTGCGCTTATCAATTTATTATCATAGCACCCCAATGGCAAACAGGCGGACACTGACCATCTCATCCACAACGGAAATCCGCAGAACACAACCAACGGACTGCCGATTCTGATCTGGATCTATGGCGGTGGCTTCATGACCGGATCGGCCACCCTGGACATCTACAATGCGGATATCATGGCCGCCGTGGGCAATGTGATAGTGGCCTCCTTCCAGTATCGAGTTGGTGCATTTGGGTTCCTGCACCTGGCGCCGGAAATGCCGTCGGAGTTCGCGGAAGAGGCGCCCGGCAATGTGGGCCTATGGGATCAGGCACTCGCCATTCGCTGGCTGAAGGACAACGCCCATGCTTTTGGCGGAAATCCGGAGTGGATGACCCTGTTCGGGGAGTCGGCTGGATCCAGTTCGGTGAATGCCCAGCTCATGTCGCCGGTGACCAGGGGCCTGGTCAAGCGGGGTATGATGCAGTCGGGCACCATGAACGCCCCCTGGAGCCACATGACCTCCGAGAAGGCCGTGGAGATCGGCAAGGCGCTGATCAACGACTGCAACTGCAATGCATCCATGCTGAAGGTAAGTCATACAGGATGTTAATACAAGTACAAAGCTTTTACTCACATTAGCATATTAAAAACTAAACTAATGGACCATTTTCGTATTCCCACCTGCTTTCAGACCAATCCCGCTCACGTGATGAGCTGCATGCGTTCCGTGGACGCCAAGACCATATCGGTGCAGCAGTGGAACTCCTACTCGGGCATCCTCAGCTTCCCCTCGGCGCCCACCATTGATGGTGCGTTCCTGCCGGCGGATCCCATGACGCTGATGAAGACGGCGGATCTGAAGGACTACGACATCCTGATGGGAAATGTCAGAGATGAGGGTGAGTGTGCTTACTTAAAGACCCGGTGCAGTACCTCCTCCTCCCCATCCACCTCATCCTCCTGCGAGTGACTTCATCACGACCATCTCGTGATCCACCTTCCTATCTCTCCTGGTTTTTTTTTTCTGTGTCGTCCTTGCCGCCATTGCTGCATCCTCTGCGGCTGACGTCAGCGCTAAACTTTATCCGAAACAAAGTACTACCCATTGCCAATGTTGTTTGCCAAGCTTTTTAGCCCAGCTTCCTGCCCCTGCGCCCCGAAAAACTTTTACGCTGCAGCTCGGAGCTCTTCATGCATTTGAGATTTTATTACTTTTGTGCAACTATACGTATATATATATTTATACACACTTTTTGTTGTGGCCTGGCTGGCAGACAAAATGCATTTTATTCTCATCGTTTTATGGGCGGGAAGGTGGATTAGCCGGGCTGCTTTTCAAAAATTTCCTCTGCCCATTTCGAGGACTCGTAATGCATTCGGTACTTTCTGTTGGCTCGAGTGCTTAATTTTTATGGTTTATTGCATGACACTGAGCGGCGAATCGAGGGGGTTAGTGGGTTTTGGGTTACGGATTTCGGGTTCTGCGTTTTGGGTTTCGAGGACTACGACTGGTAGTGGTTCTGCTGATGGTGGTTACATTGTGCTCGGCTTAGTCCTGACTCGGCTGTCGCAGAACTGCACTTTGTATAATGTCCTGTATTGTTGGCTTTTACGGCTTTGCCTTTTGTTTTTTACCCCCTTTTTTGGCTTCGCACACAAATTGCGAATTTTGTGAACTTTAAATTTCAAGTGCTGCAAGTGTAAATGGAAAGCCGGCTTACGAGTATATATAGCAAGGTATTTTTAGTTAAGTAAACGGATACTTACGTGTCCTTAGCGCAAGTACAACGAGATACCTTTCGGTGGTTAAATAGGTTTATCATTCATTTTCACTACAGTTTAAACATATTGTTACTTTACCCGTAAAGAAGAAGGCTTTTCCGGACTTGGGATGTAGAACATGCTTATGCTACATTTTAAATTCTGAGTGTGGCATGTGTCAACGCACCGGAATTGCCGGAGTCAAAATAAAGAAAAAAAATCCAAAATGCCGCCGAAACTTGCCAGACTCGCCCACGCGAATTGCGGTGACCCCGGGAAAAAAGGAAAAACATCAGAACGCACACACATACTACACACACACACGCACTGGAATGTGGCGCTCAGCTGTGCGGGACGGCATCATAAATTATTTAAATATATATTCCGCTCAGGTGACAGCGGGGGGTGGTGGGCGAAGGGTTGTGGGCGGTGGGTGTGGGTGGTGGGTGGTGTCAGTGTGGCGGTGGGAGGTCTGCGGAAAAGCGAAAGCAAAAAGCGAGCCCTCAACTTGATGGGCGGAACGGGACGCGTGAGTGGCACACGTGCCGCAGCATTATTGAGTGACAAAGGGGACGGGTTTTATTAAAGCGGGGCAGAAAACTATTAGTAATGAAAGTTGACTTAAGGTTCTGCTGTAATTATTTTTTATTACCTTTCGAGAAAAATGTTTAACCGCCATAAATTTGTATTAAAACTTTTAAAGATTGGGGTCCATTTCAATTTAGACTTTTAATTTTAAAGCCAAAATCAATTTATTAAGCCCCACCGAATAAATAAAATAAAATCAATAAGTTAAATAATCCGAATTTAGTGTAAAGTGCAGTATACAAATGACTGTGTAGGAAATATATGTTTAAAATATAATTGAATTATTTATGTGGCAGGAAAAGCAAATGCATTTGCATTAAATCAGTATTAAATACAATTATTTTTATCGTTGTGGATTTGATTTCTAATTTATTTTCAAGTAGTTTTTTCGCAAAAGTTTTAATCCGATTATTTTATACGAACAGAGTTCCAAACATGAGCAAGAAAGAATTATTTGTTGTTAAATATTTTCCCATTTAATGCTCAAAGCCCCGGTTTTAAATTTGAAGCTACTAAAAGCTAGTTACTCAAGTAGATACTTAAACCGAATATAAAATTGAATATGCAACCATTTATTAGATAAATCGCCGTTAAGTGTGGTGGGAACCTGCCGTTCTGCGAAATGCTGCTGTTGATTCTCCCATCATTTTCCCCACTTTCCTTATCCGCATTCACTGCCTGTTGTTTTTCCTCTCAATCTGGTGCGTAACTCTTTGTGTGCATTGTGCTGCCAGCTTTTCCGTGCCAGGCCGTGTAAGTGGCGCACTTGTAACAAATTTTCCGTTTGCGTTTTCCTTTTCTTATTATTTCGCGAGCCGCCACCGCAGGATGTCGTTGGGTGGTGTTGGGTGGCAGGTCCTTTTTGGGGGGCTGGGCTGTGTTTTTCGTATAAGAGATTGAAGAAGATTCTCGGGGCTTTTGTGCCAGTTCGTGCTTTGGCTTTCCTTTCGATTTTCTTGTTGCTGTTGGCCAGTCATCTAGTGGCGCTGGTGTTTTTGGTGTTGCTGCTGCTAGTTGCTGTTGTTGCGGCTCCTGTCTTGCCAGGAGCAGAATAAGCCAGCAAGGCAGACACGTGTGCTTTTCTGCTCACTTTCACTCATTGCTCACAGCTGCTGCTTTCCGCTTTCTCTCTGCTCCTGGCTCCTGCTCCTGCTCCCGCTCTTTCATCGCTCACCGTTCTCTTTTCTCTTTTTTCTCTTGGCCAAAAAGGTGTAGGTGTGCGTGCATGGCCGCCAGGCAACTGCCACCATTTTCCATGGGTACAAGTGCCGTTACTCAGCTGAGCGTGTGTGCGTGTGTGGGTTTGGCTCTGGTGTTTGTGCTGGTGTTTGTGAGTTCAAGGTCATCTAGCATTTGCAACAATACGAATACAAATTCAAATACATTACGATGAGCCGCGTACATGAAAGCATCCTATTCTGTTTGTTTTTGACAAATTCGCTCGCCCTTCGTCCCTATTACACACATACATGCTATAAACATATTATATAAATATATATTTATATTTATTTGAGTGCGTTGGAGTGAGTGCGTCTGCCTAATGGTTATCCTAAATAAAATATTTGTGTAGTTCAACTAATTGACCTGCATGTGGTTTTAGCAAATTAGTTGGTATTTGGAAATGGATACGGTGTGCACTTTAAAATGCCAAATTTAAACAATTTATAACAAATAACTGGATTTCACATCCAGGATTTAAAATATCTCCATCTCTTTAAACGATTTTGAGGTACTTTAATATCAAATGGATTAAAAAGAATTAACAATATTTCCTGAGCTGGGAAGCTTTCAAGTGCATCCCAAAAGTATGCAATGAACTCGAGACGTCAACTTTTCGCTGCTTAAATAATTCACTTTTGGTGGCAAGTCCTCTGACTTGCGACTTGCATGCCATCCTGCGTTAGTATGTGTGCGTGCCTTGCTGTGCTTGTTTGTGTTTGTATGTGTATGTGTGGTGGTGCCTCCTTCGCTTGTGTGTGTGCAAGACAGCTTGTTTGCTCGTTAATTGCTTCGCGTTCCGAGACGGCCAACTTATCGCTGGCTCCGTAGTTGTAGTCCTGAGTCCTGAATTTCGCCTATAGCGTTTCCAACGTTCCGCTGAATCAGTTGGGCCGCGTTGTTGTTGCTGCTGCTAACTCAATTATACACTCATTAAAACCGTATTTACATTTCGCTTATGTGTGTGAGGGAGTGAGTGAGATTTTCCGCAGAAAAACATCACAGAAATTTGTGGCCACAGAGTGAGTGTGTTGTTGGCAATTTAATTAAAAGCGTATGCCCGACATACAGTAATATTTGAAAAGCGCAAGGTCGTTCCGGCGTGTAGTAAAATAATTTACCATAGTTATGCAGATTATACATATGACTTTTCCAAATCTGTGTGCTGTATAGCTAGTGTTCCCATAACTCCATAAGATGTACCATTCAGGCGCTATTAAATTATTCGATTTGAAAACCCTTAAGCGATCCATCCCGTCTTTAATGTAAATATATTTCCTGGCTCCCCCCATCCTGTAGAAAGCATACTTATCGACTTTGGTAAGCGACCGTTTCAGGCAGCTCGTTCAATATTGTTTGCAATTCAAGTCAAAGCTCCTCGTGCCTGGCTTTGCATAAGGTTTTGACCTTAATGGAATCGAAGCAAACATAAACACAGTGGGCAAGATAAATTGGGAATGGGTTGCACGTGCCCTCGGCCCACACAAACACAGATACTCGACTATGTGTCCTGATGTTGCTGCCGCAAGTGTTGCTGCTGCTGCTGTTGCTGTTGTGTTGCTGCCGTCGCCGCTCATAGGCAGCAATTATGGTTCGTTAGTGTGGCCCGTATTTGAAGTGTGCGACAAAGACAAAAGCCGGAGAGAACAACAACTGGGCCAACAACAAGTGCCATAAAAATTAAGTTAATAAAAGGCAACGACGAGCCGCTTTGTTCTATCGTCCTGCCTATTGTACCCCGTGTTTTAAAAGAGAAAGGTATTATTGTTTATGAGAAATCGAGTGATATGTTTCCCAAAACTCCGCTTGTTAACATAATATAACAGTAAGGTATTAAAGTATTTCGATATTAGTTTATTTAGTGAATAGTCTGGCAGAAAAGGTATTCGATACATCATTCAGCTACTGCTGAACTAGGGAAGTAACCAACCCTTCTAGCAGGCTGACTTGTACGGAATAGGGTATGTGGCAGTCGACTTGACTTGTTTCTTAGTTCATGCTTCTGTTTTTGTAGTGGGCACAAGTTTTGGTTTATTCTATTTTGCACTTACTTCTCTTCGGCTTCTGAAACTGTTATGATTGCTGCTGCTGCTGTTGTAGGTGTTGCTGCTGCGCCTGTTGTTGCTGCGGCTGCTGGGTCTAAGGACTTGGGGTTAATGCTGAGCGCGGTGTCCTTGGCACGGCCCCTCCATTGTAAGTCGGCATCTTGAAGCGCCGCCTGTAGTGGTAATTGTTTTTCCAGATTGGCCAGCATCCCTCTTCGCGTCACTTTTCACCCAGCATTGTTATGACATGACCTCGCACGGGTTAAACATTTATTCCCCTTTTCTATTTCGCAGGCACTTACTTCTTGCTGTACGATTTCATCGATTACTTCGATAAGGACGATGCCACGGCCCTGCCACGGGACAAATACTTGGAAATTATGAACAACATTTTCGGCAAGGCAACGCAAGCGGAACGCGAGGCCATCATTTTCCAGGTAATTTTCAACTACGCACTGACATTATGTGATGAATAAGCAACTGCAAAAGACAGATGCACTGAAGATAATCTATTTTTTTTGTTTAAATATTATGTCAATTTGCATTTCAAGGCCTTAGCAATATTATAGTATACCAATTTTATAATATTATATTCTCTTAAAATTTTGCTGATTTATACTTGTGTATGTTGTGTATATTTGTTTAAGTGCACTACCCCAATCCCCCGAAGTGCATTAGTGCAACGTGCGACTGCTCCGTGTCACCAGCAGCATCGCTGCATGTGCTAAACACGTTAAATGCGACGTCAACGGAGACGGCTGGCTGATTGAATTGCATTTAGTGGCTTTATTCATTTACTCTGCCCTGTCGCCGGTTAATTTCATTTTGCGGCATTCTGCGTCAGCAGTGGATATGCATTTGACAGTTAAGTCCGGACAAAATCCGGGATTAGCTGGCCCGGGATCCGTAGAGCTTATAAACAAACCAATTTCTCTAAAACAGTCCAATGGATATTGGCTAATTGGACAGCCAATTTCATTGTGTGGACGAGTGGAGACTTCGATCCCAATAAGTTGGCGAAAATTATGATTTTTGCATAGAAACATTTCCTTTTAATCCAAAAATAATGAAACTTGCACCATATATAAATATATAAATTATTCTAAATTAAAGAGGGATATATTGAGGTAAACTTTTCTCTTATTTTTTAGTATACCAGTTGGGAAGGCAATCCTGGCTATCAGAACCAGCAGCAAATCGGACGCGCCGTGGGCGATCACTTTTTCACCTGCCCCACGAACGAGTATGCCCAGGCTCTGGCGGAGCGAGGCGCCTCCGTGCACTACTACTACTTTACACACGTGAGTACCACATCGAGAGTGGCCACTGTATCCGGGCGAAATGGCCAGAACAGCCTGGCACCCATTAAATATTTCTCAGGCTTTGACACGTAAGATGGCGTTGAAGCGCGTGCGTCCAATCGGAATGCGGTCAAATGGGGCGCAAGTGGCGCAACGGCGCAAAAATCCACGCTGAAGCCACTGCAACGCAGGCAACTGCAATTTGCGTGTCATTAAAATTGCACACAAGGCTAATGGCAGGCAGCAGTCCGGCCCAGGCCCAAAGTGGATAACTGTCGCAAGTATTCGACACTACGAAAATGTTTGCTCAAGTCCAGATGATCTTTTTTTCACAATCTAAAACCATGTTTTTTGGAAAGTTGAGCCAACTAAAAAGCGTGAACAAACTATGCGCTTGCAGATACCTTCTGAGTGTCGAGTTCAAGCTGATTCTTTTAGAAGGTATTCAATTATATTGAAAATGCTAAATTTCTTTCGATGTACTCCACAGTGGCTGCATCTTCGACGGAAGCAGTTACGGCTGCGTCAAATGTCAACGCTACCGTGTGAACGTTAATTATTAATGTCTGAATGATGGCGGGGCGTTTTCAAAAGCAGAAGTATATAACTAAGGGTTGAACCTCCTGAAAGCAGAGCTTGCGGCTAATCAGAGACACAGAAAGTGAAAGTACTTTAGCCAGAATGGGGTCAGGAGCATACCCTAGTCAATTGCTTTTGACCGAGAATAGCTCGAACATGAAGTAAAGTTAGCATTATTCAATGATGTATATTTATCCATGCTTGTAAAGGTTAAAGTTAAAGTTGGTTGTTAACTAATCAACGAAAAATACTCAGACTTGCGTAATTTTTCCTTCGAGCTGCATCGAAATTGATAAATAAAATTGGATTTAAAAGCATAAGTAAATGCCACTTTTCTAAAGAGCTAGGATCAAGTGCTGTGCTACCGATATTATTGGCCAATTAATCCGTCAACCACGAAATAACTGTATTTCTTATGATTGTGATGATTGAAAAATCATTGACAGTGAATGAAGATATCATCCCTGTCCTTTGTCGTGTGCAATTTTTCGTAGCGTGTCCGACCACTTCGTGTGGATTTTTCAATTAATCAAGCAATTTGTTGAAGACAGCTACAACGCGTGCAATCCGTTGATTGGACTTCATAATGTCACATCTATGGGGCAAGGGTCGCTGTCGCAGTTGCTGTTGTTGAGCTAGCATGCAACCTTGGCCGCCATAATTATGGTAACCAAAAGTTTCACGCAACTCACGCCCACCCAAGAGTGAAGAACCCTCGCACAGACACACATACCAAGAAACGCCCCACGTTGGGCGCCAATTAAACTGTACGCACACGCACAGGCTCAGGATGTTGGCTGCGGGCAGACACAACAACTATACAACTACAAAGCAGCTAAGAGGGAACAGGGCAAGAAATCGTTACTGGATCACGACCCTACGAAAGGGGCCAGGAGCATGGGAAAGCAGAGTCGACTAATGAAACTTCAATTTACGAGGTCACGGCCCGCATGCCCTGCACGTGTGGGGCATAATTTTAGTCAGTTATTTGTTTAAACGACTTTAGCTGCGGTGCCTGCTGCCGTCGATTGATATCGGCTGCTTGCAGACCCAGTTGGATCGGCCTAATGAATAACAAATACGCAGCTCTTACAATGCGTATACACAGAGTGGTCTGTATTATGTATTGATTTTCGTTCGGCCGGCTTCGATTCCTTGAATACACACAAACTAATGGCTGCGATTGGTAGACGATATTGACCGATAATAAGTGGTAATTTGGCCGAACAAATCACTGCAGTACGCAAATCAATATTACGCATACGCAGCGTTGAAATTAGTAGGCGGTACTCTTACGACACATATATCTCTGGTGTTGTGGGACTTGAGTTTTCCTTAGGAAGAAAATGCACAATATATTTATATCTTTCTTGCAATCAATATGTTTCCACATCACTCGTTAGTTTATCAAATAGCCAACATGCTCTTCACTTTTGATGTTCGGTTAATATTTACGCCAGTTTACAGTGATAATCAAACTGTTTTACCCGTCGAGTCGTTGCTCCTTCCGGCTGATTGCACAATATGCAAAATTTAGTGCGTGCGGGGTGCCAGTTTGACTGCATTGTTTATACCAAATCGCCCGTTAATAATCCAATAGACCGGCAGCGCCAGCAGTTGACAGGCAGAAGCTGACCGGTTGGTGCCACCCTCGAAATGGAAATGAGAGCAAATGAAATTAGTTTTAATTACAGCCGTCAAGTTGCAGCAGCACAATTCGTAACTCACTTTGCCCATAAACGGGTCCGCGATGGGGCGACGAAGCATGGCAAATGGGGTCGCCAGCTGCTAAAGTGCCTGCCAGATTGTCTATCTGCTTGGCTGGTGACCAGGGGGTCATCCCCATCCCCCACTGGCCGCATGCTTGACTGACCAGCGTTCCTCCCATTGTCCTCCCATATTTTACCCACCCTCCCAGATCCTGTTTCTGTTTCATTTCGCCATTCGCCGCTGACTACTGCAGCGTGCAACGTGCCTGGCACTTAAATAAGTTTTCCTTCTCCACTGTTCCTCCTGCTTTTCCTGCTCCTACTGGTTGTACTCCACTCCACTTTACTCCACTGTAGTTCGCTACTCCTCTCGACTTTCGACTGTGGCGTTTCTCATTATGACCTACGAGTCCAAGTTTCATTGCTGTTTGCAATTTTGCGCTTAAATCAAAAAAGTTTAGTTCTCCGCTCCGGCTGCGTACAATTTTTCATTATTTGCACGAAAAGGCGTAAGGACTGCAGGACTTTTATGTTATGTGTGTACGTATTACTTTATATAGGGGACGTGTGTCCTGACAGCCAACGACCAAGTCGCATAAATTTCCAACAACTTGGCAGGAGCAGAAGGAGCAAAAGCAGCGGCCCGCATTACCAGAATTACCCATGGCATATCCCGAAAACTATTCATTATGCGACTTGGCACTTGGCTGCCAGCCTGTCAAGGTGCAGCTCAAGCAGAGCCCGACTGTGGCCAACTCAAGTTGAATGGTTAAGTGGTTAGCCCTCAGCTTTCAGTTCTCAGCCCTCAGCTCAGGGCTTTCAGCTCTTGGCTAGGCTTAATGGTCAGCAGAATCGTATAGGCAGGTTTTGGTTTTTCGCTTTGCATAAGATTGCATTTTACAAGGGGATTGCCTAATTAGCATTTGGGCTGGTGTTGCTGTCCGGAGAATGAAAATCAGCACGATGGTAGCAAAGGGCACGGACGGCTAGCAACTTTAAATGAGCAGAAAGTGTGCTTTTGATATTGTAACATATACATACATAAGTATCAGTATAAGCATTAGACATAGTTGAATTATTAAGAATTTCTTCCCATTATGAAACGTTCGATTTAATGTTACTAAAAGTAAAGTTCCAAGAGAATTCTAGGCTTAAATATTTAAGAACTAGAGTTAAGCTTAAAGCTTAATTTCGCCCAATTTAATTTAGGCGTTCAGTTACTTAAATGTTACTGGGTTTTCTTCAAGAATATGCCCCTGCAGACGTGGTCCATCGTACAGCATGGCGTATACGCAACGTGGTCGCCCGTGCACGTAGCTAGTGCAACAGCCTGTCCTGCGATTCCGCATCCCCAGATGCAGTTGCAGTGCAAACTGCTGTGAGATACGTGAAATGGCGCCACACGAGGGCATTTAATGCAGCTGCCTGTCAAGGGCGACAGAGTTTTGGGACTGAAACGCTGAAACTCAGAGCTGGCAGTCGACCAGGCGTTTACTTATTTATTCATTCGTCCTTTTTTTCGGCGTTCCAGTGCGCTGCATGCTGCGACAATATTTACCATTAACGGCGAACGCCAGCGAGCAGGCGAGCGAAATCACATAAATAAATAAAAAGGGTAGATGTTTATCTGCATAATTTCCGGCGGAGTTTACGACAGCGTGGCGCTGAGCTCTCATTTTTCGACGGTCCCATTTTCACGGCTTTTCCTTGGCTTTTCTACCCTTAGTCAATTTCTTATTTGTACGCTTTTGCTTTTTTTTTGCAGCGCACAAGCACCTCGTTGTGGGGCGAGTGGATGGGCGTGCTGCACGGCGATGAGATCGAGTACTTCTTTGGCCAGCCGCTGAACAACTCCCTGCAGTATCGACCTGTGGAGCGTGAGCTGGGCAAGCGTATGCTCAGTGCGGTCATCGAGTTTGCCAAGACGGGGTGAGTTTTGTGCGCCAAGCTTTTCACCAAGAGCTTTTATTCGGTTTTATAGCAAGCCTAGCCGAGTTTCCCACTCGATTGCCATAAGAAAAGCTTTTACTGACGGGCAACCATTTCAGAAATCCCGCTCAGGATGGCGAGGAGTGGCCCAACTTCTCCAAGGAGGATCCCGTCTACTATATTTTCAGCACCGACGATAAGATCGAGAAATTGGCCAGGGGTCCTTTGGCGGCTCGCTGCTCGTTCTGGAACGATTACTTGCCAAAAGTCAGGAGTTGGGCAGGTGAGTGATACTATCTCCTTCTATATAGAAATGCCCCACACACTGCGATCCAAAAGTGAATGAAAGTACAGTCATCGTTGGTGGTTTCTGTTTGCCATTGTATTGCTCTATCGGTGTTCATTCTTTGGCTTCTGTTGTGTTGTGTCGATATCGTTTTGTGTGTGTGTGTTTGGCATACAATTAACATAAATTTCGTATTCGCTACGATATATCGTAAAAAACGGCATAAAGTCAGCTAATGGCTGTCGGCATCATCGGCACCACACCTTAAGGCGGACTGGGATTCGGTTCCCTCCGAACGCTGGGTTAACGCTGGTCAGGCAAAACATACGAGTCCGGAGTGGATTATTCACTCCGATAATGTACCTGTGATAACGGCGATTAAAGTGCCAACCTATCCCAAGTCTTTCTTTCGAGAGTCTCTGGACAAAAGTGAGTGTTAATGGTCGTACAAATCCGAAATGTTAAACACTTACCGTTCGAATGATTAATGGTTAACTCAGAGCTGCAGAGAGAAAAATACATTCACAAAAATGGTAGTTAACAGAATTGGATTTGAAATAAGAAAAATGTTATCTCAGGAGGAGATATATTTAATATTTAAGAGGGTAGATAATTAATAGATAATGTTTTGTCATTAATTGGTTAAATTGCCATTAGTATTGTTAAAGTAAAGAAATCGTAAATAATTCAAAAAATAACTGAAAGAAAATCTATTATTTCTTGTTATTTAAATTGTAATGATCAAATATAATATTATCAATTCTTATCAGTAGCCATTTTGATAATTATTCCAAGCCAAAAACAGTTTTTCTTAACAAAGTATTTATGGTGTAAGTTTTCTTTCTGTGCTTTAAGCAGTTAAAACCTTTTGAAGCTCCTTCCTTTTTCACTTAGTGGAAGTCGTGAGTCAGAGTGGCTGACGTGACTGATTCGGTGAAAGATTTTTAGTTATGCTTTTGAATTTATTTCATTTATGCGTAGCATCATTCCGCCGACCGCATTTTTAATTTATGGCAGTGTCAGCTTTTCAAAATGTGCGCATCAATCAGGAAAATGAGTTGCGAGACAGATCGGACGACTGACCGAGAAAAGAAATGTAAATATGCATATAAGCCTGGCCCTGACAATGATCAATGACGAGGCCCGTACAAGTCTCTAGTTATATAGATTAGCTGCGAGTCCGGTGGGCGTTGAGGCTTTTTATGTTTGCACTTAAAGCCTTAAAAGTTGTGGAGCCATTAAAGTTTATGGGCTTTGGGTGAAAGATCACCATCGCAGAGGGCCGCGCCACCAAGTCTGGCTCGCAATCTGACCAGCAAGTCGATGAGTGGCACAAAAGAAAATTACTGTCTCACAAATTAATTAAAACTTAATTTATGCTAATTAACCGTATTGGTTTTAGGAGCTAATTTTGGTTTTCAGTTTTACATAAATCCGAACGATCGGGTATGCAAATGAGCCTGGGTGAACGAACTGAGGATTTGGGGAGAGCAGCTAGATAGCTCCCTCCCCTCTTAGTGCAGCTATCTCCCCAATCGATCATTTGACGGGTATTCGAATATACACATATGTACATATATGACAAGCTCTACTTTTGATCTGGCTGCGGTAAAAGTTTGCCACTTAGCACCCGAAGATCTATCCCCATTTTGTACACCCCGAAAGAGCGGGGCAAACAGGTTTTGTTTTGGCAAATTAATTAATTTGCATTTGTATATGTAGCGGTGTATTCTTTGTCGCCAACAGCGCTTGCCAACAATGCTTCCCATTTGCCTTAATGGCCATTTAAAATTTCACCCCAGATCTAGTTTGAGTTAATCCCATACAATGGGAACTGGAACTGGTCGTCCTGCTGTTTCTACCAGACACGCTGGCACCGCTGGAATCGAGAAATGTCACCGGCCGCGATAAATAAACGATCGCCGTGTCATAACTCAGGCGCACGCGTTGAGATACGGATTAAAGACCTGTAGCTTGTAGATACAATATCTTTTGCATTTGTATGGCCTTTTCTCTTTGGATTCGGTGCGGTGCGGTTTGGATCGCTTCGCATCGCTCCGTTTCGTTTCGTTTTTTGGCTTTTAGCGACACGTGTTTCAAATATGTATGATCGGCGTATTTAATTTGTATGTGGTTTTTGTGGCGGCTGTGCCAATTTATTTCTTCATTATCTGAATGGTATAATCTATGGTTTGGCCAGCCTTTTAAATTCAAATTAGCAAAAATTAAATGCACGCGACAGAGTGGCTCGAGAAATATGAACAATTCGGATATTATAAAGGCGATTTATTGCCTAGCTCTAACCGAAGATTGATTTCGAAATTGATTTGCTTCGCTTTGTTTTATTGCCTTGCTTGATTTTAACTCATTTTGCACACTTGCACTTCACCTCACCGGATTATAAATTATAAGTCGTTGAGCAAGTTATCCCTATACTTTGCGCAGCGGTCTGAAATACTAAAAGCCTTAAAATTGAACACTTCGCCGGTCTTTGGGCCTGGTTTGGCGTGTTGAAATCTGATCGCCGGCCGGGCCATTTGAAGTTTGTATCTTGCCTGGTTTGTTGTGGCCAAACAACTTTCGAATGAATTAGCACACGAATTTTGACTTAATCTATTTTTGCATAAATGTAAAAAAAAAAGTTATGATACAACAATGCAAAGCAGTTCGTTCTGCGGGACTTTTTGGCGGTCCAAGGTAAGTTGGCCCAAAGATCTCCCTAAGTATTATCTTTTCATTCCCAATGCACCGAAACTCGCACCGAAAACCAAATGCTTGCTTGCTTTTCGTCCTTTTAAGTGTACATATCCATAATATTTTATTTGTTTGGCTTCACGATAATAGAGCTGTTGAGTGGAAGACATTACTATGTTTAGCGAGAGGATAGATAGCTTATGTCTTGGATGACTTTTTCAGAACCGCCCACATACATACACAATCATTATTGATCGTCCGCAATCCGCGCTTGAAAATAAACTCCATTATCTTTATCTCTTACTAGGTACTTGCGATGGCGATTCGGGAAGTGCTTCCATATCCCCGAGGGTCCAGCTCCTTGGAATCGCTGCTCTGATCTACATCTGCGCCGCATTGCGAACCAAAAGGGTTTTCTAAAAGAAAACCACTCCCGGAAAATACGACATATACACACACACACTGGAACACACACACACACCCCATCACAACCACAACCATACACACATAAAGTTAGAACACGTATATTAATAAAATGTAGCAAACAGAGGGAAACCAAATTTTTAGCAGGCATTTGTGTAGGAGCAGGTGATTTGTTTACAGAACTTAGTAGGATCGGTTTGAGCAATTCGATGGCAATTGCTGAACATTTGTAAATTGAACTTAGAGCTCTACGCACCCCTAGGCAGTCAGATGGTCGGTCAGGGTCCTTTGAAGGACTCTGGACATCCTGGCCAGACTCCAGAGACCACTGTAGCCACATGCCACTTGCCACGCGCCATAGGCCAGGCCCAAATCAAATTGTTTTTTGTGGAGCACAATGCTATATCGCTTAATTTGAAAAATTGGCCAAGGATGGGCGGAATTTTTGATAAATATTAATGCAGATAGAACTAAAATGTTTGTCATTTTGCCTTTGTGGCAGCCAAAAAGAAACAAAGTTTACAGATACTCGTTTACCGAACGGAAAACTCGCTCAGATGACAGACACTTTTTTGCCATGCCCACATTCTGGAGCGATATTTGAGCGCATTTAATGGCACAATTTTAGCATTCAGTTCAAACCGAAAAAAAGTCCTTGTTGCCTGAAGATAGTTGGCCAAATTGCATTGGTTTCATGCTTAGGTGAGGGTTCGTTTGATTTCGATTCACATTCCCAAGGAAAACTACACTCGAAAATTGTAACCACTCGATTCTTATGAGAAAACCCAAATGGACATTTTCGGAAAATCAACAATTGTATTGTACAAAAATTGGCATTGGTTTATTATAAGAAAACTAGAAGTTAAAACAAAAAAAAAGGAGGACTAGTTAGCCCCAAATCAAGCACTACCCAAGACAAATTTTTTCGAAACGAACAAAGCGAAACAAATTGAACAAATTGTAATAAAGAATCGATCGAAAATGAGGTTTAAGCGTAGTACGGGGCAAAGACGAAGATGATATTTATAATGCAAAACATATCAGTATATTATTGTATTTGTACTAAACGTTTTACAAATTGGCTTAGTAAGAAAATTGGACGGAGGAGGATGAAATGATTTAATACTAAATAATGGTAATTAGAAATTTTATACACATAGCGAAATTGGATCAATGATTAACACAAAACGTATTGTATGATGAGTAACGTATATGTACTTGGTATGTCTATATCTATAAATAAATATTGTTCAAAACGTAAATCCAAAAAATGAAAGATCATTGTCAACCCTAGAGTTCAGTGTGTGTCGCAGACTAAATGAGAGCTAATGAGTAAAAGTAAAAGTAAAAGTAAACGTAATCGTAATAGTAACCCGTAATCGTAACCGTACTCTGTAATCGTATTAAAGGCATATCAATATGTATTAACTATGGAAATCGAAAACCTTTCGAAATTTACTAAGGTAAGCCACACTGATATTAATTAAGTTATTTTTATCAACAATTATTATAATACCACACACTATCTGATAATACATAGATTCAACAAGTATTAGACTTATGAAGAACAACAACATTAACTGTTTGCTAACACTTGAAAGTTTTAAAACCAACCAATAAATAAGAAAACCCTAAACCCTAAACCAAAAGTAAAACCACATGGGAAACCCAATCAAATAAGCGATTATTGAATTGTATTGTATTAGGTATGAACTGTGGTCGAGGCCTACTGAGCGATGTTCGCTTTCAACTGTAGCATCTAGGAAAATTTATGTGACCCTCTAGCCAGGTGACGAATGCACTTAGGACACTGTATTCGATTCCGTTATATCTGATACTACTCGTAATCAACACCAATGCAAGCAACGATAGCAAGCAACTCACTTAGAAATCTCCCCATAGTTATACGACAATTGCACCACGATTAACGAATAATTCAACAATTGAGCGAGAAGCGAATGGGAAGAATCAGCAGATCCACAAGGCATTCCTAAGTTATGCATTACTTTAAATACTTCTTAAAGGGACAAACAACAAGACAAGAACAACTAACAAAACGAAAACAAGCAAGCAAACAAACAAATAATAACACTGCATGATGCAAATTAATAACTTAAACAAAAGGATTTTTTAAATATATGTGGAACATTTATATTTTTATACCATGCAAGAAGCGAAATGAAAACAAAAACCGAAATTGCGTAAAAAGGAGGTATTAACAAACGATAAATAACTTTAAAATTTTGTACTAAACCATTGTCTAAAACTGTGGACACGAAAATGTGTGAGACGAACTCCAAGATGACTAGCTTTAATCCCTATTCCCTATCCCTATGATTGCACCACGTTCGCCTCTTAACCGAAATACCGATAAAAAATGGAAAAAAAGTAAATAAACCTAGGTATATAAAGTAAACGATTCCAAGACTAGACTTGATAGTTAATCCATTCAGTAGAGAAGAGTGGGCCAAAGCGAGTGCTGCCTGTGACCCGACCACGCCCACTTGGCCGGCCTCCAAGGTCAGGTGGGATCACGAGGTCAGAGGTCATCAGGGGCAGTATTTACTGTGCGTCCACTCACGGTGAGCATAGAGTTAATGAATATCACACAGAAAATACACCAGTTTACCGTGTATTATGCCTTCTGCCTTCGAAAAAAAAGAGAAGTGAAAAGTACTCATTCTACGACTACGTTGATATTACCATTTATATGCATTTCCAAAATCCCCACTTATTTTCGTCTCACCCGAAATTAGGAATATTTTTTGTCATTTTGCATGGTTTTCGGCTCAAGCCAAAGAATTGACAATATAATATTTCGCCTTAGAAGCAAAGGAGCAAACGAATTAAAGACAAATTCCAAGTGTTATGCTTATAGATCTAAATTTTTATACATGGACATGGACATGGACACTTCGTCGTCTGATTTTTTGGTAAACGTGCACTAATCGCTACTCGTATGATTTGTACAGATTATTGCTTTCGTTGCGGTTCTTCCAGGTCATCTTTATAAAGTATATTATATATATATATATTAATGTAAACGATAGGACAACCAACCACACACACGCACCCACTCACTCTCACACGAACACATCTCAGTGTGCTTTTGCTGTAGTAGTCTGCCAATTGTAAAAGAATTTATATATAAACGAATCGAAACGGAAACGGAACCACTCATATTCTAATTTATGATAATAATGAAAGCATGCTGATCACACTTAAACACACACGCATACCCCCACAAACCAACACACAGCCAGAAACTCTTCATAGAAGGACGAAGCGTAGGAATAGGAAATACATACATGAGCAGGATCCTTAGGCGGTTAATGTGTTTGTGTTTTGTATAAAACAGCGACACCCTAACCGAAGTAGAGGAAACATAGTTCAAGTTTTTGTTTATTGTGTATTAAGAACAAGTTAAAAATTGTATCAGCTACGACATCTGATAATAAAATCGAAATCTAGGTGGTAGACAAAACTCTCTGTACAATGTAATAAATATGTTGATTGCTATACAATAGACTACAATACACACTCACAGAAAGCAAGAAAAGTATGAATCTGAATCTGATAAAGTTAAAATACCATAAAACTGAAGAAACCAGGCACAGAAATGCATTTGACATCACAAAAATTCTCACAATTAGTCTTAAAGGCAGAGGAGAGGTTTAGTAACTTAAATACAGAGTCTTTTATGTATAAAAATCAAATACATATCAATATATGGCCTATGGTTTATTTAGTTTAATTATATATTATGAATAGCACACTCGAAAGCAGCAGGTGTGCAGTAAGGCTCTGATTTATGACTTTTTAAGTAGGCAATTTGTAAAAATTAAGCAGCAAGCAACACAATACAAGCAGATACAAGCCAGAGAACGGAAAACAAAACAAATTGTGGTTAAATATGTGTTCTTACTTGTTAGTGGTAATAAAACAAAGGTAAAAGTTTAACAAACGCAAATTAAGCAAACCAAACTGTAATTATAACTGTTAGCTTTTAATCATGCCAAGCATTTTCCGTTCGATTCCCCCGAATTTCGTTGCGAAAACTCGCTTGAAACCCTATGTTTTCACTTAGAACACACGGATTAGCTTATATTGCAAACTGTAGTGGCCCCCAAGCAACACACTCACACACCCATGGGAGCACCCACACGACGACAACTGCCCGTTTGAGTAATGTGTAATAGCTATGGAACTACTTAATGGCTAACAAACACTCGTCGCGGGCAGCACTAATGCAAATAAAGTTAAAAGGTAGCTAAAAATAACAACTAAGACCACTTTTGCTCGAGCAAAAGAGCAAAAGTCACGAGCAGATCGAAAATTAATAAATCGAAACTCATAAAAGTGGACACAGACACCCAAACACATACTCGTGCAGTTAGTACAATGGCAGCTCCAAAAGTCCTCATCTTGTGTTCCAAATTTGAATATA
The DNA here is from genome assembly GCF_004382195.2 of Drosophila sechellia. NCBI lineage: Eukaryota > Metazoa > Arthropoda > Insecta > Diptera > Drosophilidae > Drosophila > Drosophila sechellia. The sequence goes on from NC_045952.1 coordinate 15,348,323, forward strand.
TATTATATACATATGATTTGATGGCGACGCTTTAGTGTTCAGCAAAAGTAAACAAATATGAAACCGAAAATAAATGCAGAATTCTATTTAATGTATATGACGATGTTTGTTTGTGTGTCAATGACGGAACGTTGTTAACGATTAAATTATAATTATTATTGTCGCAGAACTTACTTTAAATTCAAGGAAGACGAAATGGAAGATCGTTTCGCCCAGACGACAGATAACATATGCAAAACATAATTGCTGTTTTAAGATATTAACTATATATAAATAAATATATATATATACAGACATACATCTAGATTGAAAATATGACATGAGCATACAAAATGTAGGGATCATTTTACTGAATATTATATACATACTACTACATATAATCGAAACCAAAAACAATTCTGCTAAACAAAGAAAAATAAAACCACAATTGAAATGCTAAATGTAATACGATTACCGAAACTCAAGAGAAAGTAAGAAACTACCAAGAGAAAAAGTAATGTGTAAACAATTGAAGCACGCATTGAAGCAGCATAAAAAATACAAAAATTTAAGTGAAATTATATTACGAAATATATTGTATATCGATACAAGATGGATACAAGTAAAATACAAATAAAACTCATGTATCATGTACTAAACAAACAGCAACTCGCTTTTATTTCCCGCCCCAACCCTCTATCATTTCCCAATGGCATTTGCACCGTTGTCCATATTTTTCCATATTTTTCCAGTAAGTCATTATCGGCTTCAGGAAGCGCCTCTCATCTGAGACAACAGCTCTATCACTCCGACTTAGCGGCTGCTAATTACACGGCACTTTGCATTTGCATTAAATCAATAAAACTGAAATGATAAACACCAAATAAAATCGCTTACTTAACCGCCCGCCCAGCCGAAGTGCAGAAAACTTAATTTATGATGCATATAAATCCACAATTATGCCGCCACTTCCGCATGCCGACTGCAGGCCGAAATATGCAAATTAATCATGGCAAATTAAAACGAAAGGTGCCCCATAAAAGACCATGGTGACCACAGTGCCGCCGCCCGTCTCCCTAATTTGCGTGCCAACATTTGTCAATTTGCCCGGGGTTCAGGGATCCATTTACGGTCGCCATTTCGCATACGTAGTAAAAGTTAAAGTGGCCCCGACCCGAGACTAAGCCTGAGCACAGTGGAAAGTCTATCTCGTTATGATTCAGCGAGTAACGAATGTCGTACACTCTGCTCGGTAATCGTAGGAAAATATTCATCGTCCAATTCATTTGTTTATCTGAGTGTATACAGTTGTTTATATTTCTTTTTGGAATTATCATAATTTACATTATTGATGCAGGTGTTAAGGTGCCTTCGTATTATCTTACATTCTTGAATTTTAAATTTTATATTTATATCGCTTAGTTATTTTTTGTTGTCCGATAGAGAAAACTTTCTTTTCAAAAATATATAAATAAATTAAACTTTTATAATTTAAACCTTATTTAAGCTGCGGAAATTTTGTAGGTAATAAAAAACTTCCTTTTATCGTTTCAAAGATTGCTAGACCATTAAGTTTTTATGTTTTTTGTATAAAGTCTGAAATTTATCGAAGTAACGAGAGGCTTGAATATTGTAAGCTGAAGGACCTTTTCCTAAAAAAGAGTATGCAAAGGAAGAAGGTGCATTGTCATTAGGGCCAACGCGACTGCGACTCAAAAGTGCCGACAGCTTTGTAAATGCAAATTAGACCTGCAGTCGGCGAATACTTTATTTGAGTATTTGAGTACATAGTCGTTAAGTCTCTTTATACCCGGCTTATCTAGTAAAGTTTATGCTATTTCTGTATCTTCTTTTCCAGAATTTGCGCAGCACATAACCCAGGTGGCCACCTCGACGTTTGTCTTCCTGAAGACCTGGCTAATTAGTGGCTAAATGGAGTGTTATTTAAATATCTCTAACCAAAACGTTAATAGTTATCAGGGCACCATTCATATTACTTCCTCGGAAAGTAACGGAAAGTCTGATTGAAGGATAGTTATGCTAAGAAACGGAAACACTACACTAACAATTTGATAACGAGAGACTATAAAGAAGACAGAATATGGAGAACAAGACGAATTTAGGAATCCAGGGCTTCGAAAGGCAGTTTAAAACTGAGTAGTTTTGTAAGATGTTGACAGAGGAAAAGTGCTGGACACCCTCACACGCTTTGAAACTCGTACTTCCCCCGCTTAACTTATTCACCAGAAAAACCAATAAAATTGTTCCACTTGATTGATGCAAACGCTGGCTATTTGCGAAGTTTTGTGTATTTCCGTTTCTAGCCGGTTTCACAGACGCCATTACTTAGTTTTAATTGATCCGCGGACAATCGCCGAGCGGAGTTAATCTAGCGATCAAATAGGTTTTTACACGCGAAAGGCAGCAACGGCAGCAACAGCAGCCTTCAACCTGACATATGAATAATTTAAATTTCGCTGTATGCCGTGCTGCGACTCGATAAACCAACCAAGATGAGAAGTAGAGAAGTCGAGATGTCGATCCAACTCGTAGTCGAATCGAATCGATGAGCCATAGCCGGCGCAGACTTCTTGGCAACGTTCCTGTCCATTGACCCAGCATGAAGCCCCGAAAGAAGCCCTCGTTAACTGGCTATCAGATGCTCCAATGGAAAACTCTTGGCCCGTCATAATAAGTCGGGATGAAAGGCGCACTCTATATATACAAACATAGGTAACACATATACACATGTATATTGGCCAGATAAATGAGCCAGCGCACGGCGGAGACAACCAGTCACCACTTGTCGTAAATCTTCAGCTCGGCGTTTTCGGTGGGGATGGGTTCGGGGATGGGCCAGCTAATTCTTCAATAGAAACAGAACCTGTTTCCAATTATCGTTTTGCATTTGGTCGCCTGGACAGGCTTTCGCCGGCCAACTGCGTTTGGAGATTTCCTATGGAGATTTCGACGGAAACGTGGCTAGATGGTCCGCTGCCGAAGCAAATTGTTAGTGTCAATTAACATATATGGGCTGTGGCCAAATGATGCTGCCAAAAACATAAAAAAATAGCGCTCCCAACCCAACTGCACAGTGACGCACAAGCGATTATATTAATGGTCAAGCCCTTCGGTCTACTAGAAATAGAAGGGGATTCCGGCGACCTGGAATCATTTAAAGTCGCCAATCGCTAATGACCTGCCCATCCACAACCGGACTGGCGGCCTAATCAATTCCAATTAATTGTTCACAGCTTTTCGCGATATGTTTTGGGAACTCGCCGCCTCGAGGCCACTGTTCCTGCGACTGAAAGAAGGTGTTTGGGCACGGTCCGTCCAACTGAAACCAATTAGCAGGTGGTTCCTACAACCGTTGTCAAGTCTGAGGACTGGAACGGTCCAACGGGGCGGGGAAGTACTCTCTTGAAGAAAGGTTAGGTTTCGGACTTAACCCATTATTTATAATAAATACAAGAACAAAAGACTACAAATTGAAAATAATATCTGAAACTCATATATAAGATGGTACAACAAATATTTTTTTGCAACGTAAATCAAGGTTGTTTTAAATTTCTTTAATTTATGTTTTTATCATTTGTCATTCTAAATGAAAATGTTTAATATCATAATATTTGGAAGTTTTTTCTAATGGTGTTCATTACATATGCATGTGAAATGACAAAATTTCTTCTAATTCAAAGAAATTATTCTTTCACGGTGCTTTTCTCATCGGGTAATAAATAAACGGCAGCATCTCTATTTTTAAGATCGTTTATGGCCACACTAATTCGCAGGTGAATGAATGACTCGCTGGGCAAACATTGTGATTCGATGGAAATTGTCAAGCTGCGTATAATGCGCCATCAAAAACAATTATAGTAATGTCTTGTGCAAATATTTTTAGCCACCTTCGACGTAATCTAAAGCCCAAACGCTAACGCAGTGTGCGAAAACCAAGTTCAATGGAATTGTTTATGTCTCCGGAGCCGAGAGAAATGACCCACTTGCCTCGAAAACGCCACCCACACGTGCCAAATATTTAACTTGGCTGTGTAACATAGCATATCGGGTTATCAACTTGGCCAAATCCGTGGAAGATTCATTGCCAAGTTCGTTGGCACTTCCGGAAGGTCAGGAGAGACAGATAATGGCCCACAAATCATACCACAATTGTGTGTCTGTTTACAGAATTGGCCATGGGGACGCTTATATAGCCCAGGGTCGATCTTTTATCGATCTCGGCCGTTAGTATAGTAGTTTGCCAAATATGGGACACGCTGACTCAGTTTTTGGTTTTGGGATTCCAAATTTGCATGGTCTTCAACTCACTAATCGTACAGATAATTAAAGAAATTTTCTTAAATAACTTAACAATCATGTTGCTTAATACTTCTCGATGGTGATGTATTATCACTATCTTACTACTTATGCATGATCATCCCTGACTTCGAACAATATTTTGTTGAGCCAATTTTTTGTTCGTCCTTAGTATAGTTTTATCTTAATTTAATAGCTCTATTCATTCAATACTCGCTACACAGCCTGATCAGATCGGTTGGCAGCTGTTAAACAGTCAAATAAATTTTTAACCCGAATACATTGTTATTTTTTTTCATGCGAGAACGAGAGTTTTAAAAATTTCTCATTTACGATTTGGGACCCGCAAAATTTACGTGAATGTTGAGGACCATCCAGACCGGAGCTGGCCAACCGGTGCGCTGCCTGGCCACCTTCGGATCCAGATTCACGTACCAGAGCCAACCGATGTCGCAGCTCCGCGTCGAGAACCACTACCAGGTGCTGAACGTGCCCGTGGGCTCCAGCGACCGGGAGATTAGGCGGGCCTTCATCGAGTTGTCCAAGAAGTACCATCCGGATTCAAATAGTCAGACCAGGGACTCAGAGGTCTTCATGAAGATCTGTGAGGCCTATCAGACGCTCCATCGGGTAAACTCCAGGCAGATCTACGACTCCAGACTCCGGATGCAGAACCAAAACAAATCTCCGCAGGAATCCACGTTTACCGGCAGACGAGTCTATACGGTTTGGTCACAGTATCAGTCCGCTGTCCGGAGCAAGCAGATGGGTAGAGGTTCCCGGCGATTTGGTGGCGTAAAGTCCACCATCTTCAAGGGAAAGGTAGTCAACAAATGGCTGCCAATGACCTTGGTCGACCTCATGCGGGAGGGGCATAGGGGATCGTGGCATGATGAGTACTCCTTTCCCAATAGTCCTATTTTCTACCTATACGTAGCCGGATTCTGTTTGGTGGGTGGACTGGTTCTATTGGACGTGATCAGTAGATTCCAAAAGCAATCATTTGTAGAGAAGGATATTAAAATCTTGCTAAGCGAAAAGGATCTGGAGGCCTCAACAATAACTCATCCAATCCATCCATCTGCATAGTTTTACTACCTCATCCATATGCATACACCTTTGCTTTTGTTGTACTCCCTGGTCTCGTTTGAAAGAAAAATATATAAATCTGTTCGTTAATTGTGTGAATCTCTCTGTGAAACTACATCTTAGTCTGGCAGGCTGATTATGCATAATTTGTCATTCCAGCATAACCGATCGGATTGTACAAACGAGTTTCTCGCGACTCACGACTTCTAGTTCAGTTTCCAAGCTAATTAAGAATTATGAGATTTAGCGCTTTTGCTTTTCATCCTACCCTAGGAAAAGGGGTACTTGGAAACTGTGATGACGTTAAAGATTTCTGAATTATGGTTTTTCAAACGAGTTCGTAATTAGGAACTTTAATGACGTGGATGGTTCGGTAAAAGTTTTCAAGCTTGGTTCATCAGTGACGTATGGAAAATATTCCTGACGTTTAAGCTGTTTTCTTAGTTCTTTTAACGACCATGTTTAAATGTTTAAAGATAGGATCAAAATTTATTATGGTCATTAGAATTTTTTGGTGACTTAAATGAGTTAAGTTTAACAGGTTAAGTTTAATCAGATTAAACCTTTCATAACATTGGCGTAAACATCGCAAGACTTCCGTACTTCCCCTGCTCTGCCGAAAAACTATTTGCAATCACTAAGAAACTAGTAAAAAGAAAGATTTTTAAATACATTTTTAGTTTTTAAAACTCCCAAATAAAATAATAATGCATTAAGATGTTTATAAAACTTTAATTGTATGTGGTATTGACATGCCTTGCAAATTGAATGCTTTACATACCATACGCATTTCTCACAGTGTAATTCGGGTACAAGACCTCTCACACTCGGATTATATCTGATGCCAATCTATTCATCGCGATCCCGTTCGGGTTTCGCTGAACTTCCGCGCTTTGACCTTTTCTGAAACGGCGGGCAGACGATCCCCAGATAATAGATACGTTTGGCTTAAGTATGTTCTATTATGATGCCATTAAATGGAACGTACAGTGGCAGCCGAAAACTCTCAAGGCGAGCCAGTGGCGGCTCTCACATAAGTCGGGTCTCCAATCAGTGGCAAATATGTATGTATGTATATTCCGGGCTTGTTAGAATCGCCGGACCACCAATGGCTCCGCCAACGGTGCCACCGTTAGTCAAGCAGCAATAATAGTTTTGTTAATTTGAATATTGTATTCCCCTGTCTTTCCGCTTGTTTTGCCTTTTTTTCCGCCTGACAGAAATTGATAAATTATGATCGGTGCTTAGCTTTGATTAAGTTGTCGTGTCGCTCTTATGAATTCATCGAATGTCAAAGGCAGCAGGGGCGAGAGAGATCAAATGCGCTGATATAGTTAAACAGCCACCAATGCGAATTTTGAATTTCCAATTCTGCGATCGCAAATAAACAAAAAAACCAATGCATAAATCAATATTCGCACCGAGTGTCGAATGGCGCGCATGCGCAGCGGAGCGGCGCGATAAAGAGCGTTAAAATTATGTTCTGTCGCCTGGCTGCGCAAAATAAATACATACAGCGATCGGACCCATACTGAAGCCTATAAAAAGACGGGGCGAAATCGGCTCAGCAGGCGCAAAGTGAAAAAAATCACCAGATCACAAAAAATGGTCAAAATTTATTGTACGCTGACGGCTTTTTAATGAAAAAACGCTGGCTACCAAAGCGAATTAATGAAGGTGTGTGCGCATATATCCCAGTTCCCCAGATCCCTGCTCCCCCCACACCTTCAAAAACCCTCATCAACTTCTGCGCCGGCACAAGTTCAAAAAAAAAAGAAGAAGTAAAACACAAAAATAAGAAAGAACCACAAGCGCAGATTGATCAGCATATGAATCGATTTAGCATAAGAATGAAAACGTTTCTCTAACGAAAACTGTTTATGGTTTTACGACACCGGCTAGTTCATTCATTCATACACGTGTTGCTCATGGCTTATTGACTTATTTTCCCTGTTTTATTATTTTTCTTGGCCAAAAACAACAAAATGATGGATCAGCCCGCATTACCATTATCATTCCGAATCCGATTTTGATTTCGATTCCGATTCCGTAATTTGTTAATGGAGCTTTCGCCGTTCACAGCTTCATTGTGAACTCAACTGGTATGACATTTTAATTATGCGTCTGTCAGCCAGACTGCCTGGCAGACGGCTTTCAATTGCAATTATTTATATTTTAATAATAGTCGTTGTCCCCGATGGGCTGGAAAAAAACTAATCTAGTATATAAATGTTTTGTCACACCTGTGTTTGGGGTAAGTGAAAAAAAAATCAGGGGCTTAGCATCCCTATCCGAACTGCTCTGAATAAAGTTGTGTTTTTGACTTATCACCCGGATCAGTTGGCGAACCGTCATTTATCTCTGCCTCCGGGCCTGCCCCAAATGTATTCCTTATTAATTATTGTTTGTTTTGCCTAAGAAAATGTTGATCATCAGTCAAGCTGGGGAAGATTTATGGCAGCGGAAGCGATTGCACCTCCACGACGAGGATGCGTTGATGACACTTGACACCTGCATTGCCATTGCAAGTGGCGCATCAACAACAATCAACATGAAATAATAATAACGATATCAGCCTCAATGGCAGTTTCAGGGGCGGAATCTGTATAGTTATGAGCAAATGTCAATTGGCAATCATATTCGCCAGCCGAGAGTCGAGTGGTTCCGCAAGGCGATCTCCGCGATAAACAAGTGACTGATTAGAGAAATTATCAGCAACCTTCGCTCGCTATATCACCGAATGGAAAAGCCATGTTAACAGCGATGACATGGCTGATGACCTTATTGACGGCCCTCTGACTTTCTAGCCGATGTGGAGTAGTTGCTGGTGCATATTCATTAGCTAAATTTAGACAGCCACTTATTCTGAATTCACCCGTGTCTTGTTTAAATTTCTTTATCTAGAAGTTTAAAATATAGAAATAGCATGTATACTTTGCATGCGGCGAAACGTTTTTTCTTTGAGGCCATTAAATGGGTGACTATTTTTGGATTGCTATAAACATTATCTACTTTAAATTGTTCCATAAAATTGTCATAATGGCCGCTAATTGGTGAGAATTCTCTAATTAATATTGCTTTTGGCTATATTTATTGAAATTGATCAATTACCAGATTTTTAGCGTGAATCTCAAGCTGATGCCCTTTAGTAATCCCATAACGGCATTTACTAGCTGAAATCCAGTGATATTTCTCCATCGGAATGAATCAGTGAACGATTCACTTTCCTCGCATCGATTAAAAACAACTGGGTCGCCTGAGTCACTTACGCCGAAGCGATGACTTTATAAAAATTAATATGCAACCGTCAGGATTTCAGCGGAAAGTACTGACCGCTTCCGACTTGTGAAGTCTTGAGTGGCTGAAAGGAAAGATACATACAATGGCGGAATGGAACATGTTGGTCCAGTGGGTGGCAGCCGATGTCCCAATGGACAGCACACGCGCAACGCAGGAAAGACATTAAATTGAGTCATAAAACTATACACAAAGGCAAATCAAGGGAAGAACTACGGAATCTGAAAAAGAGCTACAACGATAACCGCCGGATGATGCCAAGTGCTGTTAAATTGAGTTAAATGAGGTGTTGGGAATTTTTTACTTCGCTTAACATGCACGATTGTGCCTACATACATATTGGATGTACGTACGTACATACGCAGACAGATCGGACAGATTCACGCAGGTTTATTGAAATGCAAACACCGACCGGCGAGAATCGACAATCGAAGGCCAATAATGTTTGCTTAAATCTTAAATCTCGGCGCTGCATGGGTATTGTACCAGCACAAATATGATCACACATCACACTCGAGTAGGAAATGTAAACTAGCCGCGAGACAAAAACATCGACAACCTGGGGAGCAACAGCAACAGCGATGAGGTACATCAAAGAACACGTATCGGGCATATGTTTATTTCATATTTCTGTAGAGCATAATTTTTGATATTTATGTAGTTTTCGCGAAATAAAATAAATCAGCAGCGCAGCGAAGACGTCACTCCCGGTGCCCCATCCTCCGTTCTCCGATCTCCGATCACCGATCGCCAGTCGCTGGTCCCTGGGATTGGCAACAGCAACTGCCACTGGGATTGGGCTCGAATCTGGGAATGGGAAGGAGGTCGAATCCGAGTCCGATTCCCAGCCCGAGTCGGAGACTGAGATTGGGACGCTCACCCAAAACGTCATGTGTGGCATCAACATGGTCAGCGGCATCGGCGGCACTAAAACGAGGTGAAATAAACAGAACCAGTTAACAGTGGCAACACTTGGAAAAACAGCGATCATAATTACCTATGTTTTTTTTTTTGCATCTTAAACGGTTTATTAATCATATATACATATATATATAGTTTTTCCCCAATAGTTGTATATATTTTAAAGTAAACATACCAAAGCGACAATCTTTGTTCCTAATTTTCGTTCAAATACGCACGTGCTTTAATTTTTCTCAGTGCATGAATAGGGCTCCTTTGGTTTAAAAAAAGGCTCTGCTCTGCGATTCTGGGCCGGCGCAATCGTTTGTACTTGTTAATGGGTTTGTACGCGTAATTATTTTGGCAAGAAGCCGGCCAGCGCGAAGCGGAAATGCGCGGAGCAAAAGCGAACAGGGTCAGTTCAATGGGCAGACACACAGATACAGATACTCGCACATACATACATGACTGCCCCACTAGCGATGATGGTGAAAGGATCAAGTGGCATTTGTTCTTGTGCGCGGCGACTGTGCATTTAATTGGGTGTTTTTATTGGTTTTTAATGATACGCGAAATGATCGAAGCTTCGACTGCCTGCCCGCAGGGCACCTGCTCGTCGATTTCGCGGGTTTCGCAGTTTTCCCAGCGACCCGGCCAGCTGACACGCCCCCGGCGAAGGCGAGTGATTGTTGCCGAACCAGCAGGATGATTAATATAAAGTTCAATCTTCAATTACGCCGGCTAAAAAAAACACAAAACTGAGTAGCAGCATGTTGCTGGTGCGTTGGCAACAAGTTGCTGGCGCGTAACTGCGACTGCGCAGCGTTATTTGCGTCGCTCTCTCGCTTTGCTCACTTTTCTGGCCTGGGGATTCCGATTCGGATTCCGCTGGGCGATCGGTAGCATCTTTACATGTTGCTGCCGCTTCTGCCGCTGCCGCTGCCGGCGGTCGGCGGTATAAAAACGTTGGCGCCGCCGAGCGGTTAATCAAACAGGCGACGCCTTCAAGTCTAGCTGCACGTACACGAGAGTGGAGTTGGAGTCGTCGGCTTTTTTTCGTGGCGCTCTTTTTTTCGGTTTTCCACATTTTATCCACCACGCCCACCGTTCAAAATTGTGATACAAAAAATCCTAGCAAAATTGCAAAGCTATAGTGTATGGAATACCAAATATAACTCTGTCATTTATGAAAAGGTTATATTTGAAAAATTAACAAAGTGCTTAAATCAATAAAAAAAAGAAATCAACGTGTTGTTCAAAACCCAATTTTACATAACCAAAATGATGCAGCCAAGTGCGCTTTTACTAACCACCATCATGATCATCTCCTGTGGAGTGGCATCCGCCTGCAATGGAAAGATAATTGGTAAGTTATTCAAGAAAATCACGCCAAGGTCCCGAAAAATCTGTATGCGTCTCAGGAATTTTGGGTGTTTCTATTGCAAATAGAATTTCAGGGCATGTCTAGCATAGTTATTGAGTTTTTTCTAGTTCATTTTGGACACACGTTTCAGCTATTTGGTGTGTGAATGAATACAGCGAAGTGCAAATATTTGCCAGTAAAAAATATTCTGTTTAAACTGCGCTCGCTTATTTCAGCGAGGGTAGCTCGAGAATATATTGGGCAATATGTAAATGCCTCTTAATTTGCCAGTTTGGCCGGTCCCACCAAAAATAGACTCGGATTGGCACATGCGAGTCACCTTTCTTAATTTTCCAGTTTTAAACAGTGTGTATATTGCATAATAAATAGTTTAGAAAAGCAACAAATACAGGCGAAATATTACTTAAGCGTCGAGCGGGATGGGAACCGGTTGAAAAATATCTGGTTTATATAATTTTTATAATATTTGCCAGTGCCCAAACGAATTAAAATTATTTTAGGTGGCTGACCTATCAACTGGCAGCCGCTCATACAGCCAAAAGGCCACTCAACTTAAAACCGAAATCCCCTTAAAATTCAATGAGATCAGAGCAGGAGCCTCGTAGAACCCTTGAACTCGATTAGTGGCGCCTAATAATCAGGCGTGCAAAAGGAGCTCATTGAACTGAGTTTGGCTTTTTAATTGCCCCACCGAGGCGCCAAGTCGAAATTTGTAAACAAATTAAGTTACCCAGGCGTCACAAATGCGCTGGCAGAATTATACAAATCACTCGATTTTTAATGGGTCATTGAGCTGATCTGATGATTACGCTTATGAGTTTCGGATAGAAATAGAAATACCGAACGCTTTAATGTTCTTTGTTCTGAACACGCGCCGCTTAAACACCCAAAAAATCCCAATTTGCCATAAAAAAAAGCGAAATGAAAACAAAGAAATTTTTATAGTGCGCGTGTGCGTTGCTGATTGATGATTGCTTTTATGCCTTGTCTTCGATATCAGCTCGATTAAATGGTGTGTTTCCTTTTGAGGGGACAGTCACTCCAATTTAATCGCATGTCACAGGTATCATGGCTGTTAAGCCGCACCATTTTGCTGCGGCATCAATCAAAAGAACGTCGTGCTAATAATGTAATTAAATATGTTGGGCACAAGGCTAGTTGTAGTGATAATCAGTAAATGATAAATGAAAATGAAACGAAACATAAAGCATAACTATGAAAATTAACTCGCGCTAAATGCGTCGGTTATTTTTCAACGTCTTGTAGTCCTTGTCACTTAGCCCCCTTCCGTTGGGCACTCTACTCCCAGTACTTTGTTGTAGTTTTTTCTGTTTTGCTCAAGGTGAAGTCAACGCCTGGCCAAGATGCGGTGCAGTTAAGCACTTGTTAACATATTGTCGGCATTTGGCTGAGCGGTCAGACTGCCAACGAGCAAGTTCGTTGCTCGAGTCTTTCGTTTCGTTTCGAGCGAGCTGTTGACGTTCCGTTGTCAACATTATCTCAGCGGTTTGTTTTGTGCGCAAGCGGAAACTGATCGACAGCTTTATGTGCAATTTGTCAGCGAAGGTAGTTCACAAATTTGCATAGCGCCTGCTGGATTGCATCAATCGCAGCATCGATACAGAACACGAGGGAAATGTAAGGCTTTGCCGGATGATTAATGTACGCTGCCGACTTAAACATACATCTCTGGGCCTGGTTTTTGGCTTTCGCCTACCGGTTTTCGCATTGATACAAATGTAGCATAATTTGACAGCTGCGGTTGGTCTCTGGGCTTTTGAGCTTTAGCTATTCGATTCTGATCGTTGGCTCATGTGCTATTTTTAGTCCCAGCCTTGAGCAGCATATCTTTTAAGATTAAGTCGAGGCAAACGCCGTGTTTAGTATTCTCGGTTTTTGTTTGGCCCCCCGCCGCCGCTGCTTCAGTATTGACATCTAGACCCATATATTTGTGCCAGACCGTTGGCGAAGCTGCCAATTTATTTACCCAGCGACGATTAACTTGGGGCGCGTCAAGTTGTCTGACTTTAAATCTGATTGCGACAGACACGTCCCGGCACTTGACCGGCCGGCAAAAGCCATGGTCAAGTTGGAAGCCTGGCTTAAATGCTATCACGTCGCGCTGGGCAATCAGCGCCCATCGCCTGCTCCATTATTATAATTATTAAAAATTATTAAGCGCGCGTAATTATTTAAATGAAATAGGGCACTCCCCAAGGATCCACTTCCGTCTCAGCTCCTTTTTACTGTTTCGACCCGATCTCGGAGTAATTAACACCCCGGGGCAATTCGGCTTAAACTGCGACCACTTTTCGGAACTGATTGGCTGACACACTTCAAATTAACCACTCGTGAGTCAGGCATCATAGGACCATGATTTTGGGATAAATTCGAATCGAATTTGGCTAATTGACGCCTTTGAGCAGCACGCGCCGCTGGCGTTTTGCATTTGATTTTATTTTTTATGCCAATTCGTTTTGTTCTGTGTTCCATTTTAATGGCCAAAACTTATCGAAACAAACCGGTTGACTTTGGGGAGTTAAAACGCTTTAGGAAAGTGACACAGATGTCTTGTGATTCGCACAACCGGCTGGTTACATAAAACACTAATCGCCGACAATTTGGAGCACACGCAAGTGTGGAATATTGTGTAGCCGGGTAAATAATTAAAATATATGTAAAACAAAGACCAATAAAAATGCGTAGCCCCACTTGGGGTTTCCGTGAGGCAGAGCCATGCACACTGAGATTTCGACAAATATTAGCTCGCTCGAAACCGGCTGCCTTGGGTAGACACTTGTTGTTGGTGTCCGTTTCCATCTCCATGTCAAAGGAGAAACACCAGCCCGAAGCAATATTCGAAAAAAGCAAGCATTTTAATGCAAATAAAAATAGAAATGATAAAATTCTCCAGCTGCGTGGCTCATACATATTCCTTCATTAATTCACCATCTTTTGGAGACTCTTTTTAATTTATGCAAATCTCGACATAATCATTTCAGCATCGGGCATCACGGCGGAAGAGAGATCAATCATCTTGCAGGAGCACAATCGCCTCCGGCAGATCGTGGCCACGGGACGCTATCCGGGCCAGCCGGGTGCCGAGAATATGCGGGAGATCGTCTGGGACGACGAGCTGGCCGCCAGAGCCCAGAAATGGGCTGACAACTGCCAGTTCCGTCACGATCCGCACCGCACTATAAGTAAGTTATTCCGATTCATACCCAAACGTGAACCAAGGATTTGGAGTCCATGAGCGCAATGCATGTGGCGCGTTCTTTCTAATCGGCTAATTGGGGTGGTCATTAAACCTTTAAAGTCTGAATTTACTTGATTAAACATCGTTATTTTTAGAGAGTCTAATATATATTCAAATCTTTTACGGCACCTTTCACTGCCGCTTAAACGAATTTCATCAATCAATCACCTGGAAAGACATTTTTGAGGGCTTTGTTTTAGAAAATGACTCATATAGACTTGATTTGTGTTTGGTCACAACATTTTTTAATCATTCATCTTATACACCTCTTGTGTAAATATGTTTTATAATTCTTTAAAGGCCACCCAAATGCAACTATTTTTTAAGATCATATTTTCCATTTAATGCCTGCACGAAGAGCTTCTAAAACACTAAGACTAACTTGGTACTATAAGCAACTGCACCTGCATCCCCAAAATGTTATATTCCACTACCCAATATTTAAACAAATTAAGTCTAATATGCGACATCAATCTATTAACAGATCGCTTTACGATGGGCCAAAATCTGGCTATCATCTGGAGTACGGCGCCCTTGGACGCCGATGACGGTGATTTCCCCTCTCGCATCCAGAGTTGGTTTAACGAGGTGCAGAAGTACTCCTTCGGAGACGCCTGGTCCCCCAAAACTGGACACTATTCCCAACTCGTTTGGGGTGAGACCAGCTTGGTGGGCTGTGGATATGCGGAGTACAAGGATACCAGCAAGTACAACAAGCTCTACGTCTGCAATTATGGGCCTGGGTAAGTTTCATAGATGTTAGATGTTAAAAAATTTGATTATTATACATAATTTATTCAGTGAATATAAGGTATCAACAACATAACATATCAATTACAAAATACAACATAATAAGCTATTACAAATGTTAACATCATTTCCGAAGCCCCTTTAATATATATTATAATTTTATTAGGGTATTACTTTTGACTCTTCTATCGTTAAATATTTAAACGTGTATAGCAGGATCTTCTAATGACTTTTTCTCCTCCTTCTTGCAGTGGCAATGTGGTGGGCTACAATCCCTATGAGGTTGGAAAGCCATCGTGCTCCACATACGGCATGAAGCCCTCGTCCCGCTACCAAGGACTCTGCGCCGCTCCCGGATCCTCGCCAGCGGCCAACAGCGTTTACGGAGCGAACACAATTGAAACGTATGAGTACGGCTACAACAGCAGCCCTTCCAGTCAAACCGCCAATAACAATCCGCCGACTAACAACATTAACAAGAGCCAGTTCAGCTATAACCAACCAAGACCCAAGCCCGTCCAAACCATCAATCCAAATCCCTCCCCGTTCAACCCACAGGCAGCGGTACCATCAGCGTCGTCCTTCGGCGGCAGTTCGTTTGGCAGCGCCTCGAGGGGCGGCAGCCACGCCTACACCACGGACCCATCGCAGTCGGCAGGCCGCTATCAGCACAAGCTCGAGGCGTATCGGCCAAGTGCGGCCGAGTTCGAGAAGTCCGTACACAAGCATACCATACTACGCACCTATATAGAGCAGAATCAGCAGAGGCAGGATCAGCAGCAGCAGCAACAGCAGAAGGAACAGGAGCAGGATCAGCAGCAGCAGCAGTCAGAGCCCTCGAGCACCAAGAAGCCCAGTCGTGGATGGAGCCTTCTAACCTGGCGTGGTTGAGCTATAAATCTTGCCAATCCATTTGCCAATCTAAAATGCCGCTTAATGTATTAGGCCATTAATAGCTACTGTGTAGTGCCATTAGCCAACCACCAGGATCCATCGTCATCTTTAACACCCTCTGTCCGTCGACGCGAAACCCCTAGCAAATCCTATTTAAATACCCCAACAATTTGTCATATGAGCTGAAGTAGTTTCCCTTCTTTGGAATTCCGGCTTGTTGAGGCCAGAACATAGAAGAAGTGCTGGCGGCGGACGATTCATGCCACAGACGAATATTTGTATCAAATGTTTGCCACCCACCACAACTGTCATCCTGTTAAAACCAACCAATCGGCATTCAACATCGATCAGCTAGTTGTAGTATTGTGTTCAATAAAACAAGATTATTGATTTGTAAATTAAAGCTGGAATTTGTTTTATTTCGGACTCTAGACCGTACCTGACAAAAGCAGCTTGAATTATTGTAAAGCCAACTGACAAAGCTTCGCTGATTTTGCACTCGAACTTTATTTTCGAAAAGAAGAGAACTGGCTTTTGAATATAAATCAGCTAAGAGCAAGGCTAAGAGAGCGCAAGCGTATTAGTTCGGAAATTTCGCTGAATTGAAGAGATGCTACTTAGGAAAATTCACGAAATTGAGGGGAAACGGTAACCCCCTTCTGGCTAATGCGTTAAATGCAACAATGCCAACTCAAATTAAAGCCGGATATGAAAAGAGCAAAGCAACAATGAGCTAATGAGCTGAAATGGGAAATGTATCGAGTTCAAGGGTTTTTGGCCAATTTGGCTTGTTGTGTTTATGTGTGTGTGGTTGTTCGAGTGAGTGCTGCGCAGAATTTTGGGAACCTTGCACCTGCTCAAGGTCGTCCAGGTGTCTCTCGCCGAGCCACCCAGTCACCCACTTTGTTCGCCTGCACAGCAGAAAGTTTCCCCCAGATAGCACAGTCCATTTTTCCTTCCTTTTCCTAACGAAAAAGTTCTTTGGCGATAACCCCCCTCAGCATTGTGGCGATTTTCACCGCATGTGGTGACTTTATTTCCGGTTTTAATTGTTCCGCTTATCAGCCAGTTAGCTGTCCCCAAAGTACAACTCCAACACACTCACCCACACTCACACACTCATGCCGAAAGTGCCAATTTCGTTTGTGACAAGGAATTAAGATAGGCAAATATGACTGTCAATTGTTGTTGGAGCGCCCCTATGACAGTCGTAAAATATATACGAAATGTACGCATATGCCAAAGGGTTGAAGTTGCAGTAATTCCGGGTCTCTATGTGACAATATGCTTCATTTATATTGGTCTGGGATGTATGAAATATTGCTGTGTTCCTTTAAAATATAAAATATAATTGAAACAAGTGAAAAGAATACTTATCCAAGCTATATATAATAGAAATTTATATAAACTGTATTACATAAATAGATAAAACAAATGTCTTTAAATTATTTACTGTGCACTTATGTAATGCCTCCTCGTGGGCAGACGCACTTCATCATCCCGGCCATACTCACAGATCCTGGCAGCGTGAAATTAACTGACAGAGTCCTCGGCAGGACAACTTTTTATTTATACGCAGTCATTCATTTAAATATGACGCAAGGCCGGAGAGGCCGGCAGTGTCCTTTTTTTCTGCTGTCAGGCCAAGAAGATGTCCTGATTCTGAATCTGGACCGGAATCTGTATCCGTATATAGTATAATGGCTCGAAACTTGACCCGCAGCTGGTGGAAGGACTTCGCGCTTGTCCGGGCTGATTTATGGCATTTTATACAAACGTCAATTTGATGCAGCTGTCACTGCAGCGGAAGTGCAATCTGCGAGTTAAATGCGTGCAAAAGCCATTTCCCAGGCCATTTCCATGGCCAAGAAAAATAAAATTAAATGGCCGCATGTAATTAAGTCGCTTAATGTGCCTCAAATTGCCAACTCGCTTCGGCCAGAAAAACGTCCGGGGCTTATGAATTTCCACGCATTAATTTTATTTCCCTTAATTTTCGTACCCTTTATGCGGCCCTCGTTTTTTTTGTTGCTTCCTTTGTTTATCCGCAATGTGGGCTCTTTCCGCTGCCAAGTGTCATTTTTGATGGGCGCCAAAAAGGAAATGGAGTGGGATTATATCCTTGCCTTCTGCGATAATTAGCGGAAAACTTTGGCAAGCATTTGACACCGCTTGCAAAAAGTAGCCATTAAAACTGTGCCATTATCGGATTTCAGCAGGCAAACGGCATTTTCCATTTTCCGTTTCTTTAATTCTTACTTAACTCTTTCATTTCGGTGACATGCAGAACTTTATTTTCAATTTGCAAACGTCTCACCTGACTTGGCAGGATTGGCGAAAATGCTGACTTTCAATTTAGAAAAGGGATTAGGTGTGCAGCTGAATATCATAAAAGCCACGCCCCCATTGCACCGCCCGCTTGGAGCCACTGAAATGAAACAATAAAAATATCCACAAAGCTGCATCCCATACGAATATAATGCAATAATAAAATGGGTAACGAAAGCAAGAAAAAGCACATATTGGAAAAGTTTTTCAATTTCAGCAAAGCTTTTATTTTACATGCAAAGATTCCGCACCCACACACTCGCACCTCGGAAAATCTGCTCACCCAACGCCATGAACCACTTCCCACCACTTATCTCCATTGGGGCCAAGTGCAGGCGGGAAAACCAAAACTATTTTGTTGTGAAAGAGAAATCCTCACACATCCCGAACTCATCCCCGAAAATAGAAAATACAAAATTAGAAATGGGAAACCCGGCAACAGAACAACGCAAATGCAAAATGTAAGCAATAAGCGAAAATGAAATGAAAACTCATGAATGGCCAACGAGAGGAAAGCGAAATCAAACCGAAAAAGCATTTTCCGAGTATTATTGGTGGCCACTCTCCGTCTCCATGGCCCCACAGCTTGCCCCTCCTCGATTATTCCAGCTCCATCCACATTCCCTGCTCCACTTTCATCTCCATCTCTATTCGCATATCCATTTCCATTCCCCATTCTCATCGACATTGGTATTTGTACTCGTTATGCAGTCGGTAGTGGAGTTTTGCATGCCGCAACGCAGTTGGCCATGAAATGGAAAAAGAAGGCCAGCATAAGCTGGAAATTACCAAAAAACCCCGTATCCGTATCCGAGAAATAGAATCAAAAGAGCGAAGCTCGCGCAGACGAAGCGTGTGATAGAGTTGCTCCTTTGTTTATGAACGTCTGCGGTGGCTAAGCGCCGTTTTCCCATCCAACTGACCATGGTTGGGGGAGTCCTGCACCCATTCCTTAATTACGCCCAGTACCTTGTGGGACGATCTCTGCTACAGTCGTTAAAAATCGCGTGGAATCTGCGGCTGGGCCAGAACAGTAAATCATTTCCCATGTGTACCTGGCTCCGTAAATTGCCATCATGCAAATAATTCAAACCACTTAAGCCAATTGAAAGAAAAAAAACGTAAACCAATTGAAGGAGAAAACGTGAGCAAATTAAAAAAAAAATTGATTCATTTTTTGCAGTGCGATTTTCAGATTTTGGTAGGCCCATTAACCAAACACTTGATGCATTGCACCAAAGAATTTCCTTTTTTAGACAGGCAAATGTTGAGTGTGATTTTCACAAAGGACGAGAGAAAGTTCATGCATTTGTGTAAATGTTAAATCCTTTCGCTTTTATGCCCTTGACTTTTGACAAATGTCAGGCCATCTATGGCACTCGCCTTCGGATTCGATGGAAGTCATCAAATTTCGCTTTTGACTAAGGCCCTGGTTCCAAGAAATGTGCACATGAGTGGAAAGTTTATGTGCGGTCCACGCAGTGCTGTAAAAATCCTGCATGAATTTGCATATTTTCGGGAACACAAGGCACATGGCAGCAACAAAGAAAGAAGGTAAATAAATATACAAAATTTCCAGGAAGAACTGCTGGGAATAAGGTTTGCTTTTGTTCAACTTTACGCGTCAAATTTTACATAAATCTTTATTTTCCCAGTACGTAGGAAAATGTTTGCTTTGAAAAATAAGCTGCATACTTCTGGGCGAGTGCAGGCGATTGGACTGCGGACTGGGATTGGGATTCGAATTGGGACTGGGATTGGGATTGGGGGTCCTTCTACGAGTCGTATCCGATGAACTGCCCTAGTGACCGGCAACCGGGAACCAAATGGAAAGCAAACACGAAACGACAGCTTCGAACTGCCGTTAAATCAAACATAAAACCCGGAAAACTGTCGGAGAGCAACTCGCCTAGCAACGGCCACTAAACCGAACAAAGTCAGCTTTATGGGCCATCAAAAATGCACAACAAGCTGCCGTTGCGCCCACAGGTTATGTTCTCTGTTTGCTGGCCAGATTGGTGCGCCATGGCCATAGCCATCGGCATTGCCCCTGGTTAAGTCCATTGCCCAGTTTCAAACGCCTTGATTGCACAAAATATTGTTGCTGGTGTCCGTTTTCAATCCGAAATGAGTGTTCATCAAATCTACATAATTCGACCCACAGGATGCTAGGTGGTTCAATCAGTCCGGCAATCAGCACTTTTATTGTTGCTAATCAAAGGTCAACCGCACAGATTGTAACGAAACAGAGTTTTGGCTAGTTTTGCGGCCGCCATCCGTTCATCCTCGATCCGGCCAAATCTCATTTCTCATTTAGTGCTACCGCTTCGGTCCGATGGCAGCTTTCCATCATCCCAGGCCCAGTCCTCATCCCGATCCCCATTCGCATTCCCATCCCCATTCGCAACCTCATTCATCCGCATTCGCAACACGTAGTCGACGCATTTGTCGTCCGTTAATCAGTGCGTTGATTTTTGAGGATTTATGTCAGAGCCGAGTGCAATTGCCAGTTCGTATTTTGGGATATCTTTCATCAATTAGTTCACGATTTGGACTTAACTTTCGGTGGCTCGAAATTTGCAGCTTTAAACGCTTTGCGATGCACACATATAGTCCGCATTTCCATCAATTAATTGCCTAATCGAAAAGCTTCTGACTGGCACTTGCACTATAAAAAATGTTTATGATTAGGTAAAATATAAAATGCTAAGCTCTGAGGGTATGTCATAAACATAAAGCAATACTTATTGTTATTTGCCTTTATCTTACCAACTTTATTCCTCTCAACCCCTTTTTTTTTACTTCCCCAAACTGCTATATATTTTCAGTGTAGATCTACCCCAAGCTCGTATCATGGCTACAGCCATTTGCACTTGGTATCGGATATCAATGCCAGCCCTCAGGATGGAGCTCATCCCTTGCATCAGCCATTGACTTGTACAAGAAAAACCAATTAAAATGAAAACATGCAACGTGCCATGGAGCAATTTATTGCATATGTATAGCTGTTGTGCGGCTTTCTCCGTTTTCATCTAGGAGTTGCTCCCTGCGATTACCCCGGCGCCTTCTCCGATGCCCCCGATTTGCGACTCCCGATCCGAATCCCTGGTTTTGGTCTTTATCCAGTGTGCGCATCAGTGACTCATTAACGGGGCAGGGGAACTGGCGATGAAGTATGCCACACAGTGGCTCCATGCTGATTCATTTAATGCAACCGATTCAGTTGAAATCTGACCTCCTTCTCCGCCGCCTCAAACACTGTTTGCTGATATAGATTGCATATTTGTTTTATTGCTAAATACCATGGTTTCTTGGCTTATTGCTTTTTCCACTTAGGCACACAGAGGGCCACATATCAACTTGATTAATTAATTCCTGAATTATGTGCTCTGCCCCAAGGAATGCGTATTTTATCCGACATTTTCATTATATATACGAATATCTACGCCACTGCATCTGTTGACTGTTGGTCAGATAGTAACATTATTTTAGTATTAATTGGCTGCTCGCAATGTGTTTGCTTAATTCCGTACCTTTTACTTTCGACTTGGCAGCTTATTGACTCCCGACAGACTTGTTGAACAGCAAATAATTACACTTTACTGGCTAAGACCTTAGGGTTTACCGGGCTGCTGGTTCAATTTGGTTCGATAAGATGCATTTTGCATTTTTGAAGCACTTTTCGTTGCCTCTAGCAAGGCCTAGTTGTAGTAACTGCAAAACATTCAAAACTGATTGGCTCTTAGCGATGGTACTACATTTATACTAATTAGCTATATATTAGCATGCATTGAATTTCACATAATAAAGAGCTGAACAGAATAACCGCTTCACGAATATTTAAAATTGGTTCGTTGCATTTTAGGAATTAGGTTTTAACAGAATAATTGGTTACTTACTTCTAAAGGCAACAAAAAGCATATACATATTTAGATTGCGTATAAGACTTTAAATATCTTATAGGGTCCATTGTTATTTGTCTATAAATAATGTCCTTATTTAAGCTGATGTTGCCCCAAGTCTGCAGCGGATGTTGCAAATGCCAGAACATCGGGCAAGATTCCACAGTTTCAGCAAACTTTTGCCTCCGTTTGTGTGCTCGAACCGGGCTCAATGGAAAAAGTGACACATGTGCTGCATTTGTTGTCTCAGTTCTTGTTCGTGTGCATTGGCGTAATTAATTTGAAGCGGCGCCAAAAGCGGAAGCGTCGCCCCCGCCAAATGCCCCTCGTCCATATGCTAATTGTGCACATCCGGATCCGGCGGTGCAAAGTTCCCAAAATGCGCCCCAATGATTGCTGGCTTTGTGGCATGTCAATTAGAAAATTTCCCAAAATCTCTTCGAAAAAAACCAACTCTGTCTCCTATTGAATCGTTTTCAGTGCGCATTTAGGCAACTTTATTGCTCGCAATATTTGCATTATTTCTCAATTTTGGCGGGCCACGTTTAAGCATTCGTACTTATATTATTGCCGCCATTTCACACAGCTGACACAAAACCATTTTCGTCAACAGCCGTCAGTTTTCATACTCTCTGGTGTCACTCGGCCCGGCAGCTGTTTAAAATTCAATAAAAAAAATGGCAAAAATATGGCAAGGCATGTAAATTGTGCCTAATAAAAGTCTTATTGAATTTGCAATATGCCAACGTGAGCACAGAATTATTTAACCGATATTCAGCCTACATATGTGTGTGGGAAAAGGCATTCACAGGGACACAACACGGATTTACATATAAAACAGATTGTAATGAATGCAGGACAAATATCGGGTAGAATATGAACCATATTTATTTAACGCTTAAAACCTGTAGGACAAGTAATTGATTTACCCCCTATGAGGCATAAAAAATAGAGAAATAAATGTAAAGGAGTGCACTAAAATGACTCGTATACGTATTAATTATTATCAAATAGACAGAGTAAAAGAAGTACGCCCCAAAATATTAATACTTTTCGCACACAGAAACACAGATAGACCGCAAATCTGAAGCGATTGCGCATAGTCGTAATCTGTCCGTATTGGAAGTTGATTTGTCATGCACGTAGCGTTTGTCACATCAACACCACCAGTCCAGTATCCGCCAGATACAGACAGATATATATATTTGGGGGAGCGGGATACGAGTGATGTATGCATTGCCAATTGTCACTTTTGTTGACTGACATTGACGTGAAATGTTTTTCATAAACTACGCTCCGGAATTTGTGGGCAGCTGCCGGAGGCTATTCTTTTCTCCCAATCCCTCATCCCACCGGATGTGGTGTGGCATTGAGAATTGCCATCCGTACAGGCGAAAATGTTGGCTTTCTTCTCGACTTAATGAAAAAGTTTTTATTGCCACGTCAGAGACACATACGCGCATAAGAAATGTGCCGGCGAAAACTATGAGGGACGACCTCGAATAATAAATGAAGCGCCTAGGGCGTGGCCAGGACCTCTCGGATCTCGAATATTCCCGTGCCAGGAGATTGATGACACTCTTCAAATTCCCGCCCAGGGGTGGAGCATCAGCAGCCCGAGGCTTTCGTGTCTAATTAAAAAACAAGAGCTACTCTCAAATGATGCGAGCCCAAAAAGGGCCACATTACTCATTCGTTATAAACACATTAAAGACGCCGACTCAACTTCGCGGTGGTGGCAACATAAAATCTAAACAATAATTACACATGCATATGTTGCGGCAATGGCTCCCGGGAGAGCTGCCTCCACCACCCCGACGTATTCATGTCCGTTTCCGTGTCCGGAGCTCGGGTTTTGGGTCCTGCGTTTCTGGGTTCGGTGCCCATAAACGTAAGTGAATTAACCATTCAACTAACATTACGGCCATTAAATCATTTTCGTGTGCGCTGCGTGCGGATGGCAAAAGGGAAAGGCAATGGCAAGCCCGCAAAGAAAACTCCTGAAACTCCTGACCAGGATTCGGATTGGGGCGTGTGCTCGTCTGCCGCTTTCCTGCTCTTTGGCTCTTTTGCGCTTGTGCCTCGTTTACTGCATACTGTTCAGGGCGCAACTACACGTGGAGGAAAAGTTACTTTAAATTATATACAAAAGATTGTGTACTACATTAACCAGTTGAAAATAAATATCAAGATACGTTAGATAACATTACATTTAATATTGTAAGAAAATATTAATTTCCAAAAGACTTCGCTTAAAAGAAGACATTAAATGCACTATATTCAAAAGAAAATGTATACCTATACAATCTCACATGTTTTCTCTCGGTGCACTTTCACTGAAAAGAACATGCAAACTAATTTGATGTTTGCCGCCCGTGCCACCTTTCCCCACAAAACGCACTGTGTGCGTGTGCTTTGCAATTGAAATTGAACTACAAAGTGTGCTGATGAGTTGTTGGGCCCTGCGAAATGGAAGGGCATGTCGAAAAAGTGTTTACAGCGGTGCAATAAATTGCGCACCGCACGCAACTCGCTGAAGGGGGTTGAGGATTTGGATGTGGGGGTTGGAAACTGAAGGAGTGCCAACCGCGGCCCAAGTGCAATGGCACTGGGTCCTCGAGAGGGCGGCTGGAACCCCCGGTGGTGGAGGGCATTAACGAGGCGTCAAAAGGTGCGATTAAGTCGAGCGAAGCACCAAACACAAAAGACTTCGGGCGCAGCGGGAAAATCAATTTATGACTCACGCACACCTGCCTTCCTGCGAAATGGAGAAATGGAGGTGTGAACAGTTTAGTCCAACAATAAACTGATTTGATTCCATGAACCGAACAATGAAGCTAAATAGGTTTATACCTTCAATGCTGGGCTCTACGATCCACTTCCTCAATTCTTGGAAGTTGCAGTGTTTCGTTACTAGTGTGATTGTAGGCGTAATTGCTATGGTTGATATGATTAGTTCATGCAGATAACATAACTACTATTATACTCTTATACAGTAACATTCGTTATATCCCTGAAAAGTATTTATGTATTTTAAATATACTAATATATGTAATATACTACTTGACGAACTTACTTAGAACCGTAAAAATGCCTTAGGAATCCGTAAACTTAAAGTCACCCACCATTGAGCAACCCCAACGACGACACTTATCTGGCAGACAGGAAACACAAACAGGCCATCAACCTGCAGCAAATATATACGCTGGGGACTGCCATATTCTATTTGCGGATCGCGGATGAAAGGACGCTATCTTTATGTGGCAGTAAAGGTGAAATAAATATCTTAACGAGCCGAGAGCGGCGCTGAAGTGCGTCGGCAAAATGAGCCGTAAAAGCAATCAATTCGCCATGTGTTTTGGAATGAAAATGCAAATGTACGCCAAATCAAATAATGTTTTGAGCGAGTGCGAGTACTCAGAGATTGCCGACGGAACACGTCGTGGAATTTTCAGAGATTTATTTGCATTCGTCTGAGCCGGGACTTCTGTTTCGGTTTGGGCCAAGTTGCGAGCAAACAATTATGAGGCAGGTCTCAGTAGAAACGGAGGCGAACAACCCCCTTTGATGACACACATATTTGATAAATACGATATGTAATTGCAAATATTTATTTGCGCGCACGTATGACAAAGCAAACAGGGCCTACACGCGCTGAGTTTTGGCGAAAAAAAATAATAGAAATTCACCCCACACTGCCAAAAAGGAAAACGTGTTGCTGTCAGCACTTGTAATTTTTAATGGCAACTCTCGGAATTTATGGCGCCAACTCTTGGCTCAATACCATGGACCGCACATGCAAGGTGGCAGGGTGAAATGCTGTCTGCAGCATTTAAATGCCAGCTGGGAAAACCAGAACTCTGCTTCCCAATTTCCCTCTTTTCTATCGCAAAAAACGGCAATTTAAAGGGCGAAAATATTGGTCGAGGTCACTCCCTCTCCGCTGAGGTCAAGCATCCCGCACAAAATATGTAAAAAAAAAAAAATAGTGAAAAGCTCTGGGAAAACACACGACCTCCCGTGTACTTGAAATTGGCAGAAATTAGTTCGAGGGGTGCATAAATTTATGAAAGAATAAGGGCGAGGGAGTGTCCCTGTGTGCTGGCTCGAATTTGTTATTTGAGTGGCATATGCACGCATAAATGTTGAATTTTTAATTGATTTCAGCGGATTCCGCTGCGAGGGGAGAAAGCTTTTCAATTAGGACCTTTAATATTCATTAAGTGCTCATTGGGCAGAAGAAATTAATGGCCTGATACAATAAAGTGCCCAAATAAATAATTAACTATCTGTCTACTTAAAAAACAAACTTACAACAGCTTATTTATTCATTTTTGTGTGCATTTAAATAAGTTGAATACTTAAACGTGTTTACAGAGCTATAGTAAAAAATTACTGCACTTCTTATATACTTCTTACAGAGGCAGTGTACTATTTTTTTTACTATGACCTCCAGATTGGTCGTAAGTACTTAAGTGTAGATGCTTCAGCATTTTTCCCCAAACTCCCCCATAAGCTATGATATTATAACCAGAGTGTGCTGTTAATTAAATGTTCATGTTACGGGAAATACTTAAAGTCACAGGGAATGTTTGCTGTAATGGTGTTCTTAGTAATGTAAAGTTATTTTTGTTAAAAAATGTGTTATTTAACGGGGTTGGTTAATGGTATGATGAATGACTTCACGACCTTACTTAATTTTCGCTAATATCAAAACATTTTAATTATGTGGGCCAGATTTTTAGGCAAGTGGTGTTTTGACTTGGACTTAGCAAGAATCTGTTTAGTTCTATGACGCAACCACACATAATGGAAAAGATAAATGGTGATTCCACAGAGCAAAAGTTGCCGTTCTTTACTCGATGTTGACCATAGAAATGATGGATTATAGCACTCCTGAGGAGCACACGCATAACTGGCCAACAAATCGTGGCCAAAAATAACAGAGCACCGCAATTTACGTACTCGCAAACTAGGAAAACAAATGAAAGCGGAGGTCAGGAGCCAAACGTGAGCACACTCACGCACACAGATCCACAACAACCAGTCACGCTGGAAAAGCAACAGGAACTTTGGGGAAACTTGTAAGTTTGTTTGCCCACTGACTGCCACGGTTGTTTGTCTTCTTGGATGGGTTAAGCGGCATGGGCTAAGGCTAAAAGTGGCCCTCACAATGGTGCCTGTATGCCCCCGAACACGACGCACCTGGCTGAGTTGCTTAATTGTGGCCAGGACTTTGGTGGGCCACTAGTATCCTTGGACATTGGCTTCAGGCTCGTGGGGTTTTGTCACCGGCTTTGCAGTCTGGCCGCTGACATTTTAGTGGCCGTTCATATGTTAATATGTGGGGCAAAAGGCTAAAAGGTGGGACCGTGTGCCACTAATTTAAAGCCACACATATGGGCCCAGAACTAAGACTTGGTCTAGGGATTGTGGCCCACAGTTTAGCACTGTCACGCATGGCTCCGTGCCGAAATGGTTTTGGCCAAAAGGTTAAGGCCAGGCCTAATCACTGAGATGGGTCGCCATGTACGCACGCCCGCCCAAGAGTCACAATTAGACTAATGAAAGCGGCATCAGACTGCGTAATTTTGTGGCTAATTTTCATTTGGATCGCATCGCCTTCGGCTGGCTTGTTTGTGTTATGCCTGCTTTTGCCAATTAAAATAAATTATAATCCAATTTATCCGTAAAAAGGGGCTAACGAGGGGATCCAGCCTTACACAATTACGCGTAGATTTATAACATTTCAGCAAGTCGCGACGTCCTTGTATCCGGGGATCCAGATCCAGTATTCATTTGCTTAAAATGAGAAACGAATAAAGAATAATGAAAAGCTTTCGGATTTCGATGGGATGCCGCAGACAGACTGTCTGGATTTTCCTTTTTTTTCGCAAGCTCTCTTTTTGTCTGCTTGCTAAAACAATTTTCCCTTTCTCATTGAAATCGACAGGGCCGCAGCGATGTCGAGAACATTTTGATGGATTAAAAGTTAAATGCCCGCTCCCCGCGGGGATTTCACATTTTCCAGCCACTGGCTGTTCAATTGCAGAGGCAAAAAAATTGAAAGTTTCGCTGATGATGAGTGGATATCGCCGGGCTCTTGCTCCAATGATTTCTGCAATATGGCCAATAATCGGTTCTGAATTTAGTTTCAAAGATTTAAAAGTTGTGTAGAACAGCTGCAAAGCTAATTAAATTAAAACCATTTAGTAGTTTAGATAAGTCGCTAGTTTTTTCGCGTTTACATTCATTTTCCATTTACTAACGAAGCTAAATTAAAACCGCAGACCATAATTTACAACCGAAACTCATGCACAGTGCAAATATATACCATCGGCAACCACAGAAGCTTATTTCGCTTCTTTTTAAATGACATGTCAAATATTTGCGTGTCATTTTTAATCGGAACCTGTGCGCAATATTGAATATGACTCTTGAATTCGTGTTTGACTCTTTGATATGCCCCAGCTGTAATTAGTGTTAATGGCAATTAAAACTGATAAAAGTTTTGGTCCAGAAAATGTTGGACTGTCTGCTCTGTGTTTAGTTTCATGGTTGGTTTTTAAAGCTCCTGCTCTGCTCCGGCTGCAAAGTTCGAGCGCTGACAGCTCGACGGCAAAATGTCTCTCGGCAGCAGACACCGACTCTAAAGTGGTAAAAACTTTTGCGGTGATAAGCGTCGTCCTTTTGGGCTGGAGGAGAAGCACCAGAAGCTGGAGCTGGAGCTGAAGCTGGTGGCATTTCTGAGGTCCTGATGCCAATGGCTTGTAGCAGC
This sequence comes from Drosophila sechellia, assembly GCF_004382195.2. Lineage (NCBI taxonomy): Eukaryota > Metazoa > Arthropoda > Insecta > Diptera > Drosophilidae > Drosophila > Drosophila sechellia. The sequence goes on from NC_045952.1 coordinate 15,377,200, forward strand.
GCATAAAAGTATGCAACAGTTTTTAGCTTCCGCATTATGCCCAACTTGTTACTCAAGCCACAAGGAAGTCAAGTTTGCTGCTCCTGGCTGGCCGCATTCTGTGTTTTGGCCCGTATCAGTTCTCGTCTGAATAGACACGTTATCTATACACAATATGGCGTCAAGTGAGCTCGGAACAGGCACGTTTGAATGATGCCCACCCACTAAAAGCCAACCCCTAGGAACTTGGCACAATGTCGTGCATTTCTTTTGTACTCTACTGTTCTATTTTTGTGTCTCTGCCGAAGACGTGCCATTGTGTTCACACAATATCTGGAAAAGCCATTTCCCATTTATTTCAAAAGTGCCCGAAACTTTGGGCCGCTTGAGCTTTGCCTGCAATTATCAACTGCCAAATTCACACACAGTGACTTACTCACTTATGTGTACCTATTCGAATGCAAATTAATCAACCGAAATAAATCTAAATTAAAGCTCTTGACACCAGCACAACGCACCGAATTCAATTGAAATTTTCATTTCAACAAGTTGAATTAAGTTGGTCCTAGCGGCCACAACAGTGCAATATTTTATTGCCCAAGTGAAGTTTACCTGGACAGAAAGCACAACTGGGAATGAACGCCTCTGTATTTTGTAGCACATAAATTTGATTTGTTCGACAAGCCTACAAGGATAGGACTATCCAATAAACACAGCGAAAAGATTGTACAAATTATTTAAGAATAATATTGCCTAAAAATTAGAAAGATTTATTACAAAGATTTTGAATGTTGTATTATAGGATTAAAATCTATTTAAAACGACTGGCGTTTATCTTTTATAAACTCCATTCTTTATATTTTACAGTGCACTATAAAAGCTACTGTTCGCAAACTTTGCAGCAAAGTTCAAGTTTTGCATTGCACTTTATATCATTGGACGACACGCAGATCGACATAAATAATTCATGCTTGATAAATTAAACAATATACTAAGCAGCCATTTGTTATGCATAAAGTATGCGCCATGTGCGCCAGACTGTGGCACACCCATACCAATGCACTGGATCACACACACACAGCATTATGGAGACAAAATGGCGGAGGCTGTCGTTGCAATAAGCGACAATTGCAACGCCTGTAAGCCCGAAAGAGCGGAAACGGAAACGTGCATAGTGCATGCTATTTGCACAAATGTGCGCAGGAGCGGGGGGAATTGTCTGGACCGCCACTACCACCATTATGGATTGTGTCTGTGCGGGAGTTGTTATTGTGAAGAGCATTTATTTATAGCCACTTGGAAGCAAGGCTTGAGTCTTGAGCTGGCCAAAGGAAAGTTGAGTTTACACCCAGGTCAATTGCGAATATCCTAACAGAAATAAAAATATAATTAAATGTCGTATTCAAATTTTATATATTATTTGCTTTCATTCATTTAAGCGCGTAGTGAATGGAAAAACAAGTAGTGGTGCACACCAAAAGTTCCAACATCTATATGTATTCAATGGCAGACCCCATGGATAACGAGATTCCCCACTAACCTTGACAATTACTCATAATCACTGCTGGTTGCACTAACCTTTGCCCCAGGGGCGACTGCTGCCTTCCACAGTGCAAACACAACAGTAATTATGTAATGAATAAAAGCCACATTCACCGTTGCAGCATGGCAATAGAATGGGCTGAAATAAGGGCTGGGGAGAGGAATGAGCATAGAAATGTGGTTCAGGATGGAGACGGGGAGGTTCCTAAATAGCGCATGTCAAGTGTGTGCCCCTCTTTTGAAATGTCTAGGCGGCAGATACTACAATTACGGCATTTCCACATATTACCATGATTTCTGCAGAGTGTAGATTCGTTGGGGGTTTTAGTTCGGCAATTTTAAAAACGTTTCTTATTTAACTAAAAAAAGGAGCTTAAACTATCACAGTACTGATACTTCTCAGTATTTGAAAGAGCACATTTACAAGCTCATTAAAATTGTTATGCATACAATAATCTGATTTTCACATAACTAGCTAGATTTTGCTCGATAGCTGCCAGGTTGCCATCACTGGATGGCTTCCGTAATTATGTATACGTCATGTGTTACATGGCGGCATAATTTAAAATGAAATGTCTGCCAAAGCTCGGCAATATTTGGCTAAAAGGCGAAATGCAAAAGGGAACAAAGTAGCACTCGTGACGAGCAATTTACTAGCGCTTTGTTGTTCAGCAGGCGGAAGATTTTAATGATGCCCCCAGAGGCTGGAGACCCGGCATTTGGCATTTTGCAATTCCTGCAGCCACTGCTGATTTAAATTAATTACTGCTAAATTTGCCCTGGCGCAGACGCCGATCGCAGACGCCGCTAAAATTGGCCAACTGCAACTTAGCAGAAACTAAAGCTGAATGTTGGTAAAATCGGGGTAATCGATACACGTAACTCGGAGCTCGGAGCTTGGAGCTTGGAGCTAGTGTCATAACGCCAGACGCCCCGAGAACAAGGCAAACAAAATTAATTTAATTTGCACACATAGCTGGCTTTCGTGAGCGTGTCTGTGTGCGAGTGGCTGGGATTACGTTCCATGGAATTTAATGCAATTTAAAACGCATCAATTTTCTGTGTTGCTGCAGCGGACATTGTCATGTCCTCGCAAAGGCGGAGAAAGGATTTTCCATTTTCCCCACACGCACACAGATACACGCACACGCACACATACGCACACAAGCGCGCTGCTGTTGGCAAATGCCATTTAAGCTGCAATAATAAAGCTGAATCACAGGATGCATCTGCATCCTCTTCCTTTCGATGTCCGTGTCGCTTTCTCCACCTAGTTGACGCATTAACTTCTGACGCTTGCCTTTCGGTTATATATCCTTACGGATTTCTCGGCACTCACTTAATTAATGATAAATATTGCCCAGAGCCAGGCCACCAAGGCCAACACGCAACTCCAATTCCCCCACGGAGCTGTCATCAAGTGTCCATCCCCCACAAAAGTCGGATAACAACTCAATTGGGCTAACCCAATTCCCCGAATATTCAGTTGACCATGGTTCATTAGCCAAAGTCTTCGGTTCGTTTCTCTCCATACTCCTCAGATGAAAAGGCTTTAAGTTCCGACTTAAAGCTGCTTAACTTCGCTTACAGTTTTGTCTTGGTCACTAACTGCCCCAAGAATTTATTGTTTCAGCTGGCCAGGATGCCCCGGTACTTTGCGTTGTTGCACTTAACAACTTTGACGTGGCCAAAGAGTTCATAAAATATTTCTGCTATTCGTTGAAGATGCAAGAGGGTTCCTACGAAAATGTCTTGGCTGCAGAAGTGTGAACAACAAATTATAATTAGAGTTATATACGATTTAAATCATTCGTAATATTCCTTAAGCCGATTTTATAAAAGCTACTTTTAGCATAAGCAGAAATTTATTGAGGTCCGACCAACCTCTTAAGATATTGACCAAAAAAAAATCCCATTAACGAAAACAAAGATGTATCACAAAAACCCTTCTTAGAACAGTGACAGTATGGACCATATCAGAAATATGACCAACACGCATCCCAACTGGAACCACTTGAGGAAAGTAATCTGTGCTCCGATCCAAGGGTACACCATTGGCATAAGCCTTATCGCGCAGTAAAGATCCCTCTCCCTGCGAATTTCAGGGAAAGTCGCTGGGCACCCATCTATAGGATCGTTGACCGCGAACCAGCAGGGAAATTCGGAGTCAGAGAGGTACAGTCCCGTTGGGCGAGGCACAGAGCCCGGCTGGGCTGGCACATTATTATCCTTCTGATGGGCATTGGGTCCCTCTCCATGGAAGGGCATGATGTCCTCGTACATGAGCAAATGGCGTAGACAGAATGGACATCTTGGCGTTGTTGTACCACTCAATTTGGGCCACAGGCAAGTCCAGCAAAACAAATGACCACAGATGGTGACCACACCACCACGCACATACTGGTGGCACTCATTGCACACATAGGTATCCAGAAGCAAATTCCTGCGACGGCGGCGAAGTCGAGTTCCAGGCAAGAGGTCATCCTCGCCATTATTTTTCTGCTGCTGTTGCTGATTGAAGTTTGCGTTGGACAAGTCTGGCGTATAACCCTTTGAAGTTACCTCACCTGCTCACCTTGATTATTAATAATTTGCCATCTAATTGGAATGCCTTACCTTGAAGGCCATTCTCGACAGCTTCATTCGCTGGAACTTCTTCTTCTTCGCAATGATTTGGTTGATCATTTTCTCTAGCAACTGCTTCCATTTCAAAATGTTTTTTTTTTTTGTGTTTAAAAGCCCATGCTCCAGCTTACATAAATATAAGTTTGAGACAACTGAGTCATAGCAAACGGAACTTTTTATAATATTTTTAACACAAATAGCGTGGTAGATTTCACTATCCAACAGAAATATAATCAATTTAAAAAATTATTTTGGGTGAATAAAAATCTGACGTTTTAACTAGCCTTCAATTTAAAATTTGTTCATCGTTTGTTCAAGACATTTTCAGCGATATTCATTTGAGGGCATAGTTATTAATGACGAATTTCCACCGTAACATAGTTTATGCCAGATTTTGATGATTTTGCAGACACTTAGTGATTTATATTAAAACCAGTCCAGCATTTGGCATAACGCCAAAGGCAATTAGACAAAAGCTGTTGCCGTCCGTCCAAGAATTGCAAAATAGCGAACTACACACACCGAGCATTTGACAGTTCCGGAAAAACGGCGGAAAATCGAAATTCGTAGCATTCGCCAGATGTCTGACATATGGCGGCATAATTTATGCGAAAATTGAACCGGATAGTGAGTGGAAACTTCGCGGTCCGTTGCCGCTGAATTTAAATTCTGACAATTGTTTGCATTGTCCTGGCAGCACGTCTGCGGCATTGTTTAATCCCGATTTTTCGACATCGATGGGGGCCATCGACTGCTTGTTAATTGACCCACATTTGTGAGCTGAGTACATAATTAAAAGAAAATAAAGCGCGGGCCGGTCCAAATAAACCCGCCGACAGGCGTTCGAACACACAACAATGACAATAATAATAAAAGTGAAGTTTCACAGCGAATTTACACACTCGAACAGAATTAAATAAAGAACTACTACGCCGTGGTGTAAAATACCCTTTTCTTGTTCTGAATAAAAAACAAGTGAGAGTGTTGCGCGGTAAAATATAATGAAATTTCAGATTTTAAGACCATCTATAAAGTATTTTTAAAGTACTTTAATTATATGGTAATGGGTACCAAAGTATTTCCGAAGCTTGTGGACACACCGTGGCGCTTTTTACTTACCCGGTAAAATGACACCTAGGGAAAAATAGTGCATATTAATAGCGACTTTTTCACATATTACCAACTGCCGACATTTATCAGGCATTAATAATTACGTGTTAATACGTGAAATATGATTAAATTTTTATCAGTTTACATGAATCACTTTCGCACGTTTGCGTGCGAACAAGGACATTTTATTGGCTTCATTTGGCGACGGACCGCAGAGAAACTGACGTTTGCCCAATCGGAATTACGATCGCAATGCCAGTGGTTCTGCGTCATTTGGCATCCTATATCCCTGTCCACAAAGCGAATCCTTTGGCCTGTCCATTTGCCTGCTGTGACTGGAGGGGCGTAATACACTGCGTATACGCGATGGGGCCGCCACGGCGTATACGCAATAAAAAGTGGTAACGCCGAGCGATGGCACAAGGACAACCGCCTGCGCTGGCCATTAAATGCAACAATAAATTCGGCAGTTCAACTCCAGTCAACTTCGCTGGCATGCCCGAAATTTAATTAGTTGGCATTTAACATTAAGCATTTCCACTGGCGCCGCGGCTGTCATGGGGCTTTGTTTTCGTTTTGCTTTTTATGTTATTTTTCAGTTAATTAAACGCACGCCAACATCTCGCCATTCTAAATTGTGCGCAATTAAATTTGGAATTACTTTCAACTGAGTATTCTGCGTAGCTTTCGCCAGCGGCGCGGCAATAACTTAACTTGAAATTTTATTGTAAGCCCCTGCCTTGCCAACTGTCACTTTTGATGGGCAGCCATTGGAGCGTAATTAGGCTACTACATCGCCCCTAAAAGCCCTCCCCAAATTACCAACCCCTTCACTCTTCTTGTGTCGAAAAGCTAACTTTAACTTTTTCAGCTCGGCAAGCCTTTAAGTTCTTACCTAACTTCGTTTGTCTGCTGCTCGAAAGTGCACTGTCTGCCGGCTTCATTATGCAAAATGCAATGGTACACAAGCCGATGTGAAGAGGCTGCTTGTCTTCCTTATGAGTTGCACTGTTCAGACTTATCCTGGCCAGAATGGTATTTTTTGGGCCCTGATGGTGCCCAAGCACTCACATATCCACTGCATTCGTCTGATGGCTTTTTCACAATCGAGAAAAAAAGCTACCCAAAATGTACGTACTATCGTATTGGCTATTAAGTATTTGAATGATACCAAATTATTAAAACCCAGAAAGAGCAAGAATCCTAGAAAGCCGTATAATTTTTCATATTTACTAACATTTATTATGTATAACTACAAAAATATATAATTATTCTCAAGGCAGGGCATGCCCACTGCGACTTGGATAAACAATGACAGAGATTCTCTTCCAGTCGTATATGTTTTTCATATCACCTGCGAAGAAAGCACACACACAGCATCGGTGTGTCATGGGTGAAAAAATAAAGGAGGTGAGCAGTTCGTGTCTGTCTGTGCCACACGAGGTACGAGTGCAATATTTATATTATTGCAGCTACGGCCCCACATTGCAGCGACATGAAATGTTTGGCGTTGCATGAAAACCAAACTTAATGTGCACTCCCACGGGAATGAGGATGAGTTTATTGCTTTTGTGACTCGAGATATCGCATTCTGTCCCGTCGGTGTCTTCTATGGGATCGGATGATGGTCACAATGAGTACAACCATGATCACGATCAGGATCACCACGCTGATGGCCGACATGCTCAAACTGACCGATTTGGAGGCCATTGCAAAGCTGCTAAAGAGGAAAATTAGTTCCATGGAATCTCCCAGCTTTGAAAATGAAACGCCGGTTAGAAAGTAATATGTAGAAGCGCAGTTAACCAGTATCATAATCAAAATCATGGCCAACAGCTGCAAAAATGGGATATTTAAATGTTCGAAATAGACTTCACCACCATTTGGTCGACCACCCACCACCAATCGCATGTGCAGACGGGTCCTGGAATAATTCGAGTGATATAACCAGGTGCTCAGGGCGTAAATCAGGCAAATGTAGGCGGTTCCCACGCAGACCACCTGATGGGCCAGCTGCTCATAACTGACGTGTAGGGGCAGGACGTTCCCAAACACCGACGCGTTCAGCACGGAAACGATCTGCGGAACAGATGACAGGGGTGAGTCACAAGGTCAGGTATTAGATGGCAGTCAGGTGCAACTAACCGCCGTGAGGAATAGCAATAACGATACGATTTCCTTGCGGGAGAGTAACATAATGGACGTTAAACTGGTAATTTAAAAATACTGCAAAAGTTTCTGATGTTTAACTCAAGGATTGAGTTAAACATTTACTAATACTTACTTTTAATGTGTGTTATTCCAACAGAATATATTATATTCAGTTATATTTCACTCATACGATAATGGAGTAATTTTAGATGCATCCGTTTGATGAATTGCCAATCCCCTGCTGTTGTAGCCCTGGTCTCACTTCATATCCTTTCGAACAAGGTCGTGTTCCCGTCTTCCTAGATTGCCGGCCTATTTGATGAGCGCAAAATCATCGAGAACAAATTGAAATTTGCACCCATCGTGGAAGCTTATCTGCGCCACGCAGGCACTTGCAATGCCACACAAATGGGAGCGGCAGGCAGCCGGCGCTAATTCATCAACAGTAAAGGCAATTTAGATACTCATCTACCGGATATCGACAGCCAGGCAGCCGGCAGAAGGCACAAGGCAGCCATGTAAGCAGATACCCTCGTCCTGTTCCGAGGACTCCAACCCATCCATTCCGGCGGCTGCGAGCAGCGCGGAGCGTTCTGCAGACAGGGTTTCATAAAATATTGATGGACGTGAAGTTGGCAGCGCATACTCGCTTCCTGTTCCGTGTCTGTCGCAGCCATAAATAATTTGCTGTAAATGCAATCGTGGGGTTACGAGGGGCATGGCATGGGCTACCCTGTGGTTCGAAGTGGGCGCTTTGGGTGCCAGTGGGTGGTGGTTTGGCTGTGGGTGGTGGGATGTGGGTGGTCATCCGACGGTGGGGGCAGTGGTACGATGCTAATGGCAAGGCGCACGGTGCGAAAGTGTTTCGTATGAATTATTCGCCGGCAGCCAATTTGGAGTCACGTTTGCCGGCACAATTGAAACTGAACACCGACCATCGAACCACCGGCCATAATACCAATCCAGTGCTGGCGATTGCAGATAAGAATGAATAGCTATTTCAAAGGGAATTTATTTATTTATATAAAATGTAGAAAGATTTGATTATCTAGCTAAAGGCAAGGATCGATTGTCTTACTAAAATTTATCAATAATTGTTTAACATGCAATCAAATTTATTAGAGCAAATATAGCAAAGTGAGCATATTATAATTATTTTGTTAAAATGGAATTGTATGGATATGGTAAATGTCTTAAAATCATAAACATATTTGGCTTCTATTCCATATAAATAACATCCTTAATATGTTCTCAGAAATAGCTAATAGCCAAGAAAAGTCTATTTCAACAGCACTGCCATCCTGTTGTGAACCGCCTGTCGAAATGGTGTAATTTGTTATGTCTGCCACTGTAGCCGACCATGTCTATCTTCGGGCCGGGCTGCTTTTTAATAGCCATTCTCCTGCTGGCCGACTGTTGCTCGGCGGTTGTTGTGCCTTTATCGCCGGACTGCCTCCACACCACAGCCGCCTACTCCTGCTCCTGCTCCTGAGTTCGTCCTGCGCCGGCAGGGTAATGTGTATTTAATGACGCCATCTCATGTACAATGCCCGTATCCGTTCTGCCATGATCCTGGCCTTGTCGACGGACACCGGTTGTCCTCCAGCGCCTAATGTCCAGTGACCGCAGCCATCTGCAGGATAATGCCCCGGCTCCTGGTCGACGGGTGCCAATAAAGCTGCGCCCGTTGGCAGGCATTTCAATTTCGTGCCTGCCCTGCTTTTTTCAATATTTTTAAACGGCAGCCATAAAACGTGAGCGGTAATGTGCGGACAAGGCTGTTTAATTGTACCCCTGCCCTCAGGGCAATCAGCAACTGTTTGTCTCAGATTACGACGGTAAGGCTCTCGATGTGTTTAAACAATAATTGAATTTAAGTCCATTCTCCAAACAATAGAAGAGAAGCCCAAAAGAGCAATTCATATCTTGAAACCAAGTGCACTGGCAAGCTAGTTTGGCATGTATGTTCGCCAAAAATTCTTAAAAATTATATACTTATTGAGATACAATAGTCTTCTGGTAATTTGGGGCAACTAATACACACATCATATTTATAAACAACTTCCATATCGAGTGATCTTTGTTTTCTAGTCAGTATTATTCCAATCTAATTATTCCCACTCCGAATTTCATCATATTCATTTGTGTACATTACTAATATATATTATCCCTAAATCCGTTCAGGGCAACGATGAGCCTAAAGGATCTCAAACTGACTAAGGAGCAAATTATCAAGCTTCAGCAGTTGCTGGCAGAGGAAATAAAGGACGAAAGCCAGCAGGAGCGGAAGGAGCTATCAAATGATGATTTCATAGCCAATGCACTGGATAAAGTGCAAGTTTATGTGCAGGCTGGTAAGCCAGACGCTTTTGTCCAGCTAAAAGAACCGCTATTATACAAATTTGAGATTACCTCAAATGGAGTAGCCACTGGATCTTCGGAATCGGATAAGTTTCAGCGCGCAGACGCCAAGGAAATTGCTCGCTGGAAATCGGACAATGTGATCAATTTGGATTGCATTTCAGACGAGCACCGCGAACAGTTAAGCCAAATTCAAACCGATGAGAGTACTGGCGAAACCTACATGCTCGTGCCCATTGATATAAACATACTCATCGACGATAACGAAATAACTCCTGATGCTTCCACAAAGCGTATCACCGAACATGACGCCTACAATGCGACGGGAGCGGGACACACCATCTATATGCATCCCGAACAAGAGGAGCATCAGGCTGGTCTAGATAGAAATACTCAAGCTAAACATGCTAGCCCAGCTCCGCCAGAAGAGCAAGCCAACTACGACTACCACATGCACACTTTCGAGGTGCCCAGGCTGAGTTTTCCCTTTGAACTCAAGTTTGATACCGATAACGATCGATTGGTGGGTGGCAAAGTGGATAAGTCGGGCGAGAGCTCGGGAAACTCAGATCACGACGAGGATCTGGAAGTGGGGGTAGCTACCAAGCTTCAGGACGTCCTAGAGGATTTAGAGGAATAAAGCGCATCTTGCTTATTAACGTCATCAGGGAAATTATTTAGGACAACAAAATTAGTAACTAGTTTTTCAAGTTAGGCGCCTCTCGTTAACTAAATTATAAATATTTTAAGAAATTATATACAAGTTAAAATAATGCTGCAGTACTTACTACTTTTTTTCTGTGTAAGCATTTCCATTTCTCCTACACGTAAGTAATATGATTTCATTTGGTAGACCCGATCTAACCGATTCAATAAGCGTTCGAATGGCTGTTGCAGTAATAATAATGCTCTTAAAAGGGTTTGATAAGTAGCCTGCATATTCAAATGCTTAACTAAATGGCACTTCCTCTCAAACAATTGCACCTAAATGCAAACACTTGATCTTAGCTGCATAACAATGACCGCCCACCCAATTAACCCCCGATATCGGACGGGGGGTTATATATACGTATCGACCAACCGCGCAATGCAATCTCGTCCCCTGTTCAATACAATTTCCATTCAGCTTGCAGCACGGCAAAGAGAATATGATAAGAAGCAATGGAAAATTTGCATAAAGCTTTTAGCCTAACGACGCGACATTTGCTTTTTATGTGATTCATGGACCACCCTCACTTTATGTTCATTTTTTTTTATTTTCATCGCAGAATGCAACAGCTACCAACTTCCGCACAATTATTCAGCAATTTTAAGCACAACAATCGGTCGGCAGAAGGGGTCGAGTCGGGATCTGGCGGAGATCTGGTTGCATGCCTGATTGCCTGGGGGCCAAAAAGCTAGGTCCTTCGATTCCGACATCGACTTGGTCGCTTAAGCAGATTGAAACAATCTCCGGGGTGGGTAAGAGCTTACAGCCCTTATGGACGAAGGGGCGGGAGGGTTTTCTTTGGCTTTTAACTTTCGCCGGGACTGCCATTATTATTATTCTCCGGCGTCTGCCTGCAACTGTCAGTTGGGTAATTTATAATGAAGTTTCCTTATTGACAGTGGCAGCTTCCCTTCGCATTCCTGGCTCCCGATTCACGATTCGCACTTCCGCTGCAGCGATTCTCCTGCAGTTGGGCATAAATTATGGATGCCTCTATATAATATATCGCCATAAATTGCTTGTCAAGTCGCGAGTCGACAGGCGAGCTAACTAAGATGCCGATGCCGATGCCGGCAAACAAATAACAATCAAAATCACTTTTCGACCCCAAGTCGATTTATTTATATGGGACGAAATCTCGGCACTGAGGCCTTAATCGCTGAGGCCAGCCGCATCATGAGATCGTCAATCGTTTTGATTTATTGCTATTTTATTTGCGCATATCCTTATTTGCCTTGGCCGCAAACTTCGAACCCCAATCAGGGCCGAGGCTATTTTATTGTTCGATAGCTTATCAGGCAAAGGCAAACAGGACGAGCGCCTTGGAGGCCGGCAAATATCATAATTTTCGCAGGACACGCTGCCCTGTGTTTGTGTTTGTGCTGGTTTCGTCCTGTCACAATGCCATGCAAGGCATAAATCTGAATTAAATGCCATTTTGAGCGGCTCGCAAGGAGTAGCTGGTCGGGATGTTTATATTCAGCACATTGTCACTTGTTGTGGCCTCTTTCTTGGACTCAACTCAACTCAACTCCGGGCCAGAAATTCCGCCGGGAATTGCTGCTCAGTGGCCCGGGCAAATAAATATTAATCATTGTGTAATAATTTTCTGCTGTCAGCTAAATTCAAGCAAAGTATTCATAATCCACAACTAAGAACCGCTTTTGACAAATCGCTTTGCGGGCCACTCGCATAAATATTTATATTTTTATTCCAAGTTGGCCGGCAGTTAAAATGCTTTTAAAGTTGCCGAATGTTGGGCGCCAGTTGCTGATTTGATTTTTTCAGCAATGTTTCCATTTGTTTTCTCGCCAACTTTCGGCAACTGTAAATCAGTTTGAGATCCTTTGATGTGTGTTTTGGGCTTGGGTTGCGAGAAACGAGATTGCAATAATCAAAATGTAATAAACAGAGGCTCTCACACATCCGCTTTCAACTGCTCGGGTCAAAACCAAAATGTTCTTTATGCACGGGTCCTTTGTACGTGATTGTGTGAGTGTGGGACCTTCTCATCTTGTCCTTTGTGTGTGTGGCTCTCAGCATTCGATGCACGTAACGCATTGTTTGAATTTCATGGCGACTTTATGAGTTTTGTAATCAGGTTTGTGAGCAAACAGACCCAAAAACACACACGCAGCCTAGCACTCACGTGTTAACCTGCACATAAATATTGTTTCTGGTCGTGGGCTTTCCGATTCTCAGATGTGGGCGTGTTGACAAGTCGGCCGAGCAGCCAACCGCCCGTTAATGCTAATGAAACCCAAAGTTTGGGCCCCTTTCTGCTCGCCTATTAAGCCATTTTGTGGTCTGCAAAATCCACTTAAAACGTCTGGCGGCAACAAAATATTTTATTGCATACTCTTATGCGCAGACATTACCTGCACCTCTGCCTCAGCAATCGGTAAAAATGCTCAACAATGTGATTTATACACGCTGGAAGCACTTAAAACTAGACACACACTTTCACAATAGACTGGCCACGCCCCCGGAACGCCCCTTTTGTTGTTTGCTGGCACTTTTGGAGCTCTTCCAAGGATCAGAGCTTAGTCAGCACACGTGGAAAAAAAAATTTTAAATTTTTTAAGGATAGATACAATTTAATTTTAAATCGTACATTATTTTAAAAGGCTATTAAGCAGTTCCTTAAGCAGATTCTTTCATTGTAGAATAATCACTTCGTTATCCTTGGTTTTTTTTTCTCTGTAATACGCTATTGTCTGGTTGCCAAACAAAAGCCTCTCTGCAGTTGATGACTAGAAATTAACTAAGCAGCAACAGCAGCAGCAACAATGTTGCCAAGACCGAAACAATGGGGCTGTCTCAAAGACCGGAGGCCCCACCCCCACCACGGAAAGCAAACAAGTAGTATTTCCAACCCCTCGGTTTGCAAGTCAGGCTATCGGCTGTCCACTCCGGAGCATTAAATAAATATTTGCCATGCTCTGCAGGAATTTTGAGACCCCAAGCCCAAGGAACACATCCCTGCCTGCCTGCCCGTCCGACTGGGAAAAAAATATTCTAAATATCATATCATCAGCATTTTTCGATGGAGTCTCTCCCTGGTTGCCATGGGGCCATGCGGTTTCGGGGGCTGGTATCGTCCAGTGTTTACCATTTATTTTTTGATTTGGGTATTTAAGGTGTGGATGGATGGGCCAAGGCGGGCGTGCGTGTCCAAAAGAGTGTCGCAGTGTGAGTGCGGAGGGATGAGAATGTGTGTGTATGTGTGTGCGGTTGTGTAGGCAGCAGAGTGTTGACAACTTAAGTGGAATTTTGCTTGCTCGAGCGTTGCAAGCATTAGCTTGATATTAATATTATCTGAAGGACAGTTATTAGTTGGGTTAGAAGGCGCATCCCACATTAAACAACTAAGAAAGGCACTTTTTAGTTCAATATTTAAACTTATATTCATTGCTCGCTAAATCATCAAGCTAGTCTTGAACATAATCTAAGTCTTCTTACGAACGTGGTGGTCGTACAGTATAATGAAACCATATAGACTCGACCTGATCATAGAGCGTCTTACGTTGCTGGAAAAGGGGTTCTTCTTGGTGGTAACGGGTATGTTCTTGTGATCCCCCTTATGAGCAAACATAAGACCATGTTCCGGATGAGCTACAACTGTATAATTGTCGTTGTCATTCGCAAAAATCTTCCTGGTCTTCCAGTCGTAGAAGACTATATCACTCGGCTGGGGCTTCAGCAACTTCCGCTCCTCGAAAACCGCCTTCCAATCGACTGCATTTGGTCCCTTGAACCGATAGTTTCGCAGACTGGCCTCAAAGTCAATGTAGCCTGACTTGGAGAACCCACTTCGTCCGCTTATTTCCAGAAAGATAATTGTCTGCACGGGAAGATCTTCTACTATGGATGTAAAATATATTATTAAGTACTTACCGATGTCTCCTGCTGGACATTCCCGTGCTCGCGTTCGGCCAATGCCCAAAGTGCTGGATCGGTTCCTTTGAAGTACTGACTGTAGTATATTTGGGCAGAAACCGTTGGATTTAGGAGCTGTTCCACCTGCTTTTTCACGTTCAAGAACTCGTCCTCCTCGTAGAAAGAACGGTGTTCCCGATAGCCGAGTTTTGTGAGAGTAATGACCGTTTTGTGGAAAGGTAAGTACCGAAAGTCCTCAACGGTCGTAAAGGAGTGCAGATACTCCTGGTAGTTGTTAAACTTGGCAATGCTGAAGTCTGTCATGATGAGCTAATATTTCAGCACCTAATGTGTTTCTACAAAAGTGTATTTCCTGTGAAAGTTAAAATTGTATCTCTGATTTAGGAACGCCGGACTGCTAGGAATGCTACTCATCTCGCATCGAAATACTTTATAATCGATTAAAATAATTTGTATTAATTCTCTTGCAAATAAATTTTTTTTATAGGTTTTTAATACATTTTTTCCGAAACAAAAAGAATTAGCATTTTATACTCTAGCCCATCCTTAGTTGGATTTTTAATACGATGGCTTCAGCACGTTCAGCCTGAAACCGCAAATATTAACATAGTTTAAATAATCCGTATCATGAATTCGTCGATTTTGTGGAATTTTTTAATAAATTTTGGTTATACAAAACTCTCTGTGGCGACTTTTCATTTAGCGCATTATCCAAATACCGCAATGGGCAAAAATATGCATTTATTCATTTATTTTATTTGTCTTTCTCGTCGAGCGTGTTTAAAAGAGGGTTGGTGTCCGAAAAATTCCAGGCAGCCCAAAAACATGTTCACTTCTAAAAAACCCATGCCACTCAAAGAGACGTCTTCAATGGTGAAAATATTAAAACCATTCTCGACATTCCCCATTTTATATATGTAGATGCCAATGCGGATTATTTGGGTTCAGCAACCTGCTGAACAGTCATTTGTATTTATCAACACTTTCGTCAGTGACGTAATTTCCGGTTAGGCACGCACACATAAACAATCGTACAGCTGACATAACAAAACAAAAATGGCCGACGCGTGCTCAAAATTCGGAAGCGAAATAATTAACTTGAATGCTAATTAGTTGAATTATCAATGAGAGGCTCAGTAAATCCGCCACTAGTATTTATTGACATTAAATCGACACGAAAACACATGGCCGTAATGTTAGAGGGGGCGTGGCAGTCGATGTTTATGGCCCAATGGGCTTTGTTCGTGATAACCAGAATGTGTTTTAGCCGCATAAATCCTCATTCAGGCGATGGGCTTTGCCAGGCATTTAAATATATCAAGTGGCAGGACGGCCCAGATACTCACTATTATTTACATGGCCCCCATCAACAACTGCAATATCAGCAAGTTCTCCTCGGCGTGTGTAATTTAAGACCACGGCATAAATCATCAGGACACCCGCTCAGACAATTTTGTAAAACACTCCGAGTGTCCCAGCCTTTCAGCTCCTTTCCGTTCTGCTCCTTTCGTCTCCTTGGCTGACTGGGCATGTGTTGAATAAATTTATTGTTGTGCATAATGCTGCCCAAGATCGCAAGCGTAAAAAATTGCCATTATGAATATGAAGTGCATTGCGTTCAAGGATGCAAGACGACTGCTCATACGCGGAAATGGGAGAGTGTGAATGATGGCGGCGTTTAAGGGCACATTGCATCAGAAGTCGCAGCCCGTAATTATGAATATTAATTGCAGGGTAAGCGCCGAAAGTGCCAACCGCAGGATGAAGGCGTGACCCTGTAAGGCTATGCAAATGTACGCAAAACTAATGGTGCAAAAACGGAGTCTATGAATAAATCACAGAAGATTAGGTCCCAAATGATGTGAAAAGGGATAAGGCCGCAAAAGTGTCCATCTCACCAAAAAAAAAAAACAGACGCACATACGCACACACACATTCAAAGCAAAAGTGAACCTAAACAAATAGGACCAAAAAGTATTGGCATAGAAAAGGATACGACCGGAGGAAACACAGAGTTCATATCAGCCTAAATGCAAGTCTTCATTAAATTTGCATATTTCGATATTTTGGGACTTGCCACATGTCCCTGTAGAAACCCAACAAGTTTCATCTGCAGAGTATTTGTGGAAAATATGCGAATGTCTGAACAGCTTACAAGATTTCCTATGATGGATTGAAATCGTCAGTCCAATTAAAATTCCGATACACTTCTTCATATCCTTTACATGACTGCCTGTAAATAGTTTTTACCAATCCAATTATTCTATAAAGTATTTTACAACAAGCCATTTCGGTTGCTCAATACAAGACCATAAATTCCAAATCGAAGGACATCAGGGCGAAGTCGTATTCGTATTTCATGGAATTCGGTTTACGGGTATATTGAATTTTATTCTTCTACTTGCAGGGCTGGCTGTATTTTGTGTAATTATTTGCCATGTGCGTCGGAAAACTTTGCCATTTTTGTGAACGAGTGCACTTCAAAGTTTATGCGCCAAGTGTTACATGGCGTATACGTAATTTTTCATTTCGCAGCCAGATTCAAGGCACTCACAGAACGTCTGTATCTCCTCCCTCTGGACTGTCATGTTTTACATGGCCTTGTGCGTGTGTGTAGTCTTGAGTGCTCTTTTCCCGTGCCCTGTTGATGTTTAGTTTTTAGACAAGCCGGCAAATATATTCGAATTTTATGCAAATTTTAATTGCTTTACTTTGCGATGGAAATTTACGACCGCAGCCGTGGCAAGGAAAAAAAACGGAAAGAGGACTTCAGTGCGGAGGATCATCTGCATAAATATTTTAGTGGTGCTAAAATAAATAATAGCCATTCTCGGTGGTTAATTCTCGACGTTGTCGGCAATTAGCCAACGAGTCAGTGGGGCAACCGGAAAAAGGCCATCGCACTCAAGAGATTTTATAGCCCATCTCAGATTTTGCTCGGCAAGATGAAGAGCTTTTCTCGCACAAGCTCGCCAACGGACTCCAAGGACTTACGAAACATTCGAAATTAATTCGCAGAAATCACTCAAAAGGATTTTCAGCATCGCAGAAACACATGTGTCCATTCGGCTTTTTTATGTGTCCGCCAACCATTTTAGACAGTTGACTTGCTACTTGCTAGACAATTGACTCAGCTGAGTTTTTTATTCGATTTCCTCTGACTGACTTGAACGTTCTTTTAATGTCCATTTAATGGTTGACCATGGCATATTTATCGGTCTGAACTTGGACAGCTTGTTAATTTATTTTGGGCACAAACATTTGTTTCATCATTTATATTGTAGGCACTTCTTGGGCAATCGCTTTACAAATTGTTTACTTTAATATTTACTATTTATTTGCTATTTATGAAAAGATTTATCATAATCCTCATAACTTCTTCATCCTCTGAATTGTACAATACAAATTCTTATGAGAATATATTTATTATTATACAAAAGTGGGTAGTATTCAGCTTGGCCCCAGCCATACACATGTGCTTATTCTATTTAATATCATTTTAATCTTTTACGACTCGTAATATTGAAATAACATATTGTATCGGGCTGGTCTGGAGTCCTAAGCCTGAACCTTTGGGGGCGTTTCCCTGCAGTTGTTACTTTTTACGAGCATCAATTTCTGCCACATTGACATAAATGTGCATAATAACCGAAATGCTTTTTACATTTCCGCTGCAAAGGAAGTCATAAATAAGCCAAACGCTGACGGGGCAGTCAAGCCCGGCGTCTTCGCTGTCCGGCACTATCCGGAAAAGGGGGCGTGTCCCCGCCCATGGATTTTTGTGCTGCATCTGCGTCGCCACGTTGGGCGCAAATCAAGTTATTACGGCCCATGGCTGGACTTTGCCACTGCGTCACATATGGCGAGCATAAATAGCACCCATCCGCCCCGTTGGCCGGCTGGATGACTGGCTGACTGGCTGAATGGGAAACGGGCTAACTGGCTGGCTGGCTGGCTACAAACTTTCTTTATGCGCTTTCCATGAACATTTCGTGGCTGGTTTATGTATTTAATGGACTTTGCACAACTTTCTTTTGCTTTCTTTGGCCCTTACCAACTGGCCCTTTCTTTTTGGCAACTAAAAGGGCGTCTGCATCGCAAGTTTGGAAAGGCTCGGTTTGGACGCATTACGTCCATTGGCAAAGTTTTGTGACGCCAGCATTTATAACCGCTTCAGCGTCCATTTTCATTATTAGCCGGAGTAGCACACTCAATAACAGAATGCGTGGGATTTTATGTCCAATTATTTTTGTCGCCTGCGCAGCACATTCGCATTATTCGCGGCGCCACAACATCCATAAATAGCTCAATGCATTTTATGCGCTGGCGGGATCAAATACCAATCAAAATTAAAAAAATAATGCCTATAGGGATGCTATGCCAACGAAGAAATGTTGAACTATGAACAATCTTTTGTAACTGGTTTTATTAAATTTTAACTTTTGTTCTACGTGTTCTTGTTTTTACATTTAAAAAGAAAATGGTTCAGCTTTTAATACGAATGCTGTGAAAACCTTTCACCGTCAACCTTGGGATTTCACGCAGCTTTGGATGACCTTGAACTTTTACCACGAAAGTAAAAGCAGATAGCCAAAAGGGTCCTTTTGTTCGCTCGGTTTGAAAACATCCATTGAAAGAGTGCTTTGCATACGGCTCGGATGAATTAAAAAGTTCAAAAGTTAAGCGAACATTCGCAGGCAAATATGGTGGTCAGTTGCAAATGAATATGCCTACTAAATCGTTTATTATACTCGAATGCTTCTTGACCTGTTTGGGTATGTGGAAATCTTTTCATTCTGCGGCATTCAACATACAGTGTAAATTTGTATTCATACATATGCCAATCCTGCGGAAGACATGGGACTTGGCAAAGAGCCGGCGCCGAATAGACGTCGTGAGCCAGCAAAAAGCCAACACATAAGATGGCACTCCCTGCGGAAAATGTCCTCGCAACATTATTAAAATGTTGTCAGGCATTCCGAACAAGTCTCTGTGCAGTGGAGTTTATTTCATATTTGCAGCCAACCAGAATCACACACATATAATACGTTGCATGTTGCGACAGTAAAAGTAAATGCAATATGGAAAATAC
The DNA here is from genome assembly GCF_004382195.2 of Drosophila sechellia. Taxonomy (NCBI): domain Eukaryota; kingdom Metazoa; phylum Arthropoda; class Insecta; order Diptera; family Drosophilidae; genus Drosophila; species Drosophila sechellia. The sequence continues at coordinate 15,396,669 of NC_045952.1, forward strand.
AAGTTGCCTTATTGCCTTTATAAAGCTCTTACGTTTTCCTGATATGAAAGTATTTTCACTCTTTTGCATAAGGTATTATATCAGATAATCGTGAATATTTCGGTATTTTTAGAAAAATTGTTTTAAAATTCGTATTTCGTTGGCAGAAAGACCATATTAAGTGAACATTATGGCCGCAAATATTTGTCAACCAAGATATGACGAAATACTTAGGAATTGCTGCTGCCAGGAAGTATATAAAAAATCGAACTGAAAAGGACAAAATGAATGGTATCAACAAGCGCTGACAGCGACGACAACGACACTTATCGAATGCGAAATTGATGAGCTAGGCAAATGACAGTCCGGCTGGGAAGGCTCACGTCCCTCGTCCTCATCAGCAGTCCCAGTTCCCGTTCCCAATTTGCCCAGCTCAGTCCTCCTGCTCATCCACCCACCCTCAGGCGTAATGAAGGCTCGGCGGACTGTGTTCGATAAATTCCCGAAATTGGTTCTGACTTAAAGTCAATAAAAGTCCACTTAAGGCTTCATTGTTGCCCGCTTTTTTGGTGGGAGCTGGAGTTATCCTGCTGCTGCCGCTCTGCTGTTCACAAAATTGTTTTTTAATGCGCGCACATCAATAGACAAGCCAAATAGTCCATCGCAAATTTAACTACTACCATTTTCGTGCTCGATTTTGTAGCTTCTCCAGTGTTCAGCATCAGATATTAAGCGACAGCATGAATGGTGCTGCTTTTCCGGGGGGTTTGACTGGACCCCAAGGATGGTCCATTCGGGGGATGAGGTTTTCACAGTTGGTTTCAGGGTATTTTACCTGTGAAACCAAGGATTAACAACAGCGATGCCCAACAAGTGTCGTTATATAAATACCAGGGATGACAAGAGAATAATTCCACCATAATGAGTCACGTAGTAAAATAGTAAGGATTTATATATTTTCGAAATATTCCATAACGTTTTCAATACCTACAATCAAGAAGTTTATCACTTTACTAAATAACATTTCATTCTATCACATTTATTTACAGGGGTATCTTGGAATACGAATAATTTTATGCTATAATTTAAGCTATGTAGTTTTGAAATATTAGCTAACATTTTAAAATTATTATCAATTAAAAATTTTCTGTAGGCTGCATCCCTGGACTCAAACATTACCTTGCATAATCGCCCCTCATAAATGAAATCTTATCCGAAAGCTTATGAATATAGCCCCAGTTTTTGGACAGAAATTTTGGAAGAGAAGCCTTTGCCCTGTATCTTTTTAACGAAAACAATAACTTCCGCATGCCCCTTTGCTCTTCATTAACGGGCTAATGCGAGTTTCCCAAGAAGTTTCATGCAGCGTTGAAGTTTCCCCTGGAAAACCAGGTTGCCAAGCCGGGGATGAGGAAATGGGACGCGTGTGTTGCTAATTAGAACACATTTCTTCAATTTAACCCCCCGCAAAAGTCAGGGAAAACACAAGCAAGTTTCGGGGAAAGCTAAAAACTCCGGGCACAGGTCGCTTTAATGAAACAAAATGGGGGTTGAATACGCACTCGTGATGAATATACGCGCAATTATACCTTAAGGTAATCCACTGTCGTACCTTTGTTATGTCGATTCCAATGAAAACACTTGAAACTTTTCGCATGAATGATATTGTTGATGGCTCACGGACCGCGTTGTTGTATTTGACAAATATTTATGCTAATAAAAGCGGCATCACCGTAAATATGACCTCCCCTGAAACACTGTTGCTGCTCTTTGTGGCCAAAACTTTCCACGAAAGTTCAAACTCCTGTTGTGAGCCATAGAACCGAACAACCACTGGGGGACAACCCACTGATGCGGTCGATGATGCGAACCTAGCCACACCAGTGAGCAACTAGCAAAGTGGGACCGGTTGGAAGGATTTCATCCTTTTAGAGTTTTAATATTTAAAAATTTATTATGTATTTAGACTAAGCGAAAGTCTAAGAGCACATTTCCATGGAGTATTCAAGTTAATCATAAGTGTCTGAAATTAATAAGCTTTAAAATAGTTTACCACAAAAATATGTCTATTTTTAATGCATGTGCTTATTGTCCTATTTTCGGCAAGCATAAAATAAACAATTTAATGCCTGTTTTAACCTATTTTGTTTTTCATTTTGCCATGCCGATGGAAACCGAACTGTTGCTCAATTAGAAGTGCCGCAACCCTCTAGCCCAACGTTCTTTCCGGCTCGACTTTATTAAATTAACGTTTCATGTTCGTTTAATGAACAAAGGAAGACGAAAATAATGATGCTCGAAAGGAGGAGGCGTGCCCCACAAGTGGGGAAGTGAATTTTGGGGCAAGTCAACGTGTCGGATACTCACCGAAATACAAAAATAAAAGACGCAAATGCGAAAAACGCCGCAAGATGTTGCCGTTGGTCCTGATGTTGCTGCTGTTGTGGCTGCTTTTTGCGTAACAAGCCACTCTAATGACAATATTGGCACTTACAACAACAATAACAACAACCTCAACAGCCACAACAAACACAACAACAATAATAATTTTTGTGGTTATTACAACGGCAGAAGCAATGACAACTTTTTGTGCCCCACTCCAAGGACACCTACACTTGGAGATTATTGCATAAGTTTTTGGATATGTAAGTATGTATGTAAATATGTAACATTTTTAATTTAAATTCCAAGAATTCTGTTTTTAGAATAATAATAAATTCTACAATTATTCGAGATAGTCCATACAATTAGTTTCTTACATAATATGTGAATTGAATAAAAATCAAACTCAATTTTGATTTTGAAACAAAAAACTTACATATTTTAACATGCCAAAAACATGATAAGTTTTAAATTAATTTTGGTAAAGTCAAATGGAAATTTATCTTTCATATACATTTTCCCTGTGTACACATACAAACTGTCAGAAAAAGAAAGAGAAACATGTCGCACCCGAGGAAGTCAAACTCACACATGTGCAGACGCACCTACACATGTACAAACATTTATAGTCTACTTAGAATTTAGCGACATTTGCCGTGGCGAACAAGTATCAAAGGAAAGAAAAGCTGCAGAAGCCGACGACGGAATGTTTTCATTTTTAATGAAGGCACGTAAAATGCGAAAAAGTCCTACGCACACACACACACATGGACGGGCTTTCATAGATTTGCTTTAATTATAATTCCAGACGAGTTTATCACATCAACAACAATACAAGCGCAGACCCGCACACTTGTACTTGAATTATTATATGGCACTCGCACAGTAAGCCATTACATCTGTGTTGCCACAAAATGTTTTTTCATAAACTAACACATACACACACACACGCAAGGGGCTGTTGAAAATTTAGAATGTCCTGTAGGTGGTAAAAAGGCGGAAAAACCACCCTGCCGGCGTTATCCTGTTTTTTGGTATTATTTTTGGTCCTTTGTTCGGCTGAAATATTTATGCATTCGTATGACAAAAATTTTACAACAGTTGTTTTGTATACATATTGTATATTTGCCCTTTTGCATGCTACTCATCCAACTTCTTGGGCTTGTGAATTCTTGATGCGGCAATTTTGCAACGAAAATTATCTCTGCTCGTCGGGATTATCACAAACTTTTGCCAAATTGCAATTTTCTTAAAAGAAAACATAACAAAATAATGGTGTAGAAACATTTTGTCATGCTCTCCGTGCTGAGTTTACTTTTACCAACAAAAAATTGGCAGTTCTAATTAGTTCATGACTTTATGTGTACAGTCACCGTATATCAACTAATATCAATTCCTGAATTTAAGTCACAATATGAAAGGCATCTAAGTTATTTAGTCAATGGATTAGGTAAGCATTAGGCTTATATATTCTTGAAACTATGCAATTTTTTCCTTTGTTTAATTTAACGGACTTTTATTTTAATCACTTTTTATGTTGTTGATTTTAATCTTAAATTTTTATTGCCCATGCACCGAGTTGAGCTAATAATTGGGTACTTTAATAATTTATACAGATTGCCACATATGCAACAAAAAGCTTTAATCCAGGTATAAGTCCCATTTGATTCCAAGAGCAGCTGTGCTTTATGGTCCATTATAAATATCAGCCGAACACAGTAAACTCCCATGAGGTCACATTGCTCGCTGTTTTCTGGTTTGAGGATAGATTAGTGGTGGAATTTGTAAACACAAACATATTTTCAGAAGTGATAAACACTTGACTCTCAATTGGAGAGCCCACAGACACCTGAATGTCAAAAAAATAAAACAACAAAATGCTTGCAGTCAAGGGCTTTTGCAAACACTTGAAACGCACGCCAAAGACTAAGCTGACAAAGAATGTGCTCAAATATGAAAAGCAGAACAAGAACGATATGCAGCCAAGATTGGAAATAATATTTATTTGATATTTCCCATCGCCATCGATGGCAACAACAAATGGCAAACATTTGTGCAAGTCTCAAGCAGCAACTTAAGCCAAAGTGCACACAATCCATCGTCCTTCTTCCTTCGGCCCATAGGATGTGCTTAGGCATGCAATAATCTAATGTGCAAATATGAATGGTGAATGTGCGAGGCGGGCGAACACAACATGTTACATGCCACTAAAAATCTAAATAAAGTGCCAAGAAAGGCGGCGCAGAAAGGAACTGCCTTCATAGGGCGCAATGCAGTGAAAGATGTTGGCTCAATAGCTTCATCACATATATACATATATATCTGAATATATATTGCGATTGTATGGGAACTTTGCCTTCGGCCTGTTTGCAGAGACGGCGCCGCAGACCGCCAGACACGTGCACTTGAAAACGCCAAAGTCAAGCCCAACATCGACGCCAACGCCCGGGCCAAAAGTCAATAATAATAAGTTGGGGGATTCGGAATACAAAAAAATCCAGTCAGCAGCTGGATAAGGGGGCTGCAGAGGGGTAAAAAATACTCAGACAAATTCGCTTGAAAAGGGTAAAGGAATGTAATAATACTTAAAACTTGAAATTCGACTATTCTGCTGAGCCGGTTACAAGGGTAGAAATATCAGTTTGGAGGCAAAATATATATGCTATGTATGCTATGAAAATACACATTAAACTAAGTTTAGAATATCAATTTTTATAAAATATATACAATAACTTGTAATTATAAAAGCCATTATAAATATGTCTTAATGAATTTATGGAGCTTTATAAGTCCAACTGCATGTATCTTCGTTTAATTTTAAAATAGTACAAAAATTAGTTTTAAAATTAAATATTTTTTTATTTCAAGCTGTCTAGTTTTTGTGTAATTCGTTGGCGGCATCACTGAGCCGCATCGCGTGGTCCCCACCCCGGGCCCACTAGGCGTATGAGTTATAAGCGAAGTTGCCGTAAGCCTTTCAGTGAGCTCTGTCCGCCCTGTTGGTCGTCCCCAAATGTTTGACTCGCTGGCTGCCTGTGCGGGATTGGAACTTGCAGGATGAGGACTGTTGGTGGGCACGTCCATATCTTCGGCTGACTGTTAGCACTGCCTGCTTGACTTCCAAGTGGCATTTACTCATTCTTTTCTTCACATGTTTGCCCTGCCTCCGCAATGGCTGCAGTCTGCCTGCCTCGATTTGTCATTTTGCTGCCAAGACGAGACAGAGGCTGGGCGGCTAGAAAAAAAGAAAAAGGAAGACCGGGGGTAAAAATGGAAAAGCCCTCAATTCTGTGCATACTTTTGTGTGTCGAATTTGAATTCAATTTCCGACGCTGAAAGGTTTTTAATCTTGTTATCAGGCAGCTGCTCAACCGCCTGGCATGCAAACTTCAGGATTTTCTGGCCAGCAACCCTTGTTAAACGTTGAGCAGTTGATTAGCTTAACCTTTTTGTTGTTATGCAATGCCCTGCGGCAGGCGATTGTTATTCACATATTAATAAGTCCACATGCTCAGTTGGAGTTAAGTGGAGAAACAGAGAATTTTATTTGGAGTTTTCAGAGAATGGCTAACTTTTTGATTAGGAAAATTATACAACCTTCCAACTAAACATAGTTTACTGGACATATGTGAAAAATAGAAAAATAAACCATTTTGGAAAATGATACTGATTGTTGCAAGTGGAGCATTAGAGTTCATTGGTAAAAATAACCATTTTTATACTTTGGCCAAAGGGGGTGTCTTATCGAAAAACACCACATTTACCCCAATAAAAAAGAAACCCATGTCACACAATTTAAAAAAGATGAATAAAATGATTCCAATGTTCAACGTTTATCAGACAGTTAGACACTTTTTTAGGTGTCCTTTATTGGGGCTTAATTAATTTCTTGATAGTCTTGCTGTTGTGACCACACAGCTGGCATTTATCCCACGAATTATCCAAGCCTCTGCAAAGCGTAGACTCCGAAAAGGGGAAATGGCAAACCGAGATATCGATCCCACGTCAGAACTTTATTAAAAACCACCTGCAGTGGTATATTGCCAGTCACATGGATTTATTTGCGGCCATTAAATGTCAGAGCGACTGGAGCAGCTAGAGATTGCGACGGCCTATCCCAAATCGCAACCGGATAGTCAGCTCACGCATTTTGCAAATTTAACACCGCCCAGCCGGCCAACAGCCACACCAAAGTTGCTGCAGATTATAAACGTAATCCCGGGCGCGGGCCACGTATTCCGGAGTCCTATAAACCGTAAACTCACGCACTCGCCCGCAGCGGTGGCAAATGCCACGTACCTCCGGAATCACAGGGCCCGGAGCACAGAAAACATAAAAGAAAGCAGTAAAAATGGCAAACAAAATGGCAAACATATTTCTACCCGACGCGTCGCCACAGAGGTGAATAAAAATAAGCACAGTTGCCAAATTCCACATTTGTTTAGTGCTTAATGTTTAGCCACCGACGATTTGCATGCCAAGCAGGTGTTACATAATTTATCAGCGAATGCAAATGTCGAGAAGCTACGGATCTGATTTATACACTATACACGGTCCTGGCCTGTAAAATGCTACGGCGGAAATTGTTTTCGACATTTAAATGCCAACTGACAATCGGCAAACCGACACCTGCGTCGCCATTTTGTCTGGGCAAATACGGCAAAATTTCGGTAAAACTATGGGTTGTTCTCAGTAAGTGCATTAAATTGAAAATTAAAAGGAAAACAAGTTATTAACTAAGGACTACGCGTAGTACCAAATGTTGTATCTTTAAGAAGTGAAATTCAGGAATAAAATTAAAAAAATAATTAAAATAATACTTGTACAATATCTTGCACTTATCATTTTCGATTGTCAGCACTTAAATCAAGAAATATACTTATTTGAGATTTTTGGAACTCCCCGAGGCAGCTGTGATTTCGATCTGCGATTGCAATTACCATCAATTTAATCAACAAGGTTGCAACGCCAGTGCAAATAAAAATCGAGAGTCGCCGCCATAATTTTGGTTTATAGCCGGGAATCTGTTAATGCGATGACTCTCAGTCGGCGCTCTACGCGGCTGTCCTGGCCACCTCATCCATTTTCAGGTCCTGTCCAATGGCGCTCATAAATAAAAATCACTGAGGCTTGAATTTTGCATAATTCCCTTTTTTCTTGTTTTGGCTGCACGCGTAAATCTGAAAAGTGTAGTAAAAAAAATGGTTGGGAAAATTGCCCGTGTACATATATAGCCAAAGGTGTGGGTAAAAATCTCGGTGTGTATTTCTGAATGGCTGTTGGAGGAGGGGCGTGTCAACGGCCTCTGCCACTCCCACTGCGGTCCCATGCATCATGGTGTGGCAATTTTCAGCTTTTATGTATTTATTGCACATGAAATGCATTCCACAATGCGCCGGTAATTTACCAACTACCCGTTGCCACCCATGAAATCCAGCCCATCCACCCACCAGCAGCCACTTTCAATGAATGCAACTGCAATGTGCAAATACCAGATATTTGCAGTTAGGGCTTCGGTAAAGCCCGACAATCCAATTTGTTTCCACGAAACCGTGTTCTCACAGCATTTACGACACTTTTTTAAATGGAGGTACACGTCATAAAATTGGCAAAAGTGCAGACAAGTTAATGTAAGGATTCCATTCGAGTATGAGAAGTTTAACAAAATCAAAATTGGTTAGAATTAGGGCAATTAAATACATCACTTCTAAACTGACTTTGTGCGTAAGTCTTGTAATGTGCAGCTTTTGAAAAACGCTCGTAATATTCTTTGACCACAGCAATTAGATTTATCCAAAGAACCAAAACTTTCCCATTCGGTGCCCATTTCCCCAAAGCCGAACAAGGACAAAAGTTTCCCAGCTCAGCAGATCACGAAAATCGTTCCACCAGCAACCAAACCAAACCGCCCAAAAAGAAATTGGCACATTCGCTATCCAACCACATTTCGCCTACCATAAATCCACACAAAAGGAAACTTTTTGGCAAGCGAGAATTTATGCCCGGACTGCCGGCCGACTTCTTAGCGATTTGTTCAGGCTTATAATTCATGTTTTAATTGGCAAAAAGTCGAGGGGCGAAAAACGCAGACGCACAGTCGAAGACTCGCATTTATTTATGACTTGTTAAGTGTAAAATATCTGGCGCAAAATCAAAAGATGCAGACCGCGACCCATACCCAACCAACCGACTGCGAAATTCCAATCTAAATCATATGTTTGTTTATGGTAGTAGTGCCTAGTAGCGCCCACAAAATCGGGCAGAAAAAGCCGCTGCCAAGTTGGCAGCCATTAGGCTAATTATAAGCGTTCTACGGCCAACAGAATGCTAAACCCCCTACGAGCATTTGAAACGATAAGTCCCGTATACGGGATCACGAGGGTCACTAAAAGCCCCTTATGACGGGAACAACATAAACTACAATAACAATTAGTCGGCTTACGAAGTCGAAACTCGGGCTTCCAGCCCGAAAAGCCCAACCCTCATCATCAGGCGTAAAGGAAAAGTGTCCACAAAGTTTGTGCGTAAGCCATCGCAAACAGGGTGAATTTTCGGGTGGTTCGAGCTAGTTAGCCAGTTCGATCCGTTGGGGTTAACAAAGGCCTTTCGAGACTGCCATTGTGCCAGAAGTGGGCCGGGCTAAAGAGTGCATGACATACGCTTTTTACAATTATTTACTGACACTTCCGAGTCACGCCCCTAGGTGTTCGGAGAAAGGTCCCCAAAAAACCAGACTCGTTTTACTAGTACACATGTGCAGATTAAGGCATGCTTTTTGCTGCCCTAAAACAAAGCTCCTAGAAATAGAAATCATGGGAAGAACACTGAGGAAAGCAAGGGATTTTATACGGATGTAACATGTATAAATGGTGAGCAGCAGCATATGTTCAACTTTAAGCTAAGAGAGTTCTCAGGAGAAAAACCATACCTAGTAACTAATGGTGTATACGCTTAATGAGCCAGATTTATTCATTTCATGAACTTGGTTTCAGAAAAACTCTTCAGCGAAGGGTCGCTAATCAAAGCCTCTTCATCCGGAGTGTAAACACTTCACGAAGTGTATCTTAGCCTCAGCATTTTGAAAATAAACTTTGCCGGCTGCTTTTGTTATGATTTCCCAAAAGCCAAGACGGGACACTGAACTGTGTTTGTCATCGGGTGACTACAAAGACTGGGAAAACTGGGAAAAGGAGGACCTCTCCACAGGCAGTCGGTGAAGTTTTTGCCAAAGTGCTTCTCTGCTCGCAGTTCTCTTTTAGCGGGTCCTGTGAATCCTGCGAATCTGGCATTGTGTTTATCACACGTCAAAGGCGCTTTTTGTCTTTGCCCAAATCTGCTTCAATTTGAGCCAAGATGAGCGGCATATAAAAAGTTTCTGTTGTATAAACATTGTGTGATTGTTAGAAAAACATGTGCCAGGGGCACAAATACACTCTTGCAAAGAGAAACGCCCACTCGAAAAAGAAAACGAACAAAAATCGCAGGATCGAACGTCTATTCTGAAATACTCTCCAAAATTGAGTAAATAGTCTTTTAAATTTAGAGTAGATTGTTGCAGTATAATTTAGAGCATTTATAGAACTATTTAATTAAGATGTGGCACACATAATCATTTTGATCAGCACTCTTCCACATTTTTATTAATTCAGATAATATTGATTTACAAATTGTATGTGAAATTCGTGGTAAACCTTTCACAAAAAACGCTGTACTTATGCAAGGGTATAATGCGGAAAAAGTTGGGAAAAATCGAGAAAATCCATGGAAGTGGGGAAGCGCAAAGCGAACTCATCAAACAACGCCATCATCTGCATATGCCACGTCCTTGTCAGCGACATCCTTATTCCCGTTATGATGAAAAGTCGCAAGTTTCCCGAGCAGAGAATGTGTCTGCATGTGTATGTGAATATGCGCCTGTGTCTGTGTCACAATAAAGCCGCCTTTATAGTCCTCAGATTAGGTTAATCCGCTGGCTGTTAGCTGTTGGCATCGCTATCTGTTTGGCCTTTGTTCTAATGATGGAAATGAGCGTGTGAAAAGCCCGGGCAATAACTCCTTCTGTTATGTTGGCCCTAATGAAAGCAGTTACGCTTTATTGTGCTCACGCACACACATTCCACTGCGAACTCGGTTTAATGAACAACTCCTCCGCGCAGCGAAAAAAAAGGATATTCCAGTTCCAGGCCACGCTTTATCATAATTTACGATGTATTAAGTGATTTTAAACATGATGCTTGCTGTTGCCTCTGCCATAACTGCTGTCTTTTGCAACCTATTCGACACACTTACACAGACAGCTAATGACAAGAGAATAGTTAATTTACTTTGAGGAAAGAACCCCTCCAAAGGAGCTTTACACTCGGAAAATAATAATATGTTGCCTCTAAAGCAACCCATAAGTAAAATATTTATTAATGTTTATGTAAATGTTTATGTTCTACAAATATTTAATAAGGCGTCAGAAGTTCCGATGAAAGGATATGCTATTATTCTTAACGCTGCTGTACAAAACCTCCACGCTATCTCCATAAAAAGGTGTGGCATTCTTTTGAGGGCTCATGCAGTTGACATGTGCCAAGGAGGTTGATTAAATTAATGAAATAAATTATGAGCTGCTCATCACCGGCTCACTCGCTGCTGCCTTTTAAATGGAGTGCGCGCCATCTTGAAATTAATAATGTGACATGTCGCAGGACGAAGGGCAGGAGGACGGGGGTCCTACTCCTTGGCAGGTGCCACACACGTGTGTCGTGTCCTTTTAATTCTGCTGAAAAATAAATGAAGTGCCTAAGGCAGCGCAGACTTAAGTTGCCTGTCTGGGATTTGATTTATGCGCGAGCTTGGATTTTTTGCAGCCCGCTCAAATTTATGCACTTAATTTTATTAATCCGTCTAGTGCGACATCACGCATACGCTCCGTTGCAACCAGAAGCGGAAGCAGCACAGACAGTTGGTTCTGATTATTGAATTGAATCGAATTGAATTGCTTTTTAGGAGTCTTCACTACCCAATCAACCGCATTCTCATCTGTGGCCGAGTAATTTCCAATAAAAGTGTCACAAAATAAAAGTCCTTCTCCGAATGCGAAACGCACCACAAATTCGTTAGACGTGGAGCCCCAAAAAATCCAATAAAAACACAATAAGGCCGGGGCCATCGGCCAGTGACTTGTGTGCTGCTCTTTGGCTCCCCTTTTGGAAGCTGCTACAAAGCAAAGCATTTAAGTGTGATTATTTCTTCCGACAATGTGGATTGTGTGTGAATTGCAACTGCCGTTGCACAATGCTCATGCGGAGCATTTGCATGCAGTCGCAACGGTTGCTAATACACCTGAAAAACTTCCATAGCGATACTAGAAAAAACTATAAATACTATACATATCTTCGTCAGGAAACTTTAGAAAGCACTGAAACAGAACCACTGTATTATATATGCGACAAAAAGTACTTTACCTTTTTAGTATGCATTGTAGACTCAATAAAAATAAATATTTTATTTTTAAACTTACTCCAGTAATGTTCCAAGGATAATTTGAGAGATTTTCTTAAGTGCATGCCTTTTGCCAGTCGAATTCGAACCAAGCCTGGGACTTGAACCGTCTCACCCTTGCCAGAAATTAACAAAATGCATTGCACGAAGCTTGGCGAATGCTCACCCCAGTGGGGGCAACGGACCAACAAAAGCCACCAAATTAGCAGAGGCACACAAAAGACTCTGGAGGTGGGGCAGTGTGTGCTGCTCACAATGGACCACCATGGAATTCCATCAAGTCGACTGGGGGAATGGCAGAGGTAATAGAACTGGCCAAGAGGGACTTTATTCCGAAGGAAGGGTCGTCGGGGTCTAGGCCATGTTTGCTGCCAGACAGTTACAATGCAGTCGGTTGACTTTTGTTGGCCAAGTTGATACCCTTAGGCTACGAGAGTAGGCAGTACATAATGTGAATAGCATACGCCCAGATTAACATTTTTGGTGCTGCATTTTTAACGTAACTAGACAACACGACAGATAGGTAATTAATATTGAGACACACATTCGAAAAACAATAATAAATATAGTTATATTATACTAAAATTATACTAAAGAACTGTGGGCCACTTAAGCGTTATGAAATGAATATCAAATTACATTTTTCAATTAAAAAGGATTTCCAATCTGTGTGCTAATGCCCAATTGATACCCTCTCCTAGTAGAATCACAATACGCATATAAACAGTATACACTCTCGACGAACATGAAAAGGGAACAAACAAAAGCTGATATGCAAATTAAAAGTTACATTTATTCGAGCTTCCATTCCGGTGAGCTATAAAATCAAGAGCAGAACGGGTGTGCATTAAAAATCATCCTCATCATCGTCAACGATGATGGCCAACCGACGCCGCTTGGCCGGCTCGCCATCGACTTTGGCTGGCTTTTTGCGAGCCAAAAAGTTGGCCTCCTCATCGCTGTCCTCCTCGGCAGTGGCATCCATGTGGCCAGCATCCCCATCGTCGTCACTGCGTGGGCGTTTGTTTGTCTTGTCGGCGGGCAAGGCGCCATCATCGTCGTTGTCGCTATCCGAGTCAATTACATTAACGCGACGTGCACGCTGCAGGGACTTATTGGTAATGTTCTCTTTGTCACCGCCGTTCTCATCCGCATCCTTGCTGTTCTGCTCCTCATCCTCCAGTTCCAGCAGGCGGGCACGATAGTCCTCCGAGTTGAAGTTAAATGCATCATCGTCCTCCTCTTGAGCAGCATTTGTTGACTCATTTAGAGCCATATCGCTCAGTTTGATTTTAGTGGCTCGCTTGGCTCTCAATTGGTTAAATAAATCATCCGTGTTGGGTTTCTCGAGCTCTGCTTTATCTGTCCCATCGTCATTGGAGTCCTTTGACTCCTTGGCTTTGTCTTTGACCTTTCGCTTGGCCTTCTTTTCGCTGGCCTTGGGTTTGTCCTTGGCTTTTGGGGGAGCACGTTGCTCGGTTTCGTCATCGCTCTGGTTGAACATAAGACTATCAAGTTTTCGCTGCTGTTGGGTGGCTATGTTCTCCTGCCGCTGCCTGCTGTGCTTTTCAAGGAAGTCCTCTTCCTCACTTTCCTCGGCCTCCTCGCACTCCTCATCGTCTGCAGCCTCGTCTTCAGGCTCAGCATTAACCTCTTCTCCTGCCAGGATTTTGGAACGTAATAACAAATCGGCTGAGTTGAGATATATAGGAATACGCCAGTAGGCTTCCATTCCCGTAATCGGCGGCTGCATGCCCAGGGCGACCAGCACCTTTTGGAAATCACCATCTTCCATGGCATTCTTTTGATCCTGCATTAAGGGCAGGAGAGGCACACCATCGTCATCCTCGACTGCTTCCTCGGTGTCTTCGCTAGCATCTTGCAGGCATTCCTGCAGCCACTCGATGGCCGATTGATACTTTTCGGAATCCACCTGACCGATTAGAGCTCTAATGGTGCCTACATCCAAGGGTGTGCGTACCATCTGACGCTTCTTGGCTTTTTTCGGCTTGGACTTCAGCTTCTTATACCCCTGCTCCTCAAGCATGGGCTCCTCGGCAAAGTCAAACTCATCTCCATCGCCTTCCATTTCTGCCTCTTTTTTGGGCTTGTCTTTTCCACGCCCCTTTTTGGCGGGCAGAATCTCGGATTTATCCGCTATTAAATGAATCTGAAGCATTCGCTTGATGATCTGCTGTTTGCTGCGCCGCTCAGCGAACTCGTGGACAAGTCGCTCTAGGCAGTCTGTAAGAATAAATAGTAAGTAAAATCAAAATCTGACTTCTGTACTTATTGCCCCAAACATCTAATCAATTTGGATTTAGTTGTGTGCCCTTGTTTCGAGACCTACATTGCATCCTTTGCTCTGTATACTCAAACTGATTGTCCACTTACCCGGCTCAATGCGATGCTGATCATATAAGCTCCTTAGCTCGTCATCCTCTTCCGGCTGCCAGACGTTTTTGCCGCTCTGGGCGGACTTGGTCGAACGCTTGGTGGGCGCCTTGAACATCAGGCCCAGTTCCTTCAGCTTCTTCAGGACAGTGCGGCGGTTGCGCGTCTTGTCGACCAAATTGTCCAGAATCCAATCAATCACATCTGAAAGAACAGACACAATTGGGTAGTTGTTTTCCGTCTATTCCTAACCCTTCTCTCTCTGCCTGCCTGTCGCTTTTTCGAGTGGCTAGAGTGCCGGAGCTGTGATTGCTTCTATTCATTTACTACGAATCAAGTTTTAATTCACACTCAAGGGCAGTTTTAAAAAATGCAGATGCAGTGCGAGCAAAAACGTATTTTCCGTTTTTTAAAGTACTTCAATGCTTGAATAAATTTGTATATGCGTATTTTTCAATTTTTGATTATATACACTTATTGTGGCTTTTCATCATAGAATGTTAGACTTATAGTTATAGTTACCCTTATCTGTTTCAGGATTGCGCTGGTTCTCCTCGAAGAGGAAGCGTAGCTCCGACTCCTGCTCCTCGGTCCAGGCTCCTTTGGTGCCACTGCAAGTAAAGTTAATACGATAAATATAGGGCCAGGACTTTTCAGCACACTGTCTCCCCGTAATTTTGGCTTGCATGCAAATGATCTGACCCTTTCACTACTGTCCGTGGGGTGCAAATACAATAGGGACACCATTCTCGCCGCTGGCCATCATTTATCATGTGCCAACTAAACGACAGACGATAAAGACCCGGCTCAGTCAATCATGCGGCCATTGTGATGGCCCTACCCATCCATTCCATCCCATTCCCTTCAGCCCCAAAGATGAGGAGACAATGGCCAAGTAGCCCGTACTCACGCTTCGTAGGCGTCACAATAGCCCGTCTCCAGCTCATTTGCCTCCCTGATGCCTTTGTAAAATAATAACTCTGCATAGATTTTGGGATTAGTCGGGGCCACCTCGACAAATTTGCGCACCACAAAGATGGCCAGGCGGCGCAGCTCCTCCTGATGGACGTCACGTTCCACGCTGAAGACTTGTTGAAAGATGCGAAACAGCTTGGCCTGCGGGAGAGCGGGAAAATCGCTGGTTAGGTTGTGCTTGAAATTCAAATGAAAAGTTTCTCGAAAGACAGCCACAGCCACAACAGTCGCCACCTCGTCCTTCTTGTCCTCCATTTGGAATCCTCTGCGGTTGCCGCCTGCGGTTGTCTCTCTGCTGAGCAAGATATCATTTGCAGTTGGCAAAAACTTTATAAATGCCACCCCGCACCCGGACAACTAACCCTAAAAACAGTCATCTCCCCACCCAAAACCCACTGAATACCCCTGTATCGTTGTCGACTGTCGTCGTCCGTATTTGGAATTTAATTTATCCTATGATTGCGCAGACCCATTAGTGGTTTTGACTTTGCATATGATGCTACTTTTGTTTTGCTTGTGGCCAGACTGGCAAGCAGCAGTCTGCTCCTTTTGATGGCCACATGGACATGGATAGCTGCAGCCATTCACTTCACTGAGGCAAAAAACTCATCTTACGCTTACCAAAAAAAAAAGGAGAAAATTAACTAACGTTAATTAAGGCTTGCATCAGAAAAAAACGTCTGCACTTGGATTAAGTCAATGAATAATAAAGTTATAATATGAAGGATTGAATATTGTTTCAGATGTTTCATGTGTTCGATGTGTTCCAGATCTTTAAGTATTAAAATCTTATGCTGATATCTTGAAAAAATTGTTAACTCTCATTAAGACCTGCGATTTTGGTTTTAGAAGGATTTCTCCCAGTGCTCCGTTCCTCATTCTCGTCACCGTCATAGTCATTGTCGTCCTTTTAATCGTCGCTTGTGCAGAGCAGACATTGAGCCGGCTTAGATGATGCTGATAGGCAACCCATGCTGCCTGAACAGAAACACGCGCGCTAGATGATGGACCACGACGGAGTACGAAATGCGAAAGACGGAAGGCGGAAGACGGAGACACTCGACACCGGCTTTGTCCCCCAAAATGCGATGCCGTTTTTGGCCGCTCCAGTGATTAGCCTTTCTCCGTTTCCCAGTCATTCTGCAGTGGTTGCATGCCACTCTGTTGCCCGTTGAAAGCCAAAAACCGATGGCTTTAAGCAACGCTTTAAGCCGATGAAACTGGAAAAGTGGGTGGTTGGGTGGCTGGGTGTTTTTGGGTGGTTAGGCGAAGGCCGCGCAGCCGGCTGCTGCTGAATGTGATTTATGAACTCTGCCCGAAAAGAAAAGTTTAATTGCCAGCCGTGAAAAGCAGCATAAGCAGTTGAAAAGAAATCCGGAAAGAAGTGGAAACACTTGGCGCAAGGTACAAAGTTAAATGCTCTACAATAAAAATCTCGAGGGCAGTATATAATATTTTCAAGCTGTGACATGCCGTAGGATTTTAAGATATTATTTAAAAAACAAAGTGCAAGGTAAGGATTATAAATTAGTATCGTAATATAGAAAAGGAAACAGCGCGGTCACATTAAATTCAAAGTCAAGTCGTCAAATCAGTCCTGTAAATTTATTTAATTTTTAACTCGAAGACAATCGCGTTACGCTCCTTCTCAGAGGCTCTGAACCAACTCAAACACAGACATTTGAATATTTAAGTCGCTATAGAACCCAACCGATGCTGTGGCTCAAGGCAGCGCGTGAAAGGCTTAAAAAGTTCAAATTCCAGCTGACAGCGGAGGGACCGAAAAAAAGGCCCATCGCCAAACCCGCTTAAAAAAATTGTATATGTACGCGCAAGGCAGTAAATATCGTTTGTGGCTTTGGACAAATAGAAAAAAGGTCCGCTTAATTTGTACAAATTACCATAAAAATGAAATGTAAGCAGCGACAGTAAAATAAGGATGGCAAAAAGAAAATGAGCGGCAGCTAAGCTGTGGCATTTGTATTTTGCGTTTGACTTTGAATGTTAAAAACCTGCTTTAAGATAAGTAAATATTTAAAATTCAATAAAAACATATTCCTTATGATTATCTCACCTGGAAAAGCATTCCCGCACATTTGCAACCGTAGGCAATGCGATGTAGAATAGTTACGGCCGCTTTCAAGGATCTAGTAGGTATATCCGCCCAATCCGATAGCACTAATGTGCAAGCTCGAACGATTTTCGGATTCAGCAATCTAGAGGAGAAAGGAGAAAGGGGAGACGCAGGCCATTATAAACCAAACTCAAATCAAATTATGCTAAATTTAACTAATTATGATTTAAGAGTTTATCCAGCCGGTCACCCCGAAAACAGCAGCTACCGCGGCAACCCCAAATGTTCCACACTCGGCAGCAAAGTTTTAGAAACATTTGCAACAACAATGGCAATGGCAATGGCAGCACAATTAAAATACAACGGGCCAACCAACTTGACGTCATTTTATTATAATTGTTGTGGCAGGGTGAGCTGATGTTGCTGCTCGTCGGAGGATGTTGCCTCTGTGATGTTGCTGCCGCTCTAAGCTGCCTGCGGCATCTGTGTGCGCCGGTTTCCAGTTCGAGTTCGAGAGTTCGCGGCCATAAAACTTTTGGCACAAGTAATTTCTGACACTAATCCTTAATTAGTAGCCACGAGCACTGACTCTCTGGTCTGCCTTTCAATTAAAAATACAATTACAATTTTCAACACGACCATCACGGCACAAAACCGCCGTTCAACCGAGCGGGCGACCATAATAACTTTTCAAATAACAGCAGTAAAATTTAAGCGACCCCTCTCTTCCGTTCCCCTCCATGGTTTGTATTTCCCCAAATGGAAAAGTGTCCAGGAGCGGTTTGGCCTTGATTCGAAAAGTTTATGGGTTCGGGGCGGTACTTGGATCCTAGTCCTAGGCCTATTTACCTGCGAGCGAAATCATCAAATTTGAACGTTTTCTCGGTGAGTCCATTATCTAGCCAGAGGATGAAAAGCAGGGAATGGGATGGGAAAACAGGCAAATGCCATTTATTAGTTGAAATTTCCTCAAATTATTTTCATATTTATCGCAGATTTATGCGATGAGTGCTGCCCTTGCTTACCCTGCTCTTCGTATTCTTCGTTATCCAAGTCATCGTCTTCGTCCTCGTACTCGTCCTGATTTTGTTCCTTTTCGTTTTCCTTATCCTCGGACTCAACTGAAAAATGAAAATATTATTTAAGTACCAGGTCTAATCAGGATGCCAGAAATGGTGATTGAATTTCGCTGGAAATAACTAATTTTGGACAGAGATATTTATGGAATGACAATATTAAATCTAAAGGAGCAAAAGCTCCCAAAATGTCGTAAACTGGATTAAAAATAAAACTCCAAACATCCTATTTGTATTATCTACTGATCCATTCCCATTAATTTTAAGGTCACTATTTTACAATTAAACTTCATTTGTTTTAATTTTGAAGCGCACTTGCACCCGTTGCGACTTAATCAATTATGCAGTTGTTGCATATAGAGACAGATGAGGGCACTCCGGTTAGGCACACCCATTCTCCATTGGCAAAACACAAATGGCCATTAACAATAATTATGACTGCTGCAATGCATAAACAAGTGTACTTGTGTTCCTACAACCGGGCTCAAACGCACAGAGGGCTATAAGAGGTGCACAAAGAGAGGGTCCTGATAAAATGCAAAGCTAGTCAGAAGCACACTTCACAGGATCCCTATTCCGAAAACAGTGGAATTCGAATGGAATACGTATGCTGGGCCATTCGACCCTGGGCTTTCGCTTGGAGGCTGCTAATGTCGCACCTGCTCCTGGCGAAATGCCCCCAAAAAATGTCAGCCATACCCCGAAAAGCCGGATTTCAGGCAGTTACAACTTCATTTTGGAAGTGCAGGTCCAGGACATCCCCCTCGCACCTTTAGCACCTTACACCCATGGAATGTGCTGCGTGTGCGTCGCTTTATTAACGTCTTGAATGGGGTCTCCACTGGCATTTCAGTCCGTGTCCCTGTTCCTGTTCCTGCTGCTGCTGTAGCTGCTCCCTGTGCCCTGTCCCCTGTCGTTGGCAGTGACGCTATGCTCCGTCATTAAAACACAATTTTCTGTGTCAGGTTCAAGCTGTAAGCCCAAAAACATGGCACACGAAGGGCCAAGGTGCGTGGTCGGGGAGAAATGCAACACGGACAGCACACGATATTAGTGCATGTCTTTTGGGCTGCCTTTGTAGCTGCATTTGTTGGCCCGACACCCGACGGGACTGTGGATATAGTCATACGGCCCTATAGCCAACCCGCTCTCCGGCACAACAACACCTTACTCCATCCGAAGGACTGCGACTGCACGGCCATTAAACATGAACCTCGTTACGGCGTTGTTGATGTTCTTGTTATAAGCGGTAACTTCAGGGTAGTCAGGCTATGGCCCGAACTTCATGTGGCTCGAAGTCTGGAAGTCATGATGGCACTTCGAAACTCACCAAGTCCAAGTTGCTTGGCTTACATGGAATTACCAGACACTAAACACGAGTTATACTTTAATAAAAAGAGACATGCTAAATATTTAAATTCAATAGGATGTCCAAATGCGTTTAGAAGGTACTATTGTTTTTAAATACCTAATTATTAACGTCTATTTTCCCAAAGTATTTTAAGTTTATATAAACTTGGCTATTAAGCATTAAGAGTATTGAAACAGTTTTATATTTTACTTGTGACCTAAGGTGCACTTTGGTTTATTTTAATATATGCTAGCTTCGTATAGAGTACCACATCAGTCTAATTAATTAAGCATTATGTTTGTTCAGTTGGCGGGGTGCATCACACTTTGCAGGCCACACTTAATGACTTTTGCGCGTCGCTTGCACCTGGACAACACCTGAACGCATATTTGCCACGCCCCCTGTTTGGACCACCCTCTCCCTCTTATCATTACATGACCTTCAGTGCTGGATATTCCGCACATCCTGGTAGCAGCATGCAAAACGGGAACGTGCCTGGTGTTTGGGCTGTGGTCAGCAGTAGAAAATGTCCTGCCATGTCCATCCAAGGACCCTGTGTACTCATATTCATGCCCATGCCCATGCCCACATATCCCTAGACTTTTGGGTGGCAATTAATTTGAAGTTTAACACGTGTGCGTGTGTCTTTGTGATTATTACATAATGGCAAAGACAATGTCAGCAGCAGCGTCTGCCAACCGAGTGGGTGGGTTTTGGTGGCTCAGGTTGTGCAAGAAACTGAGCCGAATTTCAAGGACTCCCAAATGCTAACAGGTGATGACAAACACACACACACACACATCTCTGCTGACAGGGACATAAACAAAATAATAACAAAACGCAGTCAGCAGCTTGAAGAGCAAATCAGCCAGCTGCTCACCGAATAGAAAAGAGAAACCGCGCAGGCGCCCAGCGAACATTTCGAATTTCGAAATCAGGAGGATGGCTTAAAAGCATGTCCTGGCCGAGTGAGCAGCTCAGTCTAGTGCTAAATACATCGAGGCCAGGACACGCGACCCGAGAAAGCGTCGATTCAACCAAACCAAAACCAAGTGCCAAGTGCCGTGTGAAGAGGCCACAAACAACTAACTAACTAACTGCCTCCAGAAACTGTGCGATTCTAACCAAAGCCAAAAATAAATATAAAAAAGTTACCAGGTAGCAGATCGAGCTTGTTTTGAACTGTGTGGTTGGCGTGTGTTTGTATTGTGCGTGTTGCGTTGGTATTTGTGATGTTAGCCAACTTCCGGTAGCAAAAGGCGAAATGTCAACATATTTTTTGTATTTTCTAGCTAGAAGACAGCAAGGCGTCGAAATGGGAATTGGGATTGGAACATCCTCATAGCTAACATATTATTTATGATACTGACTTTGTTCAGAGGGAGAATATTATATTTGTATGCCTTTATTTTTTAATATCAGATATATTTATATATCCATGCCTTAAAGAATACAATTTGTATGAATGTGAACATCATACATTTTTGATTTGATGATTTTGCGGTCGTAAAACAGCTGATGAGCAGAATTATGTCTTAATGCATAGAATAGAATATTTTATATGAATAGACTTATAGCACTAAAGCTGTGGAATAAATGAATTCAGAATGAGTTTTATTAGGTGTCCAGTTAAAACAGAGTAAACATTGTAAAGCATGGTTCTGGGATAGAGGGTGTTGTTTGGATATAAAAACTTTTTAGGAACTTTGCCAGCATGCCGGATAAAGAATTTCGCGTGCTCCACTCATTTCCGCCAGTTGCATGTATGTGTGTGCGTGTCTTTGAGTGTGCACTATGCGTGTGTGTGTGTTTGTGTGTGTAGGAATCTGCTCATTTCCGCTCGCCTGCAAAAGCAGGTGAAAGCTAGCTCGTAAAGCTCACGGTAAAATATCCATTTGCAGTGCATCAGTGCCCGGGAAAAAGACTTAAAGCAAACAGCAGGCGAAGTGAATAAACCATAAACAAAACCCCGAAAATTAACCGAAAGCAGGGAAAAAACGAAATTTAAACGTCTGTGCATATTAATCAGAACGAGAAACGTGAACAGGATCAAGTCCTAGACAACTTATCACAGAGGATTTACGCAGACAGACAAACCGGGACGCAAATCCGTGTGTAGAGCAAAAGGCAGCGCTAATCAACGACCAAACCAGACGACGTCCTTACCGACTGGCCACGCCCACAACTCCCCCTCGAATAGGAGAAGGAAAAAAACCACCAGAAGCCTGAGAGGAGAAGAGCAGGAGCCGCCTCATTTGGCCACTGCGGATTAGGTAATTTTTGCTTTGATTACTCGTACCTTTGGGGGCTGTGCAATTTTGTTTGCTTTCCTCCCGCTTTTTGAGCACGCTCCTCAATTTGACACCCAACCACCCAGAGTCCGGCTTACATATTTATGAAATTTTTATGCAAATCGAGCTAATTCATTCACATTCTGCTGCTGCTGCTCATCTGGCAACCGTTGCTCAGTTTTTAATTCGCTGCCTTAATTGCAAGACAATTTTTTTTTCGTTCGCCCAACTGATTTGTAGTTAAAAACTCATAATTAACAGGCAGTGGCGTAAATTGAAAAAGTTTTCCAGGGTAACTATACCTCTCTGAAAAACAAATTGAAATAATTATGGGCCAATGTAATGACAACACGGGGAGTACATTAGGAATGTTAATCAACAACAAATGAAAAAGTTAATTTTGATTGCTTTGGCCGTCAAATAGAATTATCACATGCAAAACCGATTCATGGCCAACCAATTGCAAACTATAAATTAAAAAATTAGCCGAATTTTACTCTCTTTCGAATGCTGTTAATGCAATTGGAGTCCGATAATTTATTTAACAGCTGACATTTAATGATTAAATGGTTACTGCTTGTGTCAAGCCCTACGCATTTGGATTTGGAAAATAAAACAATTTTGCAACCACAACACTATCAAATATTACTCAGAACTAAATGCAAAGCCAGCAGTTGAATTATTGTGGCCTGTATGCCCAGTCAATTGCAAAATTCGATAAATTGAGGCCTCAATTCACGGAGGAGAATGCAAATTGTGGGCAAAAGTCCAAGGCTCCTGGGAGGGCAGAGGTCAGGGGTTTCGGCCAGGACAATGCCGAACCAACTTGCGACTGGCAATGGAAACAAAAACAGAAACTCCCAGTTGCCGGCAGGCATTCACAACTTTATACTCAACCTGCTCTGCCGTTTCAGCATCGATAATTAAATTGTGAAATTGTGAGCTTCGGAATCGAGGATGGAAACTATGAAAATGTGGCTAGAAATCATGCTCAAGTTTGTGCCACAATCTACCTACCTCTTAAATCATTTTAGTTGAGTTTTGGGTTCGCGTGGGAGCTTTATGATTTTCATTTTCAATTTAATTTGATTGATTTTTGCCTTGTTTGGGCTCTGGCACATGAAATTCATACTCGTGAATTATGCATGCAAAGCTGCTTGCAAAAGTATTATGAAATTCCTGTGGGCAATTTATTTATTTACGAGTATATTGCGCACAAGCGCGCCAAGAACATAGAGCACAATGGCGGTTAAATTATGTACGTATGCATATATAGAGACACCACTGCATACCATCAGTCTATATATCGCCAACATATAGAGTATATTTATGCTCTGGCAAATTGTCAAGCGCAAATTAGGCAAACGCTAATTCGACTTTTATCTGACGCGGCAATAAAAACTTTCGGTATCCGCACCAAAGAATCTTCTACCCCGAAAAACCATAAAGTCCAAGTTCCTGGCAATTAATGCAGCCACAATGTCTAATTAGATGGTAGCAAAAGTGCCGCCAGTTCAGCTCAGATAGCACACGCACCCCAAACTCGGGTTGGCTTGAGTACAGGTAGCACTCCGTATGGGGGATGCTGTTCAAAAAGGGCGAGGGGTGCCGGCCCAATTAAGTGCCTCGGGGTGTGGCGCGAGTGGCTCTTGTGCGCTTAAGATGGTAGCACCACGGCATCGTAACTTGATATCACATCAAAACACGCTCACAACTCAATTTGGTTTGACTTTCAATCAAGTCAAGCCTTGACGGAATTATGGGAATTGTTTCCATTGGCAGCACAATTATTTATTTATTTAATTAGTCGCTGAAATAACTCGACTTTTTGCCGCTGGCTGCAGGTAAACGTGTTTCAATTGAAATTAATTTTCCTCCTCTATATGAATATTATTAATGGCAGAGCATGAATAATGCCTGGAGCTATTAGTATTATATCTGAATATGGGTTAGTGGCAATAAAATTAAAATCATTCGATTAGGCCAGGTTCATAAGGGTAATTGAAATTGAAATTTGTAATGTAAGTAAAACCATTTCCACAAATTAGCTATGTGCGGAATAATAATAAATCCTGGGGCACCCTCGAACAAATAATACCGTGTGTTTGTTAGTGTTTGTTAACCAGATATTCCTAACCATACAAAAGTAAAAGCTTTAAAAATTAATTGATGCACTTCGGTATCAGTCCAAACCACTGTGCGTATGAGTGATGCATATGGCACGCAACCGCAAGCCTTTCCAGATGGACCTGGTTTCCGGTTAGCCAACAGACGACGGCATTGTTTGCGGCAAACTCGGGCACTCGCAATCACGTGCCCCGTCTCGTGGCAATCAAAGTCGTTAGCTGCAACCGAGGGGGTAAGGCCCAAAAGAATGGGGAAAGTGGGTTCGCACATCCATCCATGTGCGTCGGCAGCGGCGGCGAATAATCAAATATTTTCGTGACTACAAAGGAGCCCGCACAAAGATAGCAAAAGACAGGCGGGTGAAACTTAAAGCCAGTGAAGTAAATCCGATTTAGGGCTGTAAAACGGCAGCAGGAGCAGCCGCAGCGGAAGGAAAATCCAGAGAAGCGAGCAAGGCACCAGACAATTTGCATATTTATGAAGAAGAACGGCCTTTGATAAAGCTGCAAGACGGCGCTCCCAGGCTGCTTTAAGCTTATTCAAATTGAAAAACGCAGACAGCGGAGGCAAAAGATACAAATGTAAATGGTTGTGAAGCTTCGCCGGGTTGGGGTTAGCAACAATAATATGCCCTGATTTACGATTTACAGGCGCGAAATAGACAAGGAAACTTTCGGAATGGGAAGCCGGCGGACAATTTGCGTGCGCAATTTGCAGTTGATGGGCGACACACGCCTCAACTCCCGCCTACCCCCGCAAAAACAAAATAAAAAAATGGCAAGAAGCCATCCCCCAAGTTGTTTAACATTTTTGCGAATGCGAAAAAGCGTAAAATATTACACACTGATTTTGATCGGTTCGCTTTTTTCTTAAAATAAACGCCTGCTGGAAATGGCAAATGGATAGCTGTCTATCCACTGCAAATATTTCACGCTGAGTTTGCACAAATATGCCCCAATTTAGAGCAATCGAAAGCAAATGAAGCATCAAAAAAATGTTCTATACAAGCTTTGCATCCGTTGGATTGTATAAAAGAAACAATGAAAAGCGTGTTAAAATTGATTGCTGCCAGTGTTAAAATTCTATAGAAATATTTGACAACGAAATTGGTCTTTTGGGGCTCTAATCCCTCTATTACGAACATAAATACTTCCAGCTACATGCACATAAAATAATTACCCTAACCTGAAACAATTTCCAATTAAAAAGCTAGCTGTCAAAACTTGTCTGCATTTACAAGTATTTATAATTAGTCAAATGCGCGTGAGTCTCAGGGTCCCCAGCCATTTTACCTCAATATGTTTGAGCGGAGAACTCCAACACATTTCGCAATCAGTTTTGATATGGAACAAATTTGGGTTTTTGTTCAAGTTGTGCAGTAAAAGCTTTCAGCTTTCAGCCACTCGACATGTTCCCAGAACTGTGTCAACATAGTTTTTCAATAACGCTGCGGCATGTGTGTGCATATGTATTTAGTGCAAATATGGGTAAGCAGTTGGCATATGAGGTTGATATTACCAAAAACAAACTTCCACATTCCGCACATTGCCTTGCACTTTGGCAAGCACACTCTAATGCAGATGTACATACAAATTTACCTTCTGCTGGATGACTTTAACAATGCAAATGCAGCACTCAAATATACAGTGCATATTTATCTTGGAGAATCTAGTTACTAAAGCCAGGTGCGTAGTTTACAGTCGATAGGGTTGGGTTGTTATATTTGGCTTAAACGAAAAGTAACGCACATAAAGAAATATTATCCACAACATGCGTTTGCTTATGAATGCCAATCTAAACTGCTAATTAGTATTGAAAAGTTAGCTAAAGTCTAGAGCACATTTCCATACTGTAGGCTTATGGTTTTAACCAACATTTCCTACGCTTTCATGATATATACTTCGATATGCTCCTGTGCATGAAACACTTGGAAATCTCACCTTAATGCCTAATCCCCGACATTAAAGTGTTGCGCCGGCAAAGTGATTTGTTTTACGCGAAGCGGCAGGATACGAAGGCATCTATACGCTCCATAGCACCCCCCTTAAGACCACTCTGAATCACCATTATTCCCCTTCATCACAATCGCACAATGGGAATTGGAACGAGAACGACGGCATTGCAAATAATCTTTGCAGTAAATACGCAACAAGAATGGAGAGGAAAAAACCCCGGCCCGGGTATCATTATTTGCCCAAGTGGGAAACAAAACGTTGGCAAAAAGTCCTGCGAACCAAATGTCGCACATGAATGCGGCAACTGTGTGCGTGTGCGAATGAGAGTGTCTGTGTGAGTTTGAATGTGTAATTTAAGCATTAGAGACGCGTAAAACCTTAACTCAAGGCACATGCACGCAGACACAGAGGCATGAAAATTGAATAAATTATGCGTGTCATCACATGCAGAGCAGCTGGGATGGGTCGGAAAATGGGGGATTTTCCTATGGAGCATCGCAATTTGTGTGCGACGACGGCATTTAATTAAGCATTTTGTATTCATCGGAAAAGTCATAAAAATTACGAACAGCCGTTGGCAGTCGAGTTTGAAATTTACCGAGGATGCAGGATTTGTGTACCTTTATGTTGCATCAATGGCCGCATTGCAGCTGGGATTTGCCAAAGAATAATTACCCAGCATTCGTGCTTTTTCGTTCTTTATAAGTATTTTTTGCCGGTAACTTATCTTCCTATGCCTTTGGGCATCCTTTAAACGCAAAGTCACGTTCCTGAGCGACAAAGTAGAAAGAGAAATAGTGAAAATATGCAAAGTAGTTGGGCGCTTCGAGCGTATCGGGTTTCAAGGTCCCAGCTATCCATAAAAAGTGTGTGGAAATCGAGCTTTCGGATATCCTGTATTGACTTTGAACCTCGTTGAGAAACTTTCCTTTTAGAATATATATTATTAGTACACCGTGCAAATATTCAAAATCTATGCAAAAATTTACAAACTACCCCGAACTTTTAACTATCATTTATAGTTTTTCGTTCCCAAATTTAAACTCTTAACATGACTAGTCATATAGTCATAGTTTTTAAAAACATACTATTTAATTTTTAACATAAAAAAGATGCGCTAGTAAATCACATCGAAAATATGCAGATCATCAAAGGACAAGCTAGTAAATGTAGTATTTTCATTGTTGAGGAATTGGATAGTGGGGTCTAGAGTTTTTTTTAGTTGTTCTTAATAATATATAGTTATTGGTATTTGTTTTTGTGCACTGATGTTTTGGTACCCTTTTGCGGAGAGCACCTTGAACGTATGTTAATCCTGGCGAGGATGTGCAAAACAAAAACAATGAGCACTTGGGCGACAAAGTTTTGGGTCGCATACGTATCCTGCTTTTGTATGCACATGTATGAGTGGGTCGTGTAAAGTTATTCTTGAAAATATTTAGCAGCCACTCAACTACGTTACGTATACGCACAGTTAACCTGGCATCATCACAGCTCAGGACACCCGGGGGCGCCACCTACAAGTCACCAGGCACCTATTTCTGCTGTTTGTGCGCGTGTAGAAAACTTTTTTAGACAGCAAACACTTTCGCATCGATTTTCCTGGCCTTTTTTCCCATGGTTTTGCTCTTGCTTTTGCTTTTGCGGTGGCTGCTATCTGGCAGTTCGGTGCTGTTTGTTTTTATTTTCACACTCTGGCTTTGGCTTTTAGTGCTTCGCACAGTTGCTCACGCTCAGGCTCACCACCGACCTGCCCGGCATCATCATTTCGTATTCAACGTGGCATTAAGGTCAGGATATCTGGGATTTATAAGTTTTGTTAGCAGCTCCTCGAAGGCCGACGGCATGCGTTTATTTATGCAGGTCAAAGCAAAAGGCATTTCGTATGGGCTGCGGATTGCACTTTGCCACACCGTAAGTGGCAGCCAGATCCTTTTTGGCTGACTCCCATCATTTAAATCAAATTAAACGCCTGGTTATATCAAATAAAGTTAAGACATGCTGCGAAACTTTCCGGGCACTTTCGGGGCATAATTTCCTTTACATTTTTTCCAAGCGAACCACGCATAAGTCGGGCGCCTTTTCTTTAAACTGTTTCGCCCGCCTTTGTTGGACAACAAAAGTTTCGTGGCACGCCCACTTGGCTGCCCCTCACTCGCCTGCACTTTCGACACTTTTATGCCTCACGGTCAAATTGTTATGGCTCATAATGAATGCCGGGCTCGAAAGAAAGGCGCACAATAAATGTTCAAAATAAAATATGCGAAATGCAGCACACTGAAAGTGGGCGTTGGGAAACGCAACCAGCATAACAAATTAAAAACTTTTCTCCCCGCACACTTTTCCTTCCATCTTTTTCGCTTCTGTCGGAGAAATGCCAGCAAAATGTTTTGCCATTAAAATATGAAAAATTGCTTAATAATTCAGGATGGCCGGGGGCAGTTTAAAACGGCAACAAAACAATTCAGAAGCTATGGATGCTGATGGTGATGGCTCTCGATTCGATTCGGTTTTTGCCAAATGAACAGAAATATTTGGTTAGTGTGGAAATTCGCATGTCAGTTTAAGGATTTGACAACATAAAATGTCAAATTTGTCTATCAAATTTGGGAAATATTTAAATCTGGAATAAACATTTTTTGACAAATGTGCGAAAATTACTATAATAAATATACATAACATTTTAAAAATTTCAAGCTTTAAGAAAGGGAGCCTCGCATTTGAGAACTTCCCACAAAACACAATTAAAGATTTTGGTGCCGACTGAAGGGTCTCATTTGAAACACATTAGACATATTTCGCATGCTAATTCACTAATTGCCATCCTAATCATCGGCGCACAACGGGAATTACCAGCATATATCAAGCGGCTCAAGTGCCCTTCTGTCTAAATGGGACGAGAGTGAACCCTTGCAGGCCGCGTTTCGTGCTCAACTTGTGATTTCCGCCACATTAATTTCAATTTCACAAAAAGACGCCCCCGGAAGACCGAGCCCTGTTTAGAGGAAATACCAGGGAAACGCCAGTTCAGTTCGGTTCGGGGACACGGAGCATTTGGTAAATGCCTTAATGGCCTAATTTTTGTTTTCCAACGCAAAGACAAAACGGGGCGAAGAGTCGCACAGAGCCCAAAAAAAAAAAATATATACGACAGTTATGCGTGTAATATTTTTCCTTTTGCCAGCACCCCGGAAAATCCTGCGGGGTGGTGCTGGCAAATTATCATTGGAGCTGAGCAGAGAGAGAGCAACAATCGTTAAGGGTTCGTGGGCTGGTCCTTCTTCGCCTTCGTCGTCCTGCCTTGTGGCCCATGAAATGATGTCGTAAAAATTTAAAGTTTGCCGTCTGCCTTTTGTTGTTTGGAAAACCTCGGAGCAAACAACAGCCCCCACAGAGCTTTGCCATAATTTGATACTCGAAAAATTGAGCGTAATGTGCGTTAATGTAAATGGCGCGTATTACTGACAAGTGCCTTGCCTGACAAATGGTCCCAGTTTCGCAGATTTATGCGCAGACACATGCGCTAATTGTCAAAGTAACTTCGGTTTTAGTTCCACTTGCTGTCTGAAAAATTTCCCAGCGACACAACTTGTTAGTTGGGGGAAAAAAGAGGGAAAACTGAGTGTTTTCTGCCAGCCAATCTGTCAGGGGAGCAGAAACCCGGTGCCCGCCAGCTATGAAAATTAAAAGACACAAATGCCAAAAGTTGACGACACAGCCGACAGGAGGATGAGCAAACAAGCGCCGTTGACAACCACAATCAAAATAACAGGCGAAATTCGCAGATGGGAATTCGGTGATGTCGAGAGACGATGACAAACAGGAGTCTACTTTAACTGCTCGGATTTTGCTCTATTTTGGGCTGGCTGTCCCCAAAGCAAAAGTTATGCACACAAATATTTACCTAGTTTTAGGAAAAACAATGAGCAGCACGCATTTAGCTGTTGGATAATATCCAAAGAAATTTTAAAGCATTTAAATCAGCTCCGTACTCAAGCTTATACATAAATAAAATAATAAATTATTAGAGCATTTCTTTGTAAGCTTTCAAGCTTGACGTACTTATTTGGCAGCTGCAAAGACTTGGTTGTATGCACTAATTACTCCCAAATCGTTTGAACCAAAACTTTATAGAATTTATTTATAATCATATTTTCCGGCTCTCAGAAAAACTTTCCAGTTATCTGTAGCTTAAGTGAGCTGATGCAATGCCTCTCAAATTTTCTTATAAGCCAGCACCAATTTATGGAATATACGTTTGAAGAGTATCATCCGCTTCCCTCCTAGAAATCTTCTCCAGATTGGAGAACAATGGCTCTGGGCCAAGTCGACGACACCCAATCCGAGTACAGTTTTGGTGCAGTTTTTCCTTTTGATTTTCTTTCGTAAGACGAAACCACTTGAAAGGGCGGAAAGAAAAGCGCATACCGAAGCCAAGTTATTGATTTTGCTCTAGTCACAGATTTATTTTCACGCTTTTCTATGACCCGCTAAGCAAAGAGCTTTAAGGGCCCCGACTTTAAGAGGGGAGAAGAAATTCGATGACACCACACTCGAGGCAAAGGATCTGCTGCCAAAAGTATCTAGTTATGTCCTGGCCAGAAGAATTTCGTCTACATGGCTGCTCAGACATTTTGGAGGCGTGTGTGTATGTGAGTATTTCTGTGAACATAATCTGGCTATCCCACAGACACGTATCTCAGATTTAATGGTCAACCAAAGGCAATTTGGCAAATTATTAGAAAATCATTGTGTCACTTTATGTGCCGGACAAGGAAATATGAGTGCCTGTGGCTCGGAATAAGGCCCACTTCAGCGTCTGTCAGCCACACAATTTGCGGGGGCTGTTGACCCAAAGTGGAATTGGTTTTCATATAACTACCACAAGATCCTACCATATTACTGTATTAACCATGAGTAATATTTTAGTTCAAGAGCTGGTCAAAATCAGACAGGGAGATGGCAATACTTTAAGTAATCGAACAATTGAGATGGGCAAAAGGAGGGTGAGGGTCAACAAATTATGCACAGTTATTGAAAAAGTTTTTCAATCTCGCAAAGAGCTTTGCCAGAACCAAACTAAGCCACGACAAAGGGGTTAAAAATATGAGAAAGATAATAAAACTGAGTGCCATGCCGACTTCAACCATCAGCGTTTCTTCATTTTTTATCGCAAATAATATTCCGCCTGGTATTCAAGGTCCCAGGGAAGATGAGCCGCTGCGAGCAAAACCAAAATTGGGCTACCAAAATAAAGCCCAAGACGAAGTCAAGCACACAAACAGCCGAAAACCCAAAAAATATATACAAAAAACGAACGAAAACGGAACAAAAAGCGACCAAATAAATATACACAAGAGGACCGGCTCTGTTGTGGCGGCCCTGAGCCTTCAGCGATTTTTCACAACACAATTTAACAAATAAAAGCAGAAGGAAAACTACAAAACAGAAAAAAAAGAATAAATAAATAAAAAGAAAAATAAAAGCAAAAACTTGCCTCAAAAGACGCACACAAATAAAACAATAAAGGCCCACACACTCAACCACCGGCAAGAAGGCGAACAACAACAAGTTTATTACAGATTTTACTTATGTGTTTTTGGTTGCCTGGGCCGGGCGAAGGTTGGGGCTTTTCCGGGGGTTTTTCTTCGGTTTTCGCCGGCTGGGCGGTCCCTTTTTACCGCAGGGCATTAATAAGGAGCACAACATGGCGGCACAATGCTAGCGGAAGTCAATGACATGTGCTCTCCAGAAATCTCCCGTTGATGGGAATTACAAATCCCGTTGATATTCTATGCCTCTCATATAAATTTTCATGAAGGCCAAAAACTTGCTACGAGGTCACACTTGAAAGCCTTGAAAGGCAACCTTAGAAATGATTTGAACTAGCGCAAAATAAGAATTTAACAGTCAAATTAGATACGTTACAAGTTACTATATGGACTTTCAAAACTATTTACATACATCACTCCAGTATTTTCGATTCAGAGAATAAGTCTGGTAAAAGTTATACCGCAATTCTCTATTCAATAAAATTAACGCCCATGAAAAACATTCTTAAACTTTCCTGCAAAACATGGCAGGAAATCTATTTCAGGCACCTCCAAGTGGGCCTAAAATCCTGACGTGGCCTACACCTCCGCAGTTTTCTTTTCGGCTTCCCGTTATCGATATGGCTTTCCTGCCACCCACTTTGTCTGACAATATTTTCAGTCAGCCGGGGCCGTCGAACTGATGCTGCTGCCAAATTGCTGGCTCGTTCAGTCTGACAGTCGAAAGCCAGAAATAAACTTTAATTTGAAAACTTTTATGCGCAGCAAGTAAAGGCGAATCGATGGCTGAGAATCGACCAAGTGTCGTGGCAAATTGTTCGCCAAGTGTTGGACATTTTGCTTAAAGATGCCAGACCTAGAAAGCAGTTTAAGTCCCACATGCATATCCACGTGCCCGCACGTGCCTGACATTGACACAGATGCTGGGCTGCAGGATTCTTGCAGGATAGCTGACTCGCGGAATTTTCCGGTTTGTACACTTTAAAGAAAAATCTCATTTAAATAAAGGAGTATTGCATTTATTCAGGACTAATTATAATATAATTTCAAGTTTTAAAATGTTTAATTTTTACACTTCGTTTAAAGAAAAGTTTAATGTAAGTCCAGAATTAAGAACATAACATGGGTGTATAGATCTCTATTCAATACAATTTTTTCCAGTGAAGCACCACACCAGCATCGAGCTCATGTCGCTCACAGAAGGCGAACTCTATGAAGCCAAGGGTAAAGCGGAAGTTTATTAAAACTACAGCAAACAAAGGGGCGCATTGGGATAGGATGAGTAGAAATAGAGGGTAAGGGCAAAATGCATTGAAAGGAGCACAGGAAGCGCACTTAAACAATAAACATGCCGTTCGTGCTGAGCAAAGAGGATCCAAAGGATCCAAAGAGGCACAGAGACACCGAACGAACCAGCAGTAACATTTCCATACAAATAAATCACTGAGCGCGATAGAGAAGTAAATGCAGCGCATTACGTATACGCCAGCGTGTCTGGAAAAATGCAACCAGCCGCGACG
Source organism: Drosophila sechellia (assembly GCF_004382195.2). NCBI lineage: Eukaryota > Metazoa > Arthropoda > Insecta > Diptera > Drosophilidae > Drosophila > Drosophila sechellia. Next base: position 15,429,834 of record NC_045952.1, read on the forward strand.
GGCATGGAGATACAATTTTGTGTGTGTTTTGTTGCACCATTGAGCGCACCATTGAAGCAAAAAGCTGTTGCAAAGCAAAGAAGTACATACATACATATATAAAAAAAGAGCACACCAGCCGACTGAAGCACTCAATGAAAAAATGCAATGGTGCAGGATTGGAAGGACAGCCATGTGGCCAAGTCCTTGCTCCGTCAACTGCATTTGCATCCGTTGATAAAGCCATGTTGGGTTCGGGGATCCGCATTCGGGTTCGGGGCATCTAAATACGTTTAAAATAAATCACAGACGTATGCTGTGTGCTCTCGGAAAAAGCGGGGTTGCGAAATCCAATTTCAGCTTTTGCAGTGAGTGCTCCTTGAATTTTATTTAAGCAGCTTGCTTTTTATATCCTTGCAGAGGCTATATAAAGTCTGCAAGTCAGCTTTCAAGCTTCATACTAAAAAATTATGACCAACTGTGAAAACTGTTAAATTTGTTTAGGGTTATGGTACCTCCAGGTGGACTATAACAAAATTAAAAATGTTTAAAAGTTGTGGACTCTTTAAAAGAGTTCACCTTAAAGAGAACATAGGATTCGGTTTTTAAGCTGTTTGACTCGATGACTAAACTTAATTTCGTTTTGTAAACTTCTGTTTCATCTTTTTGCGTTCCTGGAATTTGTATCCTCGAACAATGCACTCTAAGATTGCAGCATTGCAAGTTATTCGCTTTGTGCGCAGCATTTGATTAACTAACAAAAATGTGCACTTGCATAAAGGAAACAAAAAGCATGCTCGCTCATATAAATATGCAATAAAGTCGACGACAAATTTGAACAAACAACCCTCGCTAATGTCTGATAATAAAATACAGCCGAGAAGTACAAGAAAAATATGGCACAGCAATTTGCAAATTATTTTCAAGCTGGCATAAAATAAACTGACAGGCACCCTTGGAACCCAGGCCACCAAATAAGGGACACCACCACCACTGGTGGGCTGCGTCAATCTTCTCCAGGCAAACAGACAGCTCATGTTGTTGCTTCTGTTGATATTTCCTCCATTTGTTGTTGGTTTATGAAATCGACTTTCATGTCAATTGACTTGCGTACATCTGCCTCTCTGAATATCTGACTGAATTGGGTAGTCTGGGGGTGTTACGTATTAGGGCTGGTGGAATGGGCATTGGGTGGCTGAATGTCGCCAAACTTATGGCCCAAATTTTACTGTTATGTAAGCAAACGGCAGCAGATGAAATGAAACGCCAGCTCCTTGATGATATTTGTCAATAAATTTAACGTAAACCAGCCAGAGCCTTTTTCCCTTTATTTGTATTGCTATATATGTAAAACGCTCTGTATGTGGCCCGACATTTTTGCGTCTAATGGCAAGGAAACCATCTACAAAAAAGCTTATATATTACGAGAAACGCATTTTTCTTAAATTGGTATGGCAGTTACGCTTTAAATACCGGAAAATCATTCGATTGATGGCCCAAAATGTAGCCCGAAATATTTTGTAATTTATCACAACAAACTTGGGAACATTTGTGGGATCATTTTTTGGTAGGGTTTAAAAACGATTTTATTGGCTACTATTATTATGCAATACATATAATTAAAAACATTTCAATCTTCCAACAAAACCATCCATCAATGCCCTGCAATCTTCCGAAACAAGTTATTAAAACTACCCACCGGGTTATCAAAATGCCATACTCGACTTTAAGTAGACATTGACAAATTAATTTGCCACGATTGGGTTGTCCGAGGCACAAAAAAAAGATGGCAGGAAACCAAACCGAAATCCACTTGGGAGGGAAGACAGTAGAGGCCAGGATGCGCAGCATACATTCGAGCGTCATTAGGCCGGCAATGAGTAAATCAAATTTGCGTCGTTTTTGGGCCAGATGCTGTGGGTTGTCGGGTTGCTCAGTGGCCTTCCTGTCGCTTGTCTACGCCGGAAATGAAATGACCCAGTTAAATGATTTATGGCAAGAGCCCACACACACACACACATACTTACGCGCACACACAAAGAGACCGTTTGCTTGGGGTTTATTAGCGGGGCTAAGTGGCAAGCGGCTGACAGGATCGGGGAATATCCCCTTCAGCTTGTATCCCGAAAACCGTGGCGTGTTGAAATTATAATTTCATTAGCTGCAATCAACATAAAAATAACACTAAAGGCAACTGCCAAAGCGCTCTGATGTCGTAAAGCCAAAGTAGAAATTAAAATGCGATGAAAAGCAGGGAAACCGGAGAAGAACAGGGAGAAAGATATTTAAAAGCAACTTCTACCTTAGCCACCTTTTTTTGCATTCACACAGCACAACACACAGCTAACAAGAGCGTAATTACAAGCAATTTTTTCACGTTTTATTTCAGATTTTAAGCACGCGATGACAACAACGCCGAGGGAGCACTTGGCATTGTAATGTGACAACAGTTGGCTAAGGACAACAAAACAATACCAAAAGCGGGCCATCAGGAGTAGCTGGAATGCTCGCTTTTTAATTGACATTTGCTCGAGTTGAGTTGCGTTTTGTTCAACAGCAATTAGCATCGTGAAAAAAAAAAATGAAAACACAAAAAATAAAACACGCAGAGCAAAACACAAAGCAGCGCAATTAAAATTGTAAAACAATTGCAGAACGTTGAATTGAAAAGGGGGAAACAATAACAGACGACGTCGACCCGGAATAGAATGATCAAGTTGATTTAATTAAAAATTCAGCATCACCCTCGCCATCCAGCATCCAGCAACCAACATCCAGCATCAGCAGCCGTGCAATGGCATTTGAGCACGCTGCTTGAGCAATGGCCGCCGGACCGGAAACGCAGCCATTGCCCTCGGGCAACATCCGCCTCTGACTGCCGCCGACACTTGTCACATGTTTGGCCAAAAAGGCGCGCACGTGATGCCCCCGGAAAACCAGATGAACGAACGGATGAACGAGGAAATGAATGAGCTAGCAGCCATATTCAAAATTGAACGTTAAACGTTCGCACGTACCGAGCATAAATTCCAAGTGAAATAAAAGAGCCAAAAAAATAAAAAAAAAACGAAACGAGGACCTCCCCATTTATACCACCAATTCAAAAAAGAAAGGTTGAAAGTGGGTCGCAATATGGTGAAAATCGTGAACCAACACTGTGATCTAGGCCTGGCCCTCCTCCTGGCCTGGACGTGGCTAACAAGGCTGGTGTTAGCGGCCCATCTGGTCGACATCCCCACCTCATCACGCCTGGCCGCCGAACGGGAGGAGCTGCAGTTGTCCCGGCAGGACGTGGGACGGCTCAGCTACCAGAGTATCCATCGCATGCTGAGGGACGAAAACGAACCTGCGAGCTTTCGGGGGGAATTGCGATACCAACAGAAACGCCACAAAAGAGAGCTGGAGCTGAATGCGCCGGCCAACAAGCTTAATCTCACCCACCGCGACTTAAGGACATTCAATAGCACTGGTGGTCAGTGGAAGGGGGACTTTCAAGTGATCACCGCCATGGATCTGAGCAGCAATCAACTGGAGAGCCTCAGCTTGGACAACTTCAATCAACTGAGGCAGCTGGACTTGGGTAACAACTCCCTGGTGGTTATACCATTGAGTTTGGCAGACACCAATATGTCACTACCCTTTCTGACGCTCGATCTTTCCTGCAACAAATTCAGCCACATTTCTACGAGCTTTTTTACCCAGCGATTGCCTCAGTTGAAAAATCTGAACCTGGCTCACAATGAATTGCTAAACATTTCCCGGGAATCATTCTACAATTTGTTGGAACTACAAACGTTAGTACTCAGTCACAACAACATCTCGGATATTGACTACGAAACATTTTTGGCACTACCGAATCTGCAATATCTGGATTTATCCCATAACCGCTTGAGTGGATCCGCAATTCGTGCTCTGCAGGGAATTCCGGATTTGGTCAGCCTTTCCATCGCTTACAATCCAGATGTGGGAGTGGCGATGCAGGAGTTCGTCGCTTCCTGGAGCCTGAAAGAGTTGGATGCCAGTGGCACTGGCTTGTGCCAGGTGCCTGCAGCTCTAGCCCAATCTGTGAGGACTCTCAAGTTGTCCGAAAACTGGCTCAAGGTAAGTTAATGTAATATGACTATAATAGTATGATTTGAATGATCATTTAAGGTACTAATTTAGTTAATTCACTATTTATTTAAGATTTATAGGTAAAGGTTATCTACAGAAATAGAAATAGTCTCCGTGTGGGAAAAATCTAAGGGGTAGCCCTAAGCTTTGAACGATAAATTTCCAACTCGACTCCCCGAGTCGAGCAAGCCAATGAACCGCAATTCGACGCATTTGCCGGCAATTAGCGGCACATTCCCAACAGGCACTTGCCATCGTTGTCCTTGGCTTCAGGTTCAGATTCAGATACAGTGCTAGGCTCCTGCATCCTGCAGGCTACATTATGGTGGCTCCCTTTGCCACAGCCGCCATTAATTAGCATCTGTTATGTGGCCTGTGCTCCGCGCTGCGTGCTTGAGTGCGTTTTCCTGGGGCCCCCTTCAATTTCCCACCCAATTTACACCCACCCGGCGAGGCAAACGCGAGGCAATCTCACCACGCGTATGATTTACACTTTGTTATTTTTAAATTATTGCCCCCGCCATTTTGTGCGGCCTTTCTTTTACTTCCGCTTTCGATGCGGAAAGAGGAAGCAAATGAGGGAGGCTGGAAAATTTTATGTGGTGTTAATTTTAGCATTGGGAGCTATTACATAAAATTGGGAAATTTAAATTATTGATTCTTTCGAAATTCGATTTAGTTGAACAACTTTGGCTTGAGAATTGATCTATAAAGTATGAGTAGTAGTATAATATTATGAATACTTACTAAAAGAACACACACCGCATTAAACGTGAAAAAGCAATTGTGATGAATTTAAAAATGATTATTATTAAACTGTTTATTTATTGCGGAGGATAAATATTTCACGCAAACCCCATATAGTAATTAAAAAGGATTATATAAGAATATATTCAATTTAAAACGTTAGTTGCGATAGGAATGATGGTAGCAAAGCATTTTCCCTGAGTGGCAGTTGCAGGCATTGTTAAGCTGTTAGTCCGGCTAAGAGGACACGCCACTCAAGTCCAGTTAAGAACGTAATTAAGATACAATGTGGCCACACAATGGAATAGCAAAGTGCACTTCTCACTTTTCAACAAATGCGAGTGGAAAACAAAGGAAAAATAATAGAATGGGCGCGCTCAAGTCTTAATAAGGAAAGAAAAGCAATTCGAAGAGGGTGCAGAAAAAAATATAGACCACTGGGAAAGTCCTGCCCAAGTCCTGCGAGCCGCCTTTGATTGACATAAGCAGCAACACGAGCTGCAGATTAGCGTTCCTCCTCAAATTGCCAGCACTTACACCCACAAAAAGCAGCAAACAGATTTAGAAGGGGCACAAAAATAGACAATCTCGATTGCATTACGGGCACAGGCTTCTTTTCCTTCGCCCAGGTATTATCCTTAAACGACTTCAAGTGTAGACAAACAAATGCGGCGCATAAATTGAGGCTGCCGCCGCCTTTGTCGCTCTGTCGATTATGGCGGAAGCCATAAAAGGTGCAAAAATACCGCTTCGTAAGCTGTTTAGGGCCAGAGACAAAGGCTCCCAGCTCCAGCGGCAGCAGGAGCGGGATCAGGACCAGGACCAGGAGCAGTAGCAGTAGCAGAAGCAGAAGCGTCAGCCCGGCCACGGGCATTAATAAAATAAGGATAATTGGCATAAGCATAATCACGTTTAAGCCAACAGCCAACGTGCAGCTGAGACAGGAGCTGGCATTAGAAGTACACTTCAAAGTAACCTCTATTTGAATATCCATTTTTATTGGGCCTATTTTGAGCTACTGAATTTTGAGTTTCTTTCAAATTCAAATCGTATTTCAACAATAGTTCCCTCTTCATCTGGGGAAATCTGCTGATGTTTTATATTATATTATACTTTGATGATGATTTTTTTTCAAGTGGACTAGCCAACTATCTGTGCAGTCGCTTCTGCCATTCCGGCTGCTCCTGGAATGAGTGGCTCATCACTGCTCCCGGGTGCCTTTGTTGCCAAGCCATTTTAATTTGTTCGCCTGGCCAGGCCGACTGCCTTTTTCCACTGCCTTTATCGGCAGTCAACACGCAGCCTTTTCATGGCAAATTATGGCGTTTAGGGGCCGCTGGTTGCCCATCGTGAGCCCCCAATTGCCCGCCTGCTCCTCCACATCCTTCTCCTCATCCTCATCACCACTTTGGCAGTATAATACTTTCGTTTCTTTGGTGCCCCAGGACAGAGACGACGGCAGGCTGTCTGGCTTCCTGGTTGCCGGGCATTCGTTTCATTTAACGAGTCGCGTCTATGTTTACTTTGGTGCCAGACGAGCATCGCTCCGGGCATCGCAGGCGTGGCATGGATCGCAAAAAGGGGCAAGTTCGCCGGCGAGTCCTTTGAAGTAATTATAATGGCAGATTTAAGTTAATTTTTAAACAATGTCGCATGGCGGCATGCATCTCGCACTTTCCCTCTTTTTCAGCCACTAATCAAATTTCCCCAGACTTTCGCCAAGAACAATAACTTCTTGAGTGCTCGGCGAAGTCAGTGGCTAGACAGGGATTAAATCATAAAAGTTTTCGCCGCCCTTTATAGTCAATTTTAAAGAAAGCTCCACTTCCTGATGGATTTCTTAAAATCAAATGTTTTTTATAATTTCTCATGCAATTTACTAAATGAATTAAACTAATAGAAACTTTCTATTCATTTTTAGGCAATTAATTGCGGTGACATGGACAGCTATCCGCTCCTGCAGTACCTTGATCTCTCGCACTCCCGCATTGCCCAAGTGGAGGACGATGCCCTGGGACGTTTGGAGCTCCTCGAATCACTTTTCCTCGACCACAATCTTCTGATGCGAGTGCCCAGCAGTCTGCCACCATCGCTGGAACACTTATTTCTGCAGCACAATCAGATAATGGAGCTTCCGCCACAGGCTTTTATGGGATTGGTCAATCTACAGACTCTGGACTTATCCAACAATCGATTGATCTTCCTGCCCCCGCTATCACTGCCCAAATTGCTCACCCTGAATCTGCAATCGTCAGGGGTGGAGAGTGTTAGCCAATCGATAGTGCACACACTGCCACAGTTAAGGGATCTTTTACTGGAGGACAACCCCATTAAGTGCAGCGATTTGCTGGGCATTGCCGAATGGGCCAGTCCTTGCAGGTCAGTGGATGTGGGTCAATCGAATGGGGCAAGTGTGAGTGGGCGCGTGGATCTAAAAACGGAGTATCTGCAGTTCCACAATTTCTACGAAAACTTCAGCAGCCGAGAGTGTGGTATAAGAAAACCGGAAAATGACACAAAGCCGCCTTCTTGCAGCCTGACAAGGGCAGCAGCAACATTAACAACAACACCCAGAAGTATGTCAAAAGTTAAAAAGTCACAAGAAGCACAACCAACAGCAACATCAGTGGAAATAGCAGCGGCCGCAGCAGCAATATTAGAAAAAACAGACATACAAGGAACATCAGCAGCAGCACCAGCAGCACAGTCGACTGCGGCGGCAACAACAGCAGAAAGAGAAGCGATTGCAACAGCAACATCAAGCGACACCACAGCAACACCAACACTCGCAGCGGCAACAGCAATGCAATCAGCTGGCAACATCCCTGCCCAGTTAACCACAAAAACGTTGGGGCCAACAGAAACAACTTCGTTAGCGCAACTGCAGCGTCGGCAACAAATGCCTGGCATGCCGGCCAAAACAACAGAAACGCCAGCAAAGAACCTGCCAAGTTTGGCCCAGACAAAGGCAACAACAGCGCTTCCCATTTTGGCAACACGAGATGCTGCCACAGCAACAACGGAAATAAATTCCGACAAGCCAACGAACATTAGCGGTGCCACAAAAACAGTAGCAACATCAGCTGCAGAAATAGCAACACCGCCAGCAATTGAAGTGCCACAAACCATTTTGGCCGGCAAAAAATCTGACAAAATGCCAGCCGATAAGGCTCACGAGACTTTATTAAAATACCCAACAAGGGACACATCCGGTCAAGTTGCAACAACGCCACACAAACATGCAACACTGCAGCTGCACGTTAAGGATCGACATCTAATTGGCACACCGCTGCTGATGCACAAGGGCGATGTCCTTTTGGTGGATGCCGAGCAGTTGTTGCTGCCTGGTACGGCCACCGTGGCAGATGCGGATTCGGAAGTCCTGGACCCAAGCCAACAACATCAGTCAGCGGAGCAGGAAAAGCACCAGTCAGCGACTGATAAGCGACAAGCGGATGCAATAAAGGGCGACACAAAGTCGCCGGCGAAAAGCCACAAAAAGAAGCCATCGCTGAGCATCAAGAAGATGACCTACAGTACCAAGCACGCGGCAAAAACGGTGGAAGATATGGCAGCCACCTCGAAGACACCGCAACACCAACATAGCAGTGTGAACACACCGAAAGAAGCTGCTCCCGAGGAGCTGAGCACCTTTGCGCAGCTCAAAGCCTATGTGGAGCTAAAGAGCGAATCGAAACCGGAACACCTAATGGACCAGCGGGAGGAAAACCATCATAATCTTACAGGAAATCATCCCGGAGTCATGCTCCTGGTGGCCTGCGTTTTGTTCATCGTCCTGCTCGCCGGTTTGGCCCACGTCTATCGCTGTGAATTGCCTTGGCAAAGGAGCAACCGCTCTGGTCAATTGCGACCGCATCATCAAAGGCATCTAAACGAAACCGATGATGCGCACAGCTTCCTGCACTATCAGGGATCTGTGAACTCCAATGGCGGAGATCCGGCTCGCCTGCAAAAGTGGCACCACAGCACGCGGAGAGAAGCACCCTACAGCTCCCCGCTGCACAATCTGCAAGCGCGGGAACTGCAACAGCAACGCTGCCAGCAGTTCTATAGCTCCTCGCTGGCGGACAAGAGCTCCTCCACCTCGTCATCCTCATCGGGAAGCAGTCGCAGTAGCCTGCACTCGCCCAGCAGAGATGAAAGCTACTATATAGAGATGGCCCCCAGTAGTCCAGCAGCAGCCAACCTGCCTAGTTTGCCCATGGAACTCTTGGGCAGCAGGAGTAATGCCCTCGGATGCCGGACGGATCGAGTGGCAGCCACCGATCTGGGCGGTACGACAGAGGCGGTACCCTCTTCGGCGGCGGCCATCAAATCGGTGAGCAGCAGACTGATGACGCCCAGTTCGCGGAGGCTGAACATCTGGTGACAAACCGTCTTTGGTCAGCGACAATACGCACCCTTTCAGTAGAGTAAAAAAATAGGAATCAATGTAGTTCGAACGACAATCGCCACCTGCCAACTTAACCAGATGAGTCAGAGAGTCGGAGCAGAAAAGGGAAACTATTGAAGTTCTTAAAAATATTTTTAAAAATTGTATTTCCCAGATTGAGTTTCTATTGCAAGGTGCTCGTGATTTAAAACTCAAATTTTGAAGAAAGGCATTAATTACACCAGTTTAAAACTTTCAGAAGTCGTTATGTGCTTGGCAACACAACGTGTCCTGTCGATTTTTTGTAGGTCGATACTCGAAAAAAGATAATGGTTAAAAATAAAACTCGAAAGAAAACCAAAATGGGACTACGACAACAGAGGGAAAGCATAAATGCCAGCAGCTTTATATATTATTTTCAGTTGGCTCCTGGCTTGATTTATGATGCCTCAGTGCCCACACATTGCAGACCTCTTAGCGACTCGGTTAGCAGCAACAATTTGTCATAAATTCCTGTTACGTATACGCCGCGTAGTCCCGGGCAACTAAGGCGGCCGAAAGAGGCGAGGGGCGTAGACAAGCGGCCAAGTCAAATGGCCAAAGAGCCAACGCCACCAAAGTTTTTACGAGCCAGCCGAAGAAGACGATGTCCATCTTGTGGTCGTATTTGGGTCAGTTTACTGGCCAGGAGCACCGTGTGCGGCCCAGTTAACTTTATATAAGTGCCTGTCCGCCTGCCAAGATTAAGTGTTCCGATAGTCATGCATATAAAAATGAAATATCGATCAAGTATTAAATAACAATTTATTTTATGACAGACCCAATTCAGTAATCAGAAAATGAGGCCGCGCATGCTGAGCCAGGCGAATTAATCGAGGAATATTGGTTGGTAGTAAATATAATATGGTAGTTGGAATTTAATATCATCGAAATTGGAAAATTAGGTGTGACTAGCCAACAGAGCGGAGGAAAAAAGAAGACAAGGACGTACAAAGTGAATGAAGTACCTTGCTAAACATTGTGTTACAGATTTTAAGTCTGTTCCAGGTAGAAAACTTAATTTGATGTGGTGCACCACTTTCGAATTTTCAACATTCAAGCCGAGTCCATCCTGCTCTTATTATCCTTTGAGCCATGCTGCGCTTTGATGTTCGATGCTTTGCCAGATCTTAACCTACTTTCACAACTGCTTCAGATACTAGAGTTTAAATTGCAATCTAATTAAAGTTTCGCCTCTGTCCCTTTCGCAAAACCCAACTACCTTTTGGATACTAGAAGTGTTTTGTGGTATCACCCAGTTGAAAGATTTATTTAATTAGCTTGAATTCACTTTTTATTTATTTGTAGGAGCAGGGAAGGTCCCGCTCCATTCGAAGTTAATTCGTCAATTCATTTGGCGATCTAAAATACAATGGTTTCTTAGCCTAAGTCGAGGAGCAGCGCTGCCGGCATAGCCTGCAGCGCAGCGACGCTTATTTGCGTTTCCTACATATATATATATTGTCGCCGAGCGACGGTGCTGGAGGAGGGGTGCTATAGGCACACATATTAGCGGTCAGCGCTTGGCCAGCGTGAGTACTGCTGATCATGCAAATTTGGTACGTTGCCCTCAACATACGCTTGGGCTGAACTGTTTATGTTCACATTGCAACAGAGTGCTACAATGTGATTGTATATTATGAATACAGTGGTTAACCGATATGTGTGCATACTACAGTTTGCTATCTGCACTGGCATCAAGCATTCTTCACCCCATTTGAAGATGCTGGGCAAAACGGCCACAAAACACCCTCTTCCTTGCGAATCAACCCGCACTTAACCTCATTTTACAAATTGACCAACACAACATATGGTGTAAATCCAGCCAAATGGCCAGACATCTAATCTGCCACGCCAAAAGTGAAATGTTGTAAAACTATTTGGGGGCTATACGTACATGTATCTAGCGGACATCAAAATAATGTGGCTGCAAATCAAATTACAAGACACGCGGCTGGCTCTTCGGGGGTGGAAAAAATGGTTAGGGGAACGACCAAGGAAACGTCCCACAGACATAGAACACAACAATTACATTAAGACACGATAAAAAGTTGTGCCCAACCAAACTACGCCGAACTGAGCTGAAGATGGTACCATCTACTCCGAAGGGCAAACCACAGTCATTGCACAGCTTTTTCAACTTTTTGCGGCTTTGTAATTGGAATACAAGAAGGAGGCGCGTGCACACAAGCGGCAGCAACAGGAAACAGTCGGAGAAAGTGAAATACACAGTTAGATTCCAGTTAGAAAGCACTCGGAGAAATAATCAAAACCTATGGCCACACGAATACTGGGCAAGATGGCATTCTAGCAGACTTTAACATCAAATCTTACTCAGCAATATAAAAATGAACTAGGTTTTTTCGGCTGAAGTGAAACTTATATGAGACACAATACTAGAAACCGAAATTTTACACTATCAAAGTCATTAAATATCATTTTAAAATATTCATATACCTAAGAAGTTTGCTTTTAGCTAACTTACATGGCATATTTTCCTATTTATATGAGAATTGAAGCATTCTAGCCGAATTTTCCCCAAGTGTAGATAGATACAACTTCTTTGGGAAGGGGCGGGATTTCAGGAAGGCGTTCAAGCAGAGTCCGCTTAAGCAATTCAGAAGGATTTATTTTCGGCCACAAAAGCGAAATGCCCGACAAAGCGCTCCGAACAACAATTAAAGTAATGCTGACCAACAACCCCCTGCGCCCGATTGGGTGGGATTAGATGGCGGGGAGTCCTTTTCAGTCCTGTCCAGTCCAGTCGAGTGGAGTGGAGTGGCGTCCGATGCCAGGACGCACAAAATCTTAATTAAGGAACTTCCAAGTGGGCAAGTGTCGAACGGCAACGGGGAATGAGGGGCATTTTTTGAGAGTTTCGCAGGGCGAAGAACCTTTTTATTTGTCGGCTTGCCAGCGCAGCACAAAATTCGCCTACAAAAGAAACCCTACGGCAGAATGAGCCAGAGAGTCCGGTTGGATTTAGTCCTCGAGCATTGTCAAATTTAATGAAGGTTTCCCATTTTGGACTTTGTGCTTATGACACTGGCCAGCTGGCCAAGATTTAGGAAGTTTCCAGTCGAGGGGCAAGCAAGTGAAATGAGTTAATTCGATATTTGACACTTTCGGAGCTCGCATTCCACACAATTTCGGTATGTGTGATGGGTTCCAGGGTTGCAGGCAGCCATAGACCCCCGGATTTTTGTCTCCTGCGCAGTTAATAAAGTTGGTCCGGACCAGGACGTAATTATTTGCCTGCTAAATGGCTTTTGGACGACATTTCGGGGCCGTAAATGGGGGCGATTTAGAAAATTATGTGAAAATAAGTTGCCTTTTGTTTGGCCATTGGCCGTTGGCAGTTAGCAGTTGGCGGTTGGCGGTTGGCGGTTGTTCGGGATCGTAAATAACGTTCATAATTGGGCAGACTCGAAAAGTTGTGGGGCAAAGGCAAACAGAACTCGAAATAAACATCTCGGCCGTATGGATAGCAAACAATAATTAAACTTAATTGCGCTGTACATTGAAACGTCAAACTGTAAATTATAGTTATTAACATTTACTTGTAGTGGAGTTTACTTGAACTAACATTTCAATTCCGAATATTGCATGTACAATTTCCATAGAATATGTATTTAAAACTTATCACAACAAAGTGGATTAAAAGTAAAACGGAACAAAGCGACAGCCAGGAAAATACAATTCGAGTAACGTTAATATTTGCATTTAATTTGTCGAAAATCAAAGTAAAATGCGATAAAAACCCACAATAAAAACAAAAACTAATTGCCAAATATTTGACGTACAGTTTGTAGCGTTAGCCATTAAAACCTTTATATGTACGGTTACATATAGATATACATATAGAAACAAAGAAATGCGAAAAAAGTGAAATACATCTAGCGCAAAGCCGAGCAAATAATTATTAAACAAATACTTCTATTTACAAAAACACATCAAATATTTAGTTAAGCCAAAATGACGCGCTGCATTTTAATTAAACAACATAAAATCGAGAGCTCTCAGAAACAGATGCAAAATGCAAAACATCCAATAAGTAAAGGTAAACAATAGTTGCAGCATAATTTCCGTGTGTATTTGTAAATAGACAACTAAAACCAAATATGGAAATATTGAAAAAAAATATTGGAACAAACCAGCAAATCAACAAAGAGTATTCGATAAAGAAAATTTTTGCTGGAGGGCAGTTCCAATTATACATACATATAAATATAAAATTAATGTTAGATTTAATGTTGCCAAAATCGGAGCAACAAGAGTTGATAACAAAAACTAAGGACATGTATGAAGATTAAAAATAACAATAGCACTAAGTGAAATGTATTATTGATATAGCAAATATTGATAGCAATTAAAATTGTAAAAATTACATGGCAAACATTTTATGAAATCTTCTTGAAAACCAAAACAATTTTAATGCAAACAAGAAACCGAGAACATTGTGAAAATAAATTGAGAAATTTAATTTGAAAGAGTAAAATCTCTACGGTATGACTGTGTTTTCATTTCATTGTGGGATTAAGTTAACATATATTTCATATATGGCAAAATGGAAAAGTGCGTTATTGTTGTGCACCCAAAGAGAATATCAATTAAGTGAAAGGAAAACTTCGAAAGGATTCGAAAAATTGATGTTGCAAGAAGCCCGTTTAATAGTATTATATCTTCACTGATATTTTACCTACTTAAAGTTGAAGTTATGCAGCTACATCAGCAGATTAAGGATGTTAACCCACATATTGGAAGAGAAAGATCAAACCAGGCAAGCAAGGACAATAAAAATAAACGTTAAATTAGTGACACATGCGGCAGTTAAGCGGGGCATAAATGTGAATGAAGCCACGGCTAAATTATGCCAATACACAGATGCCAGGGCACCGGGAGAACTCGAGGAATACTCCCGGGAGGTCAGGACCCAACAAAACGGGGAACATTTTTATTTCAAATCCAATTATTTCACATCCAAACTGCAATCAGATGATTGCGTTCAGCAACAGGAAGCGTTCACATACACATAAATACGGATGGTCGTGGGCATGTATGTGTATATGTGTGTGTGTTGGTGGACAAACGATGCTGTGAAAATGGCCGACAAAATGAAAGTCAATTGGTTTTTCTTGTTTTTCCCTCCGCCGTTTTCATCTTTTTGTATTCTCGCCCTTTTGTGGCGTTTTTCTTTCTTTCGGTACAAATGTCGTTAGCATCGTGGGAAAAGCGGGCGGGAAAAAAGAAAGGAAAAACTGTCGCCACATTGGGAAACTCAGCGCACATGTGAAGAAATTGTTATGCGCCCTTGGACATTCATTCGTATGGGCGGCGGGGAATTAAATATTCAATATTGCATCGGGACAAACACCCGACATTCAATATTGCCAAAAACATCTTCATGCGGTTGGGGGCGGGTCTGAAATGCGTGCGCAATAAAAAGGTTAATCGTAAAATAATAAAAATGTAACGAAATTTTGTGACATGCGGCGACAGTTTGATGAGGAAATGTCATTCCCTATCAATTTTTTGCTCCACCTTTTGATGGGTGCAAGAGGTGAGAGGTTGTGGCACATTCGACCAGTTGCTTGCCACTTCACTTTTTGCGATTCGCCATCTTGCTGCTGGTTCATAAGTGCCCCGTCAGCAGTTAATGCACTTGGCATTTGACTGATGGGAAAGCCATCCGAAAAGTCTAGGCCAGAAGGACATTATCTCTGATTAACCCGCATAATCACTGAGCGGTGGCCAGAACCGCGGCATGGAAAAGCTCGGAATGCTCGAATGGATCACAGGAAAAAATTGTTGATTTTCCGTTGTCAGCTTAATTGATACCTAATAAGTGCTTGCCAACAATTTTAAATTAACGAATTGACAGGAAATTACACAATATTCATAAAAATCTACACTTAAAGATTAAAGATACAGAAAAGATCAGATTTTAAATATTATATTTTTATATGCTAATCTCCTCACTTAATTTGTTTCCATACTTCCTGCATTGTGTAACCTTTTTCAATTATAAAAATTGCAATAATTTTTTCAATAATTTATTTTAGTGCATCGCCATTTTAAAACAATCTGTACTTTTGCCTTAATGAGTGAAGGGAAAGCGGGAAAATGAGAGAAGTAAAGGGCAGGGCAATGGAAATTTTCTCTGGCAACCATTGAACTGCTAATTTTTATGCAATTTACTGCAGCGGTTGCTCCAATTGAAAAATGTTTGACTTTGTTTATACGAGTGTGTGCGTGGGGCTGGGTGCATTTTTTAAACCTGTATATGAGAGAGCACAGCTGGGAAAAAAACTTTATCTAATTGATTTTCGGAGCAGTGCAGCCAAATGGGGCTCCATTCATGCCGAAAAAAGAAACGGAAGCCAAACTAATGTTTTTTTTTTCCTTTCGCTTTTCATAAATAAATATGCAAAAAATTCTGCGGGTTGTTGATGTGCTTTGGGACCAAGAAATAAAAAATACACACGCAGATAGCAGTACGCCGCGAGGTTGGCACACTGGCAACTTTAAATTGCATTCATTTTTAATTCAGCGCCGCCAAAAAGCACGGCCACATTACGTATACGCAGCGTAGTGCACTCTAGGGACACATTGCTCCATCATCCGCCCAAGGGCGTGTAGGGAATCAGGGAGCAGCGATTCCTAGGGGGTGTCGCATCCACGTGTGACACTACCAGGACTTCCCCTCAAAATGTCGAATGTAAAACGGCTCGTATTATAGCATACACGCAGACTTTTTATACGCTTGCAGCGGGTATTTTTAACGCAGCTGAAAGTTTGCAATCCTATTAATTAAATTGGGGAAAAAATTGAAATCTCATTTTTATAAAAATATTTTTGGATTCCTCTGCTACAGCATTGAATGAATTCCATCTCTGCCCAGATTTATTCCTTTAATTCCTTTTACAAAATTCATATAGGATAAAATTGCATTCTTTTAAGCAGTATACAAGCAATATTAACACTGGATAATTCATTAAACAAAGTTAGAATACTATGACGGACTTTTTCATTTCATTCCTATATACAATTTGATCGTGCGTCAGGCTTAAGTTTACACGAAATACTTAATAAGCCGTTAGCGGTCAAAAAGATAGCAAATTTTCTGGTTGGGCTTTTAGATTTGAACGAGAAAAAATAAATTCCTCACGTGTCAGGTTTTGATAAGGGTATCCAATATAGCCAAATGCTGCTGGAAAATCAGGTGAAAGGGGTTTTCTGGGGGCGGTAACGATTTCATTTCATGGTTTTGCACTCGTTATGACTTTTCCCCGACCCCTACTCACCCCTTTCTATTCCCCTTGCCCCGAACTCCTCTATCGGTCTCACCGCTTTTCTTGGTTTTTATTGTCGCCCAGTTGCGAGCTAGTGTCCCCAAAGTATGCAACGTTTTATGTTTACTAGAGGTGAAATTCCGCACACAAGTTTTTCAGGAGTTTTTGTTTTTTTCCCTAGCAGCATTCTAAAGTCTCTGCGCCCGCCGACAAACTTTTTGTTTTTTCAATTTAAAGTTAAATTTTTCGGTTACTTTTTCACATTTTGAATGTCATTGCCGCCAACTGTGCGAGGCCCAAAAATCCCACGAGAAAAGTGAGAGCACAGGTGCGGTTTGTGTTTGTTTATTTATAAAAAACAGATAAAATAGCGAGACGAACGGGCAAATGAAAAAACAGAAGGTAAACGAACACGGACAATGTAAATTTTGCTAAATTTTATCGCATGCAGGTTTTAAATTACGCAAAGCCTCGCATTACTACAGTTTTAAATTTGTACAGCGTTGCTTAATATTGCTTCTTTACAAAAAAAAAGGCATTAAATACATTTCGTTTCTGAAATGTTTACTTTCCCTACGTGCACATTACTTTATCTACTTAACAAAACAAATATGTCTTTAAAGTTTAAGCTCGATCTCTTGATTACGCTGCTTATTGGAAAAAATAATAGAAAATATAGCACACGCACATAATTTAGCAGTTTTTCCAGAGATATTATGAAATTATTTGCGAAATTGAAAAACTAAAATTGAGTTCCGTATGATGAAAAGCCAGCACAAGAGCTAACTAAACTAATCAAGGTAAACGAAGAGGATAGCTCTCTAGCAGAAAGTTACGACCCAATAAAAATGGCCAGCAGAAAGGCAAATCAGTGTCGAGAAAAGTCACTTAATTGAGTAAGTGTCATCACCGGACCATCCGCATCCGCATCCAGATCCAGATCCAGAACTCTCAGTTCACTACATATACATATATGTATGTACCTATAGAAGTGGCAGTGTGTGCTGATGGGTGTTGCGGTTGACGTCTGGTATCGCACTCCTTGTGGCAGTGGATTTGGAAAACGGGGACAGCAGACACGACACGTCAACTTGCAAATATACTGCTAAAAGGGGATAGGAATCTTACACCCAAAGAAATTGGTAATAATTCCATCTTTTCTTAGCATAAGCGATTGAAAATAGTCGAAATAGTCGAATTAAAAGTATTATAAAGGTTTGTTTCCCCTTTGTCGATTAATCCATGTACTTAAATATCTTTCTTTCGAAAGTCGTCAGAATTAAACTGACCTAGGCTAATTCAATTGGTTAGTTCAAAAGTAGCAAAATAAGTTTTAAATACACTAAGCATTTTGGAAGTTCTGCATTCAAGATGACATGCCCTGATTTTATTCTCAGTGTGCAGTTCGGTAGTGTCCAAATGACTCTGTTCTTGCTGTGTGTTGTTGTGGGTATTTTATTTCATTTTATCGTATTTTATTCCTTTCCTGGCTCGTATTTTTTTGCGCACTTTCTGTTGTTCTTGGGCGAGCTTTGTTGTGTGCTTTTGTTTTTATTTGTGTTCATAACATAAACTTTGTATTTTTATGCGGGACAAAGAGCGGGGAGCAGCAGGAGGGGAAGGCAGCAGCGGAAGAAGACAGGGGACACAGGACACAGGATTCAGGACGCAGGACCAAAACAACGACAACTGGAGAGACCAACTTGTTTGCGCTGGGAAATCAGTTAAGGACTTGGCGCACAGACTTGGCAGGACTTGAAATAATACACATATACACAAATATATTCACTGTCCCCGTTAGCGCTTGGCACTTTTTTCTGCTTTTTTTTGTTTTTGTTTTTTTTTATTCTTGTTTTAACACTTGAGTGGATTTTTGTGTTATTTTTGTACGAGTCCTGGGCGTTGATTTGGCTTTGCCAGGGGGATACGGAAGCGGCGGGACAAAGGACTCCTCATTTATTATGCGCGCCACAAATCGAAATCAACGAAGCAACTTGATTAAGATTTAACTAAGCAAACAGACTCTCATGCAGCATTCTCACACCTCCTGCGATGTGTATTTCTCTTTTTGCCGTCCGGAATTAAGTTTGCATTTCAATTTGAAATTGAAACAAGGACCGCATATGCATCCAGAGGTACGAGAGCCCACACAGACAAGTGTTATAAATTATGCAAAGTGTCAATGCACTTGCTGTTTGTCTTGCCCATCGTCCGGCACTCTTGCACAAAGCCAATTTAATATGAAGTGTAATAATTAAATGGGGGGGATACGATTCGAATCAACTCAATTATACCCAGTTAGACGGATGAATAAGTAATTTGTATTGTCAATAAATGGTAAAAGTCTTACGATGAAGATATCTACAATTATTATGGCATTTAAATGCAGAAAAAGGAAAAATATCGAATTTTCTTGTTATTTTATATTGCTTCTTTACAATCACAATCACTTTATATTGCATATATTTCCACTTCTTTATTTGGATACATTAATTTGATTGTGTTTAAGAAAACAAACAATAAGTAAGACAACATTATGGATAATGCTTTTGAAAGATCTCAGTGCAACAAAACTGCTTAATTTTATTTTTAGTGGCTGATTTCATGGCCGACATGCACCATTCAATGGGTATGTCACGTAAAAAATTATTAATTAAAGCCAAACCACAGGCAGGGAGTTTACTACATGAAGTTTGCGGTCGCCGGTAATTAATAAAATGTTCGAGGGCAAAAAGCGAGAGGGACACTCATACAGTACCATTCAATGGCCACTTTGGGGACTGATTCGGTTTTTATGGCTGGGGCATTAGCATGGGCTTTTATATAAATTTGTGGCAGAATTTTTTGGTATATGTATACATATGTCTGATGTCTCTTGGCTAAATGCATATTGTTGCAGCCGGCAAAACTGTCAACTGAACATCAATCTATTGATGGCCGGCGGGCGTTAAGCTGGCCATCAAATCCCATGGTCGCTATTAGAACGGGTCACGCTTTTGTTCAGAAGCTTAACGAGCTCAACCCTATCGATGGGGTAAAAAATAAAACCGATGACGCAGACACAAAAGAGGGTTTCAAATGCTTTAAGCGCTGCGTTTGAGCGCCAACGGAGACTCTTTCATGTGGACTCGTGAACGGATGGCAGGATGGCAGGACGCCAGGATGGACGCTGCAAGGCACAGACACGGACGAAACAGTAAAAGGATGCGCACCTCGCCCACGCACACACACACACACACACAGCCACAACCAAAAAGGGGCATTGTCCGGACATTGTTCAATCCATTTGTAAGGGAATATGGGTATGCTACTTTAAATTGAAATTTAATTAAATTTACCATACAAAGGGATTCCTTGAGCAGCGAAACTATGTGGGGGTATTGCGTTTCCACTCTAATAAAAATTAAAAAAAAACAAAATGGTGTTTGCTTATTAGTATCAAATATCCAAATGTATCTGACTTTTAACTACCCCAAAGTCCTACGATATTTAAATTTCTTTCAAAATGAGACATGTATTTCTTTTTCAAGCTCTATTTCTTGTTCAACAACTCCAACAATGCCTTTTTCTTTTATAAATAAAGACTTTAAGTTTATTGCCGTAAGAACTTTTCTTAAATAAGTAGTTCATCTGGCTCGTAACTCTTTGTTTAAAGACTAAACCTGATATATACCGAACACACAAAAACTCTTGATATAAGTTTGGTTTCACGGCGGAAATCATAAATTTTCGCACACAAAAATCTCTATTAACTGCACGGAGCAGCAAAAGTTGAAAACTTTTCCATTGGCAGCGACATCTTTGGTGTTCTTGTATTGTATAAATTTCATTAAAAAGAAAAAAAAATAAAATAAGTATGTCAGCCATGGATGCGTTTTAAAGCGTTGGTCAAAAACTTTTCCATGCCACCGCAGCTTTCAAATTCTGCGAGGCAAAATGCACGAAAGCCGGAACTGCAGTGAGGCGATAAGATACATGAACATAAATGCATATATATACAAACGAAATAAACCCGAATGTGCAACATATGGATAAGGGTATAGGTATAGGTTGTCAAAATCCCAAAGCCATTAGACAGGTCTCAACAAAAATTGCGCGGCTTTTGCATTTCAGGTGCTCCAAGGGCAAATTGAAAAGTCATGTCAAGAGTAAACAAAATATCCTGGCAGACGACAGACAAGGAACGGGAAATGGGCAGCGAATTGTCAACGCTCGGCTGACTCTCAAATTGAACGAATCCCAACAACAGGAATTTCACAAACCAATGCACTTGGCCAACAAGAAAATATAAAACAATTACGCGTTTAATATATTTTCATTTAGTCCGGCATGGCGAAGAGCTGCCAGAAAACAGCGAGGAAAATATAGGAATAAGGATAAGGGGTGTGGAAGTGCTCGTCCTTTGCTGCCTCATTTTTTACTTTTAATGAAGCGCAAGAATTTCTGTTGGATAATTTGTTAAGCGAACTTTGGCGGTCCGAAGGACGAGGCTTCTTGGCCAGAAGGCAAAAAGCCAAACGGGGCCTGCAAAACCTTAGACAATGCAACAAGGACATGCGCACACACAAACATACATCGACAGACAGCACTGAAAGTTGCGCTATAATTTGGCTTATTTCAGCTAGCAAATTTATAGACTGGAGATGCAAAATGCTGCACCGGAAGTGGCCCCAACTGCCCAGGACTACGATGTGCAGGATTAAGGACGAAGGACGCAGGGTGCAGGGCGAGGCAACAGACAGCGCAAGATAAATGACACGCAAAAGCCAAGTGGCAGATTTTCATTTTTAATTAAAACAACGGTCAGGAGAAGTTTGTGCCAGCACGCTCTTCCATAATGCATAGTAATAAACAATAAATAAAATCGTGGCCAATGGGTGTTGTCCTGTCCCTCGCCAGCATTGCACTCTCCCACTCTCTCTTGGTTTTTCCACTTACCTGTTGTAATGTTGTACATGAAAATCTCACGCAGGAGCAGCAGCTCGTCTTCCGGTGCAGCGGAAATTGCACCGAACACTTCGTTCTCCGGCCAAACTTCCCTGGGGAATACACAACAAGGGATGCGTTAGAACAAAAGCAGAAAAATATATTTCATTAAAGTTGGGAATGCAGCGGAAATTGATGTATTAAACGGGTTACCTTTACTAAAGCTTGACTAAATAAATTTAATGTTTTAAAGGAAAGTTCGCGTATTACAGTTTACTACATCTATCTATTTATTTGAATATATAGTTTTAAAGCTTTGTCATTTGCCAACATGTTCAATTGGTTTTGATTATTCGTTATTATAGGTCTTTCCATTTGCTTTGATTTCGGCTTGACTAGCAGGTTTCTAGTTTTTTGATTTATTGATCCAATCCGCAACCAAGCTTTTAGAACTTCATGTAAATGCCAATTTTCATTTAATTCTCCATTCCAAACTAATCAAAACACATAAAAGCTAGCACACTGAAAGCTGCCAGCTTAACAAAATAGTTCGCTTTAGGTAACAATTTCCCACAAAAATTAAAAAAAAAAATGTTAGCTCCAACAATAGGCCCATAGTATTATTATTATCATCCACATCCAACAAAAAGCAAAAATAGAGGCGCTTTTAGCCCGGGCAAACTGAAATTGATGCGTTTAAAATTGCGTCAGGATACACCACCCGTTGCACTTGCCCAACATTTCACATGTTGTGTGCGTCCTGCCTTCTTTCTTTCTTTCCCTTTTTTCGATGCCACACACAATATAATCCCTTCCCACTGCTGTGATGATGCAACATTGCAGGCTTTTCGCAACGTTGCCGCAGTTAATTTAATATTTGAAAGCAGCTTAATATGCAACGCACAGCAAAAACATAACGAGAAAGAGATAGAGCAGAACTTGGTTACGACACTCGAATTAGCCTAGAAATCATTTAAAATATGAAACATACTATATATTTAATAAAAGGAAAGCTTAAACATTCAATACATGTCAGCTCAACAATTCAGGAACTTTTGAAATATTTGTCATGCCATTTTAGAACACATACAACATTTTTAAATGGAAGCTCGATGCACCAAATAGTTTGAAGAAACAATTTAAGTGTACAAGCTAAAGTTTAAATTTGCAAAATTGGTTGAATTTCTAATTTAATATCATATATGCATTTGCGTATACAAAATATACAATAATTTGTATTAACTTGTTCTCTTTTACAGGCACCCAAAACTGTAAATTTTTTCTCACAGTGCTATTGAACGACCTTGTGGCAGTGAAAAGCGCGAGGTTCTTGGCCATATCAGTGGCAGGCAGGCAGTCAGTCGGTAAGGAATGTGGAGTAAGTCCCTCTAAGCGACATATTTATGCTTATTTGTGGTCGTGCTTGTAGGCGATAGTGCAACTTATGTTTCCCGCTGTCGCCCAGCCAATAAATTGACTGACATGCCCATGGCCACGCCCCCATGGATATTGTCCTGCGTCATCCATGTCGTATACGCTATGTGCTCTATGTTCCATGCCTGCAATCCTGCGGGTCTCATTTTCGGAGCTCGTTAGTTGCCACCATTGGGATAGGACAATGTGCAACAGAGCACACAGAAAACCATCCATGGGTGGGGTGGGCAGAATTTTTGGGTTTTGGATCAACATTTGCCTGCGCTCATTTAAAAGTTATGCGACAATATTTTGCGTGCAACTTTTACAGCGATGTGGCGTGGCGATAATTAGCGGTTTTTAGTGTGCCACTATGCTGGTCAGGGGCGAATATTGGTTAATTATGGACCATGAAAAATCTATGAAAGCCATCGGGCCAGCGGTTTGGGGCTTTTGGCTTTTTAGTTCGATTATATTCAATATTGTGTTGAGCTGTGCGCGCCAGCAGATAAACTATTTATTTCAATGAAAATCGTTCCTGATGCAAGAGGCAAAACATTTTTAATTACATTGAATGAAACTGGATTAATTATGAATCGATATTCTGGCCAATGCAATGGATTAAGTCGGCTCAAATTCCAGGTGTTTTTATCAAAAACTCTGTGATTAAATTTATAATATGGCATAATGAACTGTTTGAAATTTTCCAAAGCAGCATACAATTTTAATTTCGAGTACTAGCAGAGAGAAGAAATGTCCCCTGATGGACAATTAAAAATGGATAGCATGACTATTAGATTAAAATGAAAACATTTTTAGACCAAAACAATTTGAATTTGAATAAATACGTTTAATAAAAATTTGTTTAATTTTATTTACAGCTTGTTATTATTATTCAGACAGTATTTTATTGAATATATGTTAAGTGATCTTTGAAACTCTAAATCAGTTATTTTCACCACTAAACACTAAGAGTTTGGACACCAACTTAAAAGCTGAAAATACTCTTTATTTCCAGTCAACAAAATCAACAAGAAATGTGCAAAGGCGAAATAAAAGGCGAAAGCGAAGCTTGCCGTTGCTATGCTAAATAAGCGCATCAGCAGACGCTTAAATAAGCTTAGTTAAAAGGCGGCCAAAGTGGGCGGGGCAGCGTGGATGGAGAGAGAGAGGAGGTGGGATGGAGGGGGGATTCTGAAAGTTGCAGCCAAAGTGAAGTTTGAATAAACATTTTGCGCATTTACTTCACTTAAAAGTTTGCTTTTTTCCAAGCACACATTCCTGGGCACCCATTAAGCCAACGCCGGCGAAAGCCAAAGCAGCCGGAGCAGGAAAACCCAGAAAAGCTACACATTTTTCCTCTTTTGCCTCTCGCTCAACTTAAATGAAAAAACCCCTAATAGTGTGACTTGGCAAGTATTTAAAAATTCTGGACAGACACACACTCACACACCCCGGCACACACATCATCCTCAATGCACTTACACACATGCCACACCAGACCCAAATTACGAATGTCTGCATGTCGGGCCCACAAACTCCAGTTTGTTTTCAATATTTTGCTTACCCAAAAGCGTCCTCATGGCCAAGAGTGAAAAGAGAAACAGAGGCATCTAAAATGTATAATATACCCTCATGCTTGGCATTCTCAATGGATACGACATCATATATGTAGTTAAAGATTAATAAACTGGCGCTATGACACACTAGTATAATTTTTAGAAAATTATAAATAGGCTATTGGAAGTAACAAAATGGTAGCTGTATTCGAATCAATCTAAAACATTCCAAAAGATTGTAGAAATATTAACTTTAATAAGTTTCTATACAAAACTTTTTACGTTAAAGGTAATAAACAAACTTATCTAAGATCTAGCATTCTTTGATATGAAGCAAAAATAAATCCAATTAGTGGGACTCCTTTGCAGAGTATGCGATATAAAGTGAGTGGCAAAAAGACCTAGGCAACGGGGCACAAAAAAGTTCCAGACAATGCCCAGACAAAGGAGTGGGTTCCCGTGGGGGCGTGGTCCGGGGCGTGGGCAGTGGGCGGTAGGCGGTGGATGCAAGCTTCCGTAGTGCTCTATATGCATATCGCATTTTAATTTATTAGCACAAAAAGCGTCTAGACCTTTTTAAGCTGCCACTGCAGCAGCCGAGTGGCACAGCAAAAATTGTATTCATTTTAATGCAACAATTTTCGTTGGGAACAATTAAAATGTACATAAATTTCGAGAAAGCCTCTACAAACACACACACACACAGTATGGAGCCATCTCACTGGCAACACTTTCCTCGAATATATCCAATCAATTTGCACAGAGCGAAGAGTAGGAGCTGGAGCCTCCAGCATCTCGGTCTCCTCCTATTTGCAGATGCCATCGATTGGATTCCTTTGAGACACGGCTCCTCCGACCAGAACCAACAGGCAGGCAGGCAGGCAGCAGGTGGAAAATTTTAATGAGGTTGTAATTAAATGACTTGGAAATATTTAAGCCACGTTTTCGATTGCTCTGGCACAGCACAACCGACCAGCCTTTGACACCCGGCGACATCTGCTGATGTTTCTGTGAGGGTGCTGTCGGCACGGCCCTATTTAAATGTTGACGCGAAAAAGATAAATTATTTTCACGCAATTTTCCCCGAGCAAACAATAAACATTTCTTGAGCGCGTCTTCAATGGGCTTTACATAATTGAGCGGGCAATTAAATTGAAAGGCGCAGAGGAGGTCCTCTGACCTGGATCCATCCACCAGCCACCAACCTCACCTTGCCAACTCTGCGGTTTGTTGACTGAAAAATTGCAGGCGGCTGGGACAAAAAACCGCGCACCGAGAAATTGTCTGTGCGAAATGCACAGGACAGCGCAAGGACTCTTCTTATTATCTGTGGGGGCAAAAAGGGAAGAGCAGGGAGCAGGAACAAGGAATTCCGGGCACTGCCATTATCTGTAGTTACCGGGGTGCCAGCGTGCTCTGCCTTAACAATAAATAAAAACTATTTAATTTAAGAGCAACGCAGGGCAGCGAAAGGCATCGTGCAAGAGCGCAGAGAAAGGATATGAAAAATAAACAGGATGAAAATAAAATTCGATAAATGCCAGTGAAGTTGCATTAAAGGACACAGGACGACCAAGCGAATTTTTTTTCTTTTTGCCCATTTTTGACTAGAGTTAATTTATTATGCGAATTGCTTTCGTACCTTTTTCTTGGCTCGGTCAATGTCAAGTTATTAAAAAGCGGGATTTACTAAGGCATTACGTCTGGAGCCCTAGCAACCGGGATATCATTTTCAACTCACCTGGCGGCACGAAGAAGGGCGATGGCCTGGTCCAGTTTCTCGGAACGGAGCAGTTTATTTATGCGAATCATGCAATCCTCGCTGAAAGTGGGGAAAGACCAAGAAACATAATAAGGACACGTTGTGCCACTGGAAATCGAACTGGTAATAATAGGTTCAGTTCAGGGGGTCAGATGGGGTACAAGGAAGGAAAAATGGAAGGAAGGAATAAAAATAGTTGCAACTAACTCACCGCTGATCATCAATGGATTTCTCGGATGCCGCATCGAAGGGCATGGGTTGCTCATCCTCCGGCATTTCCAATTCCGTCGATAGTAGGCTGCACACTTCCGTTGCCAGTTCAGCCCATTTGCTCGACAATTCTTCCTGCAATTATGCATTAATAAATTATTTATGATTCGACATTGTTTGCAATTGGATAATCAAAGAGGGAAATTAGTCGTTACGTAAATATCGGAGCAGCAGAATTAATTATACCACAGGCAGTGGTAATTATAAACCAATATCTAATAATCCTTGTCAGCCATTTGGTAGTGACAGAAAAAAAAACCAAATACAAAGTGAGCATTTAAATGAAACTTAAAAATGTGTTGGTAATAAAATGGCTATAAAATGATTTTCTATAATTAGAACTCGATTTTTTAAAATCGCTGTCAGGCATATTGTTTATGTTTGATCACTTACAAAGAATAACTTAATATTTTAGAGAACGAAAAAGCAGTTTAGTTATATCCATACAGAATTTACATTACAGTTTCTATGATTTCAATTAAATTATTTAAAGTTTAAAGACTGGCAACAGCTATGAATTGTAATTTGCTGCTTGCAAAAAAAGAAACACATTTAAACCATTGTTCTCTCATTTTTTGCCCATTTACGACCTGTTAACAATGCATATTAATTGTAAATCAATGGTCGATGTCCGCCTAAATACAAGGACGTGGATTACGGCAAAGTTTTTATTTTCATTTATTTTTCAAATCAATTTAATAAGTAAAAAAAATATATAATTTCAAAAAGGATTGATACATTAAATAAAAATCGCACTATTTTTAGATTCTTTTAAAAAGCAATTTAAACAAAAATATAATATTTAATGGATATGCATTTGAATCTTTTATGACATTTTATAAGTATCGAAAAACTTGATAAATTGTTGAGGAGATCACACTTCTTGACTATCATCATAATTTTATATAAATTCATTTAATTTATGCTTATTTTACACGTTACACAATTGAATCTTTTTTGTTTATCGCACGCTTAACTTTTTCAAGCCAAAAGGGGAGGAACATGCAAATATTTGTTTCCTCATGGCGATTGTCATGTTTTTCGCTCGGCGGCAAGGACAAATATTTATAAATTAATTGTTGAAAAATTGATGCGCTGAACGCGTGTGCGTGGCCCAAAAACAATAGCACAGCTACGCGACCGCAGCTATACAAATAAATATGTCAGAAATTAACACAATTGAAGGTTGTTGCAAAAAAAAAAATAAAATTAATCTTGTTCACGTCAGCTACGGCCTTCGTGTAAAAATTCCCATATCCTTGCCCTACGTGCACTTCCCGACCAAAAGGACCAAATCGCAGGCCACAAAAATGGCCAGCCCTCGCAGTATGCAGTTGCAAACTGTTGTGGAAAACTCCAGAGGCCAGTTTCCACTGCCCGGAAATCACGCTCAGTGGTGCGTCGTTTTCCCAACGCAACAAAGTGTGCAAAAACAAAAGATGGTTAGGAATACAATGTGCTCTGGGTGCCCAGGAAAATATGCGACTTTAAGATACTCTTACAAAGTTTGGTCTGCTTACTTTAGCAAATATTGGAATTCCATTAAGAGAAATGAGACTATGGTGTGTAGTACCTAACCTAATAGTTCTTAAAATCTGTCAATGGTATTGATAATGATAATTTTTAAGGACAATAGTAATAAAACCAATTACAGTCTTCCAACCTTTATCCCATCGTAAGTTGAAAAAATAACAAGAACTAAACGCAGAACTGAGCTTTTTGAAAAGGGTCAAAGCGGCGGAAAAAGTACGGAAACCTGGTGGACCGACTGGCGAAAGTTTTCCACATTTTCCGCGAGTGAGAGAATGAAGTAGTTTGCGGGTGCGTTAACTAAGGTCGCATGCAATTGTGCACCATGAAAATAATACGCACACACGAAGTAGAAAATACACAAAAGCCGCAGTCGTTAAAATTGAATGAAATAGAATCGTTGCTGGGACAAGCTTCTATACATTTTCTGTACTTTCTTTTTTTCCATATTTTCAGTCAATTAAATTTCACGATCAAGCACATAAATCTTCAACGGTCAGAGCATAGACGACAATTGTTTTTTGTGTATGGTCCTTTTCTTTGCCTCTGTTTGCAATTCGTTTTAAATTTTATTGGCAATTTAGGGTGTATTTTATGGCCTGCACAGCGGGTGCTGACCAGCAGGCTTAAATAAAGTTATTTAATGCGGCCATTTATTTATAAAACATTAAACAGAGTCTATATAAAGGGCAGATTGATGTTGACTTCCAACAGGAAATTCAGGAAAATGCTCGTAATTATTTTTAAATTAAAGCTTAGTTACTCGAAAATCAAAACTTAACCTTTCCCCCTTGTGCGTGAAAAACTTCAACTGACTACTTTATTTTATTTTTCATCTGGGTCTTACCTCAGTGGGCTGTGGTGCAGCTGGTGGCTTGGACTTGGTCGCCGCCTGCTTCTTCTTTCGGGAGGCGCCACCACCTCGCTTCTTGTCCTGCACCACCACTGAGTCCTGGCAGAAGCGCTCCATCATTTTAATGAAAACGTTGGCCGTTTCCACCACATCGCGCAGGAAAACCCTGTGGAGTTGGAGTGCAGAGGTTAGTTAACGAAATGAATATATATTGTAATTAAATTCTTTATTATATGTGTGCACACGTATCCAAATTGAATTTTGTTGTATGTTGGCCCCGTATCTATTTGAAAAATGCATGCCACATTGCTTCAATTCAATTAAATGTGACAAATACTTAATTTTTTTAACTCAATTTCATTGGGGTTGAATTCAATTTATAAATAAATATTTATGTTCATGCCACACACTGAGTAATTAATAAATTTTGGGGTTACCATAAGGTGGGAAAACCAGCAGTTAAATGGTTTGGCACACTCATATTTTAGTTTTAATAGATGCTCAACACAGTTTGAACATTTTTAGATATTTGATAAATTTATATCATTTATGTTGCAATTTATAAATCTAATACAGTAAATTTAAATTGATTGATAAATATCCAAAACAAATGAACGCATTCATTGCTCTAAAATATTTTCATTTGAAATGTATGCATTAGAAATGAAATAAATTCATTGACAGTCATTCTTATGCTTTTATGAGAATGTTCGTAGGAATAAATCAAAGACCAACATCAATAACCTTTCGACCGGCCCAAAAATACTTATTGAATATCATCGACTACATTAAAAAGGGCCAAAAGCTGCCCCGCCCAATGCCATTCGGCCCACTCATCGGCCAGGACGAAACGTTCCCCGCCATGACTGACTAACTAACCCAACTCGATTTTGGGCTGATTGATGATGTGGCGTTGCCTTTTCTGTCGAAGCCGATGACGCCTCCAATTAGCAAATTACCCTCAAAATGTGAAAAGCCAGCCAACAACAAAAAAAAGGGAAACGCGGCAAAAGACAGCCGCCAAACTGCCAAAATCAGCTGTCCGCTTTGTTTTTAGGCAACCCGTACCCAAAAAATAAAAGCCAACGTCATTGTGCACGTCAATTTGTTAAAATGATTGATTGCCATTTGAATAATGAAAATCGCGCGAAAAGGACAATTCCAAACAGGAAGTGTATGCAAAGTAGGCGGGCCACAATAGAAAGCAGATTTGCTAGCCAATAATAAGAATGCACGGCGATTGATATTGAAAGGTATATTTCTGAATTTTATTGTATGAGATTACCTATATGGAAATGGAAATACACTTTGACATATTTAGATATATAGTCGAGGAACCGGACTATAAAGTTCTCTTTTGTTTTCTAGCGTGAAAGGAATGCATATTAAAGTTCTTCAGCGTTCACCACTCTAATTGCCAGATCCCAGGTCCATAAAATTGGCAACATTGCGTTGGCGATGAAAATGGTGAAGTGTTCCCAAAAAGGTCACAGCGTTGCCGCCCAAAAATGTATTCATTGCGAATTTTAATGCCCCACAGGAGCCTCGCTGCAGGAGCATCCAGCATCATCGACGTTTTCGAATGCGGTCAATGTGCCACAACGCAGCTGGCGAGCTGATCATGGGAGCCGGCAAACGGGAGTCCGGGAGTCGGGAGCCGGCGACCGGGGAAATGAATTTGTAATGAAAGTGGTTATCCGGCATTCAGTGACCCGCCGGATTCCTGCAGGAATTGACGGCGTAAACGGATAGACATTAAGCGAAATTAAACAGGCAAATAATTCAAAAGCACGCGTAGTTCTGCGAGGTACAATAAAAATCAAAAGGATGTTTCAGCGAAGTCAATACTCATGGACCACACAGTAGGTTCCTTTCCTAGTTGATATGTGCCAAACATCTCATAGTGGTTTTAAAAGCTGAAGTCATTAGATAAGTTGTACGTATCAATATGTTTGTTGTGTTTCTTTTTTACGATATATTAAAAATCATCCTTGGTATATAATTTTATTGTAATGGGTAGAATATGATAGTAGACCAATCAAATCCTATACTTTGGCCCTGACAATGCAACCCGAGTTGCTCTACGCAATTAGGAGTCCAATAAATTACACGTCTATAATGGAGCTAAACAAGCAAGTTTCAACAGCCGCATAAAGCAGCCGATGAATAGAAACCAGTTAGCAATCACCAGCCAATTCCAAGATATTTGGCCATTTGTATTGATCAAGAACTGTCAGCAGTGACCACAACTGACAGCAGGACGAATCCAAGGGGGCACTGGCAATTGATGATAAAGGCGCTCAGTTGACTGCAAGGATTGGGATTGGGAATGGGATGGTGATGGGGATTGGGATTGGGCAGGGAGTGCGGTGTCGTGTGGTGTGGTGCACGTGGATTTGAAATTTGAGTGGTGCTATGTGTTCGCCCATGTCCCCCTATTCCGTATTCCGTATCCAGATCGAAGCTTCTGTCCTGTTTGCGGGTAGCGTGTGGTGCGCATTTGATGATAACTGAAATGTGAAATGAATCAAGCGCAGCCACGATGACGGCCATGTTACCGCAAAGATGTCCGTGGTGGCCGCATTAATAGCAGGCGAGGTGCAAAAACTACTGGTAGCTGCGAACTGTGATGGCTGTGACTACTAACTAGGGTTGCCAATTCAGCTAATAAGGGACCCAATAAATATTTCAATTATATAAATCATAGGTAAGTCTACAAATCGAATGGATCCAAATGTCAAAGGACCAGCGGATCTAATAATATTCCTATTGGTCAGGTCAATGGGGTAATAGAGAATGATCCAATAGAATAGAAACTACACATTAAGGCAAATAAACATTTGACTACATTTTTTAGAATTTATAAAGATTTATAAGCATGGGTACTATGAAGCCTACATTTGGCTTCTTTCTCATCAGACATTTTAGCAACACTGCCATTGGCGGAAGAAGATGGTGGTGGTGGTAGTGGTGGTACTGCTGCTGCAGATACGGATGCGGATGTGGATGTGGATGCTGGTGCCACCTGACCACAACGCCAAGTAACCGCAGCGAATAGGCGGGTGGGCGGTTTGATAGTTGCACAACATCTTTCATGCCACAAACCATTTTACAAGCGGATCCAAATCGATTGCCCACCCACACCGCCCTAATGATGCGCAGGTGCAAATCGAGTCAACCCCACCCATTTATTTCCACTCCTATTTACATTCTACACTGACAGAAAAAGATTAAACTTAAAAATTTGTATTTAACAAATAGATTTTTATCATTATTGTGATTATGTAAATAAAGATAATATTATACACTCTAGAAGGAACTTCTTAATTGAAAAGGATCTATAAGGATTTTCGACTATCCCCTTTTGTTTCTCTGCACACATACTCAATCTCAAGCACATGTGACCAGGAAGCCTGGCAGCAGGACAAAGATAAATCGTTAATAAATTATTTATAATTAATTTGTATGCACGCGGTTTTGTAACTTCTGGCTACCTTCGCCTGTGCCGCTCTTGTTGTTGCGCCTGATTTGATATTCGCGTTTACGCTGATTAAATGGACGCCAACAGCCGCAAAATGCCAGGGAAAATGGGATGAAGAAGTTCAAGCAGCAGCAGGTTGAGCATACAGAATTAATTAGAACACTTGGGTGTTTTTGGGGCTGGTCAGAGCTCACAAGTACTCTGGGCTCAGGGGTTGGGGATAGGGGATCGGAGAACAGGAAGATGGGGATTGTCTTCCCGCCGAGCCTGAGCGCATGTTGAATAAATGATAAAATGTAATTGCGCCCAAAACACCCACAGACGGACCGACTATTTGGGGGCCAGTTGTTTCCGTTCTTGTTGTTGGCATAAGACGTTTATAATGAAAATATTATTAATTATGACAGCCACAACAACAATGACTGATGAGGCGTCAATTGCAGCTCAACGCTAGTGTTGCCGTTCTGGTCATTTTGTATATACTTTGTGCCACTTAACTGCCAGATTTGCTCAAAAAAATTATTCGATTACCACTTTTTTCTTAATTTTTTACACTTCAAACGAAATGTGTATTCTATGTACACAAATTTTCCATCTATTATATGAATGAATAATTTGTATGGTTTTAGTTTGGTAGATTTTCACATCTTAGTTGCATAAGTCGAGGCAGCACTACTCAGATCCTGCAAATCGGCGGTAAACTGGGTGGCATTAATCTGCGAGATAGCGGATACGTGGCAGCCTGGCGGGGTCATAAATTATTCATCTTGACACCAAAAAATCTTTAATCTGTCAGACACTCAAAACACTGATTGCAGTTCAAAAGGCAGCGAAATTTACATGATTGCCAATTGGCCTGCCTAATTGAAAGCTGTTCAACTTAATGTTTAATCGATGAAATTGTATAAACCAACTATTTTCAACTGGCTCCGCATTAATCATGCTCCAATTAAGCCACACAGTTGCTGGCCCAGCAACAACCCACAGCTGCAGCTACACGCGAGTTGAGTAAATGTATCTGTATCTGCGTATTGTATCTGGCATCGCAACGAGTTTCCTGAACCAAGCCATCTCTCCCCGTCGAATCTCTGTCAATTTCATGTTTGCGCGCTAAATTAATTTAGTCAAAGCTTTGAAATTGCCAGTGCCCCAACCAACAGACTCTGCTCAGACCGACTAACTAGGACCAATCCAACTGGCTGATGTGATGCGTTGATAGTCGACAGTAAAACCCAACAGGCACACAACAATTTGTTTATCTGTTTATGTGTCATCAGATACAGTGGAACGTACTATGATTCGATTATGATACTTAAAGTACTATGCTAGCTGCTGAAAAAATATATATATATTTATACTTTTATTTATTGCCTTTTAAAGCGTCTGGTAATTAGTTGAATCGGGTTGAAAACATATGTACAGCTTAAGGGATTATGTTTGTTTATGTAGAATACCATATTTTTGTACGTTAATCAAAATTTAAAATGCCATTATCTAACACTTCAGTAAAGAAAACAACAAACCAAAGAATATAAAAACATCTGCTGGTTGCAAAGGTATTTAAAATGACACATAATAATGAAATATAAACAATAATTTTAAGCGCTGGAGACAAGGTTTGCTTTTTGGTTATTTCGATTTTTTATTCACAAATAAATTTGGATACCAACATAGAATTTATTTAATAATAGGGAATATACTTGATTTATTTTTCCAGCAAAGCACCTTAAGTCTATTAAAAATTCCAAGAATTTCAAAAATTTCATAGAGATAACGATCATGAAATATTCTTTGCGAAATTTAATATAATTAAAGTGAATTCTGAGCTTAAAGAAATGTGTACTGAAAACTTTTGTAGAAAAGGTTCTTATATCTTAGAGATAGATAATTAAATTAAATGCAGACCGACAGGCTAGGAAACTTTTCCGACCCATGGTATCTTTTTGCCACTGTCACGGAGTCTGTGACACAGAAATAAATTTTCAGGCATTTATTGCAGGTATCACTCGACACAGAGCACTCGGAGTCGAGTTTGTTTGACAGGCGAATTTGTGCAGCCATTTAGAAATATTCAAGTGAGTCTAACTCTTCATGTTCAGGACTAAAAAATCGCAATTATATAAATGGATTGCGCAGTGGGATTCATTTATAAAGGGTTTTCCAATGCATATGCAAGCACCGAGAAATGCAAAAGTACCATTATATTCTTTGGTCCCTAACCAATTGCTGGAAATAAATACGTGTATATCATGTTTATTCTGTGTCAATGAACTCAATCTGCCAGATGAACTCGATCAAATGTAGGTAATGAGTTTAAAGCACTCTACACCTGCGAGTAAATCCAGAAAATCGTGCTGAATCTGTTGGAGCTGCACTATATTCAATGTTCTGCAGCGATTTATCAAGTAGCCGCACTGTGGCGCACGTTTCGATTGAAATAATCTCGATTCAGCTATCGTGCGGAGTACGCAGTGTTAACTCGGCAATTAGGATGCAGCCAAGGTGCACGATTTGCCCTCAAATAAAAACACTGAAAAACATGGTTTGGCTTGTGGGAAATGGCATAATTTTTATGCCAGGGCACGCATACAGCACATGCTTGTAAAATCAATTAAGCTTTTAGCCAACTCCCATCGCCGCCTCGTGAGGAATGTGCAACTAGTTCATTTGGGGATGCCGGCTTTTGGGGGAACACACGCGCTTATAAGCAAACCACATTCACTGAACTCTATTTGGGGATAGTGATGTCCACTCAAGGACAGCTAAAAATGGCCAAAAAACTGTAACTTTCTATAATTACTTGCAAGTAAATAAATCAAAAAGCTGGCTTATTTGGAAATAGGTCATAAAGTATAAAGAAACATTATTAAAACTGTATTCAAATGCAATTGATAGCCATTGAAATATACTACTGACTTTTTAAGACCCACTAGATAAGTCTAGAAACTTGGCTATCACACTTCCCAATTAAAATGAACACAATTAAGTATATCTTATGGCGTCATTTAAATTCCCACTGAAAGTGCAGTAAAACCAAGTGCAGGAAACCACCAGTTTGCCAGCACTAATGGTGAGCTTTGGCGACCCAGCAGACATCTGTGCAAATAGCCGAGCAAACAGAGCAGGACTCAAGACAAAGGCATGCCGCCAAGACAAACAATGCCTGATTGTCGGGGCGAGAGATGCTGGTAGAAGCAGCGATATCCTGACAGCCTGCAGTGCATATTTCGGTGGGGGGCAGTGCCACTACATCGAGTGCTCGTAGTAATCCCATTAGAGGATGTGTGTTTGGCTTGCTTATTTCCAGATGCCACGGGGTCATGGCCGTTATCTATCAGAAATGCAGCCAGGCCGGTAGATGGTTTCCAAATTCAGTTCGTGATGAGTATGGTAGTGGGTATTTGGTAGTGGGTACGAGGGTTTTACCATGGCCGGAAGGGCAAGTTATTTTCAATCGGAATGTGTGTGCATAGTTGGAATGGTTATTCGCTCGGGTACTCACTTTGTGCTGTGCGCCTCATTGTAGTTCATTAACAAATGCAGCACCGTCTCCCGATACTCCAGGACATAGCACACGTTGTTCAATAACATATCGAAAAGGGCTCGCGCGTTGTTGTCATCCTTTAGCTTCTGCAGTGCCAGCAGGCTTTGGAGCAATTCCCGGAATGTCTTTAATTAAAAAATTGGTAAGCATTAACTTGACAGACGTTGGAGCTCTTGATTGCAAAGTGGCGAGACAGGGTCCAGAGATGCTGTGTGGTGCATTGTAATGAGCTTGACGAACTGACTGCCACAAGGTGACTCAGCACACATGTGTGCAATTATAAACGCCCTTCATTACTTGTGGCCAATCCCAATATCCTTGGTGTGAACGGGGAATCAGTTGGGCTTTGACCTAAGTGTTTGTGTCTGGTTGATGGTAATGAAGCTGTTAGTTTCCGACTATCTTTAATACCGAATAATATGCTTCTTGCCACTATGATTCCCACTTTTGATCTATCTAATTGGTGTGGACTTAACCTTTTATCTTCAAAAGAAAGATCAAGGAAACCTTTTGTGCCAGACATTTCTGGCTAATCCCCGGCAAAGCTCGCTGTTAATTTGAAGTTTCCCCATCATTCCGGCGAGCTTAAAGGATGCATGGAGCTTGGCTTGAGTACTGGGAGCCCAGTGCCAAGAGCCAGGCACCCAGCTTAATCCAAGGCAATCGTCGAGCGGCATAAGAGTGCCCCCAAAAGTGCACTTACAGCGCCAAAGCAAACAACAACAGACCCGCACACACACTGTACGCCCGGCTTAGGTGGCCACCGGGATCAGGATGCAAGGATGGGGCAGGACCTGGAGCTGGAACGGAGGAGACTTACCAAAAGCGCTACATGCAGTCGCTTGGCCCAGAGACGCGCCTGTTTCTTGTCGCTCACAATCATGTCCATGTCATGTTGCATGCGCGTCAGGACCCAGTGGAAGCATTGCACGCTCAACGATTCGCTGCGAATGAAATGGAAAAAGGCAACAGAGTTACATAACACTCGTGTACACAGCCAAAAAATAAAATAAAATATAACTATTTAAATAAACTAGTGTAACACTAAAGAGCTTTATAGTAATGATGACTGCAATTCAAGGCTATCTTTCGCGCCTAGTAACTATCCCCACAATTTGTTTTCAGTGCACATGGCATCGTGTATGGTGTGAATCGTTGTGTTTGAGTGCATATTTAAATAGTAGAATTCTGCATTAAAGTTGGCCCAAGTTGGCAGCATGGAGCAGCAAAACAGGTAAGCAGCTTGCCGTCTGCCACTTGCAACTGCCAGAGCGAAAAACTCATTAACAAAATTAATTTTTAAGTAGCGCTAGAATTGAGCGCCAGCCAGCCTAAGTTTTGCTTGTCCTTTCCACCCCCCAAGGATGCGGGGACCACTGGGCGTTGACATGCCGCACGTCTCCCAGTGGCCACCCACCGCTCAACCACGCCCCACTAAGCCGCCCACTTCCGGTGGCTGCAGCATTTGCCTGCAACTTGGGCGAAATTAGTAGCGCAACGTCGGCGGCAACCACCATTAAAGTTCTGCGACAACGTCGAGAGCATTTGAAGAGGCATTAAAAACAAATTAATTACAGATGTGCGGCAGCAGCAGCAATAGGAACCTAAATAAATAAATTATAAAATCAATAAAAGTGCAATGAACAGCAGCACGATAATGTGGCAAAGGGAACAAACGGAAAAACACTGATTGATGCACAAACTTTTTACAAGAAACTGTGCAAAGCAAATAAACTAATTGAGATTTGGGCTTCAACTGGCTGCACTCATGCAAAATGGTTTAAAAAATTTATGTTTCAAGTGGCAAAAACAAGCTAAACAATGGATTCAAAAATATTTTTCCAATTAATATTTGTAATTGTATTAAAATATCATTTGCATATCCTGACCACACTTGGAAATCAATAACCTATATGGTTATCCATTTTCAAAAGTTTAATAAGTTTCTTAGTGCTCAATTTTATGATTTCATCAATCATATTTGTGCCTTATAGAGGCGATCCTTGTCCTTTGCAAATTTCTGATCATTCGCAGACTTCAGCGATTGATTTCTGTATCAATGCTGTGTACGTGTACTCGCATAAACAAAATGACAAACTCAATTTCACTTTTTTTCGGGCTGCTGGCTGCTGGAAAACTTTGCCCATCGGAAAGCCCATACATTACAGCAATGCCATGCTTTATATAGTGCAAAATCAGTAGAAAATGGCAGACGATAAAGAAAGTTCAGGGCGTTGCGGAGGCAGCGTCAAATTGCATTTGAGGAAATAAACAGAAAGTTTTATGGTCGGCGAGTATATATATTGTACATAGGATGCTTACTATATATAAGTGCAAAAATGAGACGAAAAACTCTGATAAAGGGCGGAGGGACATTGCTGAAAATGAATAAGGGAGCAGGAGCCGCAGTTCCAGGAGGCGGGAGCTCCACTAGAAGAACCAAGCAACTTAGAATAGTGCGAGGGAGTCGTCGCCAAGCGGCGGAAAAGGGGAAAAAAGGGTAGGGTCTGGGAAAACTTTGCGCCAACGGAATGACAACATTTTTGCAAAGCTTCATTGTTGTCATTCAGAAACTAATTTGAAAGTAACCAAAACAATTTTAAAGAAATTTCCCACCACACAGCCAGCGAAAGAGACTAAAACGGAGCAGGAGCCGGATCCGCATCCGGAGGAGGAGCAACGTCAGCCGGATGACAGCATAAAGAACGCAAAATTTTATTAACAGCATGCTGGACAAGAATGAAAGCAACAACACAACGCCAGAAATACCGACATGGGGGGACATATACTTGTACACTGAACAACAGAGCTTCCTGGAAAAGTATATTATCAAATTAATATAAAAATGTTATTTTATCGTAATTAAAATGTTCTACTACAAATACCCCCTGTTTCCTAACTTCTTTTATGGGTATAAAACGATTATAATATGTATCATATATGGTCTTCACTTCATAACTATTTTATTTCTAGTGTCTAAAAATCACGATATCAGAATAGTTCCTTTGACAACTTTGGCTAAGAACTTTATGGAGGAGTGCAACTTGCAGTGGCTGTAAAGTGGTCAAGTTTGGTGGGTCAACAATTGGCGTCATGACTTTGATTTGTACATGTGCTTGTTGTCCCCCCGCCAAAAACTAATGCAATAAAACTCTAGTGACGAAACGCTGATGTCAGGCCACCAAGGAATGACACACAAATTGTGTGGTGACCGCAGTAAAAATTCTTGCGGGAAATGCTGGGAAAATGCTTTAGATTTCCCATTGACACTCTGCTTAAACATTTTCGGGCAAAGTGCTAAGAGCAAAATGGAAATTGTCATCACACTAAAGTTTATTTGCTGCGCACTTTCCCCTTTTCTTGTAAATAAAAAAAAGAGGAAAAAGAATAACAACAAATGGAAACCATTGAAAATACCCCTTATAAGCGGTCTCTACTTTTCACACTTCAACAGCTCAGATGATGGATTGTCCTTTCGACAGATAAACAAGTATTCGCAGCTTATTTGCTGTCGAAAACATTTCAACGAAATCAATTTTAAGTTTATCGCAAGCGCTTGCAGTACGAGTAGAGGCTATAAACAAATAAAAGAAAATTGAATTTTAAAGTTGTGGTTACTTTAGAGAAACTACTAGAATCTAGCAGAGTCTAGTTAAACTCGAAAATCCTACTGCCAATTGCAGTTCGATGCAGTGTTAACTTTCTTACATGTGAATAAATAGTTTACACTAGTTTGCAATTAATTTAAATGGCAAGGCACTTGTTGAACTTCTCAGTTTCTCCTGCACAGCTGCTGCGTTTTAAATTTCAGCAGCAGTGTGTTGTCCTCTTTGAGGAAAAATGTTCAAATTGGGAGTGGCCACCGAAATAAAAGTTTAGGGGAATTTCCTTCATCTGAAGAGTGTTGCGAAGTAATTTGATTAAAAGCCTTGATGGAGGCGGTTTGGCAGTGTAGTTTGTGCGCCGGAGATTTGCATATCTGCTGACTTGGCCGGAGGACGAGGTCAGCGCTTCATGGAGCCACTGAAAGTAGAGCTCATTCATCAGCATCATCATCACCATCAGCATATCACTTGTGAAAACTCGTCTGTGTATCCTTTGAAACTTGGAGGCAATTCATTTGAACACGTTAGGCGGCATCCAGTTGATTATCTGGGGCAAGTCTCACAATTTCCAGAAATCTCTTACGCAATGACATTGCCAAACGGAAATCATATGTCAGTGATGCCAAAGATGATGATGCTTAAGTGTACTTAATATAATATATTAAAATATTAGTTTAGGAAACGCTTATATAGTGTAACATGTTCGTTAAAATACCATTACAAAATCGTGTGACTTAAATAGTTTATAAATGTACCCAGTTCGATTGCAAGTGCCAGCACTTGAATGCCACTCACCTGACTAACTGCAATTGTAGACCACTCAAACGATTGAACTCCATGAAAAATCGTATGGCCCACAATAGATAGGAGTCATCGTGACTCGACGATCCGGCGTTGCGTTCCAGCACCCGACGCACCTGCCTCACCAGCGTGTTGTAAGCGGAGCGCAGTACCTCGATGCAGTACTCGCGCAGGCACAATCTGCAAAAGCCAGGAAAAGTACGAAAAAGTGTGAGAGGGGGATCCAAAAGCTAAAATGTTCAAGACTGGGTGGGTGGGTGAAAGGATGGGCAAAAGACATGAAAAATGGTTATACCACAATAATATTGATTGAAAGCGAACGCCCTCTATCAGTTTATATAACAAATGCGGACTCTGCAACGGCATTTGGCAGCGCTGATGCAATAAATTTCGCCTGGCCAATTTATTTGTGCAAAGCTGGCTAAAAGATGCACCCAACCAGCCAGCCAACCAACCAGGCAACCAGCCATCCAGGCTACCAGCCAAGCGGCCCACCCATACCCAATCCTGTCGAGCGTGGAGCAATCTCTGCCAGCAGGCGAAACACAAATCCAACGCATCGATGCCGACGCGGATTAATTTATGCCAAAATGGAGGCAAAACTGAACAAAAAATGGCCAGGCCCCTTAGTCGGCTTATTGCAGCATGCACTTGTGGTTGGCTAACAAATTGTTGGGGAGCACGGGGCTCCAGCTTCAGCACGTGACATTGATGAACTTTCGCCTTTTCAGACTACGTGCCTTGCTCCTCTGACTTTGGCCATTCGTTTGCGGTCGGAATGGGACATTCGGAGTTGTCTAATCACGGCCACCGGCGGCGCCCCGGTCACATTTGTTCTGCTCCATCAATTTATGGGCGCCTAAAGATTTGGCCAACCAACCGACTATGTGGCTAAACATAAACCAGGCCAAGCACTGGCCGACTAACAAGCAAAAATGTTTGCCAGCCAGTTCCAAATCGCAGCAGCGGATAAAAACCTTTTGAGGATTTTACTTGAAAATTGCATGCCTCGTCGGCCAGAGATCCCAAAGTCGATGCCGATGGCAATGGCGATGCAGAAAATGCCGATGGCGCCGCCAAGTTGCTGCTGCAGTTTTATCTCGGCTCCGCTTTTTATGCCCCATGCCACAAATTGAGGAAGAAACCAGAACTTCCCAGGCGAACTACAAATGCTCTAGGCTTGGGGAAGAGATGTCGGATACGAAGTTCAATTCGTGACTATCAATCATTGTTATAAGTGGTACAGACTTAAGCATAACGTGGCTAACACAACATTTATGCATTAAAGGTCTTATTTTCGACTAAAATAGTTGGAATATTGTTGGACATTCTCCCACCAACTAGGGTATATATTTTTGTGACCAAAAAGAAAACCGGAACCGAATGCATTTATTGTAACTGTTGAAGAAGGCCAGGATAGCGGAAACCCGAGAATCTTGGCCTGCGGGCGTGGTGGCATATCCTTTAAGTAGTTTGTTGGTTAGCGGAGAAGCATAAAATAGCTGCACCTGGTGGCCATTAGGGGGAGCGGCAACAGAGGCGCTCGGCGCCAAGATATTGTTTAGCCCGGCCAAGTCAGGCGGAACCCGAGAGCCTGGAAGCCCCTAGCAGCCAATATCGTTTCTGTGATTCTATAAAACAGCAGGAATTACAGGCTGCTGGGTGGAAAAAGAGCGGGATGGGAGGGCGAACCGAAAGGGCCAAAAGGAAATGGCTTCATTTATTATTGAATATTATTTTATACGCTCTCTCGCTCGACTGCTCGCTCGCTTCGGTTCAATCTCTCGGATACGGCTGTCCTCCTGGCAGCGTAAAATCGAAAATCAATGGCCGGGATGTGGCTCCGCCGCTCCGTTGGTGGCCATAACAATTCCGATGCTAATGGCCACACCAGCACCAGCACAATACGAACAAGGCCCGGAGCCAAAGTGCAGGAAGTGGCCACAGACAAATGGATATGGCTGTGGGTTACGAGTAGACCGGGACTCACCTCACGGTGAACGCACTGCGACGGGTCACCTGCGCCTCCTCCTGGATGTGACGGTGGGAGCGCTTCTGCTGCTGCTTCTCGCGGTCAAAATCGATCGATGACACGCGCTCCAGAGCCTGGTGGCATATCACATCCCGATCCGAAACGGACTTCATGTTCCGGATGACGTAGGTGCCGCCGAAACGCGAATGCCGCCCAGGTGGAGGACGAGCCTGACGGCGAGCACGCTCCCGTCGTCGTGCGGCCAGAAGTTCCTGCTGGTCCCGTTGCTTTTCGCTCAGACTGCGCTGCAGGGAGGCGTCCGCCAGGGATTCGGCACTCTGAAATCGCTTAAAAAGGTATTTAATATTACTGCCATACATATTTGTTTATTACCATACCTGTTCCCTGAAAAGCAGGCACACAATCTCCAGTCCGTGCAAATGGAACTGCTCCTCATCCGGCGAGGAGATGACAAACAGCACCAAGTCCAGCATTCCAGTTTGGTGCAACGCCCAAATGACCTGGTCGTGCAGACTGGCATCATTGTCCGCCCGGCATTCGGCTTCCGGATTCGCTGGCACTTGCAGAACGTTCCGCACCAGGACCAGGATGCGCTCAATCAGAAGATTCTGCTCTTCGCTGCGAATCGCAAATGCCTGGAAATGAAGCCAGAGCATGGCATTAGAAATCAGCGCCATAAAATGCTGCAGCAAATCCCAGTGTAAAAATCTAAGCGCCAAA
Organism: Drosophila sechellia; assembly: GCF_004382195.2. Taxonomy (NCBI): domain Eukaryota; kingdom Metazoa; phylum Arthropoda; class Insecta; order Diptera; family Drosophilidae; genus Drosophila; species Drosophila sechellia. The sequence continues at coordinate 15,472,854 of NC_045952.1, forward strand.
TCCCGCGAGTCAAGTTAAAATAATCAAATGAAATTAAATTAAATTAAATTGCAAATTTATGTAGCTCGACTGTAAAACGGAAGCCCCAAGTCGGGCCAAGACAAGCGATGGTACCACAACAAAGTCAAGTTGAAATCAATTTTGGCAGGGTGTGGGCGATAAGAGGAAATGCCTGGGTGCCTGACTGGATGGGCGGATGGTTGGATGGGTGGATGGTTGGATGGTCGGAAGGGCGGATGGACTCCATGGTTAGGGTTGGGCGCAGCAGGACATTACAGTTGCTGCTGTGAGCTTAAAAATAAATACAACTAATGCGGCTTTTGTGCCTACAAGCCAGCTGTGACTCCTCCGACCCGACATGGACACCCACTTACACTCTCAAACCCACACCCATGGCCACATCCAGGCATGTGCCAGGAACTCGGGCCTCCAGACCTCAGGACCCCGAAGCCCATCTCAAAGGCAAAGTTAATAATGACTTCCGTTTTTGGTTTCCCTACGCAACAAAAACAACAACACTACGTTCCAGGGGGCGGCGGCTCATTCAAAACTGAAAGCTTTCCTTCGCAGCGAAAGTGGAGGAGGGGCAGTAGCTCCTCCTGCCCCTGCGCCTGTCCACTTGGCTGCTCGCCGCGCATACATCAAAGCGTGTAAGTCGGTGCGACGCAAATAAAGAAGTAAAGCATAAAAAGTCAGCAGCACCAGTGCACTGAAAGCAATTTCAAGCAAAAAAATATATTTATTTATTTAAATAAACATAACTTTTACTCTTCAATACCAAAACAAAAGATAATAAGCCAAAATATCAACCTAATACACATTTTGCGGTAATAAAAATGACTTATATCATATATTCCCCATATAATAAGGCCTTACTAATTAACAACTATATTTTTTTGAGTGCACCCCGCACCCAGGAGGAAGGGCGGATGCGCCGGAGGCAGAAGCGGAAAAATCCTCGTACACATTCATTATCAACGACAACAGCCACACAGCAACAAGAACAAATAGACAGCGTCCATATAGAAATTCGCGTGCATTTAACCTAACCAAGGAGGAAAAAAAAAAGCAGCCGGGAAAACCGAGGAAAACGGCACAAATAAAAGGAAAAGCTCTCCCTAAAAAATGGAAATGTAAAGAAATCCTCGGGCGACTCTTTGGCAACGCAGCGCCATGAAAATCCTTTGGAATTGCTCCCCGGAGTGTTATGAATGTCGATTCAATCGGCTTTAAATGAATTTATTTCGTTGTGATGGGCGATGGGTGGTATCTGGTGGGTGGTGGAGGCTAGGAACTTTGGCTTCGGTCTCTCATCTTTGAGATTTACGTTCTTACTTTCCGGTTGCCAGGACTTAACCCATGATAATTGTTGGGATCATCAACCTGGTAGTGTTTCAGTTTGGGCTCGGCGCGTTGAAAAAATAGTTTGAGCCACAAACAAACAGCAAACATTTCCATTCAATGTAAATTTTCAATTACGAATTTATGGCAATCCAGACGGAGCTCATCCATAAATTGCACACACAGAAATCAGGAAATCCTTTTTTTATTTGCTGGATACTAGCAGAGTATTTCAAGCTGGAACAAATATGTATAGGTTTTACCCTTACAAAATTATTAAAAATAAACTGGGAGAAAAAATATACATTATTTAAAATTTAAAATATATTAATGTAAAGTATTAAAAGAAGCAATCGCTGAACTCTTAAAATCAGCACGATTAAACATTTATAATTGTAATATTTTCGAGAGTATCCAAAGATTGACCATTGTTATACAATTTTCATTTCCCTCAACTAGCAATTGAAAGCATTTGAAAGCATTTGAAAAACGCCGACTGCCATCGATTGGCAATCATTGTTGCTGGGCCTTTGCCTTTGTGGTTTGAACAATGTCTCGACCCACCGATGTTGGTTCAATTCCAAACAGTTTCGCTTAGCTTTTTTTGCAACATGCTGCCGACAGATTTTTTGTGGATTCGTCTAGGCCGGAATCGAATTCCTTTTCCCCAACTGTGACGCGTTTGATTCGAAGGTGCCTTGTAGCCATTGGCACCCAATGTGGAGTGAAACCAGCCCCGCCGCCAACTTGTCGTGGGTGTTGATTAAATCGACTTGTTGCGGTTTTTCCTTCTTCGCTGAAAGCAAAGCACCAAGTGAGTGGAACCCTTTGGAGATGTGAATTCCATCTTTGGACCTCGTTGAGCAGCAGCTCAAGTTGAGAGAATAAAGGCAAACGGATGCACGGAACAAATAAAGAAGATAAAAGCGGGCAGATATGAAGTTCAAATTAGTTATGAACCCACAAAGCGGACGAGTTCAGTCATAAAGCCAGAGCTGGTCAAAACAAACTTCAAGTGGGTTGGGCAATGTGAAAAACATTCGCTCTCCCCACGAAAACTTGACTGCTGGCAGCTGCAAGGGCCATTAAAAGTTTTGCGTACCCGCTTGCCCATTAATACATAGATTAAAGAGATTTCAGGAATAGTTGCGCAAATGCCCGAACGATAATTGCTTAGACTTTAGAACAGGAGCCCCAACCCACCAGGTGGATCAATTTGTGGGGATAAAAATTGCTTAGGGATGGAAATCAGGCCCATGAAAGTTCAAAATAATTATGCCCACTACACACAGAAGAACATTTTATTTACGTGAGAGGGTAAATCTAACAGAACTGCACAGCTGGAGCACAGAAACTAGCTGTTCTTGGATGCCATTTAAGACAATAACAAGGCAAAAGTCAAATGAAAATGTATTAGTAAAGATTTGTTGGGCGCTACACCTCACTGGGCCACTCCAGTAAATCAGGTGTCACTGCCGCGTGTAGGTACATGGTCAGCATGAACAGGAAGATGGCAAAGTTAATGAAGCGCTGGTGTAGCGAGGGTGTAAGGAAAATGCGCACTATGGGATAACGTGACCACTGCTGAAGCAACTGTGGCGGCAAAGGCTTGATCCTCGGCATAGGGTCCGGCGGATATTTGATATAGCCACGTGTGAACATGCCGGCCTCCGGCAAAAGGATGTTTTCGCTTAAACAATCATTGCTCATGCGCATCTTGCGGCGGTGCTCGCCAAAGGATTTGCATGAAAGTACGTTCTTCTTCGTCTTCGCATGGCGTATAGTGATGAGGGTGTTCTCGCCGATCAGGGACTGGCAGTAGGGGCATTTGGCCTGGTATTTCTGTCTCCTAATCCAGTTGTATATACACTTGGCGCAGAAGTGGTGGCCGCAAAAACTGACCCTCGGCGATTCAGCAGTCTGCATGCATACCAGGCAGACGTAATAGCTGTTCATCCAGGAATCCTCTTCTTCGCCGGAATAATTTGGGTTTCGTTTTTCTTCCGAATTCATTATTTTGTTTTTTATGTGCTTTCGAAAACAAAATGATGAGAGACCTTAAAACTAATGTCAAGCAACTGAAACTCACTATTTCCAAGGCCTGCTTGAGCTTCTCGAACAGGGCGCTCCAGACTTTGTCCTTGGCAAAGGCTGCTTTGTAGCCCTGCAGGATTTCGATTAGCTCCATGAACACTTTCCGGCCATGGTTGTCCTTGGGGGCACCCTCCCGGTATAGCAGCAGTGTCGGATTGGTCAGGATGACCAGCAGGCGGATCAGTAGATCGGATAGCTCCTCGTGATGCACATAGTCCGGCAGCATGTAAACCAAGTCCGTTTGCAGCACCTTGGAGCGGCCCAAATGACGGCGATACTCGTGGTTGTCCAGGTCCCGACGCAGTATCCATATCAGATGCTAAATGGATAGTAAAACTTTAGATTTGTGGAAATTTAAATAAATGAAGAGGTAAGATACCTTGAGACCCTCGGCGGCATCAGGTTCCGCTTGATATTTCTGTCCATCACTGTATCCCAAGGCCGCACATGTGGCATCAATGTCCGCCAGAAGAATAGACATCGTGAAATACACTTATCACTTTAATTTATATTGATTAAAAGTCTAATAAACTTTGCGACATAAACAAAACAAAATTTCACAATGATTTTCGCAGGAAAAGCGCGCGAACTAAAACAGCTGCGCAGTGCAGCTGATCGATCGCTTCGTGGTTTAGAACTCCACTGGGCAGTAGCGGTGGCGCACACCTTTTAATTGGAAACTACCATCGATGATCCATTTCCAATTATCGATTGTTTTAGATGTTTTCGTACATGTTTAACTATAAAATTAAGATTTGTATTTCGTACAAGTCACAAAAGAGTGTAGTGGCAAAATTTAATTCAGCAGCTAAAGTTTTGCATTTGAATAAGAAAATTCAATTCAAATGCGTATATATTCCTCCGAAATGTTTTCTCTGCGCAAATAATCCATATGTGCATTTGCATAAAACACTTTTCCAATGCGTGTATACATTCATTCGTTTCCATCTTAAATCGATTTAAATCCAAATTATTTGCTTGCATAAGACCCACTTCCCCATCCTGCAGAGGCATTTATTTCGGTTGCTGGCTATAAGATCCTTGACAAGAGCAAAAGGAAAGCGTCTTTTGTGTGTGCCTGTCTCCCAGTGCGGTAAATTCAAATCTTTTCACCATTTTCATTAGTCATTGGAGCAGGAAATTGCCGGGGCCACACCATCTGAGTCATGCAAGTAGCTGTCGTGGGAGCCGGTCAGGATTGGTCAGGATGGGATGGAACTGGTCAGGATGCAGGCGCTCTAATCATCCGGACACATTAAAAAGCAAAGGCTATGGGGAAATGGCGAAATTAAAAGCAAACATCGAGGCTCCTGTCCAGGATATATTTACCTATGATATGAACAAATACGACGGGCAAACTTTTCCCACGAAGGATGGAAAACTTGGGGCCACCAACTGCTCCTCCTCGACCTGCAGCTCTTCACTTGCCCCCGCCCTCCCCGCCGCTGTCATTTCCCCCGGCCGAAGAAGTTAAATTTAATTAACTAAGTAAATGCCCAGACATGGGCCCGGCTTGCTTATTTATCAAACTTCTCGGCACTGCGATGATGGGCAACTACTGCACTGTCAAAATCATATACTCATTGTCATCCAAGTGAAGCATATGTGTAAGAAAAATAAGAAATGTTAAGAAAATCTGGAGTAACTTGGTATTCTTATTTACTATTGTTTTACCAGTTCTTTAAAATCCTCATTTAGATAGTCTTACTTTCTTTATATTTATGTTCAATATAGGTTTATAATGATTTTCTTATTTGGCAAACGAATAATAAGAAATGTACTTTTGAGATATATATATTAAAAACCATAGTAAGTTATTGATATTTTCTTGTTGTGCACAACTTGAGCTAACTACAAGAACTTGCTGCCCAAATAAGCAGAGCGCGTCAACGCGGCCAAGTTGCCGGAGTGCTCGAGGGATCTGTTGACTCAGTGACTGAATGACTGACTGACTGACAAACTGACCGACTGGCAGATAGAGGGACTGCGAGACTGGCGGGCTGGGCTAAGGACACTATGCAAACCTGATTATAATGTGTCAAATCCATTATGTGCTGTCAGGCTTTTAGGCACAAAAAGCGACGCCCGTTGCCAGGATTTTCTTTGGGGTCGTCAAACGAATTTCTCAAGTTTTGAGGCAACTTTGGCCCCGTCAGGTTTTGCTGGCCAGACAAAGTTAATTATGATTCTGGGCCTCAGTTAAGCTGTCGAGTGCCTCGGGCCCAATTAAATGCATCGCCACAGTGCCTTCAATCAATTGTTGGATAAACTTGCTGATACGATTTTAAACTGGACACTGGGTAAATCAATTTCATATGAATTACCATAATTACTGTAGGAAATTAGGGCCTGTCCGAAAATAATCACCTGTACCATAATAGTTAAGTGTTTTGTTTAGTGAAAAATATATATCTTGCTAATGTCTAATATCAAATTACACTTGTGGAGTTGTCACTGTCGCCATCCTGAACTGCAGGCACTTCAACTGCATTGTGTCGTTGGTTCCGCACAAACTCTCCATTGAACTGAAAGTCGAAAGGATATTCGGCCATATGTTTCCAGGTGTGAGGAATGGGCGGATGGTCCTGGTAAATCCAGAAGCAGCAATAGTTCTCATTCATTTTGCCCGTTCGGTTTTTTCCCACAAAAGATAGTACGCTCATTTGTCGAGTTCGTCCCTCGATGCGCTTCGAATTAACAGGACCAAGCATATCCCCATTTTCGCGCGGTGTAGTTATTTCCTCGGCGACTTCGAAGTCATCGAGGGTCTCCAGCGGATGAGTGATGTCCGACAGCAAGAGAAATGTCACCGCAACTAAAGTTTGTTTTAAATATTTCAGAAAAATAATAGATTACTTTGCTTACCAAATGCTGAGAGGTGTATTTTCATATTTAACAACCATTCAAATTGAAAACATTGATCTTACTAAAGCAACTCAAAGAATAGAAAGCTAGAATTAGCATTTACAGGCTTGAGTGTGAAATTGTAATTATTTCATCCTACATGCATTATAGTCTTATTTTAAATGAATTTTCACCCAAAAGACGACTATAATCCTATTAAACAATTATACATAAAGCACAGAAGTAACCAACATATGGAATTCAATGTTAAAGAATATTATATTTTATTATACTTTTTAAAAATACATGAAGGGACTTTGAGTAAGAGGCTAACGAGGCGGGCGATGTGCAAATATTTATAAGGACCACTTCGCCACCATTTCGTTGCGAGAAAAAGCCTTGATTCCCGCGATCGACGTCACCACATGGAGCTGCTCGTTAGTGGCTCCCATTTGGCTCCGGGTGCACCATTGTTAGTGCTCGGCCGGGCTCGGCAAACAAAGTGCGGCCGGAATAGGGAGCCCAGATGGCCCACTGCCGCCCGGAGGCGACTAAAAGTGCAGCGGTATAACAGCATCTGACAGATGTCAGCTGCCATGTTGGCTTTGCAGCTTGCAACTCGACGCTTCTGCTGGTTTCCCGAATCCGTGCGCCCAGTGATGATGGTTTCCAGTGGCACTGTCCCTGGTATTTAGTGCTCTTAATAATATCACTCAAATTTCCGTTTGAATTAAGATTAATATATCTTGAGAAATTTACTAAGATTCTGGCATGCATTAACTCATCAAAAAATAATTATTATATTTATAAAATAGCATTTTTGAACTTGCAGCTCCTTGGCATATATTTTCTTTTTCTTGGAATTTCAACTGGCTGCACGGACCCTTGCCCATCACTGCCTGTCCCTTTCCGCGCCCGAATTCAATTGTTTGCAGAGCCTTCATCTTGCATTCTGATTGCGTGGCTTAATTGCATAGCAGCCGCGAACTGGGCCAGATTTGGTTTTGGCTTTGTGTTTGGCCGAAAGGTGAAAGCGAAAGCTGAGTGCGCTTCTATGGAACCGCAGCCAGGACGAAATGAAATTACCGCCAGGCCACAAGGAAAGCAGAGTCGAACTGCGTGTGGCTTCCTTTTCATCCTGCCAAAACAAAGCTGCGCGGCAAAACTGAAGGAAAAAAATATATATATAGAACAGAAGAGCACAGCACAGCACGAGGACGAGGAAAAGGACTCGGAACAAAGCGGGGAAAACAATTTTCAAACAAATAAAACTCACACCTGAGACTTGGGAGCCCGCAAGTGTTCTGGTCATCTGGTTGGGTCTCACAGCGGTTGCCCCTGGCGAAAATGAATTGTTGAAAATCAATTTGTACCAGACCAGCAGGGCAACAACACAGCGCAATTACAATGGCATTTTTCAATCGGAGTGGGTGCAAAAGTGGGGGCACTCTTGCCAATTTGTTCGCATGGCCTACGATTTGTTTTTAAGTATTGCCTGTAAAAAGCGCGTCATAAGTATTATATTGTTGCCAGAAATTGCTATCAATCTATAAAATGTGATAAAAACTTAAAAAAATTAAGCCATGTTATACATTGATATCAACACTATTTACATAAAGGAATGTAGGTTATTGTTGTATGGCAGTAAAAATATGATCAGAAATGTGAGCTGTGCAAAAAGTCTTCTCATTGATTGAAGTATGAAATAAATAAAAGCAATAAAAAAGATATGAGTATACCAATATACCCTGCCTCACAAAATGCAGGGCATTCGGGCGACTGCATATCCACCGTAGAAATGTCACGAGATGAAAGCGAAAGTGGTGCAAAGGAAACCCTAGTCAATGTGGATATATACAAGTTAGATCCGCACTTCAACCCCTGGCAGGATATGCTCCCCCCGCAGCCGTTGCAAACAAATCAAAGGGAAATTGTAAACGACAAGTTAATCTCGCTTGAAGTATAACCGGAAGCCATTTTATGACCCAATGGACAAGGGGTGGGGCATCCCCGTCAGGAGCGGACCATGTGGAGATGCACCATTTGCACCGACCGCCGCACATTAAACAGGACCATTTATTCTGTACATTTGGCTGGAAGTGCTGCAAATTGAATTAAAGTTCAATGAATGGATGGGGAATGGGAAATGGAGAAAAGGGAACAGTTTCCTTTGGCCTCGGCTGCGGCTTGGAAGCATCTTTATCTGCCGCTGGCCTTTGTTTCTTGGGAAAACTCTTATATATTTTTCTGGGTTTTCCTACTTTTCCTTTGGCCCCCCGTTGTTGTGGCAGCGTTTTTCATGATGTTTGCACATTCGCTCCTTGTACCGCCTCGATTTTGAGTTACAAAGGCAAAATCTCAGCAATCTGGGCCAGGCAACGAAAAAGCTGAAATACCTTTTGCATGCTTCATTGGCGTTGCCTTTCTGCTGAGTGAACATCAAATGGGATTTGTCTGCCGGTCTCCCAACCGCCGGACATATGTATCTGTATCGGTGCCTGTGTATCTCTGTATCTCTATCTCTATATGTATTTGTATCTGTGTGCGACTTCCTGTTGCGTAACAGTTCAATGGTGTGTTAAGCACACACCCACATCCCCGCAACCCAATTGATAGATGGCTGTTTATGTGCCAACAGGCAGCACATCGCCTTTATTCCCAATCCATGACCCACACACAGCCCACAAAAATAACCCAGATAGCTATAGTAGGTGTCGATTCTATCTGGCCTTCAGTGCAAATGCGTCAGTGCAGCTGCCATTGTGTACTGTTCTGCCGACTGCACTTAGGCAAATTAATCCCATCAACGAGATGATTGTTAACCGCAATCGTAAACGCAACTCAAACGGCGGCCATTTGACTTGTGCCCCCAACAAAGAATCCTTTCAGCTCAACACACACACCAACTACGAACAACAGGCGATGCCGAATGACACCCACGGGAATAATCAGCCATGAATTGGGTCGAGATACAAACTAACCTGACAAACTAACACGAACATCTATCTCTGATCAAATGAAAGTAAGCTTACACAAGAACAACAAGGGATTATTTAAGCACTTAACCCAATTTTAATTACAATTTTATATGCATTCCTTTTCGAAAAATAGCCTAGTATATTAAGAACACATAACTTTTTTAATCATTTAAGTACCTATGTCACACACCAGTTTAAATCCCAGTTTAAAGCAATTCTTTGAAACTTTCAATTAGAATGCGCTCTTAAATCACCGAAGAGTTCTTCCAGTTTCTAAATCTCCGACTTGGAGGTTCGGGTAATAAAACGCCTTATTTGCCCGATTGCGTAAGGGAATGTACATGTATATGAGGTATTTTAATCGCATCTCACCGCCAGTTTCTCACTCCGCCAAAGAGCCCGTGTTTCTTTGTGTGCCTACATTTCGCTCTTCCCTGCCATTTATTTGTTTTTTATGTTTTCTGAGCGTCTGCCAGGCGCATAACTCAAAGTGCTTCAGTCTGAGCCTTCGATGCCGTGCAGATAATGATGCCAAAAGTGTCGCATTCGATGGGGGGAAGCAAAAAGCTGTGGCGGCCCATCTCAGATTCAGGTAAACCTGAAACACCACACACGTGAAGCGGGCAGGAATAACATATCGAAAAATAAATTTCATTGAGTGGTGGGATGTTAAAAAAAAAAAAAAGAAGGAGAAAAGAAAAGAGCCTCGGGGGCAGGGGAAAGTGAGCAAAGTCAGCGAAATCTGTTTCAATAGCTTTTGTCGTGGGCTTCGGGACTTCAGGACTTGTGGAATGGGTGGAAATGCCTGCGAAAGTCATAAAATCGCGAGAGCAGCTACAAAACATAAACAAGGAGGCTGTGGAGCCATAATGATGTAAAATATATCGCAGAGATTTAGGCGACTTTTTTGGAAGAGTCAAGGTCTGTGCGTGTGCTGATAAAAGCGAGATGGTGGGAAAAAGTAAAGCCAACTGGAAGAGAATAAAATTGCCAAATGGCTAAAAGTGTTGAGAGCACTTCAAAGTCACAAACAAATGCATAAAATATCAGCTCGATATTATTCAATTTGTTCTAATAGCCGCGCTTAACTCACCAACCAGCACCCAGCACACATGGCGTATGCGCAACGTTTAGCTGCAGGGGCTCAGGAAAAGATTTACCCGCACTTAATGGCAGTCCAAGAAGTGTATTGATGATGTCGAGCGTTTCAACTTCAATGATGCGCGATTTTATGCACAAGTCTTTTACATAAATTTCGCTCCCTACCAAAAGCGTTTATGTGTGCACGAAAGGATTTGCCATCCTGCAAGGATATTTTGTCTTCCCGGGGTTTTCAAGTCACTTCTTTTTTTTGATCTGGAAAGCATGGAAAGTGCGTACAAACGTTAATACGCCTTTGATATGGGAATCGTATTTTGCCTTTGCCAGCTTTACTGATTCGCATTTATGACACTTACCGATACAATTTAGCAGAAATCCAGGCCTCGGGAGTAAACTTTGCATTTATGCAGATCAAGGCGAATTTATTGAAATTTCGCAGTACTTGCCGAATTTATGTGTCATAAATTTGCTCAGATTTCGGCTGTAAATCAGGATTATTGTGAATATTCACGAAAATAAACTTGATTTTCGGACAATAGCACTAAAAAGGTTTAAGACAAGGCGCAATTTTAACTTTCTTGTTTTCTTTTATATTCCCGAGATTATACGGACAGAGAAAGTTATAAAATGTCTCGATACAAAACTGGAACCCTTGCATAAAATTTCAATTATCAAATTCATAACTTGAGTCTGCGTAACCCGGAGGGTTGAGACATTTTCCGCAGGCCATAGTTCAGTCCACCCCCAATTTTTTCAGTTTCGATTTCACAATTTCCAATTACGATTCGTGGGAAAACAGATAGAACACGTTAAGGCGGTTAAAAGGGCAAGGGAAATTTATTAAGTGATAAATTTGTGGGGCATTGCGAAAAATGTCAGAGAAGGTCAAACGGAAAGGGAAAGCTTTCCGGGATTTGGTGAGGGAAAGGTTGAAAATCCACGTCACACACAAAAAACACACTCAATCAGAAGTCCGTCCGTTGTCAACGGAGCGAGAAAGGAGCCGAGGCGAAGCGAGAAGGATACCGCCTCCAAAAGTTGGCCAAAACGAATCGAAATGAAAATGGCGCACAAAACAAAAGCCGCTCAGAACAAATTACCAGAGTCGTCTTTTCAATGGCTTTGCCTTTCTTGCCTTGGCTAGGACCATTTGGCCTGCTCTGTTCTGGTGTCGTCCATTCCCTTTTTTTTTTGCAACTTTTCAGTCTCAACTGTTTGCCAATTGCACTTTTCAACTGGGCCCCATTCGAATGGGTTTCTTGTCGGTGTGTGCTGAAGATGGCCAGCGCCCAGTTTTAATGCCACCGTTAGTACTATAGGTTGGGTTGCTCCCTGGAGGCGAATATGTATACAGCTGCGCCTCACATTCACTCAAGTGAACGGACCCAATTGGGTTTCCTTGGAGAGGACGAAATGGCCAAGTAGGCAGTTTTTTGAGGGGGCCAGGCAGCCCAGCCCATTCGCCCCTTTAAACATTTATGTAATAGGCTTGAAATTTCCATTTGGCAGCCGCAAAAACTGCACAGCTGTATGGCCACAATGGATCGTTAGAAGCCAGCCGGACACCTCCGAAACTTGGCCAGCACATGGAGTTGATTCCATGCCATATCCCATATCCTGTCCCAATCTGCAGCTGCACCTGCACACACGTATTAAAAATTAAGAGCAGTTACAGCACAGCTTCCCTTTCGCACAACCGCAATGAGTCTTAAGCAGGTAATCCGGACGACTATGACCCACTACTCCTGGTTATTACTCAGTTAGAGATGAGCAGGCGAAACGGAGTGTCCTGCCCAGCACAAAGGATTCCCGGCGAGCTTGAAAGACAAAGGTTTTGGGGCCAAAAGCTCCAAAATTGGGTCAAAAGAAAATGAGAATGAGCAAAAAGAATGAAGAGATGCCATTAGGTAATCAGCCATAATTTAATTTAAGCAATTAGTATTAGATTCTCTGTTTTTAGTTATAATATTCAGTATATTGTTAGAGATTATTGTGTTTAATAGTTTATTTAACGATTTAGCAAATATATATGAGCGCACTTTTTATATAGATTATTTCATTTAAAAGGAATAAATTTATTTATTTAAGTATGCTAAATTAATTCGAACTTTTACACTGCCATAGAACAGCCTTATTGATATTCTGACGAAGTATAATATTAAATTGATTTCGTTATAACTTTAGACGTCATTCGGTGGCGCTACCATGAATATATTTCGAAAGGATTATGCCAGCACCATTGGATTTCGTCCTGCATCTCTGGCACCGAGCTCGCATTTCATTTAATTTCAGTATGCCAGTGGCACACACTTTCGGGCTTGCATTAATTTCAAATGCGACCTGGTCGCCACTGGAGAGTCCTTTTCCGGCGGCCAGAACAAAAGTGCAAGATCTGACCAAGCTGGCCAGCTAACCAACTAACCATCTGGCACGTAAGCTCGTTACGAATTTTAAATTGAAATACTTTGCTGCGGCGGCAGGGTACTTGTGTTTTTAAAAACCCGAAATTAGGTTTGCATTCTGAAATGCGTCCGATGTTCCCCAAAAACGGGCGTAACTTTCATTATTAAAGTGCATTCCGGGTTTTGGGGCAAGGCCAAAAGCTGCAAGATGGTATGCTCTGGGGCATTGGAGTAGTGGTAGCATTCGAGTCGGAGTTGGTAGCTACTCCCACGTCCGTTTTTTGCCTTTTGCTTTTGTTCATTTTTAATATGACTTCTTTGCCTTCGGGCCATTCCCCCTTGGTTCTCCCTTTCTCTGTATTTCTCTTTCTTTTAGCTCTGTATTGGCCAAGTTGGGTCCGAAGTCCGGAGTCCTGAGTCCAGAGTCCAGTGCACTGTGTCCTGTGAGTCTGCGTGCTTCAGCCAGAAAGTTGCGGTCTGCTTGCACTTAAATTATTGCATCGGAGAAAAGTCCTTGAGCCGCAAAGGCATTCGCCCTTTTCAGAGGGCATGGCCAGATGGCAATTAAATAATTTGCGGTCTATGTGCTGGCGAGGCGTAAACTTTTCAAAATGCTTCAAGAAATAAATTAGCCAAGGGCCTGCCAGCTGAAACACAAAGTGCAAGTGCCCTGGCGATTGAAAAACGCCAATTAGCCCGGCCCAAAAGAGGTCAGGCTTATCTGCAGATAGCACTTGCCGGCAAAAAAGGGATGCCTACTCTGTTGGCTCACACAAAATGGCAGGCAATAAATCAATGGTCTCTATTCCGAGCCAACCCTCCCACACAAATGGGCCAACTATTTCATCCCAGGCCAGCAACTTGGCCAAAAGGGTTTGGTTCGTCTCGGCTTTACATGTTTATGCTGCACCAGCAGCATCATCCATGGCCAAAAGCAAGCATTCTGTATTAGGAATATGTGGCATTTGAGGCGTCCAGGGTTTTCTGATTTGATTTTAGTTGCATTGAATGGTGGAAAAATATGTAGAATTATAGATGAATGATTTGTTAACAGTGAGGTCAAGACATACAGAAAATGAAACTAGAAATGGAAATAAATTGGTTAAATTCATTAGGCAACAAAATTCAATACTATTTTATGTTAACAAATTTAAAATTACATCTTATTTAATGCGTAAAATGCTAAATGGATTGAATTTTCTTATCCACAATTTACGTTTCCATTCGCACACATTTAATAACCGTTTACACAGGGTGACTATGGCAATTGAATAAAAATATTTTCCAACACAGTGGTGAATTTGTGTAGAATATGTAATATACATTTGGTGAAGTACATCAAGTTCTGTCCATTACCACTAGATGTCGCATTACTGTTTTCAGAATTCGTGTGTAAAATGCATATGCGTAGAATGTGAGCTAGTGGCAAAATAAGGAACTAATATATGCGTAATTTAGCATGTTTCCTAAAAATATGCAACGATATATTTAAAAAACAGCTATCACGTTTATAAATCCATATAAAATTGGTTTATTTAAAACGCTAAAATCTGAAAACTATAAGAACGTATCAATAGATAATTTAAAAACAAAGATAATGAAAATAGATAAAGGTGCTAGTTTTTGAAAATAACATTTTATTTGTAAACCAAGATTACTAAATTAAATAATAACTCTAGAGGCTTCCAGCGGCGCTTTTTTGAAAAAAATCGAACTCTCGCTCTATTTTTATTGTTCACCCACGTAATAATTTGTTTATTCAAATTAGAAAAATTCTCGATAATAATAGATTTTACATTTACAATTATTTACTTGACTTATGAAGATCATATTCGTTAACTGCATAGTGGAGCGGACCCTGCACTATTTACACATTATTGCATAATTATATACATGGATATACATACATATGTATATTCGTAGATCCTATGTGTATGCATGATTATGGGGGCCAAGTGTATGCGCTTTACGATATAGTTATAAGTATAAGTATGTGCAATTAATTTAAGTTAGTTTGTATGAACAGTTTACAATTAGGCCTTACAACTATTTATTATAGAATTTGTATTTGCTTTTGCATTTGTTAACAACGATCATTCCGCATTTCTTTCTTTGACTCTTAATTTCTTAGCATTTTGTATAAATTTCTTTGTAACTTTACACTGCACAATTAACGCGAACGCATTGCATTGGGTATGCATGGGGGGAGTTAAATAAATAAAATACAGGCATAGAGGAGGTCTAGAAATTCAGATGGTGTATGGCTCAGCCACATATTACAATTTCGAACTGAGAACTCAGAGGTGTATATAACATTGCAACGGATGGTGGGGTTGGGGCAGTCGACGTTTTATAAACAACAGTACAGTAGCAGTCAAGGCTCATCGTCCAGCTTTTGGTTATTTACATTTAGGATCACCAGGTGGCGTATTGGTATTGCAGGTGCTGCTGCTCCATCAGATGCTGCTGCTGCTGCTGATGCTGATGCTGTTGCGAACTGTTGTCGGAGAAGTAGCTCAGCTCGAAGTTGTGACTCAGATCGCTGTAGGTCGTCTGTGAGGGCGATGTTTCGTTCACTATCGACGCATTTCCGGTGGACAGCTGCCGTTCGCTCTCCGAACTGCTCGAGCAGCTATTCGAATTGGCCGAGAATGGACGTATCATCGAGGTGGCCACATCCACCGTCGCATCATAGTCGTAGTAATAGTGATTGTTGTTATTGTAGTACAGGTTGCCGGTGGTCGTGTCCGGATACTGCATCTCCGTGGAGTAAACGCCGGAGGACGAGGCCGACGCACTGGATCCACCGCCCGCACTTGAGGCGGTGCCACCGCCCACACTGCTGCTCGAGCTTACCACCAGGTCGTTCAAGGGCGGATAAAGCTGCGTGTAACTCAGACTATCGTGATCCATGCTGCCGGACTGCTGTTGCTGCTGCTGTTGTTGCACATGATGGTGGTGCCACACGCCGTTATTATTGTTGCTACTACTACTACTGTTATTCGTTGTGGGCACGGGCGTAACGGCCGGCTGCAGCGGCAGCTCGGGGTCAAAATAGGGATCCAGCTTGGGACTCGCACTGAGGGCCAGACTAACTGGCGTACCCGGGCCCACCGGCTGACCCGTTGCTCCGGCGCACTGCGGCTGCACCACCACCGACTGCTGGGGCACCACCACCACCTGGGCCTGCACCGCTTGAGCCGCATGTGCCGCCTGCGCCGCCTGGGCCGCTTGTGCCGCCTGTGCCGCTTGGGCCGCTTGTGCCGCTTGAGCTGCCTGTGCCGCTTGAGCCGCCGGCGATATGGGCTCCCGCTTCACAACGCCCGTCTGAATCTCGTTCAGCACCAAGTCTTTCACCTCTCGTTCGCTCAGCACGTAGTTCACGCTCACGATGAACACTTCTCGCGAGGATCGCGAATTGTGCACCAGTGTCGCGTACGACTGCACCCACACCCAGCCGCCGCCTTTGGTGAGGAAGCGGTAGTACTTGGTGGTCACTTGTCCTTTGTACAGCACTGTTGAAAGGGAGAGAAGAAACAAATTCAATGAGAATGATGTTTTATGGAAATTATTATGGCAGTGGATAGGGACGAGTTTACTTACGGATTTGATGGGAGCAGCGCATGGCCATGATATCTGCGGCGTGGATGTACTGATACAGGGTCTTCTCGATGAGGTCCTGCGGTTCGTATCCTGTTAGCTGCGATACGCTGTAAGCAAATAAACAGGCGAAAGGATGAGGATGAGAATGTGGATAAGTTTCGAGGTCGAGGGCAACAGTTTTGCTGGCTTATTTAAACAGTGAATGGTTGGTCATTGGTGTTGCCTTTGTCGCTGGCGTGTTTTATTCGGCTGGTTTACTTTTGCCGACTCCAATTCAATTATGCAGGAAAAACAAAAAAAAAAAAAAAAAATGCGGCGAAAAAGGGGCTGATTTACCGCTCACCACTTTGGGGTTGTTCCCTGCGAAAGTGCGAGGGCGCCAGAATAGGATGGCAATATGCTGTGTGGCATCATGAGGGTAATTGAGTGACAATAATGTCAGACAAAGTGGGCTGGTTTTTTGGCCCGCCAGGCACTTACACAGCGTCCCTTTTCCCCCTCAGCACTCACACACACACACACACGCACACACACAGGGACAAAGGAAAATCAAGCTCAAGAGGGAAATGATTTGTTTTTCCTTTTGTCATGTCGCCACCGTCTTGCTTACATTTCCTTTTTCCTACTCGATTCTTTTCTTTTTTTTTGTTTTTCGCCACTTTGAAAACATTATCTTTTTGGGGGCGTCTGCTGGTACTTTTTATCGTGGTGTAAAAAACGAATTCTGCGGCCCGTTTAAATATTTGCCTAGTGTCATATATACGGCAAACAGGCACAGGATACTTTCGAGGATTTTTTGAGTGCAGTGAGAAAAATTATGCTGTAAAAGCACCAGGCTACACGGATAAAAATTGGTCTTAGAATTATATTATGATATTTACTTTATTTATAGGAATATCTCGAGAGGATTTTAATGATAAAAAAACATGTGTACCCAAATTTGTGTGCCATAATTAACTGCAGATAGTTATTAAACTTACCGTGCATCGAAGAAGATGAGCTTCATGTCCAGCTTGGCCCGGAACATGAACATGTTCTGGTGCAGCTTGATTTCCGTGATGGCGGATGAAGGCAGCGAGTGACCGACGGCCACCAGGCCGAGATTCTGGATGAGGCTGCCCTGTCCATCCCCGCGATCGGGATAGATGCGAGCCTTCAGATAGCCGGAGCAGTGTATCACCTAAAATCATCAAGTAATACAAGGATAAGCAATACACTTGAAGGAATGGTATGTATAAAATCCTTTACCTTGAATCCGGAGGTGGTGAGGCCCGCGTTTCTTTTGGCCAGGACGCACTTCATGCGCAGGAAGAAGGTCTTCTCGATCTCGATGGTGTGCGATCCGCGATCGTGGTCGTAGGCGGATGGATGCTGGACGCCATTGGGACTGCCGATGGGCGTGTGCGTCTGTGCGAGCTGTAGGGAGTTGAGAAAGGCGGCCTGTGGCGTGAGTACAAGTCAGAGTAGGATGGATGCATGGCAGAGAGAGAGAGAGATGGAGAGAGAGAAAGAGAGCGCAAACATTTTCAAATGTTTCAAAGGACTCTGTGGAAACACGGATGCTCTACTCACTGGATGCTGGTTGATGTGCGGATGCAGCGACAAAATGGCGTTCATCTCGTCCTGATCGTAGTTGTGTATGTACTCGAATATCGAGTTGCCCGTCAGCTCAACCTAGTTGAAAAAAGATAATGAAGTCATTAAATATTAAATTTATATAAAATATATCCTATACTGATGTAAAGTTACTATCTTTAAGCTGATAATGTAACTGGAGCTATGTAAATTTGCTTCACCAGCACTGAGTGCCAATTAGTGGGCAAATGCAAATGAATCGTCTTTGCTGAAGCCACAGCACTTGGGTTCCCTGCACCATCCAAGCCCATTGACTTGCAAATGCAAGTGGTGGCCAGGATACAAAAAGGCAAATTCAGGTGGCCCGGCAAATTATGCGCATAAATCAGGACAAGAGATCCATTCACCGACACTCACCTGACTGAGGCCCAAATGCACGGAGGCCGTTTCCGAGATGTACATGATTTTGCCATCCGGAGCCACCACGAAGATGAATCCGTCCAGCGTCTGCAGCAGATGGGAGCCCAGCTCCTTGATGGTGGCGCCGCGTTGCATGGCAGGCGAGGAGCCCCAGGCTTCGCCAAGACCTACAAAATAAGATTAAAAGTTATAAATATGTTTTATTGCCTTTAAAAATCAAATGTAAGAAGTGCTTGCTACTTAATAAAATCGATTTTTATATAGTTTTATATCAAGCTCCCGTTTCTATTGTCTTATCCGCCCAATGTCCTGAATTAATTGTTTGTCATACGCTCGAAGTATCTTAATTCGCAAAATTCCCACCAGCAGCAGTGGCAGTGGCATCAGCACACGCCCTACTTGCCACTGCTGACGTCTAAATATTATTCCCAATTAAAGTCATCGAGCGCCGTAGGTGGCCCATTCACAGCCCACCATTCCACCCACTGGCCCACCCCCTGGCTTTCATCGACTTCGCACCATATATACAACATACATTGTGTTGTACATAATACCACTGGCACTTCCTTGGCCCGTCCGGATCTCGTTGTTTGTTGCCTATTATTAAAATAATTATTTCAATAAAGGCTGAAAAGAAAAGCACAAAACGGTGCGGCAACAATGGGAGCGACAAACACCCAACCAAACGACCGACGAACCGACCCACCACCCACCCACTTCTCGAGCAACCCTCTTTGTCAGCAGAAAATCTCAGTGGCGCACACTCACATGGGCGGTGGGGAAAAGTTGGGAAAATGTGTGGAGGGGGGGAGGATGTTCGAGTTCGGTTTTCCAGTGCGGCTCTCGCTGCTCTTTGAGTGAAAGAACCAAGCAGCCGCCATTGTGTTTTGGCCAACCCCAACCAGCCGCCCACTTTATCCTACTGTTTATTGTCTGCCCATTGTTGAGTGCTATTTCCCTGTTATTTCCCTGGCCGATTCTCGCCAACATATGCTTTAAACAAACATAGCCGTTTAAACTTGAAAACTTGAAAACTGGCAGCGTAAAATGAAATGAAATGAAATCATTGCAAGTACATTGGAGTTAAAGTGAAAACAAAGGAGCATGTCCTGCTGCGAGGATATGACGAGCTTGGATTATAATGAGCGTGTCGGTCGCGTGGCTGTCAAAGATTCCGCATCATTTGCCGTGTAGCCACAAGGCGCATTTCACACGAGATGAAAAGCCAAGAGCGGCGACAAATTGAGCGCCAATCAAGTGAGTTTTTCCGCAGGACGATTTTCCGATTGAACTTACCATCGGGAAAAACTTGGCGCATTTTCAAATACGACGTGGTCAGCCGGATGACGGAGGCCTTGTCCAGTTGCGAAGTAATCGCCGCCGGCAGCGGCAGTAATTTGGCCAATTCACAGAATTCCGTGTTTTCCTTTTCACGTCGCGTGCGTGCCGCATTTTTGCTTTTCTCCTTCATGGCACACGTTTTGGCTATATCTGTAAAAATCGAAATAACCAAAAAGCATTTTCAGTAAAAGTTGGTAACAAAAACAAAAAAAACCTTGATATATTTCGTTGCCAAAAACCACAACCGACCATGCAATCTGCTCTCATAGCAATCCTTGCGCACTCGCCGATGGTTGGTCATTTTAAAGATATTGTTTTCTATAGATCCTGCTTTGAAACTGTTGCGAGCACTTCCTCAGCACTTGCTCATATCCCTGCAATCACCTGTTTGCAACTGAGCCGCTTTCCACCAGCACAAGCAGTTTTAACAGTTTCCCAACTGATCCCGAAGAGGATCTGCTACCTGAATCCTGGGAACCTGCCATTGGTTACACTGGATTTTTACCTGTTTACCCGATGCAATTGACTTTTCGCAATGTTACTAATTTGCCCAGATTCTTTTTGCTGAATGGCGAAACGAAAATAGCTGCCATCTCACTCGAAGTGACTCCTGCATTCAACAGGTTGACTTATGCCGACCGCAGGAGTTTCACTTATATCTATATACACACACACATACATATATGTGTGAGCACATAATAACCAAATGATGTCCGACGCACACTGCCACACAAAACGAGAGTTTAGGAGGTGGCGAAATTTATATGCACCACACACACACACACATTCACAGCCAGGATGAGGATGACCCACAGCCGGAATCCTGCCATTGATAGTTTTCGAACGTGATTTTGGCGCAGTTTTGGCAAAATCTAAGCCATTCGAACTCCTGCTGCTTTATTTCCCATCGAGTCACTTTTTCTGTCACTCTTAAAGAACTTGACCATTTACCTAAATGTACCGAATGTCTGGAATTCGCACGTAAATACAAGTTTATTGACTTAGGTCACGTATCTTAAATGTTTCTAGTTTTGCCGCTAATTTGCGCCCAAAAATGTTAGATATGCAAGTCAATCAGACGCCGTTTAAGGTCATATAATACCATAACATAGCAAATTTTATACATTTTCTAAATGTACATTGGAATAACTAGAGCTTAGCTAATTTATAATAAAAAATGAAGAAAATAATCAAATCAAAAACTCCAATAAAGTGTTTCCTTTGTATTGGTGCTTTGCATCCATTTAGCAGCAAGAAATGAAACATTTGTCAAAAGTCAGAGATTGAGGGAATTGTCGACATCCGTTACGCATTCGCAGGAGCAACAGATTTGCCCAACGATCATAATCCTAAAGAGTATTCCGCGCTAATCCGCAACGCAAATGTGCCAACATGCACGTCTGAAGTGAGGTTGCTTCCCTTTCTCCGTTGCAGAAGTGGAAATGCCAGGGGAAATAGGGGAAAACTGAGGCGTTCCCATTTAGGCCGCGATTGCCACAAATGACTCGACTCGCGAACAAAATGCGGACAGGAGTCAGCCAGAGGGTTGGCTATCTCATATGCCGGCAAATCCATTTAATAGGATAGTTTACGAGTCGTAAGTGGGTCAAAATTATTCAGGATATAAGCCATTATACCATTCGAACATTACAGCATTTCATATAGCCATAAATACGGGAATATGCCAATGATATATCAGCATTCGTTTCCATAATCTGAATTCTGGACATGGGAAACAAAGATAAAATCTAAACTTGCTAGATAGTATGAAATCATCGTAAAATGTGCACATCTTTAAGATTAATATTTTATAGAAATTTTATTAAAAAAAATTTCATTTGAAAGAGAGAATTTTAATAAACCCTCGGGCTACAAAAGTTCCCCTTTCACGCCAATGAAACTCAAACCTTAACGATCTTTTCCCGGAAAGCGTATAAAAATGCGACTCATGCCTCGAATGGCAACTCAATGAACCGGATCTCAAGCCGAATCCCAGCCCATCCGACCAACTTGACCTTAATCTGGTTACAAGCGCAAACAGCAAACTGAAAACAAATGGCCAAAAGTTTAAAAATAAAGTCAACACAAATATTCACACTGAACTTGAACTAGAGAGTTCCTCGTGAGGAGGAAGATGTTGTGGGAATGGGATGGTGTGGCATGGAAACAGGTAGGATGAGCAAAGATTCCCACGCAGCGGAAAGTAGAGAGTCCATAAAGCAATTAACAGGACACTGGACGCTGGTCCGATGCTAATGTGGGTGTTGCGGGCGAGGCGCAACAGCGCCTATACCCTATATCCTGCATTCTGCATCCTACATCCGATCCTGCTGCCTCTCGCTTCCCATCAGGACGAGCCACAGGTATGAATATGCTAAAAACCCGGTGCTCGCAGCTCATGTTCTCACGCTAGCGCATCGCCATCGGGGAATTTCCAATCGTCCAATTGATAACCAGTCGGGGAAAAACGGCCAAAAAAAATCAGCACATGTCCTGGAAGTGTGAGAAACTTGCGAGGCGGCCAGGCATACCTGCCACTCCTACCGGCACCTCACTGCGATTCCCACACATTCCCGAGTCCCATGTCCTATCAGGTGGGAAGCTGTGGCCGTGGCCGTGGAAAGCGGAAAATCGCCATACGCTGTAAATGTGCGTAACATATGCCGGGGCCACAACGATAAGAGCTCTGCTCCTGTTCCTGCCAAAATGTTTCAGCACTCGAAGAATTGTGTGTTGAACAAAATATGTGGTAAAGGATATTCAATCATTACTTTTCTAGAATTGCTGAACATTTAACTATCTTTTCATCAAAAGGCCTTTTCATTAAACTGATATGTTTTTTAATAGCTATATGATTTTTTTAAAAGTCACATCCTATTGTGCCATTATTTAAAATAAACTTTAGTAGTTAGTTCACCGATTATATTTCAATTATTTTGCTGCTTTCTTTTTTCTCTGTGCACTTCAACACCCACCCACCCCCACATTTTCGGTCCTTCGCTCTTTTCCCGTGTGTTTTTCCAACGCACATGAAGTTTTTATCTTGAAACAACAGTCGGCGTCGCGTCGTTGAAGGGGCAACCTCCCTCCGGAATGGGTCGCAAATTTTAATGCTCAGCTCACGCTTAATTTTCGGATTAAAACCCGTAAAGCAAACAGCGGCTAAGGACACCACCAGACCAGGACAGACCATACCATACCAACTGGGTGCGGATGTGGATACGGACTCGCATCCGGACTGGTTGCCTCCGCATCCGTACATTAACCCAATTTCAATATGCTTTTTGATTTGTTTGCGCGGCACTTTAACATTATCAAACAAAAGTTTATGCAATCCGAGGGGTGTTGTTTGGTTGTGTGTGTACTTGGGGTGTTTCGAGGGTGTTGGGCGTGCGTTTTTAATTGCCTGCAATAACAAGTAACGACGGTCGCAGCAACAACAAAAACAACACCACCAGCCAAAATCTCAGAAAAGAGGCAACAAACCGTTGGCTTTGTTTTTGGTCGCCCAAATCCGCTAATTGCTAACAGTTGTCGTTGTTTTTGGCCCCGTTAAGTTGGCAATTGGCCCTTTTATGGCGCCCTAAATTATGCAAAGAATGGCCTATTGATTAGCATAATGGTTTATGAGCACAATGGTTTTATAATCGTCTTCTGTCGCTTGAGCATCAAAAGTTATTAGTCAAGAGATTAAAGCATAAAAATTGAGCTTAAAGGAGTGTATTTTATATTATGTATGAAATTTAATAAAATGTAAAAAAAATTAAAGAGGCAAGTAAATTTATAAATTGAGTAAATTAGATAGTTCTGTCTATTCCACAAAATCCAATTCCAAAATGTTGTAAAATAAATTAGTGACAAACAAACAAAATCCTGAAGATATTCTTCGTTAAATAAATAGTTCTTTTGTAAACGAAAAAACGAGCTATTTGTACAAATTAATTTGCAAAATACGCATCGCTGTAAATGAATGCAATTTTAAAAATGCTTAAAATGGAAAAAAACAACTGCATAAATTATAATCCCAATAGTCCTGCATCAGTTGCAAATGCCAGTTCAAACAGCAAATGGGAACTTAGTGCTTTTGTTTGCAAATTGAAGCTGTGCAACCCAATATACACTTTATTTATCATTAATCGGGCAAATTATTTTGCATGAACTTAACCGTAAATCAGAAATAAAACACAACCAGGACAAACAAATTGGGCAGCAGCGAAGTGAAAGCAAATAAATGTGCAGCCAAATCGATCCGTCCAACCGAAGCCATAATCGTAATAATAATCAACCAGCAGCACATCATAATCACTGTTTTCATTACACTATATTTTCGAAAAATAATTAAGCATGTATTTTATTCGTGTTTGTATTTGCAATCGTATTTGTATTTGCTCAACAAACATAAACGAGAGCTGCCGCTTCGAGTTTGGAATTATGTGGGGCTTTCGGTGGGGAAGTGAAGTGGATGGGGGCGTACAAATAGCCAGGGCAAATACGCAAAGCGATGAGGCGTTCAAAATGCGAAAGTAAACTTTCGAATGGAATAAAAAAATATGTATGTATATGTATACAAGCAACAAATACGGCAGCAGCGAAATGTGTACCAGGAGCAGCCAAGCTATAAATACGGAAAATCTCGGAAATATCACGTAAAATCGATCAACAATACAAACTTGCAGCCAAATGGCCGATGGGCCCCCATAGGCCATAGAACAATACGAAAACCAGCAACAATTCCCCTGCTCTCGGAAAATCAAACAAGTCAAAATGTGTTGCACAGCAGCGCACTACCACCAACTAACTTCCAAGGGTCAAATCGATAATCATAATTTGAGGCCCCGAATCAGTACACACGCACACATGTATGGTATAGTATGACTATGCTATCTGTACATAGGTCCAACCTCACCTACGCATAAATACCCAAACACCTCCATTATCACTTCCTCTCCAAGGTGCAGCCAGTCCAGTCCAGTCCATTCCATACCCTCGGAATCCGAATCGGTATCGGTATCAGAATCGAAGCTGGACTTCCAACCGAACCGCCATCCATTGTTGTCATTGCCGTACGTGATGTTCACCATAAATTTGAATTTGATTTCGAATTTGCTCCAAAACACCAGCAGCAGCGGGCACAACAATGGATACGGACGAACCTGGTAACCGGCTACCATCGCTGATGGTGGACACTGAGCAAATAGCCACGGGTAGTGTGATTCCAACAAATAGACCAACATGGACACAGTGTAAACACGTTACACACATAAGCCCACCAAGTGGAGCAGGGGAAATGCGGATGACAAGTTGCGAGCAAATTAACATAAGAAATGTTCCAGGCGAAAGGGGTAAGATGACTACTAAATGCATAAAACTATTAAACTACGATCTTCAAAGAATTTGTGTTAAGTTTTTTCAAGATATGCAGAGCAATAATTATTGTAGCAAAAATACATTTGCATAAAAATAAATTCAAGGAATGTAAAATACACAAGAGTGCTTTGCTATTTCAACATCACCTTAACTAAATTAATCCAATTAAATTTATAATTTAATCAAATAAATAATATTTGCACAAAAAATCAGTTGCTTCCGTCGCATATAAGCTTCCCAGAATTGTGTTTCCAACATTTCGCTATTAATGACAGTAATAAAACCATATCGAAATGGTTCGGAAGCCAATCTACTGCGTATTCATTTAACAGTTGACGATACCAATTTTCCGCTGCAATAAAAACTGCAAAAACAAAAAAAAAACGGCGGCATTAAAAAAAAGAACAACAACAACAGCAGCGGCAACTACAACTACAACAAAAACACTGTGGTTGAGTCTACTCTCTGGTGTAAAATGAAACAAAAGTATGGTTGGAGAAAAATCAATACAAAGTCACGTTTTAGAGAAAATCACGTTTCATTAGATACCTATGGGTATACACAAACGCCACTACATACATATACATATATTAAATATATATACCGACAAGGCATTAACATTCCATTGTCGAATCGTTTTATGTAAGCAAAAACTATAGTTTACAATTAATTGAATTGTTTTTAAAAACATCTTTTGAAATTCAAATGTGAATGTTAAGTGAAATGGAGCAAATTGATTGACTCTACTTGGAAAATACATAAGCACTAATATATACAAATTGCATATAAGTATACAGCTACTTCTTATTTCACCTTGAAATTTACGACACTTTTCACTTTAGTATCAAGGCAAGCGTTGAAGTTTCCGCTTAAAAATAGTTGGGGTAAAGATTTTTGGGGGTTGATTGGCGGGAGAAACAGAGTCCTCCTCCCCCAAAATCAAATCCCCAAAATAAATGTAGGTGCTAAAGACCTTCTAAGTCCGGGTAATTAGTCGGTTTCCCCAAAAATAGTGTTGAAATAGGAAGATTTCTCTGTTTTCAGCTAGGGTTTATGTGACTTAACGAATGATAAACTGCTTATGACTAATTAAATTAATATTTTGGTAAAAATATTGCGGCCAGGTGATTATAAAGTGCTCAAGAAGATTCAGGTATCACTTAAATCAGTCATTTAAATATTAATCTTTTGATAAAAAATAAATAAACAGTGAAAAAGGTCTTCTAGATCAAAGAAAGATCATTTGATCTTTATCTCTTAAGAAACAAGAACCTTATTCTTATCATTACGCATTTTTCGTTTACGAAATAATATAATACAAAGTTTTAATTTCAAGAATAAAGTGTTTAAAGTGTTATTTCTGGCTCATATTAGCATAACGAGTTGAAGGAATCTCCACATTTGCTTTGCTTAAAAATGGTTACACTATCAAAGTTGACGTGTTCGTTTGTAAAGCGCAGCAAAATTACAGCATTAAGCGGATTTCCTCACTAGAAGTCAAATACGCACACACACACACACTCAGGACGGCACCCACACTAACACCCAAGATAAACACTCACCGATGCTGAGCAGCAAGAAGAGGAAGCAGAACAAACATCCCCTGAGAAAAGGCAAGCCCCTCAACGTGCAACACACACAGAACATTCATCAACAAAAAATGTACGAGACAAAAGAATTTAAAAAGCATCAAATCCTAGACGAGACCAGAAATACGACAAACGAGCACAGGAAACAATCCAAAGCACAGGCCACTCACACACACTGTCAAACAAACACACACACACATACACACGCATGGGGGAAACAGCAATACAACGTTAA
The DNA here is from genome assembly GCF_004382195.2 of Drosophila sechellia. NCBI lineage: Eukaryota > Metazoa > Arthropoda > Insecta > Diptera > Drosophilidae > Drosophila > Drosophila sechellia. The sequence continues at coordinate 15,499,744 of NC_045952.1, forward strand.
GAGCGCAAGAAAATGGTGTCTCAGTCCCTTTCCCAATTCCATATCGAGTCCCATTCCCCAGGTAGCATTTTCGAGACATTAGAAGCGGAGCACAGTGGTGCATGTGCTGTCGAACATGGCACGAAAATAGATATGCCCAAAGGTCGCTGACACTTGAGCGGAAGGTGATTGTCATTTGTTTCAACATTATTCTGGTGGGGATACGGTTCTCATAGATAAATAAATAAATGGAGACAACACTTATCATTTGCTTCTTATCTTGATCGTGAGGCAGCATTTTAAATGGGTAATAATCTTCTCAGCATATCTGTTTAGTCTAGAAATTTTAGAATCAAGAAAAAGTATTATGTCTCTGTGGTAGTGTTGGAAGTATTTAGGTTACTTTGGATGAAAAGTGTGCTACACAATATTTCTTTTGAAAACCGCTTAAGGATCTAGTATCGGATCCGCCTACTTTTAACTCAAGGTCGAAATTTATTTATATAAATTTATGTAATACTAATAAGGAAAAATGTTTAAACCGAACGCACCAAATTTTTGTTCACCTAGTCGTATACGCAATATCGATAGCCATTTAACCCCCATTATGCATAAAGTTAATACGCTTTTTAAACAGCAAAATTTAGACAACTATTTCAAATAAAGAATAACAATATTAATAATGTTTTTAACTCTGACAATGATGGTGTTTGTAGCGTAGTCTTGGAGATGTGATAAAATAGACAATTTGATGCAGCTAAAGGGCAAATCATTTCAAGCAATAATAAGCTCAAAAGGTAGTTGTGCTACTAAGAACAAAGCCTTTATAGCTATATAACTAACAACTTTAAAATAGTTAAAAGAAAAACCAAAGACACTGTGCGTGGTTCATTCACCGACCATTTCAATACGGCTGCGCTGCTTTTGCGGCTGTTTCAAATGCTGTTGTTCAGTGTAACAGACCTAAAGGAGCAGGAGAATGGGGGGAGTGGAAAACGGGTTCCACAACTTACACTAACACACACACACACTCGCGCAGCAAAAACAACCACCCTCTGCGGCAAACAACAACAGTGCGCGCAAGCGAGAGCGGAAGAAGAAGAGCGGCGAGCATTACACAAATACACACAGAAACACACAGGCACACGACAGACAAACAGGCAGGCAACAACATTTTCTCATTGGCTGACTTGGCCTGGAAACTGGAACTGGCATTGGTGTGAGTGCGTGCGTAATACGTATGCTTACGCTTGTGTTTGTATTTCAGTTTGAGTTTGTATCGCGCCACCGCTCCGCCCACACACACAGTGGCACATAATTGTTGTGTTTGTGTTGTGTTTGTATTGTGTGTGCCTGTCTGGCAACGCCTTAATAATTGTTATTTGAGTTTCATTTTGTTTTCCATGCTTGTGTGGGTGTTTCGCTCTGCAGGAGTGTGTGTGTGTGAGCTGTCTGTGTGTGGGTTGTTACACTCCATTAGCGAACATTTCTGGCATTTGAGTTTTAAGCGTTCTCCTTTTCATATTTCTTTCTTTTTTTACATTTTTAGACCTCTCCTGCGCGCACCTAAACGCGCACATTGGGCACTTCCGCTTGTCAAAATTCAATGTCAGTATTGTCACTTCCGGTTGTATTGGTGCCCACTGCTCTGTGTGTGGGCGAGAAAGAGACAGAGTGAGAGAGGGGCTTCCCCCGCATGGACGCCATTTTTATTCACTTCTTTTCTAAGCAACTCGTAAACATTTGATGTTACCCTTTGAAATGCTAAATATTTTAATGCCTCCATAAAAACGTAAAAGGAAATTATTTCCTTTATCTAATTCGGGATCTATAAATATGTACTTAACGAAACTAATTAAATGTGACAAACAAATAAAATTGTAATGGCAACAGCATTTGAAATCATAAAATCATGCAATGATGTATTTTTACGGATGGTAACCAAAGAAAATTCTTGTATTCTATTTCAGTTTTTTTTATAACTGAATACAATATAGTAATATTTTGAATTTATTAAATCTTTTAATTTTAAATATCTGTTCTTTAAATTTTATAATGATTTCGAGTTGCCTGTTGCTTGGTTGGTATTTAAGAATTTTGAAAACTTTCCATATTTCCAAAATCTCTACAACTGAAATTGAAATTTGATATGTTGCAATTCCGATTCCAAATGCACGTTGCCACAAAACAAAGGCAGTTTGCCCCAACAACGACGTCGCATAACCTCCCCCTGTCTCCCTCATCCTCCTGCAGACTGGGCAGACAAAACAAATCATTTTCGGTGGCTACCGTATGCAAACAAAAAAAAACAAAAAAATGGAAAAAAAAACAACAAAGTCAAAAAACAAGAATCCCGAGACAGTAAAAACAAACACAGTGCAGCTGCAGCACACAATAAAAAATATTTTGAAAATGTCAAACCCACAAATTTAGTAAAATGGAACTTTCGAAAGGTCCTAAAGTATTGTTGGAATGGTTTAATAATTTCCCTGTAAGTGGTTAGTTTCTAAGATTTTTTAATTTTAAGTCATGATAGAATAAGGTTTAAGTGACAAATTATTCCTACCAAAAGATACTTTATACTTTGTATATCAAACTAATATTTTTAATAAAAATCTTTAATTATTGTGAATCTAAAGTAAAATTAGATTTAAGCACTACTTTGTCCTTTGGCAATATATATTTCCAAAAAAAAGGACTTGTTAAAATTTCTTCGAGTGCAGCACAGTTTAATTCCTTTTGGGTAATGATTACTTTTTAGATCCATCTCATAAGCGGTCTGCCGGGAGTGCAGGCTGCATCGCTTGAGGGATTCGCTGGCCAAGATGAAGTTGCAAGGGTCCGCGGAATCGTAAATTATGCCACATAAACCGCGCGCGACAATGGGCGGTGAAAAAAAACAAAGACGACAAAACGACTACGACGACGACGACTTGGTCACTGGGTGCAGTGCGACTTGATCCAACACTAAGCTGACCGCAACTAAAACGCTCCAACCGTCGACGGCGACGCCGCTGCCCAGCGACCGATCCGCTCAGCTTTTTGCAGCGGTCTCGCTGGCTTCTGTGTTCTGGCCGCTCCGCCGTAGATGATGGCTTTCGATCGGAGAGCTCGAGTCGGAGCTCTAGAGCGGAGCGGAGCTGGGCAGAGCAGAGCGGAGTGGAATGGAGGTTCCAATGTCGCCTTCGCCGCGGACAATGTCACATGCTGGGTGAAAATAAACAAACAGTGGCCAGCATGCGACCATGACTTGTGCGGCGTTAGCAAAAAGTGTTGCATTTCATCCGAATCGCAGCGAATTTACTTTCTTCGCGACTTCTGCTGAGCTCAGTTGAATCGGAGGGCGACGCCAGTTATAATAAATGTTATCCAAGCCCACATTTGACCCCTGAATCAGATATTGCTGTGCATAAGCAGGGTCTGATCAGCACGGCATTAACCCATTGTTAGCCAGAATTGGTCATTCGAATTTAATCGAACCATTAAAATAAGTATACATATAAAGAAATACGGGGTCCCAAAGTAAAGATACTAAAGTATCTTTAGCTCTTAACCATCTCGAAATTTATAAACTCAGAGATTTGATACTGTAAAAACATAACATGTCCAAACATATGTATCTGTTGTAAAAGGACCAAATAATATCATTTAGATATAAAATTCATTTGAATCAAATCCGAAATCACTGCCATAAAAGAGGTTAATAGCAAATTTGTCATAATTCACTGTCATCGTATCGCATTTTGGACTTTACGCGATTCATTCATTGATCGATCACGAATAGTATGAGTATCTTTTGGCCACTTGTCAGCCGGCTCGGTGGCACGTGTTGCCGATTTGTTGTCGCTGGCGATAATGCTTTTCTTGTCAGCTGCCAGTGGCTCATGTCTTACAATATTTCGGCTCTTTTCAGTTGTCTTTGTTTTTTATTTGTTTATATTGTTTGGCTGGCGTCGATGAGCTAATCGCAAATGACGTTTACAATTTCTTGCACGCGCAGCACAATTTTTGCCCTCAGCTGCAGCGGCGCAGTGTTGTTGCTGCGCTTATGCTGCTGCTGCTGCAACTGCAACATCTTCCACACTATCTGGACTCAACGTGCAAAAATTTTAAATATTCTTTTCACTTGTAGTCCCTCTCGCCGCAGATAATGGACCATAGTGAATCACTAGCATATAGTTCATTGAAATATTAAAAATAAAGAGAAAAACTGTATTCCAAGAAATATAATCGAGGGAAATAGTGTGAGATGCAACATGCTCTATGCTCTAAGCCTAGGGGCTTCCTCCGATCAACCCTCAACTTGTCCAAGCCTACATGCCCACAGATATAGATGCGTATCTCAAGACGTTCGATGATGGCATAATATGCACACATGCCCGTCGTGCACATTGGACACGGAGATTCCCATAATTTCGGCACAAAAATAAAATTTCCCGAACCCTTTCTTGCGGGAAGAGCAAAAAAACTTACAAGTTTGAAGCGCCAAGGATTCGGATACATGAGGACGAAATGCGGGCTCTGTTATCCGATAGCGAGATGGCAAGGACTAAGATGAGCACAATGGATGCCAGCCAGGATCTCAGTTATTCTACAGCGCTGTTCACTTGGAAACAAAGTTGCCTCCGAGATCGAACCGATTCGATATCGGCGCGGGAACGTGATCCAAACAATGGACACAGGACATGTGGCCAGGACCAAACCGAAAACGCAGAGTAAGGTATGTGCCACAGTGCTAGGAGTTCGTGTTCTCGCATAAATTATGCCATTAACAAATAGTTGTAGAAATTAGAAAAAATATTTCAGCAGATCCCTCTATATAAATACATTTTGGGTGTGAAAATTGCTTAACTGTTGCTCCAGCTGCAATTCACGCTTGGATGCCACCCCTTCGATTTTGTTTTTACGGAAGCTGGGCGACCGGAAAACCCAGCACCGATCCCGGATTCAGGGCAGAGCTGGGCCAACCAATTGGATTTGTGGCAGACATAGTGGCGGCAGTTGGACGACAACCTGGGATTGTTAAATACTTAAAGGAACGGGGACGGCTGTGCGGCTCAATTACATTGGCGATTGAGCGTGAAATTGTGATGCATGATTTGATTTCACGTGACAAGGGGACATGACATTGAAGACACCGGCACATATGTGTGACCTAGGTGTGCACTCAGCGAAAATGCTTGACACTTTGTAACAGGGTTGAAATTTGAGTCCCTAAGCCTGTGGTTTCAGTGGCTTCTGATATCATTAAGAGATAGATGCAAACTGTATGTTTCATAGAATGATATAGTCCTTAGATTTCTGGAAACATTTTGAAATTGTCCATCTATATTTATGTTATTGTTAAATTATTATGTTATAAAGTTATTTCTCACAAAATGCTCTAGAATTTGATAGACGGATTTAAGCCGTCGGAAAACATTAAAATATATTAACACAGCTTGAGCTTCCGACTTAATAGTTCCATCATCTGCTTGATACTTGATTATTAAATTATTTTGTAGTAAAATTTGGTAGGTTATATTAATAAATTTAAAGTGTTACTTTGAACTAAAATTGCCATAAAATTTCCATGTGTATTTTTTTGAGTGTTTAAGTAAGCATGTAAGTTGTTAGGAGGACCAACATCCTCCTGAGTCCCAAGGCTCGTTGTCGAATTGGACACACCCGCTAATTTGCTTGGCGCGCGACACCTTTCGGAGTGAAGTGAAGTGGAGGCACCGAGGAGCTGGACCTGGAGCTGGCGACCCGTCATGGTCATTTCTGTTGGCCAGCGACTACAACAAATGTCCAATGTCCGAACCGAATGCTGTTTTGTTTGCTCGCCGTGCTTTGCGCCCTTCGGTCGGCACTCTCTACATACATATTTTTTGCCTTCCTGGAAGTATTATAGTAAATTTCTCGCATATCTCTCGGTGTGTCATTGTCGCCAGGTCCCCGTATCCGTATCCATTGCCATCGCCAACTCCATTTCCATATAGCATATAGCAACTGCGTCTCGGTTTAACCACCCACCCCCCTCTTGGCCAAATTATTAGTTATTATTTTTGTCATAAATGCAAATTAGCTATGCGCAATTTGCATATTCTACATTCAACTTGAAACGCATACAACTCTCGTTGGTCATTTGGAAGACCCGTCTGAAGTCTGGTCAGTAATGTGGATATTTCTGTGGACCCCTGGGCTACTCCTACTTGGGTTTGCTCTTGCCATTTCGCTGTGACAGAGTTGTCCATTGGCTAGACATGTTTTGAAAGGAAGTTTATATGTATGCCCAACTTTCCTTTTCTTAGCAATATAAAGGGAAAACTGTAACAAGGCAATGATATTTTAATGTTTTCTCCAAATGAAAGGGTTATAGTGAAAAAGAAAAGGCTTTCCAGCACCTAGAAGAGTCTTACCTTAACATAAAATAAAATAATGTTATGCGAATTTGTGATAATTTTTAAAAGAATATACTGATTGAGGGAACTAAAGAACCTTCAAGAAACTAAAGACTATATAAACTAAACCAACATAGTATTAAAGATTATTTCCGCTTAAAAACAATATCTATGTAACAGCCTGGTAACAACAATTGCCTGCTCCCACTATATAAATATCTAGAAAAAAGGATTTTGTAAAATCTCAAATATAGTTTACCAATTCAGCTTAATGAAAGACCTAAAACTCCACCGATTCCCGGAGACGGTCATTAAGAAAACAAAACAAGAATCGTTGGCTTTGGTTTTATGGATGCGGCGGGGGATTCTGTAGAAAACCGCGGGGCTGATGACCACAGCGTCTGGGATTGGAATCCGACATGGATTTGGAGTCCGCGAGGGGACACTTTTAAGTGCAATTCGATTTGCTGCTTTTCCCTTTTCATAATTATAGAGAGTCTTTCGGTTGTTTTCGTTTTGGGCCCTGGAAATTTGCATTTGGCAGTGGGGCGTTTCGGTTTATGGGTTCCTCATTTTTTCGGCACTATATTATTTCGTTTTATTGTTATTGTGGCTAAACAATTATTTTGGATTCTTGGTTCCCGATTCCCGGGGTAGGACGCAGAACGTAACCTCCGCCGACGCCATCGCCGTCGTTGTGGGCGTCATATTACAGACGACTGGGTGACATGCCCTCGATGGCGATGACGACGACGACAATGATTCCAAGTTCTTTGTTTGCCCAGCATACATACATGTGTTTTCTATTCCAAATATCGCCTACAACAATTCGCATTGGATTTCACTTGTTCACAGTCGCCGCGATTTATTGTTACTAATGTTTAATGGTGTCAGAAGGGTTCCTTCGAAGGGCAATGAGTCATCTCACCTCTGGCAGCTATCCGTTTTGCCGCTGGTATTGTTGCAGTTGGGCCACCGTCGATAAATCCCAATAGGAGAGCTCCGTTCGCCGAGAGAATCAAACTAAATGGTCGCCTTAACTGCTAGCACATTTTTGCTTCAAGTCGATGGTTTTAAAATAAATAAACTGAAATATGTGTTGCGGCCGAGCGAGTTTTGTGTTTTTGCCGGAAAAAAGGTTTTCCTAATGAGCCCGTTAACGGGTATTATGCGATTGCGTTTATGGCACTTGGGCAATTTGCTTGCTAGAATTCTTGACTTATTCCTAATGCACACAGATATTTATATGTATATATATTTATGTATATTATTTAACACTTGTAGGCACAGCGAGAAAATTATCCAAACTGGGATATTGTGTGTATGGCTATTATATATCGGTATTATACATATATGTATATAAGGACAGACGGCGTGGACGCGCAGCTGAACCAGCGAGCGGGCGGCGAGCGAATGAGTGACTACTCAAATGGACCGAGCTCAGCCTGCAGTAACTGGGGGCAGCAGAGGCAGCAGCAGCAGCAGCCGCAGCAGCAGTAGAAGCAGCAGCAGCAGCACGGCAGCATCATCACATCCCAGCGGCAACACCAACACACAGGCAAGTGATGTGGAGGCGCGACGAGTGCGCACGCATACGCACACAGAGAGGCAGCTCACACGGACACCACTTCAATCCCCTTGACTGGAAGTCGCTGGTGTTGGTGGTGGTGGCTAAGCATGCAACTTTCCAGTCTCCTTCCCGCTTGCCAGTGCGCCAGTGTGCGTGTATTAATGAATGAAACGCCAATGCCACCGCGCCACCCCCTCCCCGAACACCCCACCCACTCAGTTTTCCCACACCCCTTGGTATGCATGTCCGTGTATATGTGCTCACGTTTTCCGCCGGATCTGGATGATGTGGACGTGCCCGGCGACCGATGGCGAAGGAACTGCGCTGCGCATGCGTGCGGCATGCCAAAAGGTATTAGCCAGGTGGATCGGCATTTGGCCAGGTTCTCGAAACAGCATCACTCAGTTCAATGAATAATATCTATGACAATAGGAGTCCTTTTGAGATATATATATATCTGATCCAAATTATTTCTGGGCGGATCCCTAACAAATAGTTTCTACATAATAACCTCTATAACTCTCTATTACTCAATTTACATATGAATTTAAATATCGGAATAGTTATACATGTGTATAAGCAATAAAAATATAATTACTTCCGTGCACTTACCTGCATTTTTAGAACTCATTTAAGTTAACACAATCCTAAAACAGCTTATAGAATTCTAAGAAGAAGAAAATTAACAGCTTTAAATGGTTAAATTCTGAAAATTAAGGCAAAAATAAGAAAGTTTAGATATTATAAAAAAAGCAATTGATATGGTAAAAAAGAAATTTATTGATTATCCCAAAAGTATGCTAAATAAATGTAAGAAAACTCAACAATATCCAATTGGAAACCGGTAAACCCTTACAATTTCAAAACTATTTTTCCAATTATTTTTTTTTTATTAAATTAATGCGTGACTGGCGCAACTTTGAAAGAGCGCATGAGGCGCACTTAAAACAGTTTTTTCTTTTTGCTACATTGTCAATTTTTTTTTACGAGGAAACACAAACGAGGAACTCGAGAAACGTCTTGTTATCCAACAGTCGAAGCAGCATTCGAGTGTATATTTACGTGGTTAAGCGGGATACATGGTATCGAAGTTTCATGTACAATCGGATAGTCCGCGGTGAGACAGTTCCTTCTCCAATACTTATATACAAACCACCGAAGGACCTCAATGCATGCGCGTAAGGTCCTCGACGATCTTTATGACATCTTCCACATCCGCACTCTTTCGTTCGCCATTCAGTGTCAACTGGAATTCAAACGTATGACGGTTATAGTCAGCTCCTAGTGGTCAATCGCAATTAAGCTCACCTCCAATCCTTGAACGGCATCGCGCATCTTGTCGCGACTCAAGTCCAAAAAGCTCTCAATTAGATCTCCATCGATGAATCCCTCGCTGGGTTCCACTTTGGTGTTGATTTGGAAATTGCGGTAGTACGTATGCTCAATCTTGCCCACCGACTTGATTATTTTCTTCAGCCGCTCCTCCAGGCCGTGCAGGAAGTCATAGAAGTCCTGCGGTATCTGGGTTACAATGCCAATGGCTCCGTTGCATGTTCCGTACAGAACACACCCATTGATCGGCGTAGTTCGCTCACCAACGTTCTGCATCACCAGAGATCCGTGACGGAAAACGTTCACCGTATCGCCCAAATGGAAACGCGCCAGTTCCGGTAGCAACTGACGCTCCTCATCGGTGGTTGCAGCACTGAAAAGATTTTATGTGAATTTGTGTCTTGATTTCAAGAAGCCTATTTCACTTACCTGTCCTTCTGGCACACGAACAGATTTCCATTTGTCTCGGAGCCAAGGAACGTATCATCGTCGAGGATCTCCACAGCTCGCATCCACTTGGGTTCGCAGTCGCGGGCGATCTCGACAAAGATTCCCTCCATCTGCTTGTGCTGCAGCAGCGTGATGGAGCGCATCAGATCTCCAACCAATATAAAATCGCCCTTGGCCTTCAGATACAAAGCAGCAATCATATTTTGAATGTTGCACTCCATGCGCAACTCCTTCTCATTGGTCCACTCGTATAGACGGACAAAACTACCGATTCCTGCCAGGACTTTGCCATTGAACTCAACCAGGGCATAGCAAGTTCCATCCACCTTGGTCTCGGCCACTTGGGTAAGCTTGTTCTCGTTGTAGTGGAAGATGATAATCCTTCCCACTTTCGGCTCCGGCTCTTCTGGAATCACCAGTGATGTGGCCACCACATAGTAAGTATTGGGATCATCGCCCAGCTGGGCGGACATTAGGGAGGATATAGTTTCGGGTGAAACGAATTGGTGGGCGTGCAGAACTTCGAACGTGTTTTGATCGATGACCAGTAGATTGTGTACATCGATCTCTTGACCAACTTCCGCATTTGCTGCCGTGGAATTACCACCACCCGGTTTGGGTAGGAAATTCGAGCTACACGTTATGTTTTGGGCCTGTGTAGAGGCACTATTGCGAAGTGGCTTAGCTCCGCCTCTTCCATGGACATCAATACGCAGGGTGGACACAGCAAAAGTCTGCGACGACTCTTGGTAAGCAATTCTGCGTGGTCCCTCCCCCAGAGGCACTGTTCGAATATGCAGCTTCTGAATCTCATCAATAGTGCCCAAAATAACAGCGTTCTTGTTGGCCAGCGCCAAACTATCTGGATACGCCTGAGCATTTAAGGAGCACATGTGGTTGACCTCCTTCAGATTTACGTTAGAGAACACCAACTTGTGGTTCGACGAGTAAATCACCGTGGGACGATCGGAGCAGGCAAACACATTAGTGGTAGATAAGGATCGGAAGGTGCGCAGCGTTGTTGGTTGTGTACCGAGAGTTACTTTCTTCTTGTCCGTCAGTTGCCCAGTGGTTTGGTCCATGATAAAGTAATACATGGAACCGTCGCCCAAAGCGCAAAGCAGATAATGGATTCCCTCAAAGGTGGTCATCAGAATGGAACGGGGAATTATTTCTGCAAAATATAAATACATTGATTTATAGTTATATATAGCTGGTCAACGTTTTTTTCTGCATACCTCCGCTTAGTTTTTCGGTGTAGATGGTCTCAAGATCAGGCAGCGACAGGATAACAGCAGATATATCTGTCCATAGGCCCACGGCCACCAAATCCGACTTCTTTTGAGTCTCATCCAAGGGAGTGATGTCCAAGCAGGCTACCTCATATGCCAATGTCCTGCGGGACTGCTCGCGAAGGCTTCCATCTTCAATAACTATGTAGAATATGTCGCATGCGGAGGCAACCAGAATCTGGGTAGTGTTGCAGGATACAACACCGATTGAACGATCGCCAGTAGGACGCCATTCGGCCACGAGGGCTTTAGTGGCACTGCTAACCAAGCGAACGCTATCCGAAGTAACTTGAATCAGCTAAAGTAGAAGGTAAAGAATTAATTAAGATGATTCTGGATAGTAGGATTTGTATGGCAACCCACCTGATCATAATCCACATTTGAGCAAAGGAACGTCTGCAGATCGCTGGCAAATCCGGGAATCTCGGTTTCTTCCACCTCTTCACCAGAGAGCGTGAGAATCCTTGTGTGTCCCACAAAAGCCAGCACCAAAGTGTTCTCATACGAACTCTCATCGACTCCCACCTTTAGAGACCACATGCCCTTAATGCCGGGGAGATCGATGCAGGCATGCTCCTGAATGCCAATGCCTATGCGAATTATGCGTAGAGATCCATCCTTAAAGCTTCCCGAGCATGTGATGATTTGGCCCTGTCCCTGGCGATCTAGATCCACTACAGCAATGTCCAGAATGGGAGCTAGATTAGTGAAATTCTCTACAGGAACGACATATGACCCGTCGATGGCCTCCGAATTCAAGCGCACCAACTGCGAGTCTCCATGTCGAGCTCCAATGTAGAGGAAACCATTGTCTAGGTATGTAATGCACTCTGGTATAGAGATCTCGCCTAGTTGCTCCACTTTGATGTCCTTCACAGTCACTCCCTTGCTCGTTTCAGCGGTGCCAAGGAACAGCATATACAGCTGCCCATCCATGTTGCCCAGCAGATAGCGCAATCCATTGCTACTCACACGGGCGTAACAGTTGATAGTGCTTTGGCGAAAAGTGAGCGGCGCCACAGCGTGATAGTTGCTTCCGTCATGGTACACAATCGATTCCCGACCGATGACGATAACACCACCGATGGGCGACGGCACCGGGATCAGCATTGTGGCCTCTGTTTCCACGTTGTCCTGCTTCCACGCGATTTTCATAAACTCCTTATCCCGCAGATTAATCTCGTGTGACTTTACGTGCCTACCATCATTGTCCTTGTGGATCACGATAACTGTGGGATTCAAGCAGCCGTGCAGAAACTCAACATCGTACACGTTCAGCTCATCCATTCTGAAGGGAGAAGGGATACATCATTTTGGAGCTTAATACAGACTCAATCATAAAACATTTACTAGTAAAAGAAAATGATTCATTAAAAATACAAAAAAGGGTAAAAAATTATAAGGCGCCTCACACGTATTTGTAAAACTACTATACAATACAACTGAATTACCTAAGATTTGTAGCTTTCAGCTCGCTAGCATCCTTGTCCATCGGAATGATGGTGAACAGCCCCTGGTAAAGGCACATTCCGATGACCCTAGCCTTGGGATCGATGGCCGCAATAACTCCTCCTTCCGAGGGAATGCCCACCGAATCGGACACATTGCCGTTGGCCTTGGTCACCACCGTAATGACGTCGTTGACCATACGGGCCTCGAGGATCATAACGTTGTAGCGTCGCGTCAGTATGAAGAGCAAATCCTTGTTGCTGTCGGGCGGTCGGAAGTGGCGCATCACGGCAATGGTGCCATTGATGTTGATCTCTTTTAGGGGACGCAGTCCCTCCGGCGTGACCAGATCGATTTCCACCTGATTGTTTCGGGCAATGATCAGATTGAGATCCGTGGGCGAGGTGAAGTTACCTAAGGAGCATATCAAAGAAGCCGGTGCTTAGCAAACAAATCTACACCATGGGCTTGTATAATGCGGCGACCGGCAAACATGCTTGTTTTCTGTTTTCGCCGGGGAGACCGCATAGGGAGCCCCTGTTTCCCTCTCTTTCACACGCTCTTGTTCTTACCTGTTAGGCAGGCAACAACCGCCGTCGGCTTTTGCGCCGTCACCACGTAGTGATGCGACATGACTGCAAACTGTCCAGGATCAGGTTATCCTTGATTCAATAGAGCTCTTCAACTTCGGACTAGTCAGCCGCCACGAGGATAAAAATCGCTTTTGGTTGACTTTTTAACGCGCTAAAATGTTTTCTGACCTTTAGTGTGACCGCTCAACTGTTAACAACTAATACCGTCCGGTTCAGGAAAAAATACTCTTTATGTATTCCATTTATGTTCAATATAAATGATAATGCAGAGAGCACGTGGATTTTATAAGCTAGCTCTGATCCTTGTACAAGCAAACGACACACTTAAGATTTCCATAAAAGTCTGGAAGATCAATTACAGTCTTTAAATAAACCAAAAAAAATACTTTATACCGATATGTGTTATGTTGCCCCGTCTCATTCTCTGTTGGCAAGAATAATCGATATCGTTTCTTTGCAGCTCTGGGACGCCTTCAAATTGCGGTTAAGCTGGAAACGTTTGAAAATAGCTTTTGTAGTGAGTGCTTTTATCACCACTATACTCACAATTTATTAAATATTTATTTATTATTTATCATTGTTAATAAATTCTTGTTTTGGATACGTATAATTAAATATAATATACTAATTAAAAATAAATAAGGAAGAAAAGAGAAAATGTCTAAAATATAAATGAGCTTAATTTAAGTAAACAAATTGTAAAGCATTATCAGCAATGCGCCTTATCTCTAGGGGCGTTGTTTTTTTTGTTTTTTGTTTTTATCATTATATGTTCTTTTAATCAATAAATCCACGAAAACAAGCTAAAACTAATATAAACACAATACTGATCTGACCTTACATGTATTAGTGATAAGAAAGCCTGCCGAACCGGTTCTCTTTAGTAAATTCTTTAAGAGAGTATAATAAAAAGTATCTCCGAGAGAGCCCCAATATATAAAGCTCCCGCTCAACATCGTTTGATATTCAGTTTGCCGCTGTTCTTCGACCCACAACAAACGCAAAGCAATGTCCAATAAAAGTAAGAAAAACAAGAGACGTATATGTACACTTTGTACTGCAAACACATGCCCTGAATCTTTGATAAAGACAATCCCGAGCAATTTTGATAATTGAATTGTTTTTCCTAAGCCTGTTGCCGAGGACCGGGTTACGCAACCCCACTGGACGCCATGAGGAGTGGTCCCCGGGAGAAGCTCCTCTACACGGTCACCGTTCAGCCCAACTTGGATGAGCCGCACGGCGATTATCTGTCCACAGTCGACGTGGATCCCGAGAGCCCCACCTACTGTCAGGTAAATAAATCTGGTATCTACACTATTCGATCATTCGAACAACTTTATGTACTTTATAATTAGCTGGATTGGATTTTATATCAATTATATTTCAATTTGCAATCGTTTTGGAATATAGTACAGTATTACAGATTTGTAAACTTATTTACAACATTATTAACATCATTTTGCAGATAGTCCACCGTACGTTTACAAATCGCAAGGGTGATGAACTGCATCATTCTGGCTGGAATGCCTGCTCCAGTTGTTACTATGTCGACGAGAGCTCGAAGACGGTACCAAAAAGAGATAGGCTGGTATTGCCGTCCCTTAATTCCGACTTTATATACATACTCGATGTGGTTACGGATCCACGAAAGCCGAAGATTGTCAAGACCATTGATGGTGGTGTGCTGAAGAGCCACAATGTGACGGCTCCGCATACCACACACTGTTTGGCCAATGGAAACATCATGATATCCGTGATGGGCGATGCAGGGGGATATGCTAAGGGTGACTTTATCCTCTTCGATTCGGACTTCAATTGCATCGGTACTTGGACCAAGGGCGACAAGAAGGCATTGTGCGGATACGATTTCTGGTATCAGCCATATTTCGATGTCATGGTTTCTTCGGAATGGGGAGCTCCCAATAAATGGCGACGGTTAGTCTTAATATAACCACGAAATACTTTATAATAATCATTTTCAATCCTTTTTTTAGAGGCTGGAAGAATGTTGACCTGGAGGATATGTCTCAGTACGGCTGTCGTCTTAACTTCTACAAATGGTCCACGCAGACTCTCTACCAGACAATCGACCTGGGATCGGATGGCATAACGCCCCTGGAGATTCGATTCCTGCACAATCCTAAGAAGGCCGAGGGATTCGTGGGATGTGCCCTTAATGCCAAGGTGTTCCACTTCAAGAAGAAATATGATTCCGATGAATTTGAAGCCAAGAAGGTAATTGACATACCCGGCAAACTGGTCGACACCGGCAGTGGAGTAGCTGAAGATATGGGTGGGATGATTTCGGACATTATCATCTCGCTGGACGACCGATTTCTATATGTCAACTGCTGGCGACATGGCGATGTGCGACAATATGACATCACCGATCCCGAGAATCCCAAGCTGACTGGCCAGCTTTTCCTTGGCGGTGCCATATGCAGTGATTTGGCAAATGTGATTGTTAAGGAGGATAAGGAACTGAAGGTACACACTTGCGGTATTGCTATATAACTCGTACTATAACTCGTACCTTTACTTCATTTTCAGGAGAAACCTGCAGCTCGTTACGTGAAGGGACGTCGCTTGGAGGGAGGTCCCCAAATGATGCAGCTATCCCTCGATGGCAAGCGCATGTATGTCTCCTCATCTCTGTATTCGCCATGGGATAAGCAGGTAAGATCTTAACCAGGATCACTCTATATATATATATTTTAATATAATTACCTCCCACAATCTTTTTAGTTCTATCCCAAAATGGTTTCGCAAGGCGGTCATATTGTCCTGATCAATGTGGACACTGTGAATGGAGGAATGTCCCTAAATGAGGACTTTTTGGTGGACTTCGCCAATGAACCCTATGGTCCCAGTTTGCCCCACGAAATGCGTTATCCTGGCGGTGATTGCACCTCGGACATTTGGCTGGCAAATGATGCGTAATCTTGATACGATTTTTGTGAAGATCTAATAAACTCATACACTATAACTATAAATTATTATTTTGGAGACATCTCCATTATCTGCTGCCCAAAAATAAGAGATATCTCTATCGTCTCTAGTCACGGATATCGCCATTAGCTAATATGTTTGCCACATTCAAAACACGTTTATGATTTGCTAAAAATAATTTATGCGCATAATTTAAAGCGTAATATGGTTGGCAAATGATTTGATGATTAACGGTCATATATAAATTCATTCTGAAAATGTCAATGATTTTTATATATCAATATAATTAAAACCAAAAGGAAGTTTTGGGTGTCTTATCCACAGCTTCTAGTATCGCATTGACACTGGGAAGACCTATCAGATTCAACAATCGTTGGCCACTGCAATTAAATAAATTACATAAAGCCATATATGTATATTTATATTTATATATTTTTTAAGGAGATTTACTAACTTGTTATCACATGTGCAGTTTATGAAACTCCTAGCCACCTCATTGAGATGCCTTTGGTGGTAGAAGAAAATGTGCACCAGATATGCCAGACTACAGGGTATCAGCAGTCTAGCCCAGGGAATCTTTCGCACCGCAGATAGCACCGAATCCTTTTCATCTTTAGTATTGCACACCTGGCTCCAAATCACCTGGATGGCAGTTACAATGGCGAAACACATGAAAGTGAGACGATTTGGTAGAAGAGCAAACGATGACCCACTTATAAAGGAGGCCAGAGCATTGGCTTGATTTACATTCAATCTTTTAAATGATAGTAATTGGACCACCTAAAAAATAACGTATATTTAGTTAAGTTACACTTTATACTTCTGCATAGACTCACCTTAAACAATCCTATGTAGCTCGCCAAGAAACTTGTCATCTTGGGTCGCCAGAGTTTTATGTTTCGCTTCATCAAGGGATTGAGCAGATCCATTGCGAGTCCAATGCCCAGATATGATCTCAACTCCCTGATACCCTGCTGCACTTGCCTCACGATCGTCCAATCCTCGTTATCCTCAGGCAGAGAAGCTGGTCGTATGAACCAGAAACCAGAGTACTTTCGAGTCTGCTGGTAGTGCAAGACTATCACCGAGGATATCATGAACATAAGAGTCTGTGCCATGGGTGAATGTACCAAGCCGAAGTTGGAATATCTCATCAGGCTTTCCATTGCCTGTAAACATGTTCGATTGTATAGTTCTTCTTGGGATTACAGGGTATACTTACCGCTGGTGTTATGCCAGTCACGAAGAAGTGAAGCACCTGAGGAGGCATCAACCAACTCAACTGCGAGGCAATCCAGCAGGGCAGAAATGGTATAAATATGAATACAAATTGATCATTGAAACGCCTTCCCATGCACATCAAGTAGAAGGTAATGGCATTTATCCAGGCAGCAAAACTGGCGGATTGAGCATAGTTTTTGGCCACAGAAAGCACCATTTTCCTGGATACCTTTCGCCAATTCATTACCAAGGGTAACTGCAAGAAAATGCATTAGAATTATATATACTAGTAGGTTTAATTAATTTGTATTTGTTTTTAAATAACAATTTACTACCAGACCAGCAACAAGGGTGAATAGTACTTCCCACTGGACACATGGTTGCGGTAGAGATTCCACAGGAAGGCCTTCGTGCAACTCTGGCCCGGCAGGCTGTGCAGGATGGCGCAGTGCACCCGATTCAGGGGCGGCTCCAGGAGTTTGCTCGGTGCGACCATAACGCGACGATATTCGGTTGCTACTGATCGCTCATGTCCGAAAACGAATGGATGGGTATCCAGAGAACACGGCTGTTCAAAGCTTGCCCATGGGATCAAAAGGGTTAATATGCAAAACATTGGAAACGTATATTTAAGCGGTATGCATAACATTTAATCAATTCAATGCAGTCGAGCGTTTCGTTCGGTTTTGGAAAATAGAAAAGCATTACTTTAAGTACCCGGAAAATCAGTTGGACTCACTAGTTGAGCATGGTGCTCTTGACCAAATGGAGCAGCAGGAAAAGAAGCTAATACCTGGAATTAGAATGAATCCAAAGAGTTTCTGGATGGAGCTCCGCCAGATGAGCAAGTCACAAATGAATTGAAAGTTAAAATCTACTTTATTTTCGAAACAATATTAATCAAACAATGACTGAATAAATTAGGTCAGTGGGTCGTCCTATCCATCCACCTCCTCCACAGTGGGATGGGAACCCTTGCCCATCGATGATTTGCCCTTGTTGCCGCCATGGATTTTCGACATTATCGGAGTGCAGATGCGCTGGCACTCTTTCAGGTGACGCTCGAACTCCTCCTTCTCGGCCAGCGTGTTCTTGTCCAGCCAGGATGTCTCGGAGGAGCACTTGTCGCGCACCTTGGAGCGTTCGGTCTCGGAAAGAACGCCGGTTGGAGCGTCGTCGACGGCCTGGCGACATGCGTAGATGTATGCCTCGAGATTGTTCTTGGACTGAACCCGCTCCCTCTGACGATCGTCCTCCACCTTGTACTTCTCCGCTTCCGAGAGCATGCGATCGATCTCCGCCTTGGAAAGTCTGCCCTTGTCATTGGTAATGGTGATCTTTTCGCTCTTCCCAGTGCTGTTGTCCTTGGCATTCACATTCAGGATGCCATCCGCATTCAAGTCGAAGGCCACCTCGATCTGGGGCACTCCTCGAGGAGCTGGCGGAATCCCGGTTAGGTTAAAGGTGCCCAGTAGATTGTTATCCTTGGTCATGGCCCGCTCGCCCTCGTACACCTGAATGGTCACCGCATTCTGATTGTCAGTGTAGGTGGTGAAGATCTGCTGCTGCTTGCAGGGAATGCGGGCATTGCGCTCCACCAAGTTGGTCATCACGCCGCCAGCGGTCTCGATGCCCAGCGAAAGAGGAGCCACGTCCACGAGGAGCAGGTCCTGGATCTGTGAGCTGCCCACGCCGGTGAGAATGGCAGCCTGTACGGCGGCTCCATAAGCCACCGCCTCATCGGGATTGATGGAGAGATTCAGCTGCTTGCCACCGAACAGATCTTGCAGTAGTTTCTGAATCTTGGGAATACGCGTGGAGCCGCCCACCAAAACCACATCATGAATGGCCTTCTTGTCCATCTTGGCATCACTCAGTGCCCGCTCCACGGGCTGCATGGTGGACCGGAAGAGGTCCATGTTCAGCTCCTCGAAACGCGCCCTCGAAATCTTCGAGTAAAAGTCAATGCCCTCGTGCAGGGCATCAATCTCCAAGGATGCCTCCGTGCTGGAGGACAACGTCCTCTTCGCCCGTTCACAAGCCGTTCTCAGGCGTCTCAACGCCCTGGCATTTCCCTTGATGTCTGACTTGTGCTTCCGCTTGAATTCCTCGGCAAAATGATTGACCAGCCGGTTGTCGAAGTCTTCGCCACCCAAATGGGTATCGCCGGCCGTGGCCTTCACCTCGAACAGGGAACCCTCATCGATACTCAGTACGGAGACATCGAAGGTGCCGCCGCCCAAGTCGAAGATGAGCACATTGCGCTCACCCTTGAGGTTCTTATCCAATCCATAGGCCAGAGCTGCCGCAGTGGGCTCATTGATGATCCTCAGCACATTCAGTCCAGCAATGGAACCCGCATCCTTGGTCGCCTGTCGCTGGCTATCATTGAAGTAGGCCGGCACTGTAACCACCGCGTCCTTCACCTTGCCACCCAGATAGACCTCGGCGATCTCGCGCATCTTGGTCAGCACCATCGAACTGATCTCCTCGGGCGCAAATCGCTTCCGTTCGCCCTTGAACTCCACCTCGATCTTGGGCTTTCCCTTCTCGTTGATGACCTTGAAGGGCCATAGCTTCAGGTCTTCCTGGATCTTCTTGTCGTCGAACTTCCGTCCAATCAATCGCTTGGCATCGAAAACCGTGTTCTTCGCATTCATGGCCACCTGGGACATAATAGCATTAATGAATACATATTAATCACTTTGAATATTATAAAGGGTTGTTAAGCTAATTCAATAGAATTTTTTTAAACAATACTACCTATTAATAATAATCTATTTTGATGAAACACCATGTATCATTTTTGCTTTAAAAACTTTAGTAAAGAAATAGAAATTTATTGCACTATGTTTCTCATTCGTGAAAGATAGATACTTTTCCAAGTGAATGTATTTCAGAGATTGATCTTTCCCAGTGCATATATATATTCCCACATTTATTTGTGTACCTTATATGATTCCAATTAAAACACTCGAAATTCGCACCTGGCCATATTGAAGCTAGACAATCCGCGTATTTGGACAATCGAGATGGGGAACCATGACTCACCTGGTTCTTGGCCGGATCGCCAATGAGGCGCTCCGTCTCGTTGAATGCCACATAGGAGGGCGTGGTGCGGTTTCCCTGATCGTTGGCGATGATCTCCACCTTGCTGTTCTGCCAAACGCCCACGCAGGAGTAGGTGGTGCCCAAGTCGATGCCGATGGCCGGAATTTTACCCATTTTACCAGGTTACTAATTGCCTTCTGATGAATATCCAAAATTTGCGATGTTGCAGCTACTAGTGCTGATTTGGACCTGAAAAAAGCGCGATTGTTGCACCTATTTATATGGTGGTGCAAGCAACGAATAAAATTTTGGTTTCCTATATTATTCACACGCCGAAAAATCGAAAAGTGTGTGTTTGTTCTAGAAGCGTTTGCCACTGACACTTTACTTGGGGCAGTCTGCGTTTTTGGAATTGTTCGGTTTTTCGATCGATGATGTCTTGTTTTGGATTCATAAAAATAAATATGAGCGCGTTGCTCTCGATTATCCAGGCCAAGGGGGAAGTACACTATCATTTACACTATAAGCTTAATTGCAGGAATATTTTATAAAATCAGTAAAATAATTTCACTTATTAAAAGGTTTTTTTAACCATCTTAGCGCTTTCCCTTCTTTTTCTTCTTTTGGCCATCCGGCCAAGCAAATCCTCTTGACTTTAGAACGTCCTAAAAAAATTACATATTATTTTAAATTTTTATAAATTATGTACTTATAAATATTGACTTACCTGAACATTATGGCAGACATAGTAGGCGTTTTCCATGGCGGCGTCATTGAAAATATCGCAACCTATGGACTTTCCCACGCCCCCTTTCTTCTTGCCGCCCTCTTTCTTCTTCTTCTCCTCGCCTTCGCCACTTCCTGCATTACTGGATGTAGAGTCCTTGCTATTGCGCTTCTTTTTGCTCTTTCCTACCATTATTAACTTTTTGGCATATCAAACAAAAATTATTGATTAAATAAACCATTTGTGCACTCCGCGGTGCCTAGCAACAAATGCATTTCATACCAAAACTTAACAACATAACTAAATAAAGTACTTTTTGCTATGCTTTAATTTAAATTTAAATTTCCTTTTTTTTATAACTTTTTGTTTGTAACATTTTACTGACTGTTTTTTATTGATTAGTAAATTCGCTATAATAATTAGGCCACACTTTTGATGCTATCCAATCGATATAGGATGAAACACGCGTATAAACACCTGTAAGATGAATGAATTTATAAAAATATTATACATTTTGTATTTTTTAAAGGTTAGTTACCTGGAAGTTCACTGCGACAATAGGCTCCATACGAAGTGATGCCCACCAGGTAGTAGCGATAGTGTCTACGACTTCTGTGCCTTCGACGCCGACGTTCCAAGTTCAGTTGAAGCGGTCCTCCAGAATCGCCCTTTTAAATAATAATATTATATCTAAAATTTAACCGAAACTTATGCTCCTCACCTGGCAAGTATCGCGATTTTTCTCATAGTCATGGGCGCATATCTGACTTGTGAGTAATCCGTAGGGCGAACCTTCGTCGGCGGGCAGACTGGAGTTGCACTGCTCAATGGGCACCACCGAGAGATCCAGTTCCGTGAGTATGTTCGTCTGCGGCTGGGCGAATCCCGTCGAGCCATAGCCCATGGTGTGCAGCTTGCCGTATGGAATGTCGTGCATGGGCCACAAGCGAGCTGGCCTCACGAACCAGGTGTATTCCACCGGTCGATTCAGCTGGATGAGCCCGATATCATGGTAGTTGAGACTCGCATTGTACAGTGGGTGCAGATAGATCTTGGCAACACGTCGTCTTTGGGGCGCCACGTTGTCCTCCCACTCCTTCAGCTTAATGTCTCCGATTTTCACGATGTCGGGCGAGGTGCTATAAGGAAAATAATCCTGATATTGTAAATTTTGTTCTGAATGATCTGTTATATTATTATATATAATACACTTGCTTGTTAAATTGAAAAATTATAGTAATACCTATCAAATTAAGTGAAGGAGACTCTTGTGTTTCATAAGATAGTTTATAGATAAGAAAGCTATACTCTCCCTAATTCTCAATAAGTTCTTATCCACAAAAAGCTCACCCATGAGTAATCAGGCAATGAGCAGCTGTGAGCACGAAGTCTTCGCTGATGAGGCTTCCTCCGCATTTGTAGTCGATCTCGTGGTTCTCGTTCCGGAATCCCAGAGCGGCCTAAGATCGGGTAAAGAGCGGATTAGTCGTACCCAAATTAACGGTTAACTGATATGATATGGTGGACTTCGATTTGGATGTCGGCAATCGGCGATTTAGTCGTGTTTGTGTTGCGAACGGCGGTACTTTGGCGTTTCCCCCATTCCGGTTTCGTTGGATTTTATTTATTTATTTATTTTTTGGCTTTCGTTGATCTACGATTTTTGTTTTGTTTGGACTGCACCTTTATTTAATCAGTACTAACCATGTGCGGGTACTGTCCAGGTGCCACAATGGATCGTCCATTGAAGTCGTCGTGCAAATCCTCCGTCTCCGCGGACTTGTTGTAGTTCTCCCCATCCACTTTGCTTTCGGTGTTCAGGAAGATGTTGTGGAAGTTGCGATGGTGATTGGGTGGCGGACGACGTGGTTGCCACTGCCTGGCGCCATTGCCCCATTGTCGTTGCGGCGGCGGAGGCGGACCTCCAGGGCAACCGGGCGGAGGACCAGGTGGAGGCGGGCCCGGTGGTGGTGGTCTTCCACATGGCGGAGGAGGTGGTGGTGGCGGCGGTCTATAATAGCCGTAGTTATTAAAGTAGCCCGGCGCCCACAGACCGTTGTAACCGTAGCTATTGTAGTTGTTGAAATCCCACCTGCTTGGATCCGGCACAGGATTCGGATTCGGATTGGGATACGATTTCGGATACTGGGCAGGAAACTCCCACTGTCCGCACACGCGGAATACGCACAGGAGCATACAGAGTGCTATGCAGCTCCAAGATATCTTCCAATCCGCCATCTGAATAGGTCTTGCTCGATTGACCGATTTAATCCGACTGGGATCTTCCAATCCACAGTGGATTCCACACTACGCGGAATCGAAACGCAGCGTCGCTGGCAAACGGTTTTATTGAAATTCAGCCGAATTTATAATTGAGCGCCCGCATTAATTAATAAAAATACATTAAACAAAAAATCCACCAAGACAGGCAAGGGTTTGTTTTGGGCACAGTGGTGGCTCGAATTTTGAAGCTAAACGAAATACTTTGGGCATTGTCTTCTGTAAAAAAGAATTCTTCTGGGTTTAATTGTTTAATTTAAAAAATATAAACAAAGTCTTCAAGTACCTATTTTCATTATCTATTGCAGCTTCTTTTTTGAAATGTTTGAAAGAAAGTAAATAATGAAATCCCAGAACTCACCAATAGAATGATAATACTTTGGTCTCTAATCGTGAATCTTCAATTGACATGCTTGCACTTAATCCTGCAGACTCCAAATCTTGAGGGTAAGTAGTGAATCACCCGTATATATTAATGGTGCCCCTAATATTATATTAATTAAACCCACAGCTCTCGATGCCCTTGAAATAATCAACTACCAGACCACCAAGTACACAATCCCCGAAATTTGGAAAGAGCAGCCGGTGACCACCATTGGCGAGGACTTAGATGATCAGGACACCGAAGATGAGGAAAGTTATCTGAAGTTCGGCGACGATGCCGAGGTTAGAACTTCGGTTTCGGAAGGACTGCACGAGGGTGCCTTCTGCCGGCGGAGTTTCGATGGCCGGAGTGGATACTGCATCCTGGCCTACCAGTGCCTCCACGTCATCCGAGAATATCGGGTGCATGGCACTCGCATCGACATCTGCACCCATCGCAACAATGTCCCTGTCATCTGTTGCCCGTTGGCGGACAAGCATGTGATGGCTCAGCGCATAAGTGCCACCAGTAGGTACACTTTGAAGGATCGGAACAGTTTGCAACCTAAAGATAATCCTTTCCAGAGTGCCAGGAGTACAATGCCGCCGCCAGAAGGCTCCACTTGGCGGACACCGGACGCACATTTTCCGGTAAGCAGTGCGTGCCCAGTGTTCCGCTGATAGTCGGTGGAACACCCACTCGGCACGGACTCTTCCCCCACATGGCCGCCTTGGGATGGACGCAGGGCAGTGGCTCCAAGGATCAGGATATAAAGTGGGGCTGTGGAGGCGCCCTGGTTAGCGAACTGTATGTCCTGACCGCTGCCCACTGTGCCACCTCTGGTAGGTAAGTTACAGGATCCTCGAAGACACAACTACATATATCTGCATTCTTTGCTCCATCAGCAAACCACCGGACATGGTTCGCTTGGGCGCCCGCCACTTGAACGAGACTAGCGCGACCCAGCAGGACATCAAGATCCTTATCATCGTGCTGCATCCGAAGTACAGATCCTCGGCATATTACCACGATATTGCCCTGTTCAAGCTGACCAGAAGGGCCAAGTTCTCGGAGCAGGTGCGTCCTGCTTGCCTGTGGCAACTGCCAGAGCTCCAGATACCCACTGTGGTGGCCGCCGGTTGGGGACGAACCGAGTTTCTGGGCGCCAAATCGAATGCCCTGCGCCAGGTGGACCTGGACGTAGTACCACAGATGACCTGCAAGCAGATCTATCGCAAGGAGCGACGTCTGCCCAGGGGAATCATCGAGGGTCAGTTCTGCGCGGGATATTTGCCAGGCGGCAGGGACACCTGCCAGGGTGACTCCGGCGGTCCAATTCATGCGCTGCTGCCGGAATACAACTGCGTGGCCTTCGTGGTGGGCATCACCTCGTTCGGAAAATTCTGTGCGGCTCCCAATGCCCCAGGAGTTTACACCAGGCTATATAGCTACCTGGATTGGATTGAGAAGATTGCCTTCAAGCAGCACTAGTTTTATTTTATATTATTTATTTAAATACGCATTTTTAAATATTTGAAATTCTTAATTTTTCTTTTGCTTTAGATGTAAGATGTAAAGAATCAAGGCCACACTTGTTGCTCTATCCATGGAATATAGTGCGCTATTCGCACATAAACTCCAGGCTGACCGGATGCACAGGCTCCTCCGAAGGAGGTTATTCCCACCACATAGGGAATGGTATGGTGATGATGGCGCATGTGTTGGTGGAGCAACAAGGGTCCTCCGGAATCGCCCTGATGAAATTGAAGACCACCAGTCAAATAAAACATAAAACATTTCTAAAACTTTTGACTCACCTGGCAGGTGTCCATACGGCCGGAGTAGTCTCCCGCGCACATCTGACCCGATCCCAGGCCATTGGCCAGTTTGTCATAGTTTTGCAAGTACCTCTGGCATTGTTGGAAATTCAGGTGGTAAAGCATGATTTGCAGTAGATTATTGGAGTGTGGGCCAGCTGTTATATAAACAATCATTTAAGTTATATAATTAATATAAATCCGAATGAAATGGGCACTGACCGAACTTGGTTTGTCCATAGCCCAGGGCAGAGAGCGGTCTCTCGGGCAGGGATTCCTGGTTCCACAGGCAGGCCACTGGCAGGTGGGATCTCCTGGCCAACTTGACCACCGCCAGGTCATTGGTAAGGGTCTCCGCATCGAAGTGCGGATGCTGGCTAATCCGCTTGATCTCAATCAATTGCCCGCGACCGCTGTTCAGCTCAACGCCACCAATCAACGCCACCGACGGGGGTTCCCTGCTCGAATTCAAGATATTTTTAACCCATTAGCATTTCGAGTGTTTTGTTTTGTTTTCTTCTTTTTTTTGCTTACCCACCGACGCTGGCACAGTGGGCTGCCGTTATGGCGAACCGAGGCGCAATCATGGCGCAGCCACAGTTGAACATGTATCGCCGCTTGCTGGAACCGTGCTCATGAATCCATCTGTTTGTGCGGGACGGCCAACCGAGGGCGCACTGTAATCAAATCGAATGTAAATCTTTATTAATCTGCCAAATGGCTTACAATATCCGATAGCTAATTTTGAACATTTCAAAAACCAAACAAGATGAATTAAGATGAACTATTGGACTCTTTTCCTAAGTACTTATAACTCACCATATAGGGATGCTCATTCTCCTGGGTGAGTCTGCCGCCCACCAGCAAATTCTGGCTCCGATTGCGCTTTTGTACAATTGGCTCAACTAGTTCCACTTGATCCAGTTTAGGGTTCGTATTCCGACGGCGTCGACGGCGCTTGTGTTGAGCTCTTGGATAGGCATTGGCACAGGCTGGCAAAAGATATACATAAGTTCTGGATGCTCTGAGTTCCTTTCATACGCACCTTGTTCGCTCTTCGAGATGCTGGGCGGTGGTATCAAGTATCCGCCGTGTGGACAGCAAACCAGCTGATTGGGCCACGATGACGGACAGAGTAGTGGTGTCACTCGGGGCACTGCCTGCATGGCACTGATGCAATCCACGTACCGCACACATTTCCCAATCAGCGGACGATCGTGGGCTTGGCAATTTCCGTAGATATCAATCGATAGATACGATGGAGCTACTGCGTTCCAAGGCGCATTCTGTGCATATCTATTGTAATAATGGTTGTAGTGATAGCAATAATTGTTCAGCCGATACGAACGATGACGCCGAAATTAAGACGAACTCTAGAAGCAAACTGTATCCAAAAGATAGCGTTCCCATCTCGGATGTCCGAGCTCTACGACGTAAGATTGCCGACTGAGCTGCTCGCGAAGATCTCGTCTCGTCTCATAAACTGAGTTCCATACGAAGCTTCTTTTGATTGAGCTTACATTTTCGGGTATCAGAAGCGCAGAAATCGGAACTCATATTTCAATTCATCGGAAAACTTGCGCAACTTTCATTAACATGCTTAAAATAAATAGTGACTAAGACTTTTCAATTGAAAATCAGAAAACATTAGCACACGATATCAATTGAATAATAGGTACAACTACAAAAAGTAACCAATGAATTTATTTTTTACTGTTTAAATAATAGATGCCTGCGGTTTATAATAGCCATTATGTTTATATAATAAAAGACTCAATTATTTATCATTTATTTATTTAACTATATACATATAAACAAATTAACAAATAAAATCGTCATTTTAAAGCTTGTTATAAACATAGAAACAATTTTAAGGCACAATGTTCCATGGGGTAAATGATCCTGGTTCGGGTATTTCAAGCTATAATTAAATAAATATAAAATTCGTTAATAAAAGTTAATTTAAAGTTCCAAACCAATCTCAAGGATCACTTACCAGTTCCGTGAACTTATCCTGACAAGCAATTCGAATGCGTGCCGATGTGGAAGGTGCCTCCAGTGGGAAGTCACCACTCAAGCCCTGATCCTCGCGAGCAGCTGCAATGGCCTCCTTGATGGCAAAGAAGGTAGATGATCCAATGAAGAGCGGAGGTTCACCCACTGCCTTGGAGGAGTAGACAGCCCGTGGATTGGGTGCACCGGTCAGTAGGCTGACATTGAACTCCCCGGGAATGTCGGCAAATCCTGGCAGCTTATACATGCCGGGACCTCTGGAGTAGAGCATGCCTTGTGGTGAGTACATGAGTTCCTCCAAAGTGAACAATCCATAGCCCTGCATGAATGCTCCCTCGATCTGACCAATGTCAATAGCCGGATTCAGGCTAGAGCCGATGTCCATGACGATGTCTGTGCTGAGCACCTGATGGTCGCCAGTCAGGCAATCGATCTCTACCACCGTGACTCCCACGCCATTCGTGTAGTAGCTATAGGTGCGAGCATTGGGATTCGTCTCCGGGTGATATCCAATCCCGGGCATGGCATAGAATCCTGTAGCCGAGAGGCTGACCCGATCGAAATACGCCTTGTTGATCCACTCCTTCCAGGTGCCTCCAGGCAGTGCCTCCTTGATGGGCGCCAGTCTTTTGTTCAACTTCTCACATGCATCCAGTACGGCCATTCCGTTCAGATCGGATCCCACACTCGCCGCCGTTGGTGATGTGTTGGGTACTTTATCCGTGGCCGTTTCCGAAATGTGAATCAGTTCCTGAGGAATACCCAGAGCTCTGGCGGCGCACTGAATCATCTTCGTATTCAGACCTTGTCCGATCTCAACTCCTCCGTGCGAAAGCAACACGGATCCATCGCCATAGATGTTGATCAGCGAACCCGCTTGGTTCAAGTGCATCACACCAAATGCGATTCCATACTTGGTGGGTACCACCGCCATGCCACGCTTCCGCCAGCGATTCTCCCGATTGAATCGAGCAATCTCCTGCCGCTTCTCGTCGTATCTCGACTGCTTCAAGCAATCCTCCAGACACCGCTCGATGGGGAAGTGCTCCAGCTGCTGGTGGTAGTGCGTGTAGTCTCCTGTCTTGTAGAAGTTCAGCCGCATCACATCCACCACGTCGCGACCCACTATACGGGCCACATCCCGGATGATGTGCTCACCGGCGTACATGCCCTGTGGTCCTCCAAAGCCACGGAAGGCTGTATTCGAGGGCAGGTTCGTCTTGCAGACCCATCCACCCACGCGAACGTTGGGAATCCTGTAGCAATTCTCAAAGTGGAACATGGCGCGCTCCAGAACCTAAACATAAGTTTTATATATTAGATAATTTTTAAGAATTTTTAGATTATTATTTCTAAGTGTTTATGTCTATATAATCCTACTGCTTGTTTTCCAGATTCTATTTATACATTCCTAGAACTTTCTCAAGATCCTAAAAATTCCCACACTAACCAGATGTTCCATGGAAAAAACAACACATGGACATTTGAGCAAACATGGTATGCATAAGGAATCCTACATATGGATTTTCCATAAACCCATTACTCTTACCGAAAATGACAGATCCATGGACCAACCGGCATTGTTGTAGCACTCGATGTCGCAGGCAGTGATTAGTCCCTCCTTGGTGAAGCCCACTTTGTATTTGAAGAGGAAGGGATGCCTTGTGCCGGTGATGAGCATGTCCTCGTCGCGATCCAACATGCAGCGCACAGGACGACCCATACGATAGGAGGCCAGGGCAACGGGTAGGGCCACGGAGATGCCTCTGGACTCCTTGCCACCGAAGCCGCCTCCCAAACGCTTGGCACGACAGACGACACGGTGGGCAGGAAGTGAGGTGACGTGGGCCACTAGTTTCTGCACCTCCGATGGATGCTGCGTGGAGCAAAAGAGCTCCAGCTCATCGCTGTCGCGGGGAACCGCCAATGCCGCATGGGTCTCCAGATAGAAGTGCTCCTGGCCGCCCATTCGACAGGTGCCCTCGAAAGTGTGATCCGCCTGGGCTAAAGCCTCCTCCACATTGCCCTTGGTCATGAATCGAGGGTAGTCCGGGAAATAGGACTTGTGCTCGATGGCCTGCTCTATGGTCACAATAACCGGACTCAGCTCCTCGTACTCCACTTTCACCAGCCGAGCGGCTCTTTGGGCCAAAGCCTTACTATCGGCAGCTATGGCGCCCACTATCTGACCATAGCAATGCACTTCTCCAGCGGCAAAGACATGCTCATCATGAAAGACGGGTCCCACTTCGTTCTCGTGCTCCGTTAAGTCCTTGTAGCAAAAGAACTGATGCACTCCGTCCAGGGCCAGTGCTTCACTGGCATCCAGCTTGGTGATCTTGGCACGTGGCTTGGTACTAAGGACAAAGGCCAGATACACTTCACCATCCATGCGGGGAATGTCATCTGTGTAGATAGCTTCTCCGGTGGCCTGTTTCAAAGCAGCCGCATGAACTTTGGGTCTCCCAATGGGATCACAGATGGGTTGATCGCTGCAGACGCGCTCGAAGAGCTGGGCACTTTTGAGTACTGGTGTGTGGAATGTCTGGGCACCACTTCGCTCCTCCGGGGGCAGAGCATCGGAAGATGTAATCCCGGACTTGCTCAACTTCAGGGAAATGGCCAAATAGGCCTTGAAGAACAGGCTCACCACCAGAGCTCGACGATAGGCGATCATGCCACCGGGAGCAGAGGCAGCCAATGGCAGCTCCGTGCACAAGCTCTCCGCCACGCGCTCTACGAGCTTGTGGCTCCACTCCTGCCCAACCATCAGTTGGGAAGTTCGAGGAGCTAGCACTGTAGTTGGTGCCATTCCACCCAAGGCCATCGAAATCTCCGCCACAATGTTGGATTTATCCTCAAAGCGAACGTTTATGGCGGCATTCACAATGGCTATGTCATCATCTCTCCTCCTGGCCTGCTTGAAGGCAACTATATACTGGTCCGGAGTGGTCTTCCGGAAGTGTATGCCCAGCAGCACTTCGTGGGCTTCGATAACGTTCCTGCGATAGCCAGTGAAGAAGCCAGTTCCCATGTGAACTGATCTCTTTTGGAGCTTTCCGTCCACAAAACTGGCCACCTCCAGTTGAGCTCCTGCTGCCGAGAGCACAGGATTCATATCGGAAATGGGACTACCGGTCATGATGTTTCCACCCAAACAGGCGACATTGCGGATCTGCTTGCCGGCAAAGTAGTGAAGCATATCCACAGTGCATTGGAACAATCTGGTCTCCGATTCCGGCAGCTGCTCAATTCTCTGCCGCAGAAGCGCATCGATCTCCATCAAGCTTACCGCGGCACCGAAGTAAATGCCATCCTGAGTCTCTTTGATCTCCAACAGCTCCTTCACCTGGGTGGGATTGATGAGGTGCGGGTAGAGGAAGTGCTTGAACTTGACCTCAACGCCCACTTCCGTGTTGCCCACAACTAACTTGGCAGCAGGATGTTTGGCCTTCAGCTGAAGCAGCTCCTCCAGATTTGTGGGACGATACCAGGTCACCCTATCCGAGCTGAAGATCAAACTCTGCGAATCGAAGGCGTCACTCAGCTGAAGTTCCGGTGGGAAGATGGGTTCCTGGCTGGGATCCAAGGGCTGGAACTCGCTGCGCTCGAAGAGCTTGTCATCGGTCTCCGAATCGGTTCCGCATCCCTTTCCACTAACCTTGCAGCACTTCTCGCCCATTCCGCAGGCAAACTCCTTGGTGAACGTCTTGTAGCCCTCGAGGATGGGTCGATAGCCGGTGCAGCGGCACAGGTTACCCTGGAATGCCACCTCCAAGTCCCGCATAGACGGTTGCTCCGCATTCCGTAGAAGTGCGTACATGGACATCACAATGCCCGGCGTGCAGAACCCGCACTGAGATCCGTGCGCCTTGGCCAATCGCTCCTGCACTGGATGCAGTCGCGTTTTGGTGCTCCCGATGCCCTCCACCGTGGTCACCGCACAACCGTGCATGGCGCAGACTGGCGTGAGGCAGGCGTTGACCGCCAGGTGACGTATCTTGTTGGCCCGTCGGTCCAGGCGGGACACCATCACGGTGCAGGCGCCGCATCCGCCCTCCGCACATCCCAACTTTGTTCCGCATAGCCGCAGCTTTTCGCGCAGGAATGTGAGCAGCGTGCACTCCGGATCTGGAGACACTTCGGTCACCTGGAATAAAAAATGCATAAATATAATAAAATTAAAATAATCAACTTCATTTCCCAAAAGTATCTAATGCCATTAATCCTTAAATTGAATATTTGTATCTTGTATCTTGTATCTTTTAGGACTGCGCTTACTTAACCCATTATAATTGCTATAATTATACATTTATATGGTTCAAAGCAATTGTTCGTCAAAACTGTGACTTTGTTGAAACTTAAAACAGCGAACGTGTTATCTGCTCCGCCAACCCTGAGCAAACAGGGATTGCTATCTATCACTATCAAATGCCGGGCGCACGAGCAACAGGTTATTTATTATTATTTACTTCACTTGCGCGAACGCTGTGAGCACAAAGTAAAGAACTTTAATTGCACGCCACCAACACCAGATGCTAAATATGGCCAGCTTTATCTGAATAATCCAGTCGAGCTCACTGGATTGTAAACACGGCGCAGCCGGTCGGAATGTGCGGATTAGAGGCCTGGCTATCTGGCAGACACACACATGCCCATGACGAACCCAGCTCACCCAATCCGAGGAGCACTGCTCCCGTGCGCGATTGGCAAATCCACCATCTTGATCGGGCGATAAGGGGCCACCAGCAAACAACGAGGCTCCACATGGGGGTCAATTGTTATCACTATATGCCCAGCATATACTATATACATTCGACACATTCAATTGATCAAGAAGGCAAATTCCATCGAGTGCCAGTTAAACACAATTAGGGCAATAAAACAATAAAGGGAAATCGATATAAAAGTGGGCTAACTTTAGAGTAAGACACGCGAGTATCTTTAAGTACCTTCTTTCCATTAACGAAAAACACCAAAACCGAGTTCGACATCGTGAAGTGCTATGTATCTGTAGCTCACGGTATCTCGCTGTATCTCAGTACCAATGCCTATATAAGTGTTAGCCTGCAATTACGACTCGTTTACATATATGGGAAGGTGCGTTCTCTGAATGTAAAGCGAAAACAAGTTTTTTTTTTCAAAATTAGAGAACCGACAACCTCATGTGCACGCCGATTAAAAAACAACACAACCGCCTCGCGCCGTCAACGAAAACGTAATGAATGCGCCAACAGCCAGCCGAGCAATCCATCTAAACGCCGACTTTTATTTTTGTGAGATAAGACGAGTGACCGACGAATGCAGGATCGCCTACATGTGCGTGGAAATGGCCAGCAGTTCCACGATCAGCTAACTCTGATTAAAGCAGATACTCTTCCGAGATCGGTGTGGTCCGGTAAAAGAGCAATCTGTCAGACAAAACCGTGCTGAACATGGGAACACCTTTTCAATCTCGAGAATTTAGACCATTTTTTAGTTTTTCCTTAGGTCAAAAAACACCAAAACATAGTTAACTTCAGTTAACTATCTGTATCTTAAAGTTTTGTAGTACCTTTACTTACGATTCGTTTTCATTTATGAGTTACATTCCTTGAATGTAAAGAATGTTTTTTAAAACCAAGATCACCACTGGAAGTCGTCGCTCTAAACACAAAATGTTCACCTAGTTTTTTCAAACTAGGCGAATAAAAAGCAAATACATAAATCTATATATACTTTCCTAGCTATATTGCATATATATCTTTCAGATCTATAAATAATATCGAAATAGGGGTATTTCAGAGAACGTATATGAAATGCAATTATTTTTCAGAATATTAAGTGAAACTTACTTTTAGATACTTTGAAAACCAAGATCTATTTTTTTAATAGTCATAGTTTTTTCACTAATAGTTTATTGGTTGAAAAATAAACTTACTTTTAGATACTTTCATTTTATTTTTGTGAAATGACTCTCACTCAAGTAAAAAGTATACTAACTAAAGTTGTAAAAACTTATTGTTGTTTTGCAAACGGTGCATTAAATAACCCTTCTTTTAAGTACCAAAACGTATTAAATATACTACTTTTAGACTGTAAAATATTGCTTTTATGTAAATGTAAAAAAGGACTATTAAAAAGTTAAAAGGTCGTTAAAATAGGTTCAATGTTCTTCAAAAGTAAACAATTAACTCTATCAGCTTAAATAAACTCGAAAGCACAATAAAACCCAACCGGTTTTAGGAACCACAATTATTAGATTATACTGCTCATTAAATTGATGGATTGCTTTCTGTCCATCCCAAATCAAAGATGCTGGCATAATTAAATCCCTAAGAGTGGCAAGCAAACATGTTTGTCCATTAAGTTGGGTCATAAACCACTCGAAGGTAAGATTTCACTTAGAACATATATATAATATATTGGCTACTATAAAGTTTGGTAACAAAAGGTAGTTTACAACACAAGGGATTTAACAATACCAGGATTACTTGGTATCCTAGAGTGAAAACAAACATCGAAGTGGTAATGAAGGATCTGACTTATGCTACGCTGACTTTAAGTCTAAGTCCCTCTCCCTTTGGGTGCCCTCATAAATGGCTTGTCGTCTCATCGCCTCACGAAGTTGCTGCTGCTCGAATCTCCTGACGGACCACTGATACCTGCGGATGCCACATTGATTATTAAGTTATAAGAACCCCGTACGGATTAAACCACAGCCACTTACCTGCAGGTCATCCAGTAGGCGATGGTGCCGCAAAAGAAGGAGCCGAAGCCCACGTGGGTGGACAGGTGGGTTCGCGAGGTGCCCAGAAAAGTCAGCAGGCCGATGCCGATTCCTCCGCTGATTCCGTAGAGAAAACTGTTACGAAAGCACGGGATCTGCGCAACATCGCGTCCGAAGATAACGAAGCTCTATGGGAGATAAAACATAGTTAACGCTTTATCAGGCACCTGCTGCCCAATCGATTTATGTAATACATACCTTGGCAGATTCCTCGGGTTCTTCGGCCATGCTGCAATTGCAATTTTAAAAGTCGAGTTGCAAAGCAAAACAAAACAAAAGTGTGACCCTACCGTAACTAACTAATAATACCACGGATATGTTAGGGGCATTCCTAAAAATTATTTAAAATTAAATAATAAACTTTCATACACAAAGAAATTTGAGCTTATAATTAAAAGTAAGTGTAGCCTATAATTATAACTAAATGTTCATATTCTTGCATACAACATAAAGCTTAAAACCTTTGAAACTTGTTTAATTGGCGCCTTATCGAAATCGCCGTTTATCGAACCACAAATCGACTACTCGCATCTTGCACAAGAGTCGCTCTTATAATTGCGTTTCAAGCATTAGGCAACACTGGTCGACGCTAGCAAGAAGAATTTAATCACAATTTAATTTCTTTAGTTTTTTGGGTTTTTATTTAAATTAAGAGCACGCACCGAATCAAAAACGCAATCAGCGCCAGTCGAATTGAGTTTTCAATCAGCAGACAGTCGTCAATTAAGGCCTCTGCCAATGTGCCCCAAACATCCAGCAGTGCAACAACACCCACACTAAAAACAAATTTTCAGGTGAGTAAATTAAGAAAACTCACAATGCCCAGGTGAATTACACAAAATCTGAGACATATACGTGGAGCACAAATGTGTGTACGTGTGTGGCGCAGACTTTAAAGTCAGTCGAAAAAAACAGACTGAACATAATCAACTGGCAATGCACGACACGTAGGCAGAAAAGTAACACAAATTTGCAGTTTGCAGAGAGTAAGGCAACGTATTATCTATATACATGTCTCTGATAATCGCTCTTAAACTCTTGATACTCCACAGTTCTTCGCCAGATGTTCAAACGTCGCCTCGCCAGCAACCGAAACCGAATTTCCACTAGCAACCGATTCTTCCAGGCCTCCAACTGAACCCGATTATGGACGTATCCGCCTCCACATCGTTTGAATCCTCGCCGGACAAGAGAAACAGCACCTACGTGGGCGACAACACTTTCTATGACAGCGCCCTGGATCACCAGCTGTCCACCACGGCCTACAAGTCGTGCAATGGTAAGCAGCCAAACCTATACAATGCCCTCAAGATCCTGAGTAGCAGAGATCCGCGATCGGAGGGCCACGTCTTCCGGGGGAATCACCCGTGCTCCCCGGAAGCAGACCAGTTTCAAGTAGAACCCCCTACATACGGGCAGGATACGGATATGGACTACAAGTTAACCGAAATGGGTCATCACAGCGCTTCCTTCACAAATCCCGAGAATATAGGAGAATCGGAAGATGACGACTTTGCTTCGAGAGCTATTTACGAGCAAAGGGACCTCATAGATGAGCACAACCAATTGTATCGCAAGGTCAATGCGCTCAAACTGAAGCTTGTTGTTCTGCAAATCCAAAAAAAACATCAGAAGCAAACGATCGGGAATCTTAAGCTGCAGAACAGCCAGAAGCTGAGCTTCAGTCAGAGTATAAAGAAAAAAATAATGGAAGCAGCCCAAGTGAGTCTGCAGTCGCAAGCGCCCGATACGTTTCCCGATCAATTAATATCGCAAATATTTGCGCCATTCGCAGACGATGAGAAACTTAATGATCATTTTAAGAATGTGGACTACGAACTGAAGCAAATAGTGCGGAAAATGTGCAGTCATGCCTACGAAAGCCAGAAGCCTCTCCTAAAAGACACTATCAGTGAGAAGATTAAAAAGCTGAAGCAGAGGCTTATTCAAAAGTATGAGGACCAGTTGGACAGGCAAAAAGAAAGCGAACAGCGAAATGCTTTAGCCATGAAGCACAAGTGTTTCGATCTGTTTAAGCAGTTCCTTTTAACCGACTGCCAAGACGAAAGTTGCAGCGAAGATTATATAAAGAAGCTGGAAGCTCTATATGAACAGAAAATCCTAAAGGAATAAATTATATTTACGTTATGTTTTGAATGATACAATTCTTTAAAACTCTCGAATCACATTGATTTTCTACAATCGTTCAAGCACAAAATCTGTAATACAATTTATACAATTCATATATATTTTATGTTGAATATTAGTAAACTTGGTGTCAGCCTTGATTAAATCATTCTTTTTATTTGATTACAATCCACAGAGAGCCTTATCAGTGAACTCAGCCAGAATCCTCTTGGCCACTCGAACTCGGCCAACAAAACAGCCAGTGCTGAATACGGCAATGAATCCGCTGCATTCAAGACCCTCGGATCCCCGGCAGCTTTCAACAATGCCACGCCAGCACTCAATGCCAGCATGCTGCTGATTCAGTCGGAGAGCACGGACACAAATACCTCGCAGGAGGAGGTGGACCCCAAGTCACAACTGGCCAACAAGACAATATTCAAGACGGATAATCCCAACCTGTCAATTATAGAAATTAACGATAACTCGATTAAGGAGGAGGACCTCGAGAAGGTGGTGCTGGTCGAGGGCGACAGTGTAAAGAATCTTTTGAAGAAGTCGCCCAGCAAGGAGACTTCGGCAAACGCTGACAAAAGACGCCGCAAGGAATCGCTGCTGCACACGAGCAAACAAAAATTGGACATTTCCATCGCTGAAGCTTCGGCAGCCGCCGATGGCGATGGCGAGAAGCGGGATCTGGTGCCGGTCATCGATCAGCCGCAGACCAAGCGCGACATCACAATCTACGATACCATTGAGGAGTTCGAACAGAATCTGCCGTCGACGGTGACGCTGTTGAACACGCCCTTCGGCAGCAAGGTATATCTTGTGGGCACGGCCCACTTCAGCGAGGAGTCGCAGGATGACGTCTCTTATGTGAGTTCCTTACTCAATAATAGATAGCTAGGTTTAATTTCGTATGCAATCCCTCAGGTCATTCGCAATGTCCGTCCAGATGTGGTAATGGTGGAGTTGTGTCCATCGCGCATACACATCCTTAAGCTCGATGAGAAGACCCTGCTGGAGGAAGCCAAAAGCATCAATATTCCCAAGGTAAGCATTCAGATACCACAAATTTGGCAAAGTAACTGAATGTATTTATAATCCCCCTAGATTCGCGGAATCCTGCACACGCACGGCTACATCAACGGCATCTTTTTCATCCTACTGCTGCAGATGAGCGCTCAAATCGCCAAGGATCTGGGCATGGCGCCCGGTGGCGAGTTTCGCCGTGCCTTCGAGGAGATTCACAAGCTGCCCGGTTGCATCTTACATCTGGGCGATCGCCCAATCCGCATCACACTTTACCGCGCCCTGCGCGCTTTGTCCATGTGGCAGACCATGAAACTGGTGTGGCGTCTTACCTTCACGGACAGCATCAGCATTGAGGAGGTAGAGGAGTGCAAGCAGAGCGATCTGCTAGAGAAGCTGATGCAGGAGATGGCCGGCGAGTTTCCTGCCTTTTCGGATGTGTTTGTGCGCGAGCGCGACGTTTTCCTTTGCCACTCTCTGCAACTGGCTGCGCTGCCTCAGGCGGCGCCAGGTGGTCAACAGGTCCGTCCGGTACGTGTGGTCGGAGTGGTGGGCATCGGACACGCCAACGGAATTGCCAAGATGTGGGGCACCGTCGATCCGAAGAAGATTCCGGCCATTCTCGAAATACCGCCAGCCAGCCTGGGACAACGCGTCTGCAAGTACACGCTGAAGTACGGCCTAATTGGCCTCGGATGCTACGGTGCCTTCCGTTTCTTCCGGCCCCGCCTGACCCGCTTCTTTTAGATGGACTGTGGACCAAGTATGAGGCGACAGTGTACCCTGTGTCTGCTATGTTAATGATTTTGTTATTAGTGACTAACGAATTCCTGCGCTGATTTACCATTTTTGGAGTGCGCTGCTGAAGCGAATTAGTTTTATTTTTCAATGATGTTTTGATAGACTCGTTTATATACGAAATATATCCATGGATGTATATACATACAAACCAAACAGGAAAGACCACAACACATAATCTTAGTTTTAAAACACCCAACACCAATTTCAAAGAAATCAATCGGTTTTTAAGATGGGACGCTGTTCCCTGTGATGGATTTTATCATTCCCATTTATCAGTTCGATGATTGATTCCAAATTAAAAACAAACAAGTAGTAGAATCGTGGAGAACCTAACACATTGTTATTGTTGACTAAAAAGAACCACATGTATATGATACCAAATTTTGCATAGTTAAGGCATCGTACCGTATTCCATGTTGTATGTACAAGGTTTCCTAGCAGGCCTGGCTTGTGTTGAGCTCGAGAATGCAGAATGCAATGTAAATTCCAATAACTACTACATATAGAACCCGCCTCAGCATTTGCATTACTTCATCTTCCAGTTCTACTCATAGATGTTGTTCATTCCGTAGCGAAAATCCAAACGTTAGATAGTACTCTGAAGAAATGTGTTATAATGCTAGAAAAAAGAGGAATTTTACAAAACGAAAACCGAAACATACCAACCCACAAGTACTTTACTAACTATACTATATATACTATATACTATATCTGAGCGTTGTAAACGTAAACATGTTTTAAAAGTGCAAGTAGCAAGCGAACTAAAACCCCAAAATCAATCTGTAAATGTATCTTGTAGCTGCGTAGGTTTGCTAATCCGTACGTGGTGTTATGTAGCATTTTGAATAGAACTAACTTACCACCCGAAGCGAACGAGCCTTTGTTTGCAACTGACTCAAATAAATGTACTATATGTATTCCAGTCGACAACATGTGTGTTTGTTAACTTAATTTAAATGCAGAGGTGTTCGCTTTTCTTTTGTTTTTCTTTTATTATGTACTTTAAACGTATCTTAGCACTAAACGTCTCTCTTGTGTTGCTTTTGTTTTGTTTCTAGTGTTTTCTTTTGTTTTGTTTTTTGTTTGTATGCCATAATTGTTTGTTTGTTTCTT
Source organism: Drosophila sechellia (assembly GCF_004382195.2). NCBI lineage: Eukaryota > Metazoa > Arthropoda > Insecta > Diptera > Drosophilidae > Drosophila > Drosophila sechellia. The sequence continues at coordinate 15,539,059 of NC_045952.1, forward strand.
GTAATTAAAATTCTCCAACATTTGCATTTGTTTTTGCGCTTATATGTAGTAACATATTTTCACTTACAATTGGCTGCAATACAAATAAAAATCTTAAGTTGTAACTGTAAAATTCTAAATAGTTACAAATTAAAGTCTAAATACGTAGTAAATTTTGAGGCGTGTTGTGTGTGGGGGATCATCATAATCATCATACTCCTCGATTTCCTGCGTTGTTTTTAATGTTGTATTTTGTTTTTATTTTGTTGTTTTGTTGGTTTCTTTCTTTCGGGAGTTGGTAATGCAAATATGTATTGTATTTTAAATTAAAACATAGAAACTTGGAAAAATTCAAATCAAGCGCTGGCACAGGCGCGCAAGTAATCCGTTTCTCAACCGGAACAAAAGAACAAACAGCACGGATATAGGGGACTCCACACATTCGACGGATGACTACTGCTGGGTTTTGTTTTGTTTCTCGTTAAGTTTTATCCTTGGGAACCGAATTCCACGGGGTCTACTGCTCCACAACGCTCGTACTACGCCGCCTACTCCTCCTCCTCCTCCTTCATTTTCTTTTGGCCAGTTGTTGTGTGCTGGACTCCATTGCGCCACTGCCCGTTGTCATCGTCAACTCCAGCTCTCCCTCCAGCTCTCAGGTGCGGCCAGTTGGACAGCAGATGCCTACGGCGCCTCCGTTGACTCGGCCTTCACCTCCGTTTTTATGCTCGATGACAGATGATTATTAGGGTCGGGCGCACTCAGAGGCTAAAAGCAAGATGGTCAAGGATTAGCAACTCGGTACAGCGCGCTCGAGATGATGATAATGATGATGATGAGCAGAAGCCCCCCTAGCCTAGCCAAAACACTCAACTACGACCAACTAGCAACAAACACGGACTATTGAGCTGGGAGAACCACGCACACGACGACAACCACAACAGAGTAGTGTACGAGTATATATCTGATGAATCTATCTCGCAACATTGGCTAGCTGCTAAGCTAAATGGCAAATAGTAAATGGCAATAACTTTGGCAAACAACAACACACACAACACAAGAGACAACAGAGGTACTTTTTTGTTGGGAATTTGGATTTGTTTGTTGGACTACCTACCGATTGGCTACTCACAATTCCAAGCGGCAATCCGCCGACCTGGGGCGACAAGTGCGGCGGAACCGGCGACGGCAGGAGGGCGGCGGCTGCTGCAGCGGCCACAGCTGCAGCGGCAGCTTGAGCGACTGTCGTCGGACCGCCTCCTACGGTGCTGCCCAGGTTGGTTGTACTGTGGGGGCCATCGTGCGGTGTGGTGCTGTGTGCCCGGTGATGCAGTGCGCCTGTATAATAGCCGCCATTTAATCCTGGATTGTATTTCGATTTTGGTTGGTATTGGTATTGGTATTTGGTATTTGATATTGGTTGAAAGTTAGGTAAATATTATGAAATGTTGCTGTTTGGTTGGTTGGTATTATGTGTTTATCGGGTTCTGAGCTGCCGAGTCAGTGTATTCAGGGGATCTAAACATGAGCGAAGTCTGGGGTATTTGGTTTTAGTGATGCAATATGATTGAGGAGAGGAACTGGCGCATTGCCCCTGTTGTATACGGTATACGAATAGTACACGGATGAACTCAATCAATCCCGTTGGGCGGTGCGTTCTCCTTAGGGCTATAGATACAAATTGGCTAAGGCTATGAGAAATAGTACGGCTATCGGCATTTCCATTCATTGCTGACTTTGGCCAGGCCTTAGTAGTTAAAACTAAATGTGCTCTCTCTGCTCTGCTGCTCGCACTCAATGATGACATCACAGCATCCCAGGATTTTAAACAAATTGGCGGGGCAATATAACATTTCAAACAAACAGTCTTGCAAACAAACACTGTCACACAAAATAGGAAACGAGGACGAGAATTTAACAGCTTCCAATTGGCAAGTTAAAACAATAATGGGTTCATTAAAGATTTTGTTTTATTTGTTTTTATCTTTTGTTTTTTTCTTTTTCTTTTCGTGTTCTTTTTTTCTGGAAAGGTTTTCTTGGTTTTTCATCAAATCAACTTCTCCGTCTCAACTTTTGTTTTGTTTCGCTTTTGTTACTTCATATCGTCAATTGTTACGCTTTTAATTTTATTTAGCTTTCACAGTTATTAAAAATATCCTTTTATACATTACAAAATAACAGTATTTTATTCTTTTGTCTCATTACTTTTACGTTTTATCTTTTACTTTTACGCTTATGCTTATTTATGCTTTACTTTGCTCATTTGTTGTTGCAGCTTGGTATATAGGATCGCGTGTGTGTGCGTGGGTGTGTGTTTGATGTGTGAGTATCTGTATCTGTATCTGCAACTGCTCTGTATCTGCATCTGTGTCTATGTTTTGTGTGTATGCGTGTATGCTTTGTGCTGGTAAATGTTTGAAATATTACAAAAATGTTTGTCCTTAAAAACCGATACGAAAGAAACATAAAAACCAGAAGAAAGAAAAACAAGTAAAAAGGAATCGGATTGGATTTCGGTTTGTATATATCTTTTGAGCGTTACCGGATGGAATTGAAGATAAATAGGGCGGAGAAGTAGGAGGAGGAGGAGGAGTCAATTCAAACTGTTTGAAGCTTCTCGGTTTTAAACTTAAATTGCAAAATTGTACAAAATGATAGTCTTACAATTGTTGCGCACTTTCGTTTACATGTAAATATATATTCTCGTTAAATAAAATTACAATTTACACGCTAACAATGTTTAATGTGCCGCTCGCTGACGATTATATCCTTGTTATCATCGTGGTCAGCTGCCTTTTATCGTTAAGGTAAATCTAGGTTCATTAATATTACATGTATTATCTTTTTTTGTTTTCTTTCTTTTTTAGCATTTTTGTAGTTCTTTCTGTGTCGCTTTAATATAATTTCTGTTATATTTTAAATGTACATAGACTATGCGTTAATTTAATTGTAGTTTTCTCCTTTCTATTTATAGATGTGGTTGAATTTAACGAGCCGAGTTGTCATCTATTTTATTTACTTTTACTTCATATATATATATATGCTTTAGGTATTAACTTCCTTGCTGTTTGCCTGTTTGTTGTAGCCAATCGAAAACACAAGAATGTACGTAAGGCGAAAATAAACTTGAATGATGAGATCATTTTGTAAATTAGAGCAGAGCTTGAGCAACAGAATAATAGTTTCAGTTAAACACTGTGTCCTCTGAGATGTGTTTTTTTTTCGTCTTATTCGAACCATTTAAAATTGAAAGTCAGCAATGAATGGAGCAAAATAAGGTAACCAATTTTATTCTTAAGCTTACAAAATGTGTTGACGTGGGGAGTAAGTCGTATTGGAATCGTTTGCTTGGTTTTTCGGTAATAATATTAATTTGTAAATACATTGAATACATGGCTAAATACACAGAACATAATTAATTACTTTACATACTTTTTCGCTGATTGTTTCTAGTTTCTGTTAAAGTTAAAGCCGGATACTTGGTGACGGATTGGATGAAGGGAGTTGGGTCGCGAAACATCAACAACAATAATCCATCATATTGTTTACTTTCACCTTGTTTTCATGTGTAAATTATCTTGAAACTTATTCGTTTATCTGTATATTCCCTATGTCACTATATATGCACGTATGTAATTGTTGTAGACTAAGGAGAAGACAATTGGCCACATGTAAACGCTGAGTCTTGAATTAATCTGAAGAAATCTAGCTTACTTGAACTTCACTTAAAGGAATTCTTACAAAGTGCAATAGCGATGGAGTTTTTAAACTCGATGAAAATACTCTAAACATACTTCAGAGAGGCTTTTGAGTGCGTTCTCTGTTCTTGAAGGGCCAAAACAATGCATATACGTACACAGATACATATTGGATAAACGTAACTTTCGGCCAACATCGGCTGCGTTCTAATCCTCCTCATCGACGTCAAACATTCTGATCTTGGTGCAGCGCTTAGCCACTATGTATATATATATATACATATATAAATATATATATATATGTGTGCATATATATAGATCTATATATTTGTATAGCTTAAACTGTGTAACTTATATATCAACTCTTATAGCGTGTGTTCTTGAATCGTGCTTCAAATGTTATATACTCTCTCTGGCGCGCTCCACTCCCGTCGTCTATATATATATACTTTCGAATGAGTCAGAGAAAGAATAGAAGTATGTTTGGATGCTTGCTACATCTGTGTGCGTGTGCGCGTGTGCTTGTGTGGGTGTGCTATGGTATGGTGTGTGTGTGTGTGTGTAAAGTATGTGTGTGTTTTTCTTTTTAACGATTTCTGGTATTGTATTTTTGCTTGGATTTTGTTGGTTGATTTCTTATGTTCTTCTCATATTTTTTGTTTTGTTTCGATTTGTTTTTTTGTTTTACTTGTAATAACGCTCCCTCGCTCGCCTGTCTCTGTCTCTCTACTTTTCTTGATTTGATATCATTTGTAGTTTACCTTCGGGATAAACAGCCGCCGCCACGCCCCCGGCGGCAGCGGCAGGCGGCGTGCGCATGAAGTACTCCTTGTTGACACAATTCCTCAGCACGTCTGGAATATTGCCGACGATCGCCCGGCGGATCTCGGTGGCTGCCATTTCGCGCAGCTCCGTTGCGGACGCGTCGCTGAAGAAGGCGGCGTGCGGTGTGCAAATCAGATTTGGGGCATCCTTCAGTGCGCCCTGTAAGCCAAAATAGAACATTGGTTAGTTGCGATCACATTCGTCGTGGGTGCGGCGCCAACTCAGATTGCGTAAAATGTCTCGTTTTACAACAATCTCTTACTTGAAATACATTGTAAGGTTCGTTTTCGTGAACGTCCAGGGCGGCAGCTCTTATCCTTCCCTGCTTCAGCGCCAACGCCAGGGTCTCGTCATCGACCAGACCGCCGCGTGCGGTGTTCACCAGAAATGCACCAGGTCGCATCTGCAGCAAAATAATATTATTACTCAATATGCTATAAACATTTGAGATCAACTCCTGCTCACCTGTTTAATTGTGAATTCATTGATTAAATGATGGTTGTGCTCGTTGAGCGTGCAATGCAGTGAGACGCAGTCGGACTGGAAGAGCAGGTCCTGCAGCGTGTAGACGCGAGTTAGGCCCAGCGACTTGTCGATGCCGTCGGGCAGGTAAGGATCGTAGAAGATGACGTTGAAGCCGAACGCCTTAGCCCGCAGGGCCACGGCGCTTCCAATGCGGCCCAGTCCCACCAGACCCAAGGTGTCGCCGCGGATGCGTGCACAGCCCTGCGTCGAGAAAATAAGCAGATGGTGGTGTTCCAGTTAGATGCATTCAAAGGTGTACTTGGTATCGATTAAATATTAATGCGTTCCACAGCTCCTCTATTATTTATAACTAGCTGAAAGTCTTGCTTATATGCAAATCATGGTTTGCAACACCCAATTTGCATTTGGATTGGATGAAGTAATTTGAATACGGATATAAGCTATAATATAGCCACTGAATTCAGTCGGTGAAATAATAATTCGTTAAATATCAAAACAATCTTCATTATCAGAAATCCATAGCAAATGAAACCATTCGTTTAAATTAAGCTATACAAATGTCATGATGACTTGTTTTTATCAATACTATTCGCAATCGCCCAACTCTAATGGACATAGACACATCTTTTTCCCTTTATGTTTGTAAATATATGTAGGTTCTATACTATCTTGAATCTATGTATGTGACTAGCATAAATAATATCAACTGACTTTTCGCTTGCTTCTACAAATGTTCCTACTACCTTCGCGGGGATTTTAGCATTACTTGATAAGAATACCTATTTCAATCAATACAATAACGTAGAATTCCCTGATTCTACATATCGCTTTTGGCCAATGACTTACATGCGCTGCCTCCCGCACTTGTTCGGGTCCAGTGAACTTCTTGCCCTCGCGCACCATGTTCGCTAGCCAGTATGTCCGCCGGTAGAGGTTGAGGATGAGGCACATCGTCGTGTCCGCCACCTCCTCGACTCCGTAGCCGGGAACGTTGCACACAGCGATGCCCAGTTCGCCCGCCGCCTTCACATCGATGTTGTCTGTGCCGCTGCCGATGCGCACGATAATGCGTAAAGCTTTGAACTTCTCAAGATCCTCCTTTGTCAAGATGATGGTGTGCCACATCAGTGCTCCCACTGCCTCGTTGAGGACCTATTCGGATAAAAGACCAATTATTAGTGTTATGTCAGAGAAGGGATGTATGTAATCATTAACTTACCTTCTCGTGTATTTCGGAGGTGCTCTGTGCATCGCAAAAGGCCACCGTGGCCACATCCTTCAGGATGGGCATCTCGATGGAGCAGTCGCGTCCATCGAGCAGGGCCACCAGTGGGCGTGCTTGCAGCGGTCCGTTGGCAAAGCTGCCCTTGACATCGATGCGCGAACGCTTCGGCATCATCAGATTTTTGTCCATTTCGCTGTTTTCAATCTTTCTGCTGCTGTCCTCTGCTCTTCGTCGTCGTCGTAATAAAACTTTTGCCCTTTTCCGGCTGTGGTTCTTCTTTTGATTTTTCTGTCAGTGACTACTAACTATCGCGTTTCGGGGGGCGCTGGGCGCAGACTGGTATGGAATCCCTTTTATCGTTTTTCTGGCTGGCCAACCGCTTTCAGTGGCTCTAATTAAATCAATGAAAAAAACCTTTTCAAGACTACGATGCAAACGCTGCAATCATTTTTGGCGCTTCATATTGAAATCGAGAATCCTGCAATGGAAGCAACAAGAACACATAACACATAAATTAAATGGAAAACATGAAACATGATGTAGACCAAAAACAAGAAAAAAAAAAAAAAAACAAAAAAGAAAATAAGCAAACAGCTCATGTCAGCAAAATTTGGCTGATGACAAGTTTCGTTTGGATTTTGCCAATATCAGCGATAAAGCTACATTATTGTCGCACTCACATCGCTGCCCCTTCTACATCTCCCTCCTTTCCCGCCCCATGGAGTGGCTTAAGCGTAAAGAGTTGGGGGATTGGGATTCGGAGTGGCATTTTGGGGGAGAGGTGTCATTGCAGAAACATAGAAATTCAACACTGTTCACATGCGACCATCGACAAAATCGTCTGGAGCGGAATGGCCTGTGCCCCCCCAAACCCATTCCCTACTTTCCCTTCGTATGAGAGTATGAAAGGCGTTTCTTGTTGGCCAGCTGGCTGAAATACATACACCTCCTCGTCGACGGCTTCGTGCCACCAAATCCAAACTGAACTTATCAGACGCTTGATTAGACACGGGAACGGGTCTCAGGAACCCAGAAGAGCAAGGTACTGTACCCACACACATCTGGTTTGTCACCGAGTGGATACGGATTACGTGTAGTAGACCGCGCGGCCTTATCTTATCACCACGACACTTCTCGGCTATCTGACGTGGAACGGCGTGGGGGCAACGGATGGTGGGCTTCCAGCTCGGCGTGATGGCAATGTGACCGATATATATGACGGGGCTCTAGGTAAGTGTGAACATCCAGAAGGTTGTTGAATGTACAGCGCATTTGTTTTCTCGAAGCTTTACTATATCATCAAGTTTGATTCGAAGACTATTCGTAGATATAGTCCGAAAATGGGAGCACATATAGAAATGGTTGGCATGCCTGGATGATTCCCAATCAACGTACTTTAACCACTAATGACAATATTTCCAGATAAGCCTCGTCTTATCGCCACTTCTAATTTGAATGACTATCGTGTATTCGTAGGTGGACTAACCAGCTGAGTGAGCCAGTGGCTATCAATAAAATGATAATTATTGCGATCACATGAAATTACTTAAAGCTACATTTATAGCCATACGAAACCAAATCGCGTGAATAGTTTTCGCTATATACCAACGGAGATTCACTATGCAGCGCTGATAAGAGCAGCAAATCGGAACAATAAGAAATATATTGACAGCACAGATATATGTCTATATAGCACCGGGACGGGACTACTGTCGCATATGTATATATTTTGTGCGTGATAAGCCGTCAATGACTGCCGCTGCCTCCACGGGCAATAGGCTATAGGCTATGTTTAGACACACATCTGCCCCACACCACACCACCCGAATCCCTGCCTGCTGCCTGCTCCATCGGTCACTTCCCATCAGCCATGTGTCACGTATTGTGCAAAAGTATGAAATACGTTCAAATGCGGCAACCGACGAGACTACAATAATAATAGCAAAAAACAAAAAAAAAATATACAACAACTTGCACAGATACTGCGGGGGAAATAACGCTCGAGCGAACGTTCGCCAAATCGCAAGCCAAGATACAGAAATACAGAAATAAGCAACGCAATTATGACATCGGGCAATGGAAAAAAATATCCCAGCACAATCACATCACCCCACAACGCCACCTCCCCCTGCCAATGGCAAGCTTACTATAAACGTATATATACATTTATCAAGTGAATAGCCAAAGTCAAGTGGGCGCAACGCTTTGTTAATTTTCAAGCAATTTCTCTCTGTGCCCAGAATTTGTGGCTCATGTGGCTGTGGATTTTTTGATTCGCATTTGTTTACTCGGAAATGTATTCATTATAGAGGTTGGTGTGCGTGGATAACCGGCTGAAGTTATTCGCAAATGATTCATTGCACTTGGTATGCTAATCCACTCATTCGACTACTTCGATTTAAGTTTATAATCAAAGTACTTAAGTTTCAGTTTCCTTATACATCTAAGTTACAATATTGCCACAACTTGGCGGCAGAAAGATACAAACAACTCTTTCGAAACACACTCGAAATGGAAAATGTCGAGAGTTGATAAAGCGCGCCAAAAACCAGTTTTACTCGAGCTTGCTCTGGCTCGATTCGCCTTTTACTCTTATTTTGAATCTCTTTCTGTTGCTGGAATGCCTGAAGTTGCCACAGGATGTGGCATTCGCCGAGTGCGAGCGCCCACGCCTGTGGCAGTGCCACTTTTCTTCACCCGACGACTCGCCTTCGCGAATCCAAACCACTGAATCGAGCGAAAAACCTGTTGACGCCCGCGGCCAGTGAGCAGGAATATACATCAAATCAAGGCATATGATTCAACGAGCTGAAAATCGCATCCAGCGAGGCATTATAATAAATCACTTCTAGCGCCGCAGTGTGTACAGTAAGTCGCGGCCGCGTATCTAACAGATACATTCTCTGATGCCGAATGTGACGTTGCGCGCGGCTACCTGAGTCCGGTGTGTCCGATGATACCGATGATTCCCATTCTCGTTCCCATTCGGATTCCGATTCTGATGCCGTGCAAGCCGACTGACTAGCCGCCGGCTGTCTAACAAACAAGCCGGTCGCATTTGGCCAGCGGAGCAGCCAGTTTGGCTGGATTATGGCTGGGTCTTAACAATATCTTGAGGGTAAGCAATCAGTAAAGGGGCAATAATTGCTTTAGAGGATTTGTAGACAGCCCTAAATACCGATCATATATCTTGCTCTTGATTAGGATATCGATTAGATAAGATACTCTTGTTTAAGTTGCAGTATCTGACCGATTGATATGAAATTTGGTATGCGGCTGTTGGTTATGAAAACAAACAAATCGTCTTTGGCCACCAACGCTCCAACTCAGCAGCTGTGGCAGCTATTATAAATTTTCCATTGCAAGTTTCAGGAAAAAAAATAATACAACAGTAGCTGCGTGCTGGCTTTAAAACCCGGTCAGCACTGTCCAACTGGAGGAGGAGCACAGTAACTCCAGAGCACCGATGACGATGGCCGCGCGCACACATATCTCTTTTTATGGACAGGGAACGGAGCAGCAGCAGAGGCAGCAGGCGGCACAGCAACAAACCAAAACCAAACCAAACCAAACCAAGCCAAAGCGAAAAACCGGTTTATCAACATGAAACGACAAGGCAGACGATAACAGAGTGGCGGCAAAAAGAGGAAAGTCAGCGCGCTAAAGAGCCGCTGGCGAACTCGGCGGTGTGTGCCTGGGTTCTTTTTTCCACTCGATTTTATTTTCATTTCTTTTGCTCGTTTTTGCCACAATTTCAGGCAGGAAAAGCCATGTTCGCTTAAATTGTTTGCTGCGTGTGTGTGTGTGTCGAGCAGCCTCAAAACACGTTTAAATAAGTCATGCGCATTTGTGGGCAAAAACTTTTAAAGCACAGTTGAGATGCTGCTGGTGGGAAATGGTGGAAGTGCTGCTCGAGGGTTGGGAAATCGACAACTGCAACTGGAAAATTCAAAGTGCAACTGCTCATGCGTCGTTGCTGCGACGACTGCCAGCGATTTTTCAACTTTAAGTCAGTCGTCGTCGTCGGTGCTCGTAACTTGTTTACCCCACTCCCTCCTCCTTTTTTTTTTTTACTTTTGCCTGAATTAACGGCTGCTGCCGTTTTGTCGTGACGTTGCGTTCCCGCGCTTTTCCTGCCCACCGCCCCCGCTGGCTAACCATTTCAGCTTTCTGTTTCATGCATATGCGCTTAAAGCCGGCTTTCAAGATGACGCCAAAAGCCTCGTGGCTCGCAGTAACTAAAGTGTTGGCCACTCCACATTGAGCGGCGATATTAATGCCACAATATTTCGGCAATCGCAAGTGCGATTTTTCAAGCCGGCGAAAGTCGTGGGTATACTCTTACATCATAAATAAGTGGAAAATAATGCAGTTGCTATAAGTGAATTTGTAGAATTTATAGATGGAATAGAACATGGAAATTGCAAGAAATTCAAACCAGAAATGGTTTAATTGCTAAAATATCTAAATGTTTAATACATTCTTCGCCAAGAATCTATGGAAAGCCAAACAATTTTCCAGTGAAAAATCAAAGCATTGCGTTTTCCAAATCGCTTCCATAAATAACCCCGTGCGATAACAGAGTTTTCCAAAATGCGCACAAACAAATCAATTTAAATTTTGAGATTGTTTTAGCCAAATTATTCCACCTACAAGTGGATAGACACAACGAATTAACTGGGTAAATTTCCGAATTGGCCATTTTCGCTGATATTCACTGCAAACGGGCGGTTGGAAAAGTGCAGATAAAGCGATTACGAGCGAGTTCGGACCTTCAGCAATAATTTAGCCATGGTATTTACTGTACTACCAAACGAAAGCACTTAAACTGTTTGCCTGACATTGGCCAATGTTTTCATTTGTCTATTTATGTATGTATGTATGTATGCATGTATGTAGGTGGCATTCTGCGTTGCTTTCCCATTGTTTTCCCTCGCCTTTTCTCGTATTTCCCACTTGTTTTTTGGTTTTTGTTGTCTTGTTGTTCTTTTTTTTTATAATATTGATTGGTGGTGCGCGCGGTCTGCGAATGACGCAAATTGAAAAACTGCAAGCCAGCATAGCCGAGTGGCAAGTGACCAGAAGTGGGAAAAAATCAAATGAAATACAACTTATATATATTTGTACATATATATTATTGCCTCGCACGCTTACGAATTGCTGATGCTGCGTTCTGCGGCTGCTTGGCTATTTCTATTTATTATTGTTGCCATATCGCTGCATCTGTTGTTTTGGACGGATTTGGCTGAGCCATCTGAAAGTGTGTTTTCTGTTTTCATTTGAAAAGTGCTTGCGCAGGGGTATCTCAGCTATGGCGAAATGTTTGCCACCAAACTTGCAAAGATTAGCTGGGCACAGTACATTTTCCATCGCTTTAAAAGTGTTCAACTGTCATTCATTTGCAATAAATTTATAACTTGGAAATTTCAGATTTTAGGGTATTAGAATTGCGTTGTATTTGCCTTTCAGATCGATAGAGATAGAGCGCAGAAGAAAAAAGTACAAGCAAATGAGGCACACATGGCTGCCATTGTGTTTCTGGTCGAATTTTAGTTCCTCGGACTTGTGTGTTTAAATTTAAACGTTTGCCTGCTATTTCGGTGGCTGCTTTCGCTTTGTTTTGCGCCCCGTGCACCACCAAGTGTGAAATTCTTTGGGCAGGTGTGCATTTTTTCACGCGCGCAGTCGGCGGCAAACACACAACAACAAACATTGTGCAAAAACACAGAGCATCAAACGGAATTGGGGAGGAGGCGGCGTACGAGGCGTGGCAGTGGGCGGCATTGCCTGGCATTGACAATAAATAACCGTTAGCTAGTGGGAGTGGGCAGCCCATACACAATCTAATTTATTATTTGCCAAAAAAGGGCAGTGACAAGAAGCGGAAAACGTTGTTGCGCCAAAAAACGAGTAACAACAAATTCAGCAACGTGTACAGTTATCGATGGACTATATATACGTATAGAAAATTCCATGGCAATGCAAATATTCAAGTGGAAACGGGAAAAGCGGCTCTCTCTGCCACATATTTCCATATTTCTATTTATTCTGTAGCAAAAACTACAATGGGAAGCGGAAAATCGTACTGAATAGGAAGAATTCTCAACGACTGCAATACAAAGGCATTGGCTAATAACTATAAATTTAGGTGTTTTTATAAAGCAAATTCGTCAGCATTCCATTTTACTCCAATACAACGAACAATTAGCCAAAAATTTCCTAACCGCAATTAACTTCAACTTTAAGCCAATCGATAATTTCAATTGTGCCTGCTGCTTTTAAGGGTTTGTAATCAGTTTAGATAACCCAAAAGTGCGCAAAAAGTTGCAGAGTACAACAAAAAACTAAACAACTAACACAGTCGCTATAATTTAAACTCTTTATGTGGCAGAAGTTCGTCTGTATTTCCGTTTTTTGGCAAAAACAAAAACACCATTTGTAATCCTCTCCGGAGTTTTGAGCACTTCGAGCAACACCAACAACATTCCCGTTGCAAGTGCGGCAGTTTTTGGCTGGGAGGGGAGATGTTTAGAGACGGGGGAGCCCAGAGTTGCTTGTCTGTCTGCCTCTTCATGTGTGCGTGTGTGTGTGTGTATGACGTATACGTTTGTATGTGTGTGATGGGTACAGGCACGTCGAACAGTGAAAGGGCGAACGAACAAGAGAGAAGAAGAGAGAGCGATAGAGATAGAAGAAGCGACGACAAAAACACGACAAGCGCAAAAATTGTAATAAAACTAGAAACAAGCATCAATTTGAATGGACATTCGTAAGTTGATCAAACTTTTTCACTTGGTTGTGTATTCAAATCGGCATAAACACACACAAACAAACAATCGCAACGGTTGTTGAGTAAGTGTGTGCGCTTGTAATTTGCAATCAATAAGCGGGCGCAAGAAATAAAAGCTATTTATACTTTTAAAGCTTTGATTCGCGGAGAAGAAACGATAAGCAGCACTTTCACCCTTTAAAGGCTTTTAATCCGAGCAAAAGAACGAAAACTCCCGGTTGAAATGTGTCAACATGAGGCTTTAGTTGGTTTTCAAACTCGTTGCTTTCGGCCTCTCCCTCCCTCCCTTTCTCTCTTACACTCCCGCTCGCTCGCTCTTTCTCTCTCTGTCGCACCAAATGTGGCGGCGGCAAAACAACAACGATGAGACAGCATGTTGCAGTGGCGTGGGCAAAAGGGGGGTGCTTGAGAAAAGGGGGACGTTGCGCAGTGAACCTTGCGTGTGTATTGTCACTAGGCGGGCGGAAAAAAAATATAAATTACAAAGAGAGTGTATGTATCTGTGGCTGTGTGCGTGTGCGGGGAAATTATTGCACAATTTTATTTATGTTTTGCATAGAATATGGCAGGCGTTGCTCACTCGCTCTCTCTCTCCACTCACTCACTCACACACGCACGCACTCGACTTTTGCATTAAACCGCAACAATACTATGTCATGTGTGTGTGCGCACCCACACACGCACACCCGCATCACCTACCTATACAGGCAAAAGTAGTTCCGCTTTAAAATTTATCAGAATTCTGCACGTTTAAATTTTTCTTGTACACGTTTATCGCACACTCACACACACGCATGCACACAGGCACAGGCGCACACTCGTTGCAAACAGAAAGGCAAATGGGAAATATATGGTGTAGTAATCCGTGGAAAAATCGCCGCTGCCGCGGATTTTCGATTGTGGTATTATTAAATAGCTGAAACGCAATCAGCGGCGCACAATTTGATTTTCAGCTCTCGTTTTCGCCTATTTTTCTCTCGCTTATTCGCCTATTCCTTTGTGGCGGCGGCGACGGCGGCGTCGGTTTTTTTTCTCTCTTTTCTTTTTCTTTTTTTTTGCGAGTTCACAATTGGACAAGAAATTCACGTGCCAAAAACGCGGCCACACACAATTTTCGGTGACAAACACTTGGCGGCGGGTCTTATGCACCGTTGTCGACCACTCTTCACAAATTTTATGCACTTTTCGGGCAGTTTTCCCACAATTAATTTACCAGCAACGCGTCCAAATTCCACTCGCAGCTTTCAAAATGGCGGAATACGAACACGGCGGATTTTTAGGTTTTAGTACAGCAATGACGCTATGCGAACAGTGTGACCGCACACGGGTCGTTCGGAAATACCACGGTGCGCACAGGCAAACTGCAAGAATTATGGTATACTTCGAAATGTTGGTCGAGAATACCAACTTTTGACTTCCGTGAGTTTTACTTGTATTTGAAATGCGATTATATGTATAGAAATTAATAAAAAAAAACAACACTTAAATAAAATTACGTTACCTTATGTATTTTATGTTATTTGTGTGATTTATTTAGAATTAAAAATTAATAATGCTAAATATGATTTTACCCAAAAGACGAAATTTAAATACTGTATGCAGCCCTGTAGAAGTGTGACCGCAGACCAGCGAAACCAGAGAACGTGCGTATTTTAAAAACAAGACAACGGTCACACTGCTGTACCAATAACAAAGAACTCGTTTTTTCTACAAGTAACGGCCAGTTAATAGCTCTTACTAACTAACCAGACCGATTAGGGATCTCGCAAAAAATGTCGGTCAGAAGAGCAACCCATGCAGGCAGCTGGTACACGGACTCGGGTGAGTAACTACCCAGCTGCGGCCCAAAAGATTACAAAATCAATTATTGCATCGCCCGTGAGTGTGGGATAAACGCATATGTATTGCACCTGTCCGTGTTTGCCTGTGTGTCTGTGTGTGTGTGCGGGTAATGAACTTAGGTCAAACCAAAAATGTAACTACATGTCACCTATTCAGAAGTTCTTTTCCGGATCCGAGCCAACCGCGTTCCGAATCTCGTCCATGCGATCGTATGCGATTTCGGTGGCCCAGCACAGACGCTTCTCTAGCTCGCTGTTGCGCCGCCGCTGCTGACGCAGTGCATCCAGTCCGCGTTCCAGCTGAGTGCATGCCTGGAAGAAGGTGCTCAGCTCGGGTATGTCGCCGAATTCGCCGGGATGACGACGGAATCCCTGCGTGGCGTCCGTGGATAGCTTGTCCAGACGATTCTGCAGGAAACGCTGGTCGAACATCATCTGCAGCTCTGCAGTCGTCGCCTTGCCCAACTCGTTGTTGGATTCGTTTAAGTGCAGGTCCCTTATGCGGTCCTTCAAGCCCGTGAAGCTAACCGACTCCAATTTCTCGCCAATGCCCTGGAAGAGCTCGTAGCTTTGCTTCAGCTCCAGCTGCATCTTCCGGACATCGTCGTCGATGCTTTTGGCCGCGTGCGATTCCAGGAAATCGGCACGGGCACTGGCATCCATGGGCGGTGCGTCATATCCTGATCTTATCGAAAAGCTCGAAGACGACGCCTTTTCCTGGGCTCCACCTCCAGTTAAACGATCTTCAAATGATCTGGTGCCCGAAGACGAACTCTTTGTACTGCCAGCGGACGAGGAGGTCTTACTATTGTTCTTCTTGGACTTCCTCGATTTTGCTGTCCTGGTTTTCCTTATGGGCCCGAAAATGGGCAGCGGATTGGGACTCAGGAGCAGTTCCTGTGACGCCTCCCTATCGGAATCATCCGCAGCCCTGTTGTAGGATTATTAATGGATTGATTTTCTTCCTATTTATATATATACTTTGTAACTTGATAACTTACTCTTGAGATAATATAGCGGTAAGCTCGTTCCGAATGCGATTCATGAGCTCATCGCTTTGTTTTTCCTTATCAGTTTCCATTGCGGAGTGTTCAACTAAAATTTAAATCAATATTTAATAACTTTATATCGCTGCTGTGATAAGTCTCGACTCAGCGAAAGTCTTATAAACCAGGAAATATTTGTTTGCTTGCTGCTAGGCAACGAAAGGCCAACTATTTTCGTTGATTTCGAAACTGAAACCAACTCCTGAGCAGGAAATTAGGGTTTACGATATTATTTATTCGTTATTAAATGCGTTTAACTTGCTTTTCAGGCGCCGAGCTCTCCGGACAGTTGGATCGTTGGCTGGGTGCCGCGGATTTGTCTCATGGACCGGCTCGTGCCATCATTGCTCCGTAAGATTTAGTCGTATTCTTGCAATAAGCACCATTGAACTTACTAATTGGTATTCCACAGACATGCTGGATATACGTACTGTGGAGCCTGCGCTGCCTTCGCCTATCGCCAAGTTAGCCCAGTTGTCGTGTAAGAAGTTCACATTCGAGATTTCCGCGAAGACAATCCGGTTTTATTGAACCTTTGCTTGCAGCAAGCGAATCTTCATACTGGGTCCCTCGCATCATGTGCGTCTGCGTGGCTGCGCCTTATCCGCGGCGAAGAAGTACAAGACGCCCCTCTATGATCTCAAAATCGATTCTCAGAGTATGTTGATATTACAAATACCAGGTGCATTGCATGTTTTATTGATTCGACTTCTTATTTATGTTTAGTCAACGCTGAGCTTGAGAAGACTGGAGAGTTTACTTGGATGAGCCTGAAGACTGACGAGGATGAACACTCCATCGAGATGCATTTGCCCTACATTGCC
Source organism: Drosophila sechellia (assembly GCF_004382195.2). NCBI lineage: Eukaryota > Metazoa > Arthropoda > Insecta > Diptera > Drosophilidae > Drosophila > Drosophila sechellia. Next base: position 15,555,773 of record NC_045952.1, read on the forward strand.
AAAGTGATGGAGGAGTAAGTGGTTTTGTATATATGCACGAGACGTTTTACTAAGCAATAGCACTGCTGCAGTTACAAGGATCAGTTCACCATTGTGCCTATTCTGGTGGGTTCGCTCAATCCCGAACAGGAGGCGCAGTACGGCAGCCTGCTGGCCCCGTATCTGATGGACCCCACCAATCTGTTTGTGATATCTTCCGACTTCTGCCACTGGGGCCATCGCTTCAGCTACACTTACTATGACAGCACCTGCGGAGCGATTCACAAGTCCATCGAGAAGCTGGACAAGCAGGGCATGGACATCATCGAGTCGCTCAGTCCGCACTCCTTCACCGAGTACTTGCGCAAGTACAATAATACGATATGCGGACGCCATCCCATCGGAGTGATGCTGGGCGCCGTGAAGGCGCTACAGGATCAGGGCTACGACAAGATGAGTTTCAAGTTCCTCAAGTATGCCCAGAGCAGCCAGTGTCAGGACATTGATGACTCCAGCGTCAGCTACGCCTCCGGATCCCTCGTCTTCGAGATGTGAACTCACTCAAGTATTTTAGCCACTCGACGGCATCTAATTATTGCTATTTAAACGTAACGTTTTTATATTTACTAGCATCAAATTGAAAATTTAACAATAAATCCCAAATCCCCAACCGGTTTTAAATTAGACGGCATTGTTTTAACAATTACAATAAATGCGATTATCAATTAAAATTAAAGCTCCTCTTGATAATTTAGCTTTGATTATTAGCATAGATTTAGTTGATATAAGTGGAATTGAATAAAAATACGCATTCGCAGCATGTGAACTTCCATTTAAGTTTATTTTTCTCTTTTTTGTTGAAACATTGAAATTGACTCCTAAGTCATTTTGAATGATTTCTTGGATGCGTTTTCGGTTTTTTGAATTTTTATGTTTCGTTTTTTTTTTATTTCTGCTTTTCATCGATGAAATGTCTGCGTATGTGAGAGAGTGTTATGAATGTGAGGAGTTCAACTCAATCTGCTGGCCAGGCAGCGCACCTCGTGTCATGTGGTTCACCACCAGGCGGCGGCCGCATTGGCGGCTCCTCCGGCTGTGGCATCCGCCGAGGCCACATCGTTCGGCCCACCTCCAGTTGCCGTGCCATTCAGCCGCGAGCACTCCGCATCCGTGGCGATCTGCAGCGCGTTCATGTTCTGTACGAAGGTTTCCAGGGCGGCGGCATTCTCGTCCTGGCTGTACGGCGATGTTCGCTGGCTGAGCGGGCTGCGGCGCAGGAATTCGTTCAGATCGCTGGCCACGCTGGCCGCCTTCGAGCCTCCGCCCGGCACCACCGAGGAGTGATCGAAGTCATAGCCAAAGGGGTCCGGCGGAACCGCCGGCTGTGTCATTCGCGTCAGCAGATTGTTCTGCCCGAAGAGGTGGGAATCTGCAAATAAGTACAAATGGGTCAATTGGATTGGAGGACTCTTAACCATGTAACGTTTATAAACTAACCACTGCCGTAGTCGGCGGCCACGTTGTCGCAGTAGTTGGCACCCGGAACGGGCGGCGGCTGCTGCTGCGGATCATAGGCGTTGGAGGAGCGTGCCCGGTTGCCAAACACGCTGGTGATCTCCACGTGATGCGGCGACGGCGACGCGTTGTTGCGCGTGAAGTTGGACTCCGAAATATTGTGTATGGAGACCTGTAAAAATGCAAATGCACGAATGCAAGAGGAGCATGTGACATTTTAGGAAAACTATAAATAAAGATTTGTGGATTTTATTTCAGAGTCTCTACACAAAAATGCAAAGGGAAATACATTTTCTTGCGATGTAACCTTTTCCTTCTTTTTTTTTTTTTGTTTTTTTTTTTGCACAAGATCAAATTAAAAATGTGCAGTTACAGAAAATAATTAGGATGAGAAGAATGAGGTGAATGGATTGGGCAACGGATAAGTTTGATAGTTCGAATAGAGATCGTGCTCCCACAAACAGTTATTATCATATCCGTAACGCACCTCGTTGTTGAGATGCTGGCCCGGTATCAAGTTCTTGAGGAAGGCGGCGTCGTCGTAGCGAATGACTCCGGTGTTCGGAATGCCCTCCAGATAGGAATTGAAACCGGTGATGGTGGGCGGCGGAGAGTCGTCGCCACAGTTGTGATGCATGTGGCAATCGGTCGTTCCGCCGCCGTTTCCAGGACCGTGCGATGCGGTAGCCGTTGCCGCCGAGAAGACCTCGAAGCCGTTGTAGTAGCTCGACTGCTGGTACTGCTCCTGCAGTGGCACTCCGCTCGCTGGTCCGCCAGCATTATTGCTATAATCCTGCTGCTGCTGCTGACCAAAGCACGGCCACTTGCTGGCCTTCTGTTTCAGCTCGCTGCCAATGGCCGATAGACATTTCTGCGAGTGCTTAGGACGGGCAATCACTGCCGCCTCGCCGACCAATCGGCCAGGACTTTCGGCGCTGGTTGGGGGAACGTTGGTACAGCTAATACTGATATTGTTGTGCGTCCCGTTGCCGCCATTGCCGCCGTTGTTCTTTCCGCTGCTGTTGCCAGTGGAGAAGTAGGAGAAATTCGAGCTGTCGCCGCCTCCATGACCAACTGCGGCCGCACTGGCCTGCTGTTGCTGCAGCTTTTGCTGGGCGGCTCGTGCCGCTTCCGCCACAGCCTCTTGGGGCGTGTAATAGTTGACATTGCCTCCGAACTGGCGATAGCCTCCCATGGCCAGGCCATTGGTCACAGCCTGGTGAAGCGCCGGATTGCGTATGGTAAACATGCCGTTCTCGTTCTTGATGATAGCGGCAGGCTGGTCCAAGGACATGGCTGGAGGAACCGGAAGTCCGGCGCCAAAGCTTCGCACTGCAACGAATAGTTGATATATGTTAGTTCTTATCATATATGAAATTGGGGCAAGTAGAAGAATCACTCACCTGGCGGCATTGGATTGGGATTGGGCGGCATCATGCCTCCGCCGGCCACTGGCCCATTGCCCTGATGGAACATGGGATTGCGCAGCGTGATGATATTACCACTGGCGTTAGCTTCAATGGTATCCGCAGTGGCTGGCGATTGGGCCAATATCTGGCCATCAGCCGCTCCTGCTGCTGATCCGCCGCCTTCGCCTCCCGTTCGTTGCTTGTTGGCCAGCCCAGAGCTGCCTGGGTTTCCGCCGCTCCCGCCACCAGACTTTCCACGATTGCGGCGACGACGCCTGGAGGCTTTTCCGTTGGCGCTCGCTGCGGAGGCCGCTGCAGCCACATTGGGAGGTGCAACTGAAGCTTGGCTGCGATTGGGCCGTGGGTTGGCCTCCACCATGATAACACCGTTGGGATCCATGCCAGCGGCGCCGGCTGCTCCATAGTAGCCGGCCAGGAGGTGAGACTGCTGCTGGAAGTGATGCTGCTGCTGTTGCTGCTGCTGCTGTTGCTCGGCCAGTGGCTTGGACAGCAAGCGGATGGACTCACTCTTCTGGCGCAACTGCTCGCTTTTAGCCGGATCCACCTTTGTGAGGGTGATGCCAGGCGGTAGGGAAAGGTGTTCCACCTGTACACCGCGGTTCAGCTGGTCCATAATGCTGCAGTTGGGCGACTGGGCCTCCTTCGAGCTGGAACTACCTCCCGGCTGGCTGATGCGCAAATGCTGCAGCTGCTGAGCCAGGGTGCTGGCATAGCTTCCCGACTGCGGCGGTATGGCAATTTCGTTGGGATTGAAATAGCCCATGTTGTGTGGAATGCCGGAGAGATCCTCTGCAGGGAAAGATAAAATAAGTTCTAGTTTTACCAATGAATGGTTATCTTGAACTTACCCTGCTTCTGGCGATGTCCGCGCTTTCCACGCTGCGACCTCTTTGGCGGAGCAATGGACTCCGCCGCATGAGCGTTGGAGTGCTGCTGCACGGGCTGCTGTTGGCCTCCAGGCGAGGGCTTTGTTCGGCCATTGACCCGTCCACCGCGAGGCGCCTGTTGCGTCTGCGAGTGCTCACAGCGCTGATTCGGAGCGCTGCGATTGGATTCGAGATTGCCAGGAGCCTGCTTCTGCTTCCTCGATGATTCCGCTGGACGCTGCTCCTGGCTCTTGGTAGGCGCCACCTTTTCCTGCTGATACTGTTGCTGCTGCTGTTGCGGCAGATTGGACTTGCCCACGGAAGCAGACGTCGATTTGCTCTTAGGCTGTGCCTGAGCCTTGGCAGCTGGTTGCTTTTGGTGGGCTGGTGCTTCCTGTTGCTTCACCTTTTTGGCAGGTGCTGCAACTGCGGCTGGAGCCGGCTTCGCCTTTGTGACCACTGTTGGTGCAACGGGCTTGGGCGCCGAAGCAGCTGGCAGTTTGGGCTGCTGCCTTATTGGTATTGGTGGCTGCGCTGGTGTTGGGACTCCTTCGTCCGACTCACTACCAGTTTCCCATTCTCCCTCCGACGAATCTTGCATGTGCAGCGCCTTCCACGGATTGTTGTCCAACTGGCCAGGATCCAGTCTCGACTTCATGCGTTTCTGCCTCTTGGGTGGCTCCGGTTCCGGCTCGGGAACAGGCGGTGGTGGTGTCACTTCTACAACCTTGGGTGGCTTGGAAGTCGGCTTCTTGGGTGCAGTCTTTGGCTTAACACTGCACACCGAGCTTTCGCGCGTACTCTGCGGTGTCTGCGACTTTGAGGAGTTGCTGCTCGCTGTGGAACTGGAGGCGGTGGCCACAGCCACGGCTGTCTTCTTCGCCTGCTTCTTGTTCTTTAGCTTGGCTTTTTGCTCCGCCGCAGCTTCTGCTGCCGCCGCTGCTGCTGCCTCAGCCGCAGCTGCTGCTGCTGCGGCAGCTCGCTTAGCCTCTTTCTTCTTGGCCTTGGCACTCTTTTCAGGAACACTGGGCGCTGGAGCCGGAACCGTGGCATGTCCAGGAGCGATTTCCTCCGGCTGTATCGGACCCGAAGCCACCATATGCCCGTTGACAAAAGTGTAGAGCAGTTTGTCCTCGTGCGGAGCACTGCCTTTGGCCACTACAGTCACCTGCTGCTCGGCGCCCGGATGAGGCAGCTGCACCCGCCGTATTGTCACAATGCGCTTGGAGGGATCGGCAGTGATGGAGCTGGCCGCCATGGCGGCGATCACATCGCGAGACAGTTGGGGCGGATGTTGGGACTGCTGGGGTGGTGCGAAACATACGGGCGTGTTCTGCTGCCCGAGTCCGGGTGGATGGTAAAAGGAGGCGTTACTACTGAACTCGGGATACTGCGGCGCAGACTGCTGTGGAGGCTCCTGTCTAACAGGTTCGGCAGTGGCAGTGGTCGGGCCTCCGTTCAGGATCTCTTCCAGCTGGGCCATCTTGGCCAGCTGCTGTTGCTTGGTAGGCAAGTAGGAGAACTTGAACTCGCTGTTCGTCTGCTTGACGGTGGCGATAAGTTCAAGGATCACCGTCTCCACTTTAGCCTTTGCCCGCTGAAGGTTTTTAATGTTCGCCTCCAGCTCGCCGATGCGCTTCTTCTCCTTTTTCCGGCCGCCTGCAGCCGTCAAGGCCTTCATCTCATACTTGTCAATGAACTCCTTGAAATAGATGTCCAGAAACTGGCAGCGCAGATCCTCCAGCTCCTTAATACGTTTCTCCTCCTCCTTGCGCATCTTTTGCTTGGCCTTCTTGGCCGCTTTCTTCGGATTCGCGGTGTGCGGCTGCTGGGACTTACCCTCGATAAAATTGAGCGTCTCATTGATCCAGCGCTGTTGGTCCTGTTCACGGGTATAGGTATAGGTACCCAGGAACTCAGCAAAGTCCTGCATCATGTCCTCTTTGCTGTAGTCCGCTGGAATGCCGCTACCGTGCTTGAAAGCGGCCAGAGCAGCAGCCGCAGCCGAGGCGTCTGTGGCATCCGTGTGCCTCTGCAGGCTCTTGCAGAGGCTGTCCAGACGCAGTAGACTGTCGTCGTCCTCGTGCACTTCGCGGCAAATTCTGTCGAGAGCCGCCACAGCCAACACTGCTGGTAACTTTGGCGGATTGAAGGGTGATGGCGGCCGCTTCGGTGGGATGGCTGCCGGTGCGGGCACAGCAACTGGCTCCGGCTTGATGCATTTGGTCTTCGATGGCGTGGCCTCCTCCGTGGACTTGGTCTTACGCTCGTTGACGATCTGGGAGAGCTTCTTACGCAGCCGATCGCGCGTCTCATTGAAGCGCGCATGATTGCACTCCTTTTTTACCCGTTTCTTCGAATGATTCTCCTTGCAGGGCTCCCCAATGTCCGCGTAGTCGGAACAGCCTAGAGGTTATTAAAAACACGTGCTTAACATCCTAGCAGAAATCTCAATCATAGCTACTCACATTTTCGCATCTTCTCCTTGCTCTTCTTGTTGCCGCCAACTTCGCCATTTTTGCCTACGGACTGGGGCACGTTCGATTCCCCTATCTTGGATTTGGCACCCGATAAGCCAGTGGTGCTATCTGGTTTAGTGCGTTTTCTGCAACGCATCATAAACTCATAAGTTAATGATTTAATGCTTGCTATAAATTAGAACTTACATTATCTGAGAATCGTGCAACATCATTAGCTGATCCACTCCAAATTGCAACTTCTCTATGTTGGCATCACCCAAAGTAAAACTGCAATAAGAATTATAATCGATTTTAGAATCACAACAGCACAACTGAAGTTCTTTCTTATTCAGTCTCGTTTTAATATTAAATATTTTTTTTTTTAAATATTTCTGGCGTGCGAAACAGAAGCCTGCTAGAATCTGAATTTTCACGATTTCATTAACATGTCACTCGTTGTGGGGATAACGATATGCGAAGTTAAGGACCCAATTAATCAGTAATCGATAGCCGATATGATCAAGAGGTCAATGCAAGTGCACAAAAAAAAAAAATGCAAAGTGCTAGACTATTAAATTTTAAAAGCATAATGTGTACAATTAAGAAGCAGCAACTAATTAATTATACACATAATAAAACAACTTTATTGGCTTGTTAATATTTTTTTTAACTCCGTAGTATTTTGCAATGGCAACCCTGTTTGCATGCTTGTGGTGTAGATGGTCCCTAATAAAAACATGTCCGCAAATTTCAAAATGGCATGTGTCAAAAAAGAAAAATGGTGGACTGTCTTGGTTAAGTTCATTTTAAACATTTGGTCTTCAATACTTACTCATCAGTGATTTTGAAAGGTGAGTATCTGCGATCAGAAAAAGAAAGAATATTAAGAAACATTCACGTTGGAAACAACTTAGGCGAGAAAACTTACCCAATAACTTGAGCCAGAAACTGCTCGAACCGATTGTCCTCCTTGTCGCCAACCACGCTGTTTAGCCGCAGGCGCAGATCGCCCTTGAGCAGCTCCAGGTGACCGAAATCCGTGCTGCTCGAGTTGAATTTGACAAAGAAGTTTGCGTAGATGGAGAGCACGAAGGTCCAGTATGTTTTGTACACATAGTGCTGGTTTCGCAGCTCCTGCAGCTCGGCGGGACTGGGCGCCAGCTTCCGATTGAAGAACATCAGCGATGGAATCGTGGAGCGCAGCTCCTCCCGCGTAAACGACAGCGGCTGGAAGCAGCGCAGCAGATATTTGGTCAGCAGCGGCGACAGCTGGTTGGACAGGATCTTTCTAGCCAGCTGGCAAGCGGAGACGCGACAGTTCTCACCGCAGATGAACTGCGGCTCGATTGTTTCGTGGCGATAGCGCTTCCTGGTGGCCAGGTGCTGGAATACCGCCCATGCGATGTGATATGTGGTGCGCAGGGTATCGGACGTCTCTGCCTGGCGACGGAACACCGATCCACTGCTGGCGCTGCCTGTTGGTGACTCATCCTCTGGCAGATCGCTAGTGCGTCGCTGCTGATGGGCGGTGGAGGAGCTCGTGGTAGCCGCTATGGCCGCATTGTGCTTGGCCTCGTCACTGGTGCAGGTGCTGAGGATCTTGGACTTCATCAGCTTCGGATCCTTCACGACAATGCCGAGCGTTGTGCACTTGGCGCAATGGCCCGCTTGTCGCGGTCGCAAAGGAGTGCCGGCGATGGAGCAAGTGATGCATTTGCAGTTCCTGATGGTAGATATAATGATAAAAATAATTTTAAAGTTTTAATTCATATAATTTATTATTTTGTAACATTTCAGGTTGCGTAGATTGTGCAACTTACTCGTTATGGTGCTCGAGAAGTGAATTGCACTTCTTGCAGAGATCCTCGTGCACCAGCTTATTTGGCGGATCGTAGAACCCATCGGGCCACTTCAGCTTCGTGAAGGCCATGATATTCTTCCAGGCCAGCTGGCGATCGACGATGCGCTGGAAGTCTATAAACTCATCGTCGCTGATATCCGGCAGCGAAAACGATGTGGCGTCCAGGACGACCTTGTCGAATATGTTGTACACATCGAGCAGGCCCATCCGGCGCTCGTGCTCCGTTGGCGACAAGTTAAACTTATTTAGCTCGATCCAGATGTCCGTCCAGCGCCGCTCAATGGAGTGCATGTGCTCGTCGAACAGCATGTACCGCTTAATCAGCGCCGTCGTCTGGGCCGATGGAGCCACCTCCTTCAACGACAGGATGCAGGCCAGCATGGTATCACCCAGGGGTGTGAATACATGCTGCTGGAAAAGGCGCTGGCATAGGAGAACCCACGACAGCCTGAACTTTCGCAGGAAATCGTTTTCAAACGCAAACAAGCTGAGCGAGATCTTCTGCGAGATGCAATTCAGATCAGAGTAGCCGTCCAGAATGTCTACACAGGGTTAAAAAGCAAGAGTGATTCATTGAGTTTATAGGTAAGTAGAGTTTCCCTATAAAACCACTTCTGGGTAAAAGATAAAGTTCTTGGTAGAAGAATGTGCCCCTTATTTATTTAGTTAGCTATCATTTGAGATTTCCCTTACATGTCAGCATCCTTTCTGCCGAAATCTTCTCGTTTTCCTGAATATTTTGGGCAATTTCGATCATGCCCTCGGAAAATGCCTTCACAATGCATTCGACATTATAGGCGAGTATTTGTAGCAGCAGCATCGGATTGTTAGCCATTAATCTGTGGACAGATAATGTGTTTCATTGGGGGCTTTAAAGTAAACAATGCAGGACTGGGGTGTTCACTTACATGGCGCTAAATAGCACTAATATCATATTGTCGGAGATCGCTGTGTCATCAATAAAATCAAGATATTCGGCATTTTTATCGTAGAGGTAGCCGCTCGTAATCCAATAGATCTCCTTGTTGCACTCAAGCAGCTTCTCAAACTTATTGTAGGCAGCATCGTTTCTGGAACAGAGATGTTTATATGATTACCAACTGACTTATGCAACTTTTTTCTTATTGCAGTATTGCAGACTATTCTTACTTCAACATGGGGCTGTAGGCCTTGATCAGTACGTCTAGCAACATGACCACCATGTGCGCAGCCTTAAATTGATCCATCATGATGGCCATGATGGTTTCGCGGTATTCGAGACATTCCTTGCAGGAACAAAATGTGAAGAACTCCTCCTTCCGGTGTTTCACAAATATGAAGGCAAGATTCTGGAAATATAGCTACAATGGATTAGGAGCACGTTTCGTTATACATCTTAATCCTTTCAAGCAAACACACCGTAATTGCACGCAGCTGTCCGTCGGCGTCACGCAGTGGATTCTTTGGATCCTCAGAGAACAGGCGCATGTTCTCAATGGCCATCTGAAAACAAGGTGAACGATAGTGAGTATCTATTAAGAAAGCTTTATATTCTCAAGTTGTAGTTGGTATGATTGCACCTATCAATATTCTAAAAAATACTTCCAAACAAGTGTTCTTGAAACCAACCAAAAAAGGTAGCTCATCTTAGTAATGAGCAACTGTTTGAGTATATGTTTCACATCAAGTCGATCTAATAAGATAATTTCTACCTTTCTAGAGTCCATAACTAACTCATTTGATTTGATAACTCATTAAACACAATTTAAAGCCACAAACTTTAATAGTAAATTTAAATGAAGAAAATACAGAATGAAATCGATCTCCACAACTTCGGTCAGCTTCTGGGAACCCACCAAATACGATCGCGTCTCATCGTTGGGATCGCCGCCCTTGTGCTCGCACTCGTGCAGCAGCTTGTCGCTGAGCTCCAGTTCGATGGCGTTGTCTTCCCGCTGGCTCCACTGCATCAGCGATACGACCTCCTTGTAGACCGTCTCCGCTTTGGGGGCGGGGGCATATGGATCGAAAGGAGGCAGGGCGAGGATCGTGTGCAGCGTGTTGATGATGTTGCCGTCGGGAAAGTTGAGCCGCTCCAGGAGCTGGCATGGCGGTGAGCTGCTCCGCGCCGGCTTCGCCTGTTGGACACCAGCAGGCGGTGGCGACGAATTCAGCTGGGTGGCGGTGGCGACGCAGGAGGAGGACGCTGTGGCATCCACATCGCCCTCCGCATCCACATCTACATCCATGGAGGACAGAGACATCACATGGCAGCAGGAAGGCGGCGCCTCCTCCATTGGCAGTTCGCCATTGACCAGCGGCTCATCTGCATCCGTTTCTTTGGTGTGCGCCACCTGATCGGCCATTTCTGGCGGGGCTTTCACGCGGTGGGTGGGTCTATGAGCCCAGCCAACTCAGTCAGTCCCCGGCTCCGTATCACTTGTTAGTCTTTGGTGCTTCTGCTGGCCAAATCCGCGTATGCGCGACGCATTATTATATACGAAATCACAGATGTAGATGCACTTTCACTCGCTCACTGTATGCGCGCGCGTGTCTGTGTGTGTGCGCTGGTGTGTCGGTGTGCGAGTGTATGAGTGTGGGTATTGGATTGGTTTGGGTTTTTGGAATCGAAATCGGTTTTGGAAAAGAACGCAAAGCAGCGCAACGCAACGCGCTTTTCCCCTCGAATCGCGCCAAGTGCGCCTCTACTTTCATCAGCGTTTCACCGCTGGGCCATCCGTTTGGATTTTCCGGGACCCGACTTTTCGTTGCCTCGCAGTTTGCGTTTCGTTTGCACCCACGATTGTTGTGATTTTCCGCTTTTTGTGATTTTTCGCCTGCTCGTTGCAATTCGCTCGTTTCTCGTTGATTGCATTCGCAGCTGTGTGCCCGTGGCGGCCTTCGCTCAAATTACCGCAACGCCGCGCAAGAGTCACGGATAAATGGTCATACCCCGTGCACACTTGTTTGGCCGACAATTTTTCTACATGTTTTGTATCCCAAAGAAAAAACAAAAACTTTTATGTATATGAGCTCCTTTTTACTTCTCTGTGGTTCACGCATAGAAAACTGTACTAATGAGTTCTTAAAAATTTGAGAAAATTAAAAAAAGCATTTTAAGCCATACAAAAATTTTAAACCCATAGGAATGTGAATGTATGTTTCATATACTTTTTTCAACTTATATTTTAGGTAAAACAGATGTATGCATGTATTTATACACAAAAAGTTTACGATAAGTCTAAAAATTTAAATTTCTGTTTATGAAGTATGTATGTATGTTTATAGTCTAAAGTAATATATTATAAAGTAAATTCTTTAAATTCGATAGTTTTGTGGCCCAAATGTCGCACAGAATGTATCTGTATCTCTCCGATGTATTGACAACCCTGACCGAATTTCGTAATTTCGAAACGAACGAATTTAGCCGGCGAAGTGGAGAAGAAAATGTCCGCATCGACGGACCAGGATCCCGTGGAACTAATGCTGAAGAAGACCGGCTGCATAGAGCTTCACTACAAGGTGCAGGAGTGCATCGCCGAGACTGGCGACTGGAGGGCTTGTCAGGAGAAGGTAAAGGAGTTCCGGGCGTGCATGCAGAAGTACGTGGAGCAACAGAGCCAGAAGTATGCCCACGTCAAGTAGCATCCTGCAGAAGTTCCTCAGCAACGGTTTGGCCTTCGGCAAGTCCACCAAACTGGCGCTGGTGGTCCGAACCGACCTGAAGATGTCCAAGGGCAAGACAGCGGCCCAGTGCGCTCATGCGGCGGTCATGTGCTACCAGAGCTCTGTGCAGGGAACCAAGCTGCAGAACGCCGTTCTGCAGCGTTGGTGTCGCCTGGGACAGCCGAAGATAGTGCTGCGCGTGGACAACTTCGAGCAGCTGAACTCCCTGGAGCGACAGGCTCAAGAGTCGAACGTGGTGGCCGCCATGGTGAGGGATGCCGGTCGCACTCAGCTGGAATCTGGGACAGCAACGGTCCTCGGACTGGGTCCAGCCCCTGCCGAAGATCTAGACAAACTCGTGGCGCATTTGAAGCTTTTGTGAACTCTTAGGTTTATGCAACGTTACAAATAAAGTACAAGTAATCAACAAGTGCTCAGGCGGCGGTCTTTTTTCCCTTGGAAACCGTGGATATGGTAAGGGACACTGCTTGGCCGAACATCTCCACCAGGTCCGAAGTAACTCGCTCCGTGATCTGCCGCAGCTTGCCATTGCCCTCGCCGCAGATTAGGCGCTCGATTCGCGTGGTGGGGCACTGAACCTGCACGGATGTGTAGACAACATCTGCAAAGGGAATCGGAATTGGAAAGGATTCCTTTGCGGGTGTACAGAAAAGCTCACTTTTTTCCACACTATAGTACTCGATCTCGCACTTCAGGTTGTAGGGTATCTCCTGTGGCAAGTAGTCCAGCAGACGAGCCCGCACACTCTCCACAATCAGTGCTTCTGGGCTGGAGTCCGTATGCATGTCGGATGGGTATTTCCAATCCCTGGGCTTTGCCTGGCCCACCAGGTAGTTCTGCATCTCCTGCAGCCCATTGCCGGTCAAGGCGGAAACAAGAAACACGTCGGTAAAATGGCTCCAGCTAGACTCCCGCTTGTTGATTCTTATTTCCTTCACAGGAGCACTTTTCGCCTGGACTTCCCGCTTGCCAACTGTCAAGGTGTCGTTGGTGAGTGTCTTGATCAGATCCAGCAGCAAACGCTTCGACTTCAGGGCGTCTATCTTGTTGAGCACCAGGAAACTGGGCAGGTTGCTATACGCCTTCAGCGTATCCAAAACAGTCGGATGCAGTTCCTTCCTCGTCCAGGCATTCGAGGCGTCGTGCACCACGGCGATGATATCCGCATGCTGTATGGCATGGCGGTAGGCACTCTTGAAGTTCTGGTCCAGATGGTGCCGACGAATCTCATGTTGCGTGACCAGACCCGGCGTATCGTAAAAGACCAACTGCGTCTGGCCGATGGTGTAAATGGCCGTGTTTGACTGACGAGTGGTGTGCACCTTGGCCGAGGTGGGACACACTCGGTGGTTCACCGTGTTGTTGATGAACGTGCTCTTGCCCACATTGGGCACTCCAATTACAGCGATGTGCAGCGACCGTTGCTCCTCTCCGGGATTCCTCGATTCTGCGGGCGGTGGGCGCGTGGTCGTAGCCACTGCATCGTTGGTTTGGGCGGCGCCGGTCAAGCTGCGCACGTTCACCAACAACAAATTGTGGTTTTTCGTGCAATTCAGCAATTTTAACGAACTGGCAAACAAATTATAGCGCATCTTGCTATTTACACTGTTTACGCTAAATAAATTACGATTTACACAACAGCTTTGTATATCGATATCGCTATCGATTGTTGGTAGTGGTTTGTTTATTTTTATTAATCACTTGTTTAATATTTTGGCGCCAAAGTTGTTGCTTTCGTTTTCTAAGTTTAGAAATTATGCATATAAAGTTATATTTTTGTGTAAACCATTATTAATTGATCTAAAATATATTACAAATATATAATGAATAACGTAACGTTTCTTACAACTAAATGTTTTGCTCATGTTTTTGTTATTGATTTATATATGTATACAACATAAAAAGAAAGAAAAGCTGAAAGCTCTTTATAATTCTCTCGTGCCATTTGTATGTAAATAATTAGATTTTTACTAACGATTAGTATTGGCATTATTATCAGGCTAACAAGTCACAAAACCGGTTTGAGAACTTGTGTGAGTCGCGCTTTTCTTATCAATTTTAATAATTTGCGTTCGAACCGCTGGGAGAATAGATTTCAATTGGGAACAAATTGGCTTTCAGTCGCTATTGAGGCCTCAACTTGGCAAGGCGAACTTAGATTATAGTTCCCCAAGAAAACCGAGCAATGTTATCGCCACAGCTTCTGATTCTATGTTTGATCTTAGGGGGACAGCTGCTTTCCTTGGCCGATGCTGATCCCATGATAGAGATCTTCAGATGGAAGCAGATGGACTTTTCCAATCGCGGAAATGATCTTCTGAGCTCGGGCGGAAGGAAAGACAGGCCCAGCTTTTCAGGTTAGTACTCGTATAGATAGATTTATTGGTATTTACTTAATATACACTTTTTTTATGGTTCAACTAGCTCCGGTTGTCTTTCCTGGGAAGTATTCTCGTCAAAAGCGTGAGATTATGACCTCCCGCGATACACCGGTAGTGGTCAACTCCCGCGCCGACAGTGACGACCGCAACGCCTCCTACATTCCGTACAACAACGTGCCCATGGGAGCCACTCACTTCCGCGGCCGGGTCTTTGTCACGATGCCTCGGCGACGGGTGGGCATCCCGTCCACCTTGAATTACATCGATCTGGCCGAGGACGGTTCGGATCGCAGCCCCAAGCTGCGGGCCTATCCCAACTTTGCGCTTAATCAGTTCAACGCGAGTGCGGAGAACCTGGTGTCCGTCTACAGAACCTCCGTGGACGCATGCCAGCGTCTCTGGTTCATCGACACGGGAATGCTGGAGTATCCAAGTGAGTTTTTACATTGGCATGTTATATAAAAGATCAGGTTCGATCCCTATTAATAATAGCCTTCCTAATCCGCTGACCTAGAATATAAAGTAAAGAAACTCAATCATGATTCTAATTTCCAGATAACCGACAACAAATCCGCCGTCCCAGCATTTGGGTAGTCGACTTGGCCACTGATCAGGTGCTGAAGCGCTTCGATATTCCGGAGAGCATAGCTGAGACGGGTCGCGGATTGGCCAGCATCACCGTGGATGTGAAGGCGGGTCAGTGTGGCGATGCTTACGCCTATATTCCGGATCTGGTGTACCGGCGCCTGTACGTCTATCACCTGCGAAACGATAGAATCTGGTCCTTCGAGCACAACTACTTCAACTTCGATCCCCTCTCCGGGGATCTCAGCATTGGCGGCCAGGCCTTCCGCTGGGACGATGGCATCTTCTCAATAACTTTGGGTACCCAGAAACCGGATGGGAGTCGGGATGCCTACTTCCATCCCATGGCCAGTACAAATGAGTTTGTGGTTTCCAACCGGGTTCTGCAGCAGGAGTCCAACGCCGCACGCTCCGATCATGGAAACGATTTCCGGGTACTCGGAAACCGTGGTCCGTCCACCCAGTCCACGATGCACGTATACGATCCGGGGACCGGTGTGATCTTCTTCGATGAGATCCAGCGCAACGGAGTGGGCTGCTGGAAGACCAGCCAACCAATCTCTGCGGAAAACTATGGGTCCGTGGATTCCAATGCCGAGGACATGATTTATCCCAGCGACTTGTCGGTAAGCAAATGGTTTGGGATAAGTGAGAAAAAAGTAATATATCACATCTTACTTCTGTAGATTGACGAGGATGGCACCATTTGGGTCATGTCCAACTCCATGCCCATCTTCATCTACTCCACACTGGACACGAGTATATACAATTTCCGGATCTGGAAGCAGAAGGCTTCACTGGCCAAGAGAGGCACAGTTTGTGAGTAATTTGTGTGGAATTCCTAATGAATGTTGAACAACTTTGTTATTTAATTGAAAATACATAAGTAAGAATCACGAAATTTTCGAATAAATGGGTAGGTTTACAAATCTACTCTTTAGATTATCAAAAAATCTTAAAAGTTTAATAAAGAGATATAGAAGCAAAATAAGAGCTCGCTCCCAGTCACTGCTGCTCTTATCACTTAACATTCTGAGTTAAATTTTTGAGCCGCAGAGCACGTTTAACTCAGTTGAACCCAAGCTGAGGGAGACAGTCACAAGTGGGTTTTCAGCCAGGAAAGGCAAACGACCGGAATCTTATACAGTTTTTAAACGAAGCTATATAAATGTTATCGCTGGAGGTTCTGCTCCTCTGCGCAATCGCAGGTTTCCAACTGCTAATCTCCGCAGATGGAGATCCCATGATTGAGGTCTTCAAGTGGAAGCAACTGGACTTTTACAATCGCGGCGATGGCTATAAGGATTTGTGGAGCAGGTTCTGCATTCCAGGTAACTCCAAAAAGAACAACTTGAAATACTTTCATATTCGAAAATCAGCAAATGTCGGTGAATCACTAGGGTTTTTTCCACATAACATTAAAAAATGATTCTAATATGAATATATATTTTTAATCACCATTTTATCATAATTTGTATGAATAAAAACAATGTATGAAATGTATCACAATTGTTTTTCCTATTTACCAAGATCCGCATGTCTACAACTCCCGCAAGTGCTTGGGCTCCTCCAATTCCGGAGCGAGCTCCTATGGAACCTTCATCCAATACAACAACGTGCCCCAGGGAGTGACCCACTTTCGAGGACGCCTCTTTGTCACCGTGCCACGGCGACAGCCAGGCATTCCGTCCACCTTGAACTACATCGATCTAGCCAAGGATGGCTGGAGTCAGAGTCCCCACCTACGGGCCTATCCCAACTTGGCGGTGAATCAGTATAATGCGAGTGAGCAGAACATAGTTTCCGTCTATAGAACCTCCGTGGATGTCTGTGGGCGTCTGTGGTTCGTCGACACCGGAATGCTGGAGTTTCCCAGTGAGTATTTACTTTAGATGTAAGGTGATCCAGGTCAAAATTATACCATATATATCAGATAATCGCCAGCAGATTCGACGACCAAGCATTTGGGTGATCGATTTGGCTAACGATCGCTTGCTGAAACGATTTGAGATTCCGCAGAGAATAGTGGAGATCGGTCGTGGACTAGCCAGCATCACAGTCGATGTGGCCACTCGGAGGTGCGACGATGCCTATGCCTACATTCCGGATTTGGTCAATCGCAGACTGCACGTCTATCACCTGCGAAGCAATCGAATTTGGTCCTTTGAGCACAGCTTCTTTAACTTCGATCCCCTTTCTGATGATCTGAACATTGGTGGGCAGACCTTCCGCTGGGACGACGGAATTTTCTCGGCCACCTTGGGAGCATACAACCCAGATGGTAGCAGGGATGTCTATTTCCATCCCATGGCCAGCACGAATGAGTTTGTGGTGTCCAATACCGTCTTGCAGCAGGAGTCCAATGCAGCACGGTCTGATCATGGAGATGACTTCCGGCGACTGGGAACTCGTGGTCCGTCCACCCAGTCCACGATGCACAAGTACGATCCGCGGACCGGTGTGATTTTCTTTGCCGAGGTCCAAAAGAGTGGAGTGGGCTGCTGGAAAACCAGCAAGACGTTCTCAACCGAAAACCATGGCTCCGTTTATTCCAATTCATCGGAGATGATTTATCCTAGCGACTTGACAGTAAGCTCATCCTTTTCTATTTGTAACCTGGAAGGGAAAATTAACTTCGTTTTTAATGTAGATCGACGAGGAAGGATACATTTGGGTGATGTCCAACTCCATGCCCATCTTTGTGTACTCCAAGCTCGATGTGGAGAAGTACAATTTCCGAATCTGGAGGCAGTCGACATTGCTGGCCAAGAGGGGAACAGTTTGCGAGTGATTTGCGTGGAATTACTTTAATTAATGTTTCGCATAAGTAATATTTTTATCGAAATAACACACGGAAACTTATTAATAAAATAAATCAAAAAGCATTTACATATGTACCTTTTAAAATTGCCTAAATTTGAGTACTCATTTTTATCACATCTTATATGTTACGACAGATGCGTATGTCTTTTCGCACGAAACAAATGAAAACATGAAAGAAAACAACATCAATGAACAAAATCAGAGGCACTCCAATATTGCATAAGGATACTAAGTTGCACAGTTGTGTGTGTGTGTGTGATACGCGTGTATATGTTATAACCTAAAATACTTGAATTTCACGTTGTAAATTTCTCATAACTTTTCCGCATCTAAACAAATTCGAGGTGTAAATTTTGTAGCCCTTCAAAGTGTCAGCTATACATATGGTGTATATAGATCTATATATATATATATCTATTCAATTTGTATATATATGTACGAGTTTATATAAAGTTTTGCAAAAAATATATAGGTTGCTTTTGTATATGTTCCTCAACGCTACACCTAAGTCCTTTAAGTAGTTTCGATCATAGTTAATATATGTAGTGTGTAGTACGTTATATAGGGAAATGATTCTACCAGTTCTAGTTGACTATATAGTGGCTGCGTTCATTGACCTTTTCGCGAAAATGGAATGATTACTGGCCCGGGCCCGGCGCTATTCGAAATTGATTCGCGTATAGCAGCTTATTACAGTTGAGAGTTTTTTGTGGTTATATGGAATCGTTCGTTATAGCTAGTGACTACTGCACTAAGTAATCCTTGTAGCCGCGCAGCGACTTTAGCTGCTTTTTCAGCTTGGTTATCAAATCCGACGGTTGCACCAAAATGGATATATCGCGTCCCACGGAGTTCAGGCGGTCGCGTATCTCGAAATCCTTAAAGAACAAATTCAGCGAACGACCATTGATCTCGGTGAGCATCCAAAAGGTAAGTGAATTGCCGTCGCACGATTGCGTCTAGGATGAATTCATTTGTTAGGGTTTATTTATAAGGTCACCAGGTCACGTACCTTGGGCGGAAGACCGTGACGTGCGGCCAAACTGTTTGGCACCACATCCACGATTGTCGAAGTGTTTCCATCCCGAATCAGACCCAGGCACTGACCCTCGCGGTCACGTCGGATGGCATAGGCGCGGCCAAATGGGATTCGTCGCAGCAAGACCTCAACCTGTGTGAAAAGAGAAACCAGGGATAGTATAAAATTGGGCAACTATGGATCTTAATCAACTTACAAACAACGTATTGGTGTTCCTTATTATCTTGTTGGCCTCCGCTGCACTGCTGATGCTCACGCCTGCTATGGACAATAGCTGATCACCGATGTGTAGGGCATTGTAAAGCACGGGGTGCTCCTTTTGCTTCCAGCCGGCAATCCTGTAAACCCAACGAGTTAGTAAATTATACCAATTTTGTATACAATTTCCAAATATAATTCGGCTAACTTACCAAACGCCACCGAAGGCTTCTACCCAAGCGATAGAACCTACACAGTCCTTGCGCCTAAGATTCAGTCGCACTCCACCAGGATGCATAATCTCGCGACGCAGCTGCATCACTTGCTGCTCACGCAGCGTCAATCGCTTGTTGGGCGACTGCTGCGCGGGATTGGTGCTAGACGGAGGTGTTCCCTGTGGCGGTGGCTGCATCCGAAAGGCTCCGTTTCGGGATGGCGTAAACTCGTTATTGTTAGCGTTACGCTGCGTTGCAGCCTGAGGGACCCGCTGAAGAGGCGCCTGGGCATCGGATGTGGACGAACTGCGTCGCCGCTGCTCCTGGCTGTCACCGGTTACAATCGAGGTGTTACTCCTTTGCGCTGGCGTAACTTGGGTACTATTGGAGCTGGAAGGCGTTGATTGTTCAATGTTGTTGTTCGCGGCGCTGGTTGACTTTTGCGATGCCTTCGTTTTCAGTGGCGTGTTCAACAGCTTTAGGTAGTGGAAATCCCTTCTACTTGGCCGCGAACTAATCACCAGTTCGGTTAGTCCTCGGGTCAACTGCGGCATCGCCCTGCCGGCTACACTGGGGGTCACTGGTTGCGCTGTTGCCGGCGAACCCAAACGTCGACGTGGCAAAGCTGGACTGCCATTAGTCACTGGCTGTGTGGTATTCGTGCTTGCCACTCTTGTGGGACTTCTTCTGCTGGTGATGGGAATGCTGGAGGAAAGGAAGACCTTCTCGTAGTGGACATTTCCACTGATTATGGAGTCACTGCCCTGTTCTGTATTTACGCTTATATTCGTGATGCCCGAGGTGTTGGCACTGAGTATTATCTTTTTACTTAATCTGGGAGTCTGCGGCTTGGCAGGATTAACAGAGGAAGAGGCTGCGGAAGAACTGGGTGCACATCCTCCGGCCGCTGGATAGCAGGTGCCGTAGACAGCCACCGTAGTGGTGGCCTCTCCATCACCCAGCACCTTTACTTTCGTGGTGCCCGACACCTGTGAACTGGAGCCATTGGACGAGTTTTGCTTGATGGGCGTTGTATACGGATTACTGCTACTGGACTGTTTGCCAAGGACTTGAATGGTACTGGTACTGCTACTGGCGTTGGACGGAATGATTTGTACGTTGCTTTTATACTCGTGATGGGTCTGGGTCGGCTGCTGCTTGGTATTAGTCTGGGGCTTGCTCTTAACCTCAGGGAATCGAAACACCTCAGCGGTGGTGGTGTTCTTGGGCGGCAGTTCGGGTGGCTGTTCCTGGCCACTGTTGGCGGTATTCGACACTTGGATAATTGTGATGTTGTCCTGAGAGTCCGCACTGTTCGTAGGAGCGACGCTCGAAGATTGTGATTGGAGGGGCTTGCGTTGCGGTCGCTTTGATTTGTCTGCCGCTCCAGCTGACATGGATCGTGATGTTTGCGGTCTAAAAGAAAACAGGAATACATTTTGATATTTAATAAATAATGCTGACGTCTTAGTAGGCTGATTTCTAAATCACAAGCCAGTTTGATATTAAAAAATCTTGGAGACATGGCCAAACCGTTTTCTTTGACCGAGGAGAAGCTAGATGACCTATTTGTGCAGGAGGTTGTCAGTGTGGTTAAACTGGTGGACATGTTGCCCGATAAAGATAACATTGTGCCCACATGCACCCGATGGCTCAACATCTTCCAGCAGTCGACGCCGAAGGAACGCTTTTCCAGAAACTATATGCTACTGCTCCTTCATAAACAACTCAATGATCACAAATCTTTGGGTTATCCATTTACGTGGCCGGGCAGTTTCCATATGGATTTGCGCACTCTTCACCAAATGAGCCTAAAACCGAATCCCGCAAACGGAAAAGATGTTGTAGACTGCAACTGTGATGCAAGTTTGAATGAGGAGGAACTGTCTTCTTTTAGTTCATGCGAGAATATAGTGGAGGCCAACCGTAGGTTGGTCAAAGAAAACACTGCACTGTCAAAGGAGTCGAAGGAGCTTCAATGCCTGATCGATAAGTTGCAGGTAAAACAAGCGGCGGACAAACATGCCATTAAAAGGATAAATGATGAGATTTACATGCTGGACAAGGAGAACCGATATATGAAGCGAATTTTCGCCTGCTCCTCAATCACAGCCCTAAAAAAGCTATGCCATGGAGAGGATCCGGGGATGTTTTTCGACACCATGTTCAGGGTTCTCTGCGAAGACGTATCCGACCATCAGCAGGTGCAGCACTTTAACGAGCTCTTCAAAATTTTGCTGCATGCCCACATGGATCACTACCGGCGGCAGCAGCGTGCTCCTCTGATGGAGGAGGCAAGCCAAAGTTTTGACAATCTGAAAGCCAAGGTGAGCAAGAGATACAAAAATGTGTTGGGCATGAAATTGGATGCCGAAAGCCACGAGCTCACCCTTAGTGCCATGAGATACCTGACCATACTGCGGAAATTGTTCTATGCCACCTTTGAGGGCAAAGCTAGCACCAAGAAGGCTGCGCTAAAGTTCCTGCAGCACAACTACGAGCTTATGAGCGAGATGTTGTAGGATGGATTCACTCACCTGGGTATCAGCCGTTCGCATTGCAGAATGTGCTCCAAATTCAGGACTTGATCTACAATTTTAAAGTTATATTTTGTACAAATTAAATATATTTTAGTTAAATAAAGAATATTCATACCGGCAGAAGCGCGCTGTCCAGTGACCACCACGACGTCAACGCGAGCTCCATTCTCGGCAAGCACACATGCCTTGCGCAGCAGGGGCGACAGGTATTCGTCATCCGAGAGATTCAAGTCAGCATCACTAGTGGACGGTTGCTCCGCTGGGGCTCCTTCAGCTACAGCGACATCTTCCTGACCAGAGGCTGACTCTACCGACTCACTAATCTGCTCGCTGTAGGTGCTTATGGGATCGGAGAGCATGTTGAGGAGGTGCTGCGTCAATGTGTTCGACATGGCAGCGGGAGCAGGGGCTGGTGGTGCAGGTGTGGTGGGCACTGGACTTGATGGTTGCTCAGGAGGTGGCGCTGGCGGAGCCTGATGGCTGGGTGCCACCACACGCTCGACGCCCGGTACCAGAGCCGCCGGAACTGGAGGAGGTGGTGGCAGTGGCGATGTGGGATCCCGCGTGGGCAGCAACGGTGCGCGCACTTCAGGTAGCTTCGTGTAGAGGTTTTCGCGCGGCGACAGAATCTTCATTTCGCGCAGCTTGGAGCGCAACGTTTCCACCCACTCTTGCATAATTTCCCTGCGAATACAAAAGCGAAAGTGAGCTGTAAGTGGTGCAATCTTAATTGGAGTTGCGTGCGGGGAGCTTTTAGTTTTACCAAGAGACGGCGTGAAAGCGCAACACCTCGTGGCTCAGCGTGACCACAAACTCGAACTCATGCGAATTGGGGATGAGGGCATGGGAGATGTGCAGGGTTTCCCGCAAGGAAACGGCCCACTCCGGCAGATGACCAGCTGCCTGACGAGGTTCCGCATATCCCTCCAGCAGAGCTTCCGTATCATCGTGAACGCAAAACACCACCCAGGAGCACTCGGATTTCTGAAAGACATGTAATGTAGTAACCAGACACTAGGCGGAGTCTTTTGGTGCCACCCACCTTGGGCCCGACGGTCAGTCGTTTCCCATCCGCTGTCAGCCGTTTGAGCCATGTGTTCTTGTGAATTTCCCGGAATTGGGCACCTGCTCCAGCCCCACCAGCACCTGGTACGCCTCCTCCTCCGCCCGGGGCAGTCGCGGGCAGTGGAGCAGGTGCACTGGCATTCCCGCTGGATGTCGCAGGTGCTGCCGTCGCCGCCGCTGCCATGACCGCTTCCCAAAACTACGGTGTGGATTCCTGCCTGGGATGGGCTTCTTTTGCATGCCTTGGGCTCGTTGCTCTCCGCTAATTAAGCCCACATTTCACTCGCTGCGTTATTGGGCCACGAAATATGCTGCATTTTCTTGGAAAATCAACTGGGAAATCACGACGCCATTTTTGGTATCGGTATTTGGATATGGGTATCGGTATTGTTCCACAAAAAACTTATCGAAAGTGCACTGCATTAGCGGTATTCATGAAATTTTAAACATTTTATTAGCAATAAAAACTTTATCAAATTTTAATTACTACAAATCAATGTTAATTATTTATCCGCTTTTAGGATGTTTTTCTTTTATACTGCTTAATTACAATAACCTTTCTGCAACACCTTATATAAATGTAAGAGATTCGGATGAAAAAAAAAAGTATGTAAAAAGTTAGGATTAGGCGTGCAATGAAATTTTGTCATGAGTAACAGGTATCTGATAGTCGAGAAACTCTCTTACCTCTCATATAATAACTTAAATGTCAATAAATACTACCAATAAATAAAAGGCTGAAATTAAGATCAGTAAATTATATTCACTTTCCATAGTACCTATGGAAAAAAGAAAATATTAAAAAAGAAAACTCGCAAGTTTTTATGCCATAATAATACTTCTTTTTATTGAGATTTTAAAAATCATTTTTGATATTTTTTTGCTTGGTTTTTTGTATCTTTATATCACACGTAACGTAAGTAATGTAGTAGATCTTTTAATGCTGTCTTAAGTCACTAAATCTAAGGTGATTGAAAAAATAGAAATTCATCTTTGTCTACATGCCGAAACGAATTTTAACCATATTAACAAATCGATGAGGGCTTTGTGCATTTGCATCAAACAAATTTTATACTTAAGGTTACAAAACTACTTGTTATTGCAGAGTTGTTGTCTGTAGTCTCCTCGATTAACACTAGATATACATATTTATGCATGATGTTTGTATAAAGAGGCGTTAAACATTAGTATCTCAATTCGTTTAGTTCACTAGATTACAATGGTAGGTAAATTACAAAGATTGCGAGAGTCAGAAGGGAAGGTTAACAAGCGCTTCTTGTTACTTGGGCGTAAGAACGTACAACGAGTTAACAATGGTGAAGGATTACTTTAAAAAAATAGTAAACACGTATATTTCACAAGATGATCAACTTAAAACGAGTGTAGACAGTGGGCGGGACGTTAAATTAATTACAATTTAAACTACGATTAAAGTCTTTGAATAGAATTTCAATTTAACGACATGACGGCTACAAATTCTGTTCGTTTCTTTGTTTGTTTCTAACACAATCGAGTCTTGTTTGTTGCTTACAGTTGCTTTAGCTGGAAATTGGCATAGTTTAGTTATAGTTTAGATTTAGTTGCTTGTAAAAAGTCATTTGTTTTCGTTTTGTACGTTAATACCAAAGTTTTCACTAGCTTCAGCAAGCGCCTGCGTCTGCGTTTCTCGATAACATTTTGGGTTCGGAATTTCTGGGCTCCGAATTTGACGGCAAACAATTCTAATTTCAATGTACTCTAATGTACGTGACATAGTTGTTAATTTGTTATTTGTCTGTTCTTAGTATTAGTTGTGTTTTTGTTTCTTTGTTGGTTTTTCTTTTAAACATATTTTTTGTATTTTTGCAGTGGTTCATTTGTTTTTTTATAACGTTTTTTTTTTTTTTAAATATGATTCGTTTGCATTTCGTTCGCCTGCAATTGGAGTTTGTTGGTATCTTTAGATTTTTTTCCAGCATTTTGGTATCTTGAGATAAGATATTCCTGAGCCACTGCTCCGAATGCTCCATCAGGCTCAACTTGGTCAGAATATCAATCTCAATCTCATTAGCGGAATCTGTTAGTCGAGTCTTAGCAAAGGATCTTCAGTTTATCTAAGGTTTTTCGCGTATGAGGTCCACGTGGTACGGGTTCGGGGTGGTTTGTGATTTTGTGGCGGGCAGGAGGTATGGGCTGGCTTTATGAGGCAGGGAAATCTATAACATGACAACGCGGAACAAACTCATCAGCCATCGGGTTCAGAACAGACTTTTCAACATCACACTGGCTCTTAGGCAGTGCGGAAAGTGCCGTGTTCTGCTCGTCCGTCCTGAAATAAGCGATTGCAAATTAGCTTCAGTTCATCAATGGTAGCCAGACAGCCACTACTCACTTGGCCTTCTCCCATTCGTTGATCTGCTCCTCCAGCTCGTCTTCTATCATGGCTTCAAAACACTCCTGCATAATCTCTTCCTCCTCCAGCCGTTGCAGTTCCTATTAATGTATTAGTTTATTCGTTAATCATAAATAGGCGATTTAATCTTACGTTCTTGTCGAACTCCTCCTCGTTCTCCATCCACATGTATTCGGAAAAATCTGGCTCATCGTCGATGTCTGACAGCGACTCGTCGTCGTCCACTACGTAAATTATTTGATCCGTCCAGTCCACAGATGGCACTTTTAACAACATATTGGCTGCAAGGGGATAGGATTCGGATTACTAAAAGCGAACTTATCAACAGTTGGTCTCATATTTCTCGAATTATAAGAAATATAAGAAATATATATATGAATCTGAGGTGCCACGGAAATATGTTTACATAGAAGGGATTCGATTGATTTATAAATAGATTTAATTGCTTAATTACAACTTTATCTCAGGAGTTTCCGACTTCTGAGGTTCTCAAACAAACATATTTCTCGTAGCCTACTAAACTGAATATTCTTTTTCTGTGCTTCTAATTTCGAATGAATTTTCTAGTTTCGTTTGACTTAGGCAAGCTCATCTGTATTTAAACAAATCGTATTTAACCGGCAAGAAGCCGGAGCAGTTGTGTTTTCGTTCTACGAAACCGGTTTTCCGTCATTACCACGAGATAAACAAAACCAAAATCGCACCTATACAGGTGTAGGGGCTAACACTAATACCTATTTGTTTATATAAATAAGCGAACATTTTCTCTTTTCTTTTTGCGCAACGTTTTTTTGTTTAGTGGTGTCTATTTTTTGCGTTGTGGCCGCGGCATACAAGAATTTGAAAACAAAGTGACTCAGCTTTTGGTGCAAGAGCGAAAAGAGCCCCAAATAAGTGGACGTACTTGTATGCTATATATGTACATATAATATAGTCTATAATTTAGTACTACATCCGATTAGAATTGTATAGGTTTACTACTCGTATCACTTTTAGTCCCGTTAAACATTTTATGGCGTATAGAAATGCCGCTATCAGCTAAAAACAAACAAGCAAACGTGTGAAATAACACGAAAGTCAAGAGCGGGATTTATGCAAAACGCAATAAGCCAAAGGCGATGATTGTCATCGGTGAAAACGAGAAGTTTGTGGGCGTAGCTATCATGTTGAACGTGCCTGTATCGTTACATTGTGTACATATTTTCATTATACAGTTTTTATTATTGTTATTTTAATCACGTAATTTCCTTTTTGTTTATTCTACTTACAATATTTGCACTCTAATAATTGCAACCGTTTGACATTTTTTATGAATTATTTGTATGAAAATTAATATTTTTAGTTATTTATCTTTATTGAGGGCCTAGTTGGTTACCCGCAACTGTGCGGACATTTGTTTACAGTTCTCCATACATATGTAAGTTTGGCGTGAATGTTTATTTCACACAAGATTTGATTGCCCTCCATTCTAGCTTTTTATTGCCATTGGCAGCTCTAATCACACTATCAATAAATGGAATTTTTTCTGCGTCTTCCCACTTGTTTACCTAATTATTTATAGAAATCAGCTGCTTTTATCAGCAAAACAAGGCGCTTGGAAAAACATAAGTAGGATGGCAACTCTGTCCCTTTACTGGTGTACGTGCCGCCACACACACACGGACACGAGTGAAGCACATCGAATCGCAAGTAGAAGTTAAGTTAAGCGTCCATATTTTAAATGAAATTGCGAAAATTAAAATGTATTTGCACGACAGACTTGACGAAATTCGTGCATACATTTAGTATGTAAAGTGAATATGCAGAAAACACAAAGGAGGCAACAACAAACACACACACATACAAATGGGCTCTCAAGTGCAGTGGTGTTGGTGTGCCCGATTGAATGAACCTCCCTCAACCCAAAAAAAAGAGCAACAACAAACACAGCAGCGGCAATGATAATACATACAGCGCACTGTTTCATTCAAGGTAACAAGTGTTTAAAGTTTAAACATTAATATTCTTGGGGTTCGTGTACTTGGAGTCTAGCATGGCCCACGCACACGTACACAGGAAGAAACCAAGTAGTCTTCTAGCATTAAATGTTTTAATTTGAAGTACACTCAAGGCAATAAATCACTTTACTGCTTGGCAATTATAAATTCGAATTTCTACTAGTAGCTTTGAGCTTTTAAATTTTCGAAAGCAATTGACTTATATACCCTTGTATTGTATTTAATTAACTGATAAAGCTATCAACTTTCTTGCCTTCTTTCTGACTTTGATGTGCAATAAATAGCCTTGATTTATTTTATTATTATATTGCACGCAATTTTTTTCAAGTGTAAGTAGGGAACACCAAGATAATGTTTGATCCGACACTTGGCCTTTATTGATTTGTCCAGAAGCGGTTTTAAGTGAGCGTTTAAGTGTTTTGGCGGAAGCGCCAAAAGGTAAATGAAAAACCAGGAAGCCAAGTTCTCTGACTTCCGCCTTTCCCCGCGCACAAATAAATGTATGTACATATGTACAATGTTTGGGATTATTTAATTTGTTTAATTCGATCTACTACTCACTCTCAATCCTGCCGAGAAGTTCGTCTGCTGTTGCACTGGATATTTTGGAGCCACTTCCTCCGGGAGACTTGTTGTTGTATTTGTCGATGATGGTCGGTTGGTTGATTTTGTTGTTGAAGACTATCCTTTTTTTTTTTTTTTGGGGGTTGCACTGAGAATTTTGCGTCGCTAGAAAATCGAGGGGAAAACACTGGCAATTTAGTGTTTCATCCAATCCAGATTGTGTCCACACGGAGAATTTTGATATTTCTATTGCGAAACGTATTCGACTATGTGCTGTGTGCGGAATCACGTCAGTGAACGTCAAGCAAACGAATTGAAAAAATTGAAATGATTAATAAAGCAAGGTGGAGAAACATCGATGGCACTATCGATGCATCGATACTCCGCTGCGACTATCGATGTTTTCCCACATAGATGTATAGCACAACGAGTTATAGCATACGCTTTCTAGAAATATTAATATTTTTTCCCAAGTATTGGGATATATGCGATTTCGCACCATTAAGGTAGATAAATGAGCTATTTCTTCATCTTACAGTATTCAGCCGGGACTCAAACCAAATCTATGCGTCAAATCAAACAGCTATCGATTGCCGTGTAAAGAATATGAGTATTTAGTACATTGACTGCCAATAGATGTTTGCTTTAACACATATTTTTGAAACATTGAATATTTGTGTAATTTTGTTACTTGATTTGTAGAAAACTGTTCGTTCTGAAACATTTGTCAGCTTGCTTTATACAACGGTAAGACTATCGATAAGATTGAAAGATACGATGTGTTTTACGCGGTTGTTTTTAATTTTATTTAAAGATTGGGTTGAAGAAAGTTTAATTGTCATTTAAAATTAAATTGATAAGTATATTGTATTAACATCTACTTTATTTTTATTTTAACACAATTAACTCTACATTTCTAGTAAACAAATAAAATGCCTCGAAAGTACAAAAACGATAAAACATTTAAACAAATAAGGGCTAACTATTCGATTCCTGAGCACTTGGTGATCCAGTTTTCTCCTTTCTGCTACGAGGATCCCAAGGTTGTAGGTTCGTACTGCTGCAAAATGCAAATACTAACATGGCCATCGTATTAAAGGCAATCAGCGTCATCAACACCACATTCCACTCATCCTTGCTGCCCTGCAAGTTAAAAAAATTAGTTTAATCATAAGCTACTTGTATTTAAACATACAGTGTGGACCAGAGCAGCGACAAGATGGGGAGCTAGGAATCCGGAGAGATGGGCCAGTCCATTGGCCAATCCCGAAAGCAATCCCGCGAAGGAGGGCGCAAAGTAGAGCAGCGTGGGCCAGTAGCCACTGAAACCCATATCCGTAGTGGCCATCATGAAGGCAAACATCACAAGAACTAGTATTTTGTCATCACAATCCGCCAGGATGATGACCCCAATCAAAGAAGTGGTCAGGATGCTGCCTGTTATTATAAAATGGGATATAACAGAGAGATTGGTCATGTTTCTGGAGATGCTACGGAAATCTATATAGGAATCCACTAAAGGAAGGTGTTCTTTATAGATGTCTGTGTCACTCCGATTATCGGTAAGCCTTACAGATCCCGTACAGCATTCTCCGCACACAGTTCTGGTCAGGACCCACGCGTCGTTCCACATAGCTGCCACCCAGGATGCACATGACCTTCGAGCAGATCCCGCCCAGATACGGCGCCGCCGAGAGAAAGCCCACCTCGCGCAGATCGAACTCCATGGCCTCGCGCATAAATCGCGGCATCATTTGCACAATCACCAGGAAGGTGTAGGTGTGGAACATGTGGGTCAGGATGAAGGCGTAGACGGGCGGCGCGGCGAGCAGGCTCTTCCAGGGAATGGTTACCACCTAAAAAGAAGGTATTTAATTTATAATTTTAAAGTTAAAAGCACCAAAAAAACTCACAGGCTGCTGCTTTAGTCCCAATTGACTCTTGCCCTGCATCAGGTAATCCACCTCCTCATCCGATATCCTTGGATGCTGTTCTACGGTGTCGTAAACGAGAAAGCAGCAGGCAATGCCGAATAAGAGGCCAACTCCACCGACTACATAGAAGGACAGCTCCCAGCCGTAGTTGCTTAGGTAACTGCCCACCGGGTAAACCAACATAGAGCCCATCAGAAGGCCGCTGTAGGCGAAGGACAGGAGCGCCGTTCTCTCTGTGGGATGAGCCCAGGTCACGAACAGCTTGTACATGGCCGGATTTCCACAGCCCTGTCAAGGAGTAGGATTTATATTTATCTATTAGTATCTGAAAGATGATATTCCTTACCGCCAGTAAGCCACAAATGACCAGATCAACCACTCCGGCCTCGAAACTAAAGTGCGCCATCGCTGGGAGCAGTATGTAGGCCACCGCCTCAAAGATCAGGGACACGATGAACAGTCGCTTGCTGCTGCACCGATCTGCCAGGTAGCCGGATAGCGAGATGGAAACCACGTAGCCATAGTAGTAGACACCCGGGAAGGTCAGCTCCTGGTTTCGGGTCCATGGTAAGTTGCCAGACTGCAAGAATGAAATTAAACTGAAATATTAAAGGGGGAATTTAATAGTTTCAGAACTTGTAGTGACTAAATTAAGTTTAATAATTATAAACTCTAGATTATCAACTCCATATTGTAACGGCTAAAAAAGGTGCTCGTTTGATTTATTTTTCTCCAGCTAAAAATATTAACTAATTTACTTATTTCCGTAGCAATTATTCACTTTCATTATTATTAATATATCATTATTGTTTATCTTAAATTCACAGATTAGTGTCTTACTGTTTGTTTAACTAATACTTAGAAATGCTAAAAAAATTAACTAGTTTTTATTTTTGTTTATTTTGACTTTCCCTTTCAGTGAGATATATACTTGCCTGAGTTTCCTGGAACTGTGGGTTAAAAACGACCCGAGGAGATCCACATCGCCCCGTGGCGGTGACATTGCCCTCCGATAAGCGACCCAACTCCGCTGAAGCGACCAGTGCATCCTCCGGCCGGGGCATGACCATCTTGAGGATGATCATGCCGAGCATGTTCCTCATGGCGGCGTGTATGCAAGTGGCCAGAAAGGCACATATGGCGTAGGTCAGGCGGACGGAACCCACCAGTCCGTGGGCGGTGGAGGCGCTGGACTGCGAGAGGCGTGGCAGGTTCCATGACATGCTGCTCATGGCGGAGCGGTGGAGGAGGCACAGCCTCCAGCACATATACAGGAAACACTACACTAATGGGGAATGTGGCGCAAACCAAGCGTAACCTCGGCTATGGAGCGACTGATTGGCATTCCGGCGGCAATGCAACTGCAAACGCCTGGCGATCGGTAAGAGATCTTACAACGAAAAATTATTTGCCATTTGTCACGATTTGCCGACTAGCTTATCGTCGCCCTCTCACCGAAACCGAAATATGGAGAATTTATCTGGCAACTGTAAACGGGCAGTCCACATATCTAAAGCCAACTGGGCAGTGCCGATAAGAATTCGCCACCAAATCCAAGCTCAGAAAGCTCTGCCTCTTTTGTACCTTTCCTATGCCAAATTTCAGGAGCTTAAAGCCTCAATAAATACGAAAATCTCCCAATATTTTAAAAACTGGAATATTTCTAAGTTTAATAAATGATTAAAATATGTTCATAAATAGTTCGTCACCAAGTGGAAAACAGTGAATTATATTGAAAGTTTACTTAAGTGAGCTTAGGGGTGGCGTGATTCGTTACCAAGTAAAAACAGTTAAGCGGGCTTCAATCCATTTAAATGAATGCTGACATATATAGGTTTAATAATGCTTTTTTATTACTAAACATATATAAATATTAGTGATTAGATACAAATAAAGTGCTTAACGATCATACGGTAACAATGAATACATTATTAATTAAAGTCGAGCTAATAAGGCACCCAACAGTTGACATCTATTAATGTGATCTATTTGTGTCCCGTTTAATTTTAGTTCGTCCAAGCAAATTGCTTAACTTGGCCAAGACAATGCTAGCAGGAAAATCGGGCCACGCGGACAAAAAAGCGGAGAGAAAGTAATCCGAGAAGGAAATTGTAAATAAAGTGTAATTGTATTGTGTGCGGCACGTCGCAAAACGCTTTTCACGTTCCGATTTGTGCAATCAGCGGAACTGCACTTTGCCGGGGCGAAGGGGTCAAAGTGCACGCTGTGACCAGTCCTCCACTGACAGCCAATTGGCTTCCGAATGGCCTGTGTCAGCCACGTCCTTCCACCCGCCCTCCCCCCACAGGGTTGAACTCGCGGCACACGTGGGGCACACAAATAGATACACTGAGGAAAACGGGCGAGAGGAAGTTCTGCAATCAGTGGGGCATTAAATAACTACTGTACTAAGCTGAGTTTGTAAATCGATCTGTTATTTTACAAAATAAATAAATGAATTATGTAAAAATGGCGCTAATGCTAGGAAATCGTATTTTTTAGATACCTTCATATATCTGTAAGTAAAAGTATCTGATAAATAAATTGGTTCCTTTTTACATACAACCAAATGTAAGAACTATTTGTACGAATCTCTTAATGATGGTATAAACTAACTAATCTAGATAACATTTTGTACAAGATTTTTTTCCTATAGTTTCTATGAATATATTCTTCGGTAATCGCCATTTCGTCAGCACAAATCCATTGATTAATTTATTAATGTTCGGCATTATTAGTTACTACTGTCTGTGAGCCCACAAATGCATTCGCATGCACTTTGCTTATCTTTTCGAACGCATCGCTTGCCTTCAATGCGCCGCGTTCTATTTTTCGCCTCGCCTGCACTATGTTTCGATTAAAATTTTGAATTTTTTATGAGCCGCACATGTTGGTTGTGGTAGTCGTGTTGTAGTCCTGTTCCTGCTCCTGCTCCTGCTCCCACTTCTGTTTCCATGCCCGTATCCGTATCCGTTTTTGTTTCTGTGATGTTCCGCTGTTAGCTCATTTGGCATGCATATGGGAAATTCGGGGGAGTGGGGGTTGTGTTCGGGGCAATGGGCACTGGGACATTTTACATATTTACAGACTTTTTGATTGATTTTTTATTTATACGCCGCATATGTCGCCCCATTCGAGTGGCTAAAGCTGCCCCTCTCCGCTCCCTGGGATTCCTTATTCAGTATTAGTAGTAGCTTGCTGGGAGCGCATATGTCGCCATCGAATCTCGAGGGCAATGCATTGTTTGCTATGCAAATAGCCAACATGTTACCATACTCGAATTTGGCATTACCTTGTCCTGGTCGCGTGTCCTGGCCAGGCAAAGCACCTTGCTTTCGCTCTAAAAATAGTCCTTTTGTCCGCCAGGGAGTCCCGTTTTTGCCGAGCCGCGAACTGCGAGCGGGAAAATCCAACCAATTTCCACACTCCACACTCGCTTACATTCCATTCTGGTCGTAAAAACAAATGTTGTGTACGCTGAAGGACCTGCACGCTTTTCCTACAACCGAAAATGACAAAATTTAGCAGTTGAGAATATAATATTAACCGCAGAAAAACATGGAAAAAATATGGTCTATAGGATAATCTGGGATAAGATATTTATTTAAATATTTAGACCAATTTTGATATTTTACTAAAAAAAGATAACTCCATTTAGAATTGTTATTATATTTATAAATAAATCACTAAAACAAATATAACTTAAATAAAGTAGTTCCAGTACTTAAAGTCATATGTTATCATCTCACATTTAAATATATTTATGATAACTAAGTAAGACAGATGTCAAGTAGGTGCCATAATGGCCATAAAATGACATAATAATTCCGTCTAATTGCTATTTTGGGAACAAAGTTTAACTTTATTTTTATTTATTACTATTTAGATTTAACCACCCACATTATTTAAAACTTAATTTTACATGAATACCAGTTTGTTTTAATGCATATACTTACATATAACCCTATTTTTAACTGCAATATCGTAGCTTAAATTAACAAGACCGTGACAAAAGCATTGCTAATCTCGAATAATCGCTTAATATTGTGCTATATATCCGGCAGGAAGTCACACTCATACACCCACTCGACTTTTCCTGACCAGCAGTATTATCCTGTCGAAAGGATTGGCTACTAGTGGGTCGGGGGGGTTAGCACTAGCCCCATATTTTGTATACGCCCGTGCTCTTTTTTCTCTTTATAGTATTTAGTTAGTGTTTTTATTTTGTGCTTGAGCTTATCCGACGAGTCCTTTGTATTCCCACCTGTCCTGGCCAAAAGGAAAACCGAGAGAGATGGAGAGCAAACAAGTGTTGTCCGAATTTCGTAGAGGGCTCAATTCCAATGCGGCCACTTGACCCAAATTGGATGGCTCCTCACTTGCTGGCAGGGATTTATTGCGGCTTATGTAAAATTCTGTGGCCCGCTTTCCTGGGAGGAAATCATTTTGTAGTAAAAACTTGGCTAAGTGCTTGAGACTAATTTTCTATAATTTATTTTCGCAAGTAGTGAGTGGGTTTTCCGCTGCGAGAACCCTATGAGCCCTCCTCCAATAGTGCATAGTTTTCATGACGCGACCGCGACAGTTGAAGGGCGGAAAATTGTTGCTCTGCCAGCGGGTCGAAACACAGACACCAGTTTACCAGTTGGCCTTACCTTTACAATTGCGGCCCGAAGACGTGACTGAGCCAAGAGTCGCGTTTGAAGTATCTCTCGCGCTAAAAGACACTAAAAAAAAATTGTGTCTACCTAAGTGTGTATGTAATATAATTCAAGTACTAATAAAGCAGTAAACCGCATTAAGAGCTAAATTTACTTACATTATTGTTTAATAATTTTTCTTTATAGGAAATATTTTTAATTTAACAGTCAAAAGTCCAGTTTTGCGACATTTCTCCGAGTGTACTCGCCGCCTTCGTCCTGCTTTTACGTTCTCACTTTCTCTTCTGCTCTCACTCTCGCTTTCGCACTCCGCTCTCCATTCGCTGGACTTTGCGAGAGTCGTAAACACACGAAGCCAGAGGAAAAGCCATTAGTAGCGGCTTGAAGCTCGCTACGAAAGGATCAAGTTGCGTTCGTCGGTTTTTAAGTCGCGAAGAGAGCGGAGTGCGCGTAACGGAATGCAGTGATATTTAATCGAGTGTCGAAATTCGAAGGAATAAAACATTTTGTTAAGCAAGTAAATGAAATCAGCAAGTAAATTCTAATGCAAAGTAATGCAGATGCTTAGAGTGTGTCCTGCATACAACTAATTAAACATCCTGCATTACATAATTGTGCACATTGTGGCTTAATTAATTTTAAACATTTTAATGAGTATCGATTCCGGTTGCGAGATGATGAAAACTCATTATTTCCATGGACGGGTCATGGAGGTCATCACATTCGGCGCGCCAACGCTTAACGTATTTCAATCCATTATATGCATAACCACACCGAAGTCACCAACACACTGACCAGCTAACCAATACATAGCCATTAATAGGGCGTCATTTATTACATATCGAATGTGGAACTCATTCCCAATTCGACTCCCATAACCATAACCATCCCCATATTCATTCCCAGCTAACTAACGAGCCCCGCCGCGGCATGTGTTCTTGAAATCCACTAATTTAGTTTATTATTAGTATTGTATATTTGTTGACTCCGACGCCGCCGCCTGCATTAGTTGATTAAAGATGGACTCGAGATGATGTTGGCCCAAAGCTGGCAGCATTTCTAATCAATGATACTTTCCAATTATTCAGTGATCCTCTGATGGCCTAAAAAAACACCACTTAACAGTGATAAGAGAAAACAAAGAGGAGAGTGCATTGTGTCTGAGTGTGTGCGCCATATAGAAACCAGGCGACAAGGATTAAGCCATCAACAGCGAAAGGAGCGACCCTTTAAGCCAAATGTGAGTAGCGGTAAATCCCAGTCAGAACTTAAATGGGGCACTACAAAGTCGATAATTCCAAAGTGCGTCCTTGCACTTGTACCGAATAACTTTGGGCCATATACATATACAAATCCATATCCGAAGTGTATATAAAAAAAAAACTGTATATATGGTGTGTGTAGTTTGGGGTGGAAGGGATATAATTTCTCTTGCACCTGTCGCTGCTCTTTTCACTTCATCGCGTGCGTGGCAAAGCATTTTTATAGCCACAAAATGTCCTTTTACGTTATGTCTCTCAAAAACAGAAAAAAACACACACACAGGAAGAAGGGAAAAGCGACAAACAATAACAATGCCAGCCAGCGGGAAAATTGAAACGCGGTCAGGAGAAAGCAACAAACAAATAGAGACTTACGCACCATCACAGCCCTTAAAGCCCCATTCATTACGTTGAAAATCTGAAGGAGTTACCAATTCGTATGATTCAGAGGTAATACATTGCAGTTTGTCAGTTTAACTGACAGGCCGCATTAATTTAGCCCCAAAATTAACCCCTTTCACATCGATTGCTTTCCATTTCATTTGTGGACACTTTCAAGGTCGCCTCTTGCGACACTCGTCGCCGACGGCGTTCTGCTATTTTTAAAACATATTTCATATTGAATTATAAATACACTACAATTAGTAATTTACATAGCCGTCATCCGGGGGAAATCCGAAAATTCCGAGGCGCACGCTCAGAAGATAGTAACCAAATTTGGGCACACGTGTAGTTGCCCTTCAAGAACTAAAACTTGGTAGATGGGTATGAAATAGTCGATGCTTTTTAAGCATGCTGAGAAAACTGTATCTATATAAAAGTGAGGTATACTAGATACTTTTGAAAGAAAGTAATAC
The DNA here is from genome assembly GCF_004382195.2 of Drosophila sechellia. NCBI lineage: Eukaryota > Metazoa > Arthropoda > Insecta > Diptera > Drosophilidae > Drosophila > Drosophila sechellia. The sequence continues at coordinate 15,592,062 of NC_045952.1, forward strand.
TTGCAAATTTAACAAACAATTACAATGACAGCCTTGATTGCCAATTAAATTCGACAAGAAGTAAACATAATGAGCTATCTGAATAAGTGATTCTTTGATTAACTATTTAATTTAGTAGTAGGCCGTAACAAAGTACCCATCCATCGATACGAAACTGCAGTCTCAGCGTTATCAGCTCAACTCTTGGCAAGAGACCAGATGGGGTTAACATTTTACAACAACCATTAGACCGAAGAACAGGTGTCCAAAGCAGGTGTTGGACGCTGATAAGCGCACTCTTGATACCACCGATACCACTCTAAATGGCCGGAGAACCAACTAAGTGGGTAATCACTGTGGCTGCAGCCCTGGCAACCAATTCCGGTGACTATGTGCCAAGCGAAACTGCAGATTGCGATCATTCAAATTAGGATTATCAGGGAAAACCGCCGATTGCCACCGGTTAATCATCGATGTATAAGTGTTGTTTTTTTTTTATGGCCGACACAGAGATAAGATTAACCGGAATCGAGCACTCGATATAGCCCAATCCCCACTCGAAATGGTCAGTTGCCTTTTGGCCATATTAGCCAGCAGTTCGGGGAAGTAGCTCTCAGCTCGTGAAAATGTCAAACTTCCAATGGTTTCTAACGCTCGTCGTCCTTTGTTGTGCGGTCAGTCCTCAAGGTAACAGAAAAGGAACAAAAAAAAAATAATAAATTGCGAGAGCGAAATGAAAACAAAAGTCGAGGGAAATCATGTGGCCAATGTGGCGAGCGATTTCCGGTAATTGAATTAAAGCCACGTTTAATCGGGTGTGAGGCCATCGAAAGGGCAGCTGGCCAAATTGGTGGACAAATAAATGTGGGCGTACGACAGTCATAACATTAAAGAACCACAATTAATTAATGCAAACGCAATCAAGGTCAAGTACTTTGCCCCATTGACCCCACCATTCACCCAGCAACAGCACCGCCAGCGCCACCCCCCGTTGGAAAGGACTCTCACGAATGTCCAGGTTCCAAGGTCCTTTGCGGTTTGAGAAATTGTTTTGCCGGCCACGGAAAATGGAAATTAAAGTGGCAAAGCGTCTGGCGAAGCTCAGCTTACTTCTTTTCGGTGCCATTGTTATTGTTATTGTTAATACCATTTTTCGCGTTCGCATTGTTTGTTGCCGCGTTGATACTGTTTTATATGGAAATTTTTTCGAGGCCGCAACCTCATCCGGAAGTCGTTGGCGTATACGTAATAAATTGCGGCCCCGACACGTTGCGTGCCAAAAGAAGCTTTGCACGTCGCGACGCTAGGAATTTTTGCTTATAGTTGCCTTTTGTAAGGGTAATAATCAGCTAGACAGGTAGATAAGTGGGCGTGGCACTGCCTAGATTGAACAGGATGTTCAGCCAATTACAAATTTATCGGATCAAGGAAGGGGATTTGTGGGGCGATTTTCAAGTTAGGATGATAATCGTTTAATGGAGCTGAGGCAGAAAATATGTTATATATATATTGAAATTAGTTTTCATTTCCAGTTTTATGTAGTCTCTATAACATTTTAAGGCTTCTAATGATTGGGTGCTATGAGCATACTTCTGGTACATGGGTGATTTTCCAATTTGCCCAACCCATCGAAAGTTAATGAAAATCTGCTTAATCAAGTGTGTGAACTGGAGCCTGTTTTGAATAATTGAGAGGCAGCCGAATGTGGGTCGCCCCGACACATCCGAATGTGTGGTCACAGGCACCGTGGAAACGTTAATTTTTAACCAACCAAACAGGCTGCTGTCCTAACCCATTTCTTAACCAATTGCAGGCGACGGCGGCGTGTTGGCCGTATTTTGGCCATGTGAAAGCGCGGCGGACTGCACAGCTGACGGTACTAGCTGCGATTTGGCCAGCGGCCAGTGCGAGTGCTCCACATTCGATACGGTGCTCGCGGAGAACTTCACCCAATGCCTGGCCACGTCCCTCATTGGTGAAAAGTGCGACGACAGCGTCCAGTGCAATCTTATGCCAACGGGGGCCAGTTGTAAAGCCGGGGTCTGCGATTGCGCCGATGGCCAGAACTATCTGCGTGGCAAGTGTCGCCCACTGAACGGACTCGGCGAGTCCTGCGAAACGGTGAGACCACGGCCCAACCAACCGTACTCATATCCTTTATAATTTCGCATGATTTCTCGATTTTAAACAGGACTTGGACTGCTATTTTGGCTACGATCGTGCGTCTGTGAGTTGTCAGCAAAACGTGTGCGGCTGTGCAAATGGCTATTATAACAGATATGGAAACATCTGCCGTCGCAAATCAATGGGTATGTGTTAGGCGAGAACTTATTATCCATATGGCTCTATATATGCCTGATTTTCAGAAGAAAACGATGCCTGCGTCGTTAATGCGGACTGTGATGAACTGGGGGCCGGTGTCGAGTGCGTTGGCCTAGTATGCACCTATGTGGACGAGATCACAACGACTCCGGGTGGCGAGACCGAGGAAACGGAGACCACCAATCCGGGCTCGCCAGAGGATGATGATTCAACCACAGCCGAGGCGATCACCGAGACTGCCGAGCCGGAACAGGAGACCGCTTTCAGTAGCCGAAGGCAGCTAACCAAGGCCTTTGTACACGCCCCCCCGCCCACTCACAGCGATGCCGCCGCCCAGGTGTCCTTCGCCCAGCTCACCAATGGCGACACCGAGCCGCTCATCTCGCCCCGATCCCACGAGATTGCCGTCCAGACGAGCATCGAGAAGTACGAGCTGAGGGAGGTGGGACGCAGTGTGCGCAATGCGGCGACCGCCACCACCACAACGACAGCCACCGCCTCCACGAGCACCAGTAGCAGGCGCAACTCCAGCCGCAACCAGAGACACGCCCACGGCCAAAGACGCCGCTTGCCCGCCCTCTTCCGCTTCGATGACGAGGATATCAAGACCTACTCCACGCTGGGTTCCAGCCGCGATGACGACGATGCCGATGAGAAGAAGTGTGAGTATCCAACGCTGTCTCTAAGTTTCGGAGTGCTTGAAAAGGATACTCCTAATGCTTTGGCAATCCTAAATATATTTCAACTATTTATTCCCCATTTAGATGGCAGCAGCTGCACGGATAATGGAAAGACATGCTCGGGTCTGCCGCACTCGATTTGTTCCAAGAATATTTGCCTATGTCGCCAGAGTTACTATGCCCGCAATGGAAAATGTTTTGCCGGTGAGTAAACTGGGCTTTCCCCTATTTAATTCTTGTATTAATGAAATGAAATGAAAATTCTTTAGAACTGGGTGAAATTGCGGAGAGCACGGATGAGTGCGAGTACGAGTTCGATCAGTTGACCAAAACTTGCAATTGCCAAAAGAATTATTTCTACGAGCGGGATCTGCGCAACTGCAGAAAACGTAGGTGGTTCCAACGCTAGCTTCTGAATCGCCCTTAAAATATAACCTTTTCCATCAAAACAGCCATTCAATACCACTTATCCTGCACCTCGAACAGCCAATGCAGTCCATTCGGCGCCTCCTATTGCCACCCAGAGATCCCGAGGAGGTGCACCTGCGAGGAGTACGCCCTCTACGATGCCATCAAGCAGCTCTGCGAGTACAAACGTGGCCTGGGAGCAGAGTGTGAGTCCAACGATGGCTGTCCCGTGGATCACTCAGTCTGCTCCAATCGTGTGTGCGTTTGTGCGGAAACCTATTTCGAGAAGGACGATCAGTGCATGCGTGGCATCGGTGCCGACTGCTCGGTGGAGGATGACTGCATAGCTGAGAACACCGAATGCAAGGAGAAGGACGAGGAGGATCAGTCGCGCACCTGCCAGTGCCGAAAGGGATACGTGCACTTCAAGGATCAGTGCCTAAAAGAGGGTTAGTACTCAGAGGTTAAAATGCAAAAGCAGCCTTTTTATGAAATTACATTTCATTGTAGCCGAGGAGCTGGAGGACGAGTGCGTCGAGGATGAGCAGTGCAAGCCGCTCCTGGCGAGCTGCAATTCGGAGGGCAAGTGTGGATGCAACGATGAGCAGCACGCTAAGAATGGAGTCTGTGAGCCGAAGCGAGGTAATGGAGTCGCTTTGCTTTCTTTAATTATTTGTAATAATTATAATATTTTGCAATCCTGCAGAGCTGGGAGAGTCGTGCACCAAGGCCACCGAGTGCTATGTGGAAAAGGATCCCGAGAATGTCGAGTGCCGCAACTCCGTGTGCCAGTGCAAACTTGGCTACTCGGCGAACGCCAATCAGAATCAATGCATTCGCGTGATGCCCAATAAGAAAAGTAAGTGTCCTTGAAAAACCAATTGAATTAGGATGATCTATGAATGTCACGCTTTTCGCAGATTCTTCCGGTAGACCCAGTGCTCTCAAAATCATCACCTTCATGCTGATTGGCTCCGCTTTCCTGATCACCAGTGCGGCCATCAAGCAGGCCTACTACTAGAACCAAACCAAAAACTTGATCCTTTCACCTGCGTGCTGGGGAATGGCGAGGATAATAGAGGGATGGATTGACCAAGGATCTTGGAGGGAATGGGGGGAGGTTTGGGGATCGGCGGGAGTGGCCAGTATTAGCCAAGTTACTGGCATGGATGCAGGTCCATGCGCAACGTGAATATAAATCAATTAGTCCGTAAGCTGATATTTAGGAGTCGAAGCAATATATATTTGGAGATAGGGTCCTCGCAACGGAACGACTCTCGCTTATCTAATACGGCTAAGTGTAATGACAAATTACCTGTAAGTTTGAAGTTGAACCGCTTGTTGCTAGGCTAAGCGAACAGTTTTTAACCAAATTGTAATATATACATCATAATAAACTAAGGCCAACGAAGAGTTGTGTATCAAATCCAGAAACTGGCAATTATTATTAAGCAAGTAGCTTTGAGATTTAATTCTGTCATGAAAGTTGTACATTTCACTTTCTCAACCTCAAATGTTTTGTACGTAATTCTTAGTTTAGCATCCCAAATTTCGGTACGTTAGCTGAAAATTGTAAGTTGAGATGGAACCGTATCCAAACGGCTTTTTAAGTTACACGGTGGCTATACATCTTAAATCCCCGCAACACCAAATGGAGGAGGCACTGCGCCAGGGAGCGGGGTGCTGGAACGCAATGAGTTCGCGAGAAAAGAACCGGTACCGAACGAAAGTAAGTTCTTAGGGATTATACACTTTCCCCCTGACCGGCGAACTTCAACTGGTGCCCTTCCCTGAATTCCCTGCAGTACCAGAAACGATATGTCAGCAACAGCTCCACTTCGCGTCATCGGCGTCAATCGGTGGAACTCAAACAAATGGGATGCTGCCGCAAGAATGTAGTGCCCAAGTGTTCCCGGAAGCCCAGGACTCCGGCCTGCAGGCCAAGGAGCATCAGTAGTTGTACCCAGAAATGCAGCACCATCCGCTCGAGGCGTAAATGCATGCTGAAGAAGTCACCAGAAAGCGTAAGTGCCAGTTTTTTAAATATAATTTACATTTATTTTAGTACTATTATGCCTTAAGCATAATATGCAATTATATATATAAAAGTTACTTTTAAGAACATATAATTTAAAGTGTATTTCAACTTCGGTATGGAGTAACACACTTGCTATCTTATCACTTATTCACTTGTTTTGATAGTGAATTTAAAACAATGGGTTCATAGCGAACAAGTTGTCGTTTTCCTAACCAAACAATTATCACCTGGCCATCAACTTGTCTTTCTTTTTTTTGTTTTTGTTATCAGCTCGGCTAATAAAACAAACAATCTGCAGTAATTTGAACAGATCATATGATTTATATTCGACTTGCGACCCATTCAAAATGGACATTGAAATCTAGGTTCCTTGAAATATCTGTCAGTTGTAGACTTTCTGTTTTATAGAAGCTCATTTGCATTCGAATCGAAGGGAACAGTAAAACAGTGTCAAATATTTCTGGGTGAAATTTCCGAGTACGAATAGGTCAAAGTTGATTTTGTCGTGAGACAATTGCTGAACTGAACTGCCTATAAATTTCAAGTCTCAAAATGTCCCTCAATTGCCCGGTTCATAATAAGGACTCTAGTGGCTTAAACATGTAAGTTTTGGCCAAGAGATCGCTATCGATATCCGGCGTATATGTTCCTTGTGGTAACAATGTGGTTTGCACACAGTACCAGGTCCGCAACCTCGGACGACGCCAAGATCGCCATGTGCGCCTGTTTGGAATTGGCCAACTGTCGGGCCGAAAACTGTCAGCTGAAGCAGAAACTGACCGAGTACGAGGCCAAGATCAGCAGTCTCGAGCATCTGGTGGCCACCATCGCGGAGGAGCAGCTCCAGATTCGCCAAGAAGTGATCGAATTGCGCAACGAGACTCAGGGTGCAACGATGGAAGCCGCCAGCGAGTTGGAACCTTCGGACAACTTATCCGTGAACCCGCAAGAGGAAATGTACGATGAGGATGAATACGATCCGGATTCAGGATCCGAGTACAATGCCATCCAGTCTCCCAATCCCTCAGTACATTCTTCGATGGCCTCGCTGGTCTCATTGAATATTTCATCCACCAGCTCCATGGAGCTGAATGTTCTAACTCTAAATGATAACTCAGATTCCGATTGCATATACAGCGAAAATGAGGATTTCTAAGAAACCCATCTAATTCCAATCGCATCCTCTCCACAAGTTCCGCCGCAAAAACATTTCCGATTACGCTCGCTAACTTTAATACCACAAACGAAAATGTTAAAATAAATAGTTCGTTGTTGTGCATCCCATAATAGTATTTGGGCAATTCTAGAATATTTTCGAAATGTGACGGAATAAAATCCTCAAAAAACATCGAAATTACGTAATTAGTAAAATTACTTGGTCTTAAAATTAGATAACTCTAATATCTTGGCTACATTCAATGCCGATCCTGTAGTTGCAGCCAGAAATCTGGTGGCGAAATAATCAGTCCGTTGAGGTTCTGGGAGAGATCGGGCAGCCGATCATTGGGGCCCAGGACGAAGTCAAAGTGCTGGCACATGGTCGCCGTCACCAGGAAGAGCATGTTGCGCGCAAATGTCTCGCCGGCACAGAGCCGTTTTCCCGCTCCAAAGGGCAGCGAGACATCCAGCTTCAGGCAGAGCTTGCCCTCCGAGTCCAGGAACCTCTCCGGCCGGAACTGCTCCGGATCGGACCAAACACGGACGTCCGAGTGGAAGGCATACAGGCTGGGCACAACAATGGTGTCCTGTAGGGATATATAATGGAAAATACCCCGGGTTTTAAAATTAAATAGATTGGAAACGTTTCTAACCTTGGGTATCCGGTAGCCGAGCAATTCGGTGTCCTCCAGTGCCTTGTGCGGCACATCCGAGGGAACCAGCGTCTCGATGCGCAGACCCTCGCGAATGGTGGCCTCAGTGTAGGGCAGGTTCTTGCGATCCTCCAGGTTGGGCAGTCGTCCGCATCCCACCACCTCGTCGATCTCGTTCTGAATCCGCCGCAGAACTGCCGGATATAGCATGAGATACTGGACAAGTAGCGATAGCTGCACTCCGATGGCAGTGAAGGCCGGAAATGAGAAGTCCACCAGGCCCATGATCAATTGATCCCGATTGAAACCATAGCCCGGACCTCGGCGCATCTCAGCTATGTAGACATCCATGAAGTTGCGCTCCACACCCTCTTCGTAGCTGTCCAGATACTTATCCACGAAGTCGGCAAAGAACTGGCGCACGAATAGGTTGGACTCGTTCAGCTTGTTGTAGCCACTCCATTCGGGCCAAATGTGCCGGATCCAGGGCATTATGCTCAACATTCTGCCGTAGTCGTCCGCATTCCGCTGGAACTGTATGCCCATCTGGCAGAGCTTCACCAATCTGCCCATTTCCTCGCGACTCAGACACTCATTGTACACAATGTGAAAGTGGGCGTTGGCCGAGAACGGATTGAAGAGCAGCGGCAGGAGCACGCGATATCCTCCGGGTTTCACCATCTCGTGCTCATGCGGATACTTTGGACCGTTGCGGATCAGCTCCAGCATGTCGTTCAACTGGTCCTGAATGACCAGCTCCAGTTGGTCGAATCGTCGTCCGAAGCCAAAGTCCCTCAAGTAGCGCAGGATGAACCGACGCTGCTCCTTCCACAGGGGGCCATCCTGGAAAAAGATGCCTGCGAAGAGCAGCAAAAATCGAATAGTAATATTAAATAGCAATCAATCATTGGTCTTATCAGTCAAGGTGGCAGGCCAAACTGCTTATATATAAATATAATATATGTAATAAACCAAATAGGTGTGAACTGATTGTTCTAAACTGAAAAAAGATCTATAAAATATCACAAAACAAACAAGATTTCACTTTCCTTGGCTGCGAAGTGCGCCAAGTGTCAATCGTTTGCGAGCGATAAGCGTGTTTTGTTCGCCAGCCGCGACAATTAATTCACGATTGACCCCATTATTATTTCAACAACGCCATTACAAGTGTCCACAATCGTTGGCCGATACGATACGGACTCACCTCGCACATCTTGGCCGGGATCGCGCATGGCGGCCACGAAGAGCTGCGGCCGTCCATCGAACACCTGGTTGTTGAGGATCTCGCGCACTCCATCTGCACTGTGGACAACGGCCACCGGAAAAGGACCCACATGCAGTCCAATGATATCCGACTTGTACCACCGACTGAGGGTCAGAGCCGCCTTGTGCAGGTACTTATAGTTGATGATCAGCATGAAGAGGTAGCTGCCGAACAGCGGAATCCTTGGAGGACCTGTGAATAATCCGATTAGCTTTAGTCCGTCCACAGAGCAACAAGGCCAGCCAAAACGAACCGGGTGGAAAGCCGGCGGGTCGACCCACTGCATATCGATACGAAAGGCAGAGGAACACTGCCGTGCAGATCGCCAGGAGAGTTTCCGTGATCATCGTGGATTCCGGACAGCAATTGAGTCCGTAGCTGCGGTGCAGCTGCGTTTTTGTAGCCACGATAAGTCGCTCTAACTTTCGCCGGACAATAGCAATTGAGCAGCGCCAATCTATATGGATCGCTGTTTATTCATAGATCGGTAAGTCGTCGGCACTCCGAGTCGCTTGTGACTTTCGAGATTTCTCGATTAACACCGGCCGCCAAGTCAAAAGGTCTGAGATAACCATGCAAGTTAGATCTCTGCAAAGGTGCATGATAAAATAAGTGTAAATAATGTATTGGAAAATTACCCAAACATATTTGAAATATATATAAAATAAGGTTTTATTAAGTATTTTTAGTAATAGAGAACTCATTAAACCAAACAAATTTTATTTCATTTGAGCATATTAAAAACCAATCAATCAGTTAGTTGTACATTTTGTTAAATATGATAACTTTTTGACTTTTGATTTGAAATGGTAGCCTTCAAAAACTGGTTTTGAATTTGAATAAGTTTGAATTGAGCCTACTGACACTGGATTCTTTCGCGACATCTCTTCTTTGGCGATATCTCTAAAATTATCTAAGACTTCAGTGAAGATGATATATCAGAAAAAAGAAAAAATATATTTAGGGAGATACAGTTATCGTAAATAGTAGATGTATAATTTACAAGCTGTACTTAAGGAGCTAAAATTAATTGCTGTAATCCAAATAAGCCGCTTGCTTATTGAGCTATTTATTATGCCAAACTAAAATGCTCCATTGGAAAGGGGGCTTCCCTTTAGTCCAAGGAAATCAGTTAATCGGTAGTCAGATGTGGCACGTCGGCGATGTGAGATCAATCTCAATTATGGAGTTGCAATTGGCCGCTTCCTTGGGCGGAGTAGTGGGAGCACGTGACTCCATAGCCACGTCCATGGCCAGCGAGATGAGTTGTTGCCACTGCGCCATGTCGACATTTAGACTCTCGAGATGCTGGCACAGTGAGTCCAGTCCTTCCACATCGGTCGACTTCAGATCAAAGGGTATCAACTGGTTGCGTTTATCGCCACGGAGTACAGTGACACCCTTCACACGTGCCGGCAGCGCTTCTTGATTTATGTAGGTTCCTGTTGTCTTCGACAGCGTGTGAATGCTATAAATAAAAACAAATAAGCACACATTGCTCTCATTAGCAATTTAACTGATTTAAAACTGACCGCGTTACAATTTGATTGCAAAATAAGTGCGCATGTGAGGCTGAGCAAATATATTGCGTATGTTAGTTAAATAAGTTATTTGGACCATGACCTTAACTATACCTATTATTGGGACTTTCTGTATTTAAATGATGCTCTTTATGGATTTTATAAAAGTAAATTAAGCATTTGATTAGCTATTTAGTGCAACTTTTACGGATGTAAAGAGCATAGTTGTTAATAATGATATTTTAAGCTGACAGCGGAATGAAAAAGGGAGATAGTAGTTTTGGATGGACTAAAAATCAATATGAGTAGTCACTTTTATGTATAATATGGATGTTAATTATGCTATCATCCTGAATTTTCTAGACAAGATCTACAAAACCGAACCCATCGAAGCCCGGAAAATCTTAATACGATAATCTTTGAATGCTGACCTTTCCATGATTTCGTTTTTGCGCTGTCTGGCCAGCATTTTCTGCTGTTTAATCCGATCTTTCATGGCCAAGCTGCGGAGTTTGGTGGCCTCCAGTTCTCGATCAAGTTCCTCTATGAAGGAAACTCGCTTGTCCAACTCCTCCCGCCGCTCCATGATCACTTTTTGCAACTTTCCCACTTTCCGCTGATGGCGACAAGCTGCTTCCTTGACATCCACTAAAATATTTAGTAAAATATATCAATTAAAGTGCATAAAGGGAGATAAATGCCAAAAACTCACACAAATTGCTGTTGAATTTATAGACTTTTTTGATGAATTTCGCCTCGAGGGCTTCCATGCGAATTTGTTTCTCGTATAAAGCCTTAACACGCCTTTCGTAACTCGATTCGGTCATAATAATTGCCATTTTAAAACTCAGTTTAGTGAAATTAATAAAAATCTTCAAAAATTAAGCGCCGATTTTTCTTCCAGACGCTTGTTTTGATTTCCAATTAGAGGTGGTACTTTCCGTTAGAGACGACACTTGCACGACACTAACAGGGTGGCCAGGATGAATGAAAAATGTAGTTCTGCACTTATCGATAGTTGACATCGACTTATCGGTGTGCAAGTCGCATCTCTAAGAGCCGGCAAGCAAAAAATTGCAAGTCAAATTGGCAGCAAAATAACTAAATATAAAACGTCGACATTTTTGCAAACTTTTGTGCTATTTCTGAGGCAAGCACTTTATGCGTTTGCTGCTCAGCGTCCAGGCAATACGCAACCATCTCGCTCGCACCTACAGCAGCGCCCGCTTCAAAAAGGTGAGCGAACAAAAAGGCAGAAAATGTGCAAAAAGGTTTTGCAAACGAAAAAATCGCGAACAAAGAGTCTAAAAATAGAGAATACAGAATTTGCATAATACTTCTATATATCGAGTGTCCAGTCAAATCCAATTGAAAATGGGTAAATTAGATGTTTAGCCACTTTTCGGTTTCAAATGCCGCGAATCGGTGAACGACCCACTTGTTGTTCTTTTTGCACCGAATTCAAGGTCATGTGGCATTTGCGATTTTAAAAACTTAAATCGCTTTATGCACAATGATATCTTGCTTATAAAACCCATTCGAGTTTATGGAGCGTCGTAAAGATATGTGGTGAAAGATATCTTTTCGGTAGTTTGTTTTTATTGCCTTGCGACTGTAAAACTAAAAAATTTATGACTTTAAGTGGTAAATGAAAAATATGAAGTAAAGTTATTGTACCAAAATATATCAAAATTAATAATTTGTAAGAAAAACTTACTTTGATTTTATAAGATATTTTTATGTATTCAATAAAACTCTGAAAATGTTATGTAAATAATTAAAATTCATATTGCTATGCAAATTTATCTTAATTTGATCATTATAAATGCAATGCAATTTATATTTGTTTATATTAGTGTGATTATTATAGGTTAAATTATTTTTAAAATATTTTTATTTTTATTTTAAAGCTTAATTTTATGAACCCAATGTTTTTAGTTGTAAACATAATCAGTGATTGTGTTTTATTATAAGATATATATATAATATACTGTAGTAATTTCTACAACTTCAAATTTGGAGCACTTTAAATCCATTGTAGGTAACCCATACCATATATATCTACTTTTAAAATTCCCCTACTGCATTGCATCCGCTTGCAACCGATGAGTAACGCCCCTGTTTGTCCAGATGGCCCTACCCATAACCCGAATGCCACTGCTTATCTCGCAGGTTTTGGCTCTCGTGATTTATGGATGGCTGCATCCATTGACCGCCCCTGTGGTGCAAAGTCGTCGACTGATAAGCAAGTGGGGCACTTGGAGCGCTAAATGCCAGATTAGCACCGATAAGATAATACCGGCGGCTTATCACTGGGATTTGGCTAGCCATCCCGCGTCTCGAAACTCGAATCTTTACTCATTCGCACACACATTCTCTTACAGATGGCCACGGACGTGAAGTTTAACGAGTCGCTGGGCTGCACTGATCCGCAGACACATCCGGTCCTGATCATCGGCCAGCTGCGCCATCTGAATCTGCTGAAGTTCAGTCATCTTGAGAGCAAACTCAGTCCGCGCGTCAACGAGGAGACCTTCCTGAATGCCGTCGCTTGTCTGCATCCCGCGCCCACCGATAAGGTATCCCTCTACCTCGATGTGGCCACCGTGGCTGCCCTGCCATTGAAGTCATCCCGGCACAATACGGCATCCCGGGCTCATGCCATCACTCGTCTGGTGAAGAACCATGTGCTGAACGTTTCCGAGGAGAGCGTGGTGCTGGTCTGCGAGCGGGAGTATCTATTCGCCAGCGCCTGTGCGGTTGTTCGCGCTTTTCCACTCTATTCCCGCAAAACGGGCAATCTGCTGGCCTCAAGTCAGTCCAAAAATCTTGGATTCGGAGATGGAAACGCAAATTCAGGACGCAACGTTGTCAATGTTGAGTTTGTGCTAATCAACAAGGATGGCTGCATTGAGAACGAGCCTTTGACAGACGACGAGCTAAATTGCCTGAATGAGACCACACGGGCAATTCGAATGACTGCTCGCATTGTAGACATGCCCTGCAACGAAATGAACGTCGACCACTTCATCCAGGAAGTCGAGGATGTGGGCAGGGAGCTGTGCATTACGCCAAAAGTAATCCGTGGCGAGAAGCTGCTGGAGCAAGGATTTGGCGGCATTTACGGCGTGGGCAAAGCTGCGGCTGTGCCGCCTGCCCTCGTTGTGCTCTCCCATGAGCCAAAGGGCGCCCAAGAGACCATCGCCATGGTCGGCAAGGGTATCGTCTACGACACCGGTGGCCTCAGCATCAAGGCCAAGACCGGCATGCCCGGCATGAAACGGGATTGCGGCGGAGCGGCGGCGATTCTCGGAGCCTTCTACGCGGCTGTCCAGTGCGGATTTAGGGATAACTTGCATGCCGTCTTCTGCCTGGCGGAGAACTCCGTGGGTCCAAATGCCACTCGGTGGGTTTTGCCCTCAGTTTAACCTTCAATGGATCAGTTAAATACTAATGCGTTTACTTTGCAGCCCCGATGACATACACACCCTTTACTCGGGCCGCACAGTGGAGATCAACAACACGGATGCCGAGGGTCGCTTGGTGCTCGCCGATGGCGTTTGCTATGCCAACAAGGATCTGAAGGCCAACATTATTCTCGACATGGCTACATTGACTGGAGCTCAGGTGAGGCAATCTATAAAGTTAGCATAGCTCACTGTTTTGATAAGAATGTGTTTAGCACGTGATTATTGTTTATTATACCAATGTTCAGTTTAATCAATTAAATGTATTCTAGCGTGGGAATTAGATCGCACTTAGAATTTAGGACTAGCATATATAGAATTTGGTTTGAATTAGATTTCGATTTTCTATTCATCGATAGTCAGACTACAACAAATAACTCATTCAATTAGCACAATGTAAACAAAGATAAATGTGAATAGATTTCATTGAATAATTTAGAGAGTAATATTTACTGAAACTATCAGCTTCATGGACTGACTGATTTTCCACCAATGCAGGCAGCAAATGATGTTGCCGGTGTCCAAGGTAATTTCGGTTTCGAGCGATCTTTGCGGCAGGTAACTGGGGAAATGGCTGGGTGGCGGCCTTGGATGTACTGGCTGCGCTGCCTTGCTATGCGAGAATTTATGCCACGCTTTATAAAAGTCACGAGGTTAATTGGAAAAATAAATTGCAAATTTGGTTTTCGCTGGCAAACTTGGAGGAATAGCAGCGCCAGCATTGGCAGACCAACAACAGCGAAGGATTCGCCGTTTGTGGTCGCTTTCGGGTTGCATCGATGTGGTGGTGTGGGGCGTGGCAGTGGGCGGTGGGCTGGGGTTTCGCTCACCATTGCAGCGGAAAGGGGGGTAGCAAGTGAGTAGCTGCTGCGATGGCGCACAATTACCATAAATCTTGACTGCAATTTGCTTAAAATATGATGCCAATTTACGTTATTTGTGGTTCGATGGGAAATAAATCGAAACTGGTCAGAGGGGGGCGTGGCATCTGGGGTCTTTTTTTATTATTATTTTCATTCAACCAGCCCGCCCGTCCCAAAAGCTGCATTGTTCGCAGCGAAATGCCTTTGGTTACCCAGCCTAAAAGTGGCACAAACTATCGTGCCACATCGCCGCCGCTCGTCTCTAAACATTGCCACGTTTTGCCATTTTTGTTCGGAATTTGGTTCGTTTTTGGTTCGCTTGTTGTGCTTAATTTCATTACACCCAGACACACACCTAGACGGGATGCAATAATATTAATTGCCAGCATTGGGGCAACTGCCACTGCCACTGCCGCTGTTGTTGCAAGAACAAAAAGCAGGCAGGCAACACTTTTTCGCTTTTACATTTTATGTTCCTGCTGCCTTGTTACACCTTTTGCAGTTGTTTTCTGCTCTGTGACGGCTACTGGATGCACTGGGAGAAACTCTTAGGCTTTCATATAAGAGGAAAGTAATGCTAGATATATAAACTGCAGTTTTGAATAGTTAGATTGATATATGACAGATATAGGGAATATAAAGGTAGTGCTATCTTTAAATACTTTAAACCTGTACTCTTTTCGCAGTGTATTGCTGCTGCTGTTGCTCCTGGCAGTGCTTTGTTACCGCTCCTGGCGCTGCCTTCATTTGTCCAGCAGCCGTGCAACACGCGCCACGGAGTACTTCCCTCTTGTTTGGGTGTTGCTCGTGCTAAATAACCTTGCACCTTTTTATTGCCAGCCGCGTCGGAAGCTCGCAATTTTCGTGCACCCTCTGCTCGGCAACCCTTGCCCCTTATCCCCCTTATACCCGCTTACCCCCGTTTGTCTTTGCCCTAACATTGTTAGTTGGTGTACAGTTTTATTGCTGGCATTTTGTTGATTGTTGCTTGTTTTCTATCAAACGTTCCCCGGTGGGTGCGAAACCCATTCTTAAGCATATAACGCCCGAACAGCAGGTCCTTGAATATTTCATTTACGATTTTTACCATGCATATATATACCACATCTGCCAACTTATTCTCGTTCCAGGGCGTTGCAACAGGCAAATATCATGGTGCCGTATTAACAAACTCGGAGACATGGGAGGCAAAGTCGTTGCAGGCTGGACGCAAATCCGGCGATTTATTGGCATCCATAATTTATTGCCCCGAATTGCATTTCTCGGAATTCGCTTCGGCCATTGCTGATATGAAAAACTCGGTGGCGGTAAGTATTTTTCTTGCACCATTTAAAAACTAGTTTTCCAAGAAAAAATTCAGATAGTTCAGATAGAATAAGCAGCTTAAAGATATACGCTGCTTATTCTATCTGAACTATCTGCGTTTGCCATTTCATTGTGGCATCTCCAGCCACACCTTGCTGCCTTCTTTTGTGGCAGATAGATTCTTAGATTAACAGCGGTCTGCAGCGAAATCAATGCCCAAAAGTAACTTAATTTATGCATTATCGAAGACAACCGTGCTGTGAACTTTTTGGCCACCCGCATTATTCGATAGAAAGCGAGTGACTTTGAGAAAGTTTTAATCAAGTTTCGGTGTAACTTCTTTATTCATTTGTTTTCAATTCATTTTCATTTTGCGTTTTCCCACATCCACAGGCACACATCGAAATCCACTGCCTTTTGCACTCTCCGGATATATTTTACACACATTTTTAATTAACTTTATCGCTTGCACTCAATGTTGTTCTTTTGTCTTACACTCGACCGCACCGTTGTGGAAAAATGATGAACGTCATGTTTGGTTTAAAGATTGATTAGTATTACTCTGATTTATGCCGCACACACACACACACACACCGCACCCTCCGACATTCGCATGTATCAAAAACTTTGGCGTTCAATCTACGCCACCAGCCACTTTCGCAGCCATTAGAAAGGCCAGTCAGAGCCAGGGAATCCTGGACAGGAATGCTGCGGAGTGGCGAGGGTGGACTGCGATGGCACTAGGTGAGCCATAAACCCATCTCTGGGCACTGGCCACCGGAGCGAGGTGCGTCGTAGCCCCGGGACTCTCCTGCTCCATTCGGTTTGGTTCAGTTTGGTTCGGTTCCAGTTCCTGCCACAACAACCAACCAAATCGAGTTACCTTATTGTACGTCGCAAGCGCCTCGGATCAATGGTCATTCATCATTGTCACGCCGTGGGCGGATTGGGCGGTGGATGAATTGGGGGTTCTGGGTGGATAGGAGGAGGGCGGCTTGGAGTTTGGGATTGTCGTGGTGAGGTGCCAGGAGCGGACAGGGACTGACTGGCTGGCTGACTGGCTGGCTGGTTGTCTGTCTGGTTGGTTGGTTGCCAGGTTGGTGCGTAGATGCGGAGCAGGTCAAGTGGCGTCGCAATTTTGGCTACCTGCCAATCGCCCACGCTGCCACCTTTCGATAAGTACACTGTGAGAAAAGTAAAGTAAAGAAGCACCTTACATAGTACTATACATTTCAATTCGTTATTGTATTAGTTTCACGTTAATTTGCTTAATTTTCGCCCAATAATTGTTTAGTTTGGCAAAGATTTTTTGCTCTGTGTCGTTTTTGCAAGTTGGCTGTTTGATTTTTCGTCAGGCTGCTCTATCTCGCAGTTTGAAAAAAATGGGAATCAAGTCAAAATATCACACCATTGCAGGATGGCCATGCCATACACACACCCTTAACCCTTTGATGCCCCCCGTGCTGCAGTTGATGTGACAGCGCCGCGCACTTTGTCAATGGTGTCTGTGATAAAGTGTTTTAAATTCCAAATGCATTCAACGTTAAATGCGAAAAAGGTGAAATGCCAGCCCAGCCGAGCCATCACTACCATCACTACCATTACCACCCATCAGCGTCGTCGCATTTTTTCTGGCTTTTGAGGCAAATTCCCACGCGCAGCGTTTAAATTACATGAGCTAGCTTTTTGCGTTCCACACCCACCTATGCCAGCCGTATTTTTTTCCTGGTCTTTCGGGTGTCTTTTCCCCTAGTTTGCCACTAAATGGGGGATTATGAAGGTTGTTAGCGGTCGCCAGGGCGCTTTGTTGGCAGCTGGCTTTGGTTTTCAGTCTGCGGCTCTATTCAGCTCATTTTGGCAAGCACCAGCACGAGCACGAGCACGAGCACCAGCATCTGGTGGTCAGATGGTCATCTGCGCAGGTGATGATCCCACATCCCATCCCTTTGTTCGCCGCCGTCCTTAAATAAAGGATTCCCATTTGTTTTACGCCCTATTCGAGTTGTGTGATCCCCATGGTGCGTGGTGATATCTGCGGCTATTGGCTGTCAGGAGGGATCTGTGTGCTCGTTTAAAACATGCAGCGTATTCGCGAATTAAGCGAAACCATTTAAGCCGGTAATTAGGAGGTTCTCGCTTTTTGGGGTCAAACTGCAGGAATCGATGGCGGTGGATGACCGGTCTGTTCGGCGACCAATTTTAAATTGCCATTTTCCCAATAGACTGTCTGTGGTTTGGCTCTGTCAATGTGCTGCCAGCTTCAGCGTTTTAATTATGGCAATAAACATAATCGTATTTTTATGGAATAACTGCAAAAAGATAGTAAAAAGTATTTGAGCTCATTCTATACGCTATTTAGACTATTAAATTGGAATTTATTTTAAACGGAATTATATGTAACGTAAGAAATGAATGAATTTTTTATGTGCGCAGTATCGACTGAGTAACAACTGCTCATTAAATTTCAATAGTCAGCAAATAACTTTTCAGTTGCCTTTAAGCTTTAGGCCGTTTGCTTTTTAAAACCAAATTCCCTCTTCCACTCCACTGAGCAGAAGCAAACAGAAAGTGAGAGAAATAAAAATAATATTATCCCAAATTTCGACAACTTTATGACCCTGAGACACGACGGTCCGACCTAGAAACCAGCCATCCATCCATCCATCCATCTATTCATCCATTCAACTGGCTTCCTTCGAGTAAATCAGACTCGCAGGCTTCTGTTGTCTGCGGCTTTCTTAGCTGGCAGGATATTCGTGGTGGAAGGGGACTCCACGGTGCGGTGTCATAAGTAAAACATAAGCAACACGGCGACGGGACAATAAAATTTGCTTAAACATTTCCAATTGTTTCTCAATTTCCCGACGTCGTCGCACACAGGAATCTAAGTCGAAAGTTACTCGACGTTTTATGACTGTGAAATTTTCCCATTGTTGGTAATTGATTTTTATGTTAAATCGTAAAAAGCTGCTTCCCGTCTTCCTTGCCGCGCAGGGGCATGAATTTTAGATAAACCCATTCCGTGGCAGCAACGTGTTGCAGTCTCTTGGCCGCACACGCGGCGTATGCGTAATTGTTTTTGTTTTTCGACCCTCCTCCCCCTTTCAGTTCATTTTTATTGGGCGTCGACATTTTAAATTCAATTGTACGGCGACTTTTTACGTGGTTTAATGAATTAAATTGAACTTTTTATGCGGCAAAAGTTTTTTACGGCACGACCTCCAGGCGCCGAGCATTTCATCGTTGTTGCGGTTATGCTTAGCCGGGGTTAAGTTTTTTGATTAAAGCCAGCCGTAGCAGTTTATAAATAAAGCCCAAACTCAGTGGTCCAAATGCGGAGTTTGCCATGGAGATTTTTCGCCTGCTCTTGAAAAAAAGAGGTGGGTGGGGGGCAAGTCACGTAATTTGCGAAATGATCCCCATTTCCGTTGCCTACTCGAAGGGGCGGCGACTTCGTTAACACAAATCTTTCCGCTTGTTATTCGTCGGTTTCCGTTTAACTTTCTCCGACGCCAGAGATGCCAAAAGCTAACTTAAAAATCGGTATTTAACCAAAAAAGTAGGCGGCTTTTAAAAATATGATGTACCATTCGTTTTGAGTTCAAACATTCTAGGATTACATATTTTACGAATTTGTCTATAGCTGTTTAAAATCAAAGGAGCATCACCAGAGTTTTCTAATATTTCCCTTTTCCCCTATAAAATTCTCTTTTGCCATAAAAGTGTATATATAAATATACATTTTTTGTGCGCTCTTTCCTGCGGCGGGAAAGTTTTTTAAAGCGCTAGCTGCGACATCGTCCAAATTGAATAAAAACTGTAGCCGCCGTCAGCGAAACCAGTCGATTGCATCGAAGCCAAATCCTTTTCAGCGCTCGTCCCGATTATTGAATGAATGCGTAATTGATACTCCCAACTGCTGGATGCCGCGGGTCGTGAATCGGTCACCGATGTAATCTCGCAATAACCCCGGCATTCATACATATTGGCAGTTATCACAGATCGAATATCACTATCAATTCAAATTAATCGCAAGTGCGGATGCTTAGGATGCGAATGTGCGTGTATAGTACGTATGGTGTTGGCCTGGACTGTCGTATATTTCGGCCCGGTAAATGCCACAGGGCGGTCCTCGAATGGTCACGTTCTAAACCGCAATTAGTCGGCGACCCATTGTCAAACTCTGGCGGAGATTTGGGTCGGGTGCGTGGGTGGTTGGGGGATGTTGCTTCGTTATTTACAAAAGGCCTAGTCAGATACAAACTCACATCATCGGACTCACACACGCATATACAGACAATCAGGACGGGTCTAATGCAATCAATGTTAATGACATTATGTTGACAAATGTTTGCCATTATTGATGAAAGGCCGACTCGATTCGACTGGATTCGATTCGGACTGAATGCCATGCCATGTGCGTGAGTGCTCTGATCAGGCTCGGCAAAGGTTAAACATTTAATTAGCGCCGCAGTAACATCGCGACCTTATTGACCTTTCCTATTTGTGCGTAATCCCATCTTGATTTGTCCGAAAGTTATAGAAACTTGTCACTGGGGGTGCTTTCGATACTTGAAATGCTTTTAAATAAGCATCAGATTAATAAGCAGATTGCTTAAATCTGATCATTTAATGTGCTCGAAAGTTTTCGACTTCGAGACAATTAGAATCTCATGCTTGGCTTTAAACTGCAACAGCAACTCTGCGGCTTACCACTTCCGTTTGCCATTCACTAAATTGGTTCATTGGGAAGCATTGCGTTTGAAAAGTTTTGCCAGCACACACACCCCAGGCAAATCAAACCGAACTGAAGCGGCCAAGACATGCCGGCTATGTGCACCATCGGCCAGAGCAGCTTCAGCCGCAAGTTTCATAACAAAAGCTGGTTATTAGCTGCAAAACCGCCAAAAGCAGTACCGCCACTGTTAGGAGATGAAATGCAGTTTCGTCAGCAGCGGCAGGAACAACAGAAACTGGAACAATTGCTGCACTGAGAGAAATACAAGGTGGATATTTCTGTCCAGAATGTGGACGCAAATTTGTTGATTTTAGATAAGAATCTCTACTACCTAGCTTAAATTATCTTTTTTAAATTGAGATTTTATTGTTTCAAAGTTTCAGTTTTCATTTGTGAAAATATTTTTCATGTGTGAGAGGCAGTCTTCAAATTCAGACTTCATTCTTCAAGTCTGGCTCTGGGTTTTTGGGCACTTGGTTCATGGCTCTGTTGCTTCAATGGACTTTTGACTTCCGCTTTTCGACGTACGATGTTTGCACGTCCCTTGCGAATGTGTATGTGTGTGTGTGTGTGTGATTTTCATCTTGAGGAGGAACTGAACGCGTTGTCATGTAATTTTCGCAGCACTGCATCCCCGAGTTGTCCGCTCGTCCTGTCGTCCTGGTGTCCGCTCAATTCCGTGGCTCCTGCTGCTGAAGTCTGCCAGTTAACTCCTTTTTTTGGCCAACTGTCAGCAGAGTGTTCGCATGTGTGCGTTGGTTCGTCCTTTCGTCCTTTATTTGGCCGGTCCCAACTGTCTGTGGTGTGTGCATGTTCAAAGTGTACTTTATGTTTGGCATTTAAGCGCTGCAATTTCCGCTCAAGTTAGTAGAGCGACTGCTTCCGCTACGCAGCTGCCAGTGCATG
Organism: Drosophila sechellia; assembly: GCF_004382195.2. Taxonomy (NCBI): domain Eukaryota; kingdom Metazoa; phylum Arthropoda; class Insecta; order Diptera; family Drosophilidae; genus Drosophila; species Drosophila sechellia. The sequence goes on from NC_045952.1 coordinate 15,613,363, forward strand.
GCATATAATTTAGGCATTAGCACACCCAGGCTTGCAGCTAGCGAAGGGCGTTTCAAAGGTAATGCAGAGTTACAACATGCAGCATATTAAATTATATGAGTTTCTATTTAATATACTTAACTTATCTGTTCGAAATATCGAGGAAGAGGTGTGTAAAATGATGGCTTTTTCATAGGTAAAAATATTAACCAACATAGCTTTGTTTTCAAGCCACCCTCGTTTGTTCATCTATCTCTATAAATATATTTTCTTGTTGCGCTGCGCCACAGGACGCTTTTTTAATAAAGCGACGCCAAGTTTTGCTTGTTGCATGCAGCACACCACATCCACATGCACACCAACAAAATGCACTCCATAAAGGAATATACACACACACACATGTACATCCGAGCGTGTACGTCACCATGTCTAACTGAGATTTCCCTTCCGCCTTTGCAGGATCGTCAGAACGCCCAATCCTCCTGTGCTGGACTCTTTATTGCTGCCCATCTGGGCTTCGATTATCCGGGAACCTGGATCCACATTGATATGGCCACTCCCGTCCATTGTGTAAGTGATTCGATTCGACTGCCATATCCGACTTATAATTATTTGCCTGCGTATTTAATATGATTTCTGTTCTGTTTCAGGGGGAGCGAGCCACTGGGTATGGTGTAGCCCTGTTGCTGACCCTATTTGGCGGGCACACCGACTCCAAGCTACTCCAATCCATCGCCCCCACCGACGAGGAGCCGCCGTTGAAGCGCTCTTGCCGCGATTAACTCAGCCTGCCTTTTCCTGTGCCACGTGCCTGACTGGATTAACATGCATTTCCATCATTTTCTTTGCCCAATTGGGATCCGGTATCAAAAGTCAATTTGTGTAGCCGACAGGCATTAAAAAATCAATATTATTTTAGAAATACACGAAGTATGAAATTTAAATGACTGTGCTTTTGGAATCTGGTGCCTGTAATCTAACTTTAGCTTTACTAGCTTATCAAATGAGTTAAATAATTTCCATGTTTAATCAAATCCATCCTAAATTGGTGGTGTTTTTTAAGCCAATTTAATGTGTAGTTTGTGTAGTTAACATGCTAAAGAACACAGTTCCGTGTCCACGTGTATTTTGTTCCAGCTTTTTCTTTGCCTGTCACTTTGTCCTTTGTCTGTTCAATTAAGCGACACTCTGGCTGCTGCTCGGGTGTTGCAAGTTGGTGTTGCTGCTGCTACTGCTGCTGCTACTGCTACTGCTGTCGTTGCCAAGCGCACGACATCTAAGTGGATTCATCAGACGCGGCATGGCCATTGCCATTCTCATCATCGTCAGCGTGATCATCACCAGTGCTGGCATTTTCTTTGCCGTCAGTGCAATTGTGTCGGTGGCAACCATTCCATTCCTATTCGCGTTTCCATCTCCATCACTATCACCATACCATACCATACCATTCCATTCCCGCCGACAATACAAATTAAATTGCAACATCATTGTGCCACGTCGTCACCATCGTTGCAATCGCATCACATCGCATCGCTGCCGTCTTTGTTGCCTACTTTTGTGCGCTCCGACGTTTCACGCTCGCGAGTTTGTCAGCTGTCAGAGAGGCGGCAGGTGGGTGGTGACTAGTGGGTGGTGGGGCGAAATGCCACGCCCACCCCTCAGGCAACGCCCACCGACTAATGCCAATGCCGTGCACTTTTATTTGCTGAATTACCCGAACATTCTGCCGCCCGCCTCCATTTTTATTTGCTTTGTTATTCCATTTGCTTTTTGGGGGGGCGATGGCGCCCCTTAGCGCTTTTATTGTTTAATTAGCTTGAAATGCGTTTATTTTCATTCGTAAGTGCTGTAAACAACGCGTCAGGTGAGGCTATATATAGGGAGATATATATACGTATGTTTCAGGTGATTTGTTAAACCCTAGTAATTCTGCACCTAGCGCCCCTTGAGTATAATTCTTCCTCCATTTCGCTTAAGCCAGCAACAGCAATTTGCTGTTTGCTCCAGCAATTGAATGCTACAAGTGCAGTTAACATTCCGTAGTGGATTTCAAGTGTATTTACCCCGTTTTTCACGGCGTAGTTCGGTTTTTATCCACTTGGCGGATCGGGTGAAGTCCCCCTTCAGCAAGGTAACAATATCGAGAGCATTCAATTGTGTTTTAAGCGGTGATGTCGCGTTAAGATAAGCCACCCAATGGCTTACAGTCGTTCTAATTGGTTTGCAATATAAGCGAACAAAGAAAGTAGTTTATAGAAAGTATTTCATATTTGAACAGGTTCGTTCCATTGTGTTGCTCAGAACAATAAGGAATAGTTACATTATGGACCCGAAATAGGCCACAAATATTTGGTAGTCATTAAATGGTTAGCATAATTCAATTACTAAACATAAACTGTTGCCAGCTTAGCAGGTGGTATTATTTTGAGCTTTAGGCTAAGCCAAATTATAAAAGCTTTTTATTAAGTGCTCTTCGACAGAGTTCGCATTTTGTTGGTGTGAACTTATGAATTTTTAAATAATTAGTAGCAATGGTTAATTGCAAAATTCTCTCAGTATGAGCACACATTTCGACGTATTTAAAACAGTTTTAAACCTATTTTGCATGGCCCAAATTAATTGGAAAACATAACCACCGCATAGCTGCTGTCTCATATGCAAGTGTATTGCAAACTGCCATGAAATCGGATTGTTGACTGCATACACATCACTCATACGACGCGTTGGCGGCAAACGATCGACCTCGACCCCGTTGAGATTGAACCCTAAACGGCTTACCAGCGGGACTCAAGGCAAGTGGTCGATGGACGACGCAGCAGACACCATCTACGCTCCCTGGACATCGGCCATAAATATCTTCACACTGCCACTCGAACAACAGACTGTTTAGGGCACTTAAAACAAATAGTATATAGAAGAATGTTGGTATTACCCTTTTATATATTACGATTTTAAATTAAAGGTATTATTGAATACCATTTGCATATTTGTGTTTAAAACGTTCCTTAAAAATATGCAGTTTATAACTTTTGCCTAGCTTGATGGTTTTTCGACAGTGCAACATCGTTCATTGTTCAGTGTCCTTCGCAGGATGCCTCTGCAGCAGCAGTTGACTTTTGCCGCATTGGCGCTTGCCTCCAGAGCATTCGGTTGGGTTTTTTTTTATGCTTACAACTCAATTTGAAGCCAACTGGGCGAAGTGCGTGCCCGGGTAAACAAGAGGAGCACAAGGAGTGCCACAAGGATCACGGCCGGCAGAAGGAACAAAAGCAATATTAGAATTTGTTGCCGGGCCGTGTGGCTTTTGTGGCACTTCTCATTGTTTTTTCCACAGCATCCCTGTTGCTCCTCCTTGTGTCCTGGACGACAGGACGACAGCTTAACCCCAGCACAGCGTTTAAGCTGCGCAAGTTTCGAAACCAATCCCGCCCAGATCCATAATTCTTTTCCGCACCTAAAGTGACAGAGATCTCGGCTTAGACTGCCGTTGCCGTGGTCGTCTTAATGTTTAATTTTTATGCCAGCTCCTGAATTATGCAAGGCGCCAGAGAGCCACCGAGATTTGGTCAATTCCCACGGCTCTGTATGAAGAATAGATAATAATTTAAGCGTGGGAGGGCAAAAGTAACAGATAAATAATAGAAAACGATAAGAGACTCATAACAAATTGTCAATTTATAAAGTGAAAGTTTTTCGGTCGACTAATGCCATGCCACAAGTTTAATAAATAATGAATTAACCGAATACTTTTGGGGCCAGGCTCGAAAAACAAAGCGAATTGAAGTGAAGAAAAATGTACGAATGATTCTCCGCGGAGCAAATAGCTTTCATATAAAAGATTGGGGCACGCAAAACGAAAAACGCGAAAGTTGGAAGGAAAACCGCAGCAGCAGGTGGTGGTGATTTTCCTCCGGCGGCCATGGGGCAATAGCTTAAAATTAGCCATAAGCAAAATTACTGTAAAATGGTTTAAATGAGTGTAAAGGCAGCCGAATATAATAAGCCCAAAAGAAGAGCATAATAAAGGGGCCAGCAGCGAGAGGGTCGCGAAACAAAAGGTCGCTCTGGGTGGGCGCCACATAGTCACCCACATCCCGTGGGGCACGCTGTTAAATGAAGAATAAAGCAGCGAACACAAATTCGAAGTGTGCCTGGCAGCCCACTTAAATACAGTCTTGCAAAGACAATAGTATCTACTGTATTTCTAAGGAATATAACATCCATGCTAATCGGTTCATTCAAGAAAGTACAAGCTTATATAAAAACAAGTTATATAGTTCCTTTGATAAGAACTATTTATCAAAATTATAATATCTTATTTATATATTTCACAATACTGTTTTTCACTACTTCATTACTATTTGTAACCATTTATAATCATTTCTTAAATATTATCATTTTTTAGATCTGGTGTCCAATATTTTTGCCACCACTGTGTTTTGTTGAATGTGTTAGAGTCTGATGGCAAACATATTTTATGAGTTTTATTGTTGCCGCCGCTTTTCCTTGTCTCCTGGCGAGGCTGATAATAAAACTTGGCCGCCGGCAGGGAGCACAGCCCGCTGGGAGCATAATCGAGCCTTTTTCCGTTGGTCCTGCTGCCGCTGCATGTATCTGTATGGGTGCCAGTCAAAGTGTGTGTGAGCTCAGCTTGGTTTCGTGCTAAAAAAGAAAAAGGAAAATATTCGAATACCCGCATGTTTCTACGAATTTTACACACAGTTTCAGGTCTAATAAATTATTAAAACATGTATTAACTTTAAAGGTTGCTCATTAAATAGCTACTTCAATTTAACACATACCAGTTTAGAACCTGCTCGTTTCAACAAAATTGAAAAAGGTAAGAGTGCAATTGCAGCAGTAGCTGAGGAAGTAAGCACAGGTCCAAAGGACTCACCTTAAATACCCAGAAGCGACTTTGAAAAACTTCATTAAGGATACATCGACAGTGCACAGTAATAAGGATTGTAATAAACTAATTCTGTTGACAATGTTTCGCCTTTGTCTGTTCAAGCACAGATAATATCATGCACTTATGCTGCTTAATGGTCTTTTTTCCCATACTTATATACTTTTTGCGATCACTTGAGGAGGGGATGAAACGCTTTAAGGCGTAGGAAAAAAAAAAACAGGACCTGCAACAGAATTGACAACAGCATGAGCATATTCAAATTGCTTTCGGGCAGCTAATAAAAAGCTTGTAATCAAGTGGGACGCCGGTGGAGGCAGGTTGGCACAAAACTTTTAGCTTCAGTCAACTCACAAACTTGGACATGTCAGGCAACAACAAAAACAACAACAGCAATAGCAAAAAAAGGGGTAAAAATAAAATAAAAAGGGGAAATATGCCACTAGGATATGCATGAGCAGCAGCTTATGCACAGCATAGCTCATGAGTTTTGCATGGAGTTGTGCAGTTGATAGTTTGTTGCAGGACGAGATGGAAAAGTATTTGGAAAAGGAGCTGGCAGGCGGCTGCTCCTTGCACTTATCCGAGTGCACAAAGCAGCTAAGCAAAACACTCGTTGCAGCCAACTTAAGGCTAATTTAAGTGACTGAATCTGTATATATCCGCCTGTGAGTGTACTAGGTGTGTGTGTGTGTGTTGGTGTCTGTGTGTGCAAAATGCGTGTCCTTCGCTCGCTCTCGCCGCCGTGCTCCAGGACTCCAGGGCTTTCGAAGGAGTCGCTTCGACTTTTACCTGGTCCTAAGTGTCCCGGGTTAAGCTGCTCGCCTGCCTTTTCCGTTCAGCTTGCCATCATCAATGAAAATGCTCGTAAATTATGCAAGCCTAGGAAAATAAGCTGCACTCAAGTGCGTTTCCTTCCTCGCCTCTGCTGCAGTCCACCCGTCCTGCTAGTACTCTTCTGTTCTCTGCCAGCACTTTGGGCCAGCGAATCAGGGCGTATGCGTGATTTTCAATTAAATTACATAACGGCCACGCAACGTTGCCACCTGCGAATTTCTTTCACTTAATTTTTAATCCTCTTTGAGATTGATACCTCGAAAACTACAACCACTGAACATATATTGAAAACAAGGATTCTAAAAAGTGTATTTAAATAAATAAATTCTTAAATTCATTTGCTACACATTTTTAGTTATTAAAACTTCAATACAAATGCATTTGGAATGGGAAAAATGTAATATTTGTTTCGCAAGCCTGTTAAACACAAAATGACTGTAAACTTTTTAATTAGGCTGACGTGGTTTATGCGACTTTAATAAGATTTTAATGATTATCGCGCAAAAGTATGAAATATCCAGCAGTAAACCAGGTATAAAGGAGCCAATTTTAATGCAGACTAAGGCGACCTTAAGCGACGTCACTGCGGCGACGTAAAGGAAATGCCGTACAATGCCCGAGTTCAAAGCGGAAAAAGGGAGCACAGTTAAAAGGAAAAGTTGCGCTAGGTGAAGTCCTGGAGAACTCTCGCACACACATGCATCCAGCACCAGCTAGAAAAAGTAGTCCTGACACGGTCGAAAAACTTCAGTCACGTTGAACTTTGGCCTTACGCTTACCTTGGCCGTAAACTTGTCCCGGCGACTCGGTGGCAATTAGTGCATCTTTTATGTGACAGTGGGCCATTGATGGGAAAGCAAATATTCAAATATTTATTTAACTATTTTTAAAATATTTATTATCATGTTTATCAAAGAAATACCCCATGTTATTCAAACATTATTCAGATATATTCACTTTTCCTCTTCATTTTTGTAATACTTAACCTAATTTAATGCAATAAATTGAATTATATTATTTTTAAGGGGTATACTCAGCATACCCTAAATATAAAAAGGAAATAGTAACCAAAATTTGTAAAGAGTTCCCGCTAATTCATCTCAAATATGAATATTTTTGATTACCTTGATAAAAAATAGTCTCCCTCACTGCTGGTGTGTGTGAGTATATGTGTGTGGGCGTGGCATTTAATTCATTTTCAGTAGCATTATAAGTAGGAAGCAGCGAACACTGTCGCCTTTGCACACAATTTCTCATTCAGTTCAGAAGTTTCGCTCGCTCACAAGTTTGTAATTCTTGGCCTGTTAACAAAGTTCATAAATACTTGAGAAACTTGGCTGGGTTTGCCCGGCCCAAGGCCAGAGAGCCAAAGGATAAGCGCTGCTGCGAACTGATTTCGCATCCTCGTAATTGGTATTGTACTTGATTCATGTTCACAGGTGAGAACAGGTGGAACTGCAGTTCATTATCACTTGATTGGCGGGTTGAGTGAGCCCCGGAATTTTCAAGGCAATCGTGCAATTGCGCAGTTCCCTTTTATGGCCAACTAACTACCTGTTTTAATAGCTGGCAACTATTTGGTAAGTGCCTTGGCCATAAAATTGAATCGAGCATATTGAATACTTAGTTATATATTGCCTGGCATCCGGAGAACAATTTAAACTCAACCACCACCCCCCACCAATCCATTGAACGATTTTTCCCCCATTGGCAGTCAGAAGCACAGCAATTGCAATTGAAAAGCGCGAAGGAAGTCGGGGGAAAACCAATCCACTGTTCGCCAATATCAATGAGATCTCCGGAACCCGGACTCAATTCGCTTTGTTGCTCACTCGCCGCTTAATGCCGTCTCTTTCGGGCCCGGTTCACCCCTCTCTTTCACTCCTTCCCTCCAGCGAGCATTTGAAATTTTAATTATAAAATATTGCTGGCAAAAGTTCTCAGGTCGGCAACGCTAGACCGTGCTGATGTGTTGGATGTGTGCTATCAAAGGCGGTGGCGGAAGGTACAGTGGACACTGGATACAGTGGAAGCAAATCAAGAATAAAAATAAAAAACTACAATATACAATGCAATTTTTTTAAATACTTATAATTGGTAAAATTAAGCTGAGTTCCACACTTAATTTTATGATATTAAAGTAACTTGTTAAACTAGAGAATTAGGTAATAAAATGTAACAATATTGGAACCATTTATGCAAAACCCAATTTGGCATATATTGTAAACACTTAAAAAATATAAATATAAATGGAATATTTAGTTTCTTAAAATATATAAAACTTTTATAAAAGGTCTATCTGAAATTCCAACAAGTGGATTAGAGATGCCGTAGCCTTGAAGGACCCCTCTGTAAGTCGCTATCCAGGATCTGCAACGCATCATGCGTCCCAGTCGCAGTCCCAGTCCCAGTCCGTGTCCTCGTCTTCGTCACTATTGACTTCCCTACCCACTTGTAATCACGTTACACACACTGTGTCCATGCCTCCATGTGTCCTGTCAGAAGCTCGAACTGCAGGCATTCCGTCGATGGTTCGTTATCTGGCATTTGGCATGGAGCTAGATCAATGTGGCCCAGGTGAGTGGCGCAGGTGATGCAGTGGGTCTTTGGCGCAGTATTGGCGAAGTAGGGAGACGGTGGGTGGGGCATTCGCACTACTTCAAAAAGTAATTGTTTGCGATTTGGAGAGTGTGGTGCAGTGTGCTGTGTGTGTGTGTGTCTTAGAGGGGGATTGGGATGCAGTCAGGCAGTCACGGCGGCGAGGCTCTTGAGACATTTGAGTGGCCAAATGGGCCAGTGGAGCTGGGGATGTAGCTGGAATCGGGGCATAACGATGACAGCAAACGAGCTGCAGTTAAAGCTGCCTTGGGCTCTCCATTGCCAGTATATACGTATCTATATCTCCCTGTTACCATCTCCATCCATTCCTCTCTGGCATTGTCTCCGTCCGTCGCTAGCAGTGACTTTCGCTTTAGGAACGAGTTTATTTGCAGTCGAAATATGTCCCCAGACGGCAACAATAGCAATTAGTTCATTGTCAATAGTTCAGGACTAGAAAAGGCAAGGACATCGTCAGCGGGGGTGGCGGCAAATTTAACTAAATTGTAATCGGAATATGCGCATGCAAATGGCATTAGCCTGAAATGCAAATTACTTTACAGCATGCTAGTTAGAGAAGGATATTCGGGGCGAAGGATGCCAAGGACAACTGGCATCATCATGATGACAATGGTGATTATGACGATGGCGACGGGTATGTGAATGGAGATTTCTGGCCGAAATAGGATGCACTCAAATTGCCAGCGCTTAAGTGAAGTAAGCTAATTAATTTTGCATTGTGTCCTGACCCTTATGCAGTCATTACCATTGACCCCCCAGCCCATCCTTTCGATTTTGGATGATGCCTTCGGATTGCGAATCCTTTGTGCCCAGGATGTTTACTTTTCATTAATTGAGTTGTGCAAAAGTCTTCCATAATTTCCATGCGCCTGTCGCGCCTGCTGGCCATTAAACAATACGGCAATTGTGGCGCAGTTTTCCCCATCCTCATTTTCCTCCACAAATTTTCCCTCATGGCGCCAGCCTGTTAATGACGTCGTTGAGTGTCTTGGCGGCAATTGTGCAAACTTTATATTATCATCGCTGACATGGCACAGAGAGCGAGCATTTACCCAAGGAAAATCCTTTTATTCCCGCCGTAATTTTATGTATTCCCACTGGGCGAATGGAGTGCGGGGCAAAAGGGATCGACTTACTTTACCGGACATCGATACGTGATGGTTCCGTACGACTTTGCCCTTTGGGACTTCGATGGCTTAATGCACAATTATCCACTGAAAACTTGTTAATTTCGCATTTTGTCTCTTTAGGCAGGGACAATCGACTGTTTTGGTTGGTCTGTTCGATAATCCAATAATTGCAAAAGCCAGTTATTGTTTTTGGCATACATGGATTTGTGCAATTTCAATTTCAAGTTCGTGTTTTGCTTAATTACAACTTGTAATTGACTAATTAAGCTGCTTCGATGGGCTATGCAGTCTATGTATATTATCTTTTTGTGTTTATGTTAAGCACATGTTGCACTCGATTATTATTGCTAAAGACGATAAGAAAATAATCAAGCTTAAGTGCAAGATTGCTTTAAATTATTTACTTGAATAATTGGCTTCATAAAACTTAGTGCAAATAATAACAAGATTTATTGGCGTTATATTATTATTTAATATTTATATTGTAGTGTAAAGTAACGTAATGTTCTTTGTATAAATTGAGATGCACGTTGCCAGTTCCGATGTCACTTGGGTCACAATCACCTGGAGGGTCAGAGTTCAGATTTAATTTCTTTTCCCCAGCATATGCCATTCAGCGAATTTCCGCTTCATTACGTTCGCAAACAAGTTTAGTGTGAGTATGCGGATGTACTTGTAGGGATCGGAGCAAAGTTTGGGATGCCTTTTCTTTCTGGGATTTTGTTTCTTGCCATTAGATTGGCAAACTAGCAAAAAAAAAAATCGAAGATTGCGGGTTGGCTGCAAATAGAAAAAAAAGGCAGCAAAAAACTAGTAAGTAGGGGAAAAGAAATGAGCGAAATGGTTTCTACGGCATTTGTGTAACCAAGCATAAAGATGCTCGCAAACAAAAGCACAAGCAAGTGGGCGGCACACATGCATATACTCGTAGGAGCCAGTGGGCGTGGCACTGGGGGGGTTGGGTAATTTTGCATTGTGGGTGGTGTGTTGACGAGGTCGCGCCCAAGACGACAAATTGAGCGAATGGATGACAATTTCGATTTGTGTTGTAAAAACTGCAGTAAACTGCAAAAAACATCAAGCAATAGAACGGAATGTCAGCGAAGGCAATGGAAAATGGTATGACCAAATGGGGTGGCATATGGGTTGGAAAATGGCAAACAAAAAGCACACAACTACACGCAGAATAAAAACGAGCTAGATTGGAATAGAAATAGGAATAGGTGCCGGGTAGCGGGAAAGTCCACTCTTCGCATGTGCATAAACATTCGCTTGTTATATGCTTAACTTTTTCGTCGGGCAGAAAAAACATTTTTATGGAGTTTTGTTTTCATTTTATTTGCCATGTTTGTTTATTTTTATTTGCCGCTCGTTGTCGTTGGTCGATGGTTGTTTTCCCCCCGATTTTCCCCGCCCATTTTCCAGCTGCTGCTGCCGCTGCTGGTGTTTCACTATCTCTCCAGCTATTTTTCTTATATTTTGTAAATTTTTTATTTGCCCTCCTTTTTTCGCCTGCACATTATGCTGTCTTGCGTTGTCCTGGCCATATCCTTCGATATCCTTTTTGTTGTGCGGCGCAACGAGCAAATGAAAAATAAGCTTTGAAAACATTTTGTGCCATTTAAAGAACAACATTTTGTTATTGTCGTCCCCTTGTTTGTCTTATATTACAAGTTCTGGTCACCCGAAATGCTGGACATTCCTGTTTTTTGTTGCCCTGTGTCCAATTTGATTTTTATTTGGTTTTAGTTTTGGTGTTGTTGTGTGGTTGCTCCCTTATAGTTCGTGTTGTGTTCTGTCATAGATGAAATGAGTTTCTCGGCATTTTCCAGTTGATGTGCTTAATGGTGTTTGCTTTTACAACTTTCTATTTGTCAGTTGTTCTTTGGCCGCATCTTTATGCTAATCTCCATGTCCTACAAATATGCGCACAGATGCGGTCAAGATACTAATTGTGAGGTTCAGGAAAGTCTAGAAGTATTCTCAAAACCTTTAAAACACAATGGCATAAGTTGATTACCTTCTTTGAATTATAAATTATAAATAATTAATCTTTATTAAAATTATCTATAGTACGTCGTAATAGAACATAGAAACATTTGTAATATTATTATTTTATTTTCAAGATTTATTATCATTTTATTGACTACAACTTTACATATATGAACATACCAACATTGGCGTCAGGTGGAAACCTCTTTGTAATGATCAGAAGAGCTTTGAAATTATCTGAAAAGGGGGAAAAACCAAAGGAGCAGTCATTTACACGGCTGCCGCTCAGTTGCTTTTACAGTAATTAAAAATGCAGTCAACAAATCTCTCACCACTTTCACTGTCTTCCATTTCCCATTTTCCGTTTTCCATTCGCTGCTTACTTTCTTATGCATTTTCCCTTTGGCCCCGCTGCGGTTTGTTGTTTTCGTTGTTAGGCGGAGAACCTTTTGGCCGCCATCTTTTCCATTCAGCCAGCTTTTCCTCGAAGGCTTTAAGATGACGCCCTGAAAATGATTTAATTCACCGCAGTTCGCAATTAAACGAAAGTCGTGGGTAGCGCGAGTGCAACACTAATTGCATTTTTTTTCACGCCATTTTCTGTTGATAAAGGGATTTGGTTCTCCTTGGCGCCTGCAACTGATTTCGCGGGGGTGTGGCACAAACTTAATTAAGCCCCATTACCAACTGCCTACGGGCGGGGATTGCGGAGGATACGCAATGGTGTGGGGCCATGGCCCAGCATCTTTAATAAAACGTGGCCGAGAAGCCAACTTGGCCGCAGGTAATGGAAATCCCGATGACAATTTTTAGTTGCCACCATGAAAACATTTCAATTGCGGTTGCCAGGCGGCGACGGAAGTCGTTGCGCCTGATTGCCAGGAATGGCCAGGGTCTGGTAGGACAACAGCTAAAAGCAAAGCGGATAAAGTCAATTCAAGTAAATGCTCCACCACTATGGTTTCACTTCACTTCGCTCTGCTTTGTCACTGTAAAAAAACTAAATAGCAGGCAGATATTAAAATCTATATCTCTATTAATAATAGGTATATCTATATCTATTAATAATAGGTATAAAACATTTCTGCAGACTTATTATAATTAGATCTTACTTATTGCAAATGAAATACTTTAAAATACTTATATTAAGCTCATGAATGCGTTTTTCCAGTGAAGTTTATCCCATTTTACACGTAATTACAATACCCAATATCTTGGCAGACCTTTTTACATTTTTCCTTTAAAGAATCATTGGTTGTCACCCTGGTTGTCTTGGGAAGCGGGAATATTTGGATGGATTTGGCACATCCTGCCGCAAGGACACACACGGTTTCATTAGCTTCACTCGCGGAGGAAATTTGCTGGCAGAGCAGATTGCATGCAATCTCAGCATCTCAGTATATCAGCATCTCGGCATCTCATCCTGCAGGGCCCAATTTCTCTCTTTTTCCCCGCAGGAAGTTGCTGCGTGAGTGTGTGTGTGTGTGTGTGTGAGGGAGGCTTAAATAAATAATGGTCGTATATATTGAACTTTGATGCAGGGCAGATCGACTCTCGATGGATGTTATTTTCTCGTTTTCTTTAAGGACGCTTAATTTTCATTTTGGTTGGGGCATGTTCTGCGGGCCATCCCCGGTTTCTATTTACCCCTCTGCTCCTCCAGTTAGCATAAATGCATTAAAAACAATAAATGCGCAAAGTGGAGCGGCGCTGAGGCGCTCGTAAAGTGGTGCACGCTAGGCAAGATGGCAGGATGCGCCAGTATGCTTCGCTGGTTACCCCTTTTCCATTTACCCGCCTCCGGGGCCGGCGGTTTTTCCAGTCTCCATTCGTCAGCCCCCTCGCTCCACCTTCCACCGTCACGGTCATTGCAAATTAATGGCCTTCAAAGTGGTTAAGCAGCAGGAGATTCAGTTGGCTGGACGCTGGCCGTTTGTTGGCCACCAGCTCATCGAGTCCACAAAGGAGCGTCGGCAAATTTTATGAGTTTGAACGGTGAAATAAGAATTTTTGCACAAAATAATATTACCCAAAAAAAAAAAATAAGAGAGGAGAAAATGCAGTTCCTTTGGCTGTCTTTTTCCGTGTTGCCATTAAGTGCAAAAGGATTTTCATTCTTATGCGCATCTTGTGCATAATACAGCAGCATCTGCACACGCAAAACTCATTGTGTCTGTGAGTGTATCTTCCTGGATCTCTCTGTGGGTGTGTGTGTGTGTGTTTGTATATGTGGGTTGGCAAGGATATGCCAATTTATTGCACACACGAGTGCATTAGAGTGGCAGAGTCCTTGCCATTCCCTCGCTCTCCCTATCGCTCCCTCTCTCTCGCTCACCGTCTGTCCGTCTCTTTCGTTGGGCCAAAGTTTTTGTGTTCATTTGGCGATTGTGGCTGCTGCATGTCTGGCAGAAATTACTTAATCCTTGCGGTTTTCTGGAGCAGCAAGTGCATTCTGTACCATTTCCCTCAATCCTGTCCATCCCCCTGCCCCACGGCCCTTTTCATTTGCCCATTAAAGCAATTGTAATTGGCATTTGTTGTTATTTAAGCAAGCTGGCATCATTTATCTGCTCCCCTTTAAAGACCGACTGTCCACGTTGGCTGAGGGTTTCAACTGCACCCAGGACTCTGCGCCTCCCTTCGCACAGATCCCTGAAACCTATAGCATTTCCCCGGATTTTCTTTCCCCTTTCCCGATCCAAATTGCCACTGCTTACTGACCCGTCTTAGCGCCTTTAAATATTTGCCTGGGCCACTGCCAGGACCATGCTCCTGCTGCTTCTACTGGCGCTTTATTGCCCCCTCAGAGGAACCAGATTCCTTCCTCTTTCTTCTGCTTTCATACACGGAAAAATATATTTGATCAGTTTCTAATAAAAGAGAACTATGAATTAAATTGAGTTCAGAAATATCCAACAAGGAACGCTTTTAAAGGAAAGTAACATCTGAATTTTAACTACTTAAATTGACTTATGTACATAGATTGTTTTCGGTGTACGAGTGCAGTTGCCGGGTTTCAGTACTCGGATGCAGAACGCTGAAGGAGCCTGTCTGTCCACGTCGCAGATTACAAATAAATTATCGCTTAATAGTCTTTTTACGCTCCTCGTTGCTTCTGCCATTCTTGGCCGGCAACTTTGATCCACCATTTTACATTAGTGGTAGTCCTGTCTACAGGGATGATTCAATATGGAAATACACCTTGATTTTATTGCCCAGTCTTTAGTTTTATTTTCCTAACTTATTTAACTGGTAGTAGTTTTCATTTGAATATGATCAAAGCCAAACTGGATCTATTTTTTTAAACACATTCTTACTCTTTATTGGCTTCTGACAGGGCTTTGACAATGGATATTTCATCTCAGTGTAATCTGCATGCTGATTCTGGTCATTTTGGTGGAATCTGAACCCCCAGCAGCTTTCAAATGAGTGAATGCTTTAAAAACTGATTTGAAATGAAAAATAAAATAATGACGAATTGCAGCACACTTAACATTTGATATGGAAAGCGGGTTTGCTGTCTGTGTTTGCAATTAATTTGACTGCCAAAAATTTTAAATAATGCTCTGAATTCCACCTTTCAAATACTTACAGCAGCCGACAAATATTTTATAAATTTGTAATCATTTAAATATAGAAAAAATAAGGGTAATATTTCAAATTCAGTGATATCTTCTCATTGCATGGGATTTAAAAGCAGGCACTCCTCTAAAAATCGCCACAGGTTTAACTTTGTTGTGCAGTGTCGGCCATTTGAGGAGCATGGTGCTGATGTGATGTTGTGTGGAGGACCAGCCTCCAATGCCACAAACTTGCGTATGCAAAGGGGGATTGCAATCGAATTCATTGAATTCGATTTAAAAGCGAAATGAAAACGAGACTGACGACTCAATGGAGGGGCGGGGGCGTTGAATGCCTCTGTGGGCGTGGAGCACATAGCTGATATGCCCAAAGGCATGCGAGGCATGTGCCTCAAAAGGCAACAATAAGTACAAAAAAGAAGTGAAACAATTAAGCGCAATGTGAACCAGAAAAAGGGCTCCCAACAACATATTTAACGGCACTTTTGCGGTTATCTGTGGGCGGCAAAGAGTTGGAGGCGTGCCTGAAAATGAACCAAAAATGAAAAGGGTAAAAGAAGTCATTTGTTTGCTTGCTTATTTATTGACGATGATTTCATTGTTCTTATAATTCGATTGCACACTTAAAGGCTATTTACAGGATTCGCTTGCCTATGCTTAAGTTCATTTCTGCCCACGAAATTCTGCGAGACTTTTATTACAATTATACATTAATATTACATTGATTTTGTTTGTAAATTCTCACGTGCATTTCAGTTGCTTAGAGCTACAAAAATTTTAAATAAATTCGAACAGAACAAAAAAGAGCGCAATCAAAACCGGAAACGAGGAAAACTACATAGCGTCGCCGCCATTTTATAGCGCGACGACTTCCGTGCGCCATATTGAAATGTCAGCGGTGTGAAGAGTCGCACTGCGGTCATCGTCATCGAAATTGCCACCAGCAGCAGATGCTGCACTTGTGAATTTGGAGTGGCACCTGCAACAGGAAGAGGCAGAGATAGGGCAATAGAATGTGAGTGCGAGGGAGTGGTAATGGCCAGTGGGGTCGGCGGGGTCAGTGGGGTCAACCGGTCAGAGATCAGACTTTTATTAATTTGCGTTAAAATTTGTCCAAATAGCGAGACCGCGACCGGACTGTCAGTCCGTGTGGAAACGTATTTATTTTTAATTAGCGACCGCTGACATTGCGGTCAAGTGCATTAAAAGCAATGCCGCGAAACGAGACTTTAAGCACCAAATGTACACTCCACAATTTTGAGCCATCAAATTTCATTTCGTAATTAAAAAATAAACATTTAAAAATATATATTAAAGTTTTAAGAGCACGCATTGTTGAACACCGTTAATTAAAAGTACTTATTATCGAAAAATGTAATACGTATAGCTATACTTTCCGGTAAGTTTGAAATTGGTATTTGCAAACGTTGAGCTATTTTTAGTGGGTGACCGACATATTTATGTAGACTTACCGGATCTCGAGTTGATCAGCTTCTGATTTTTCTGATCGATCTCGTCCCTGAAGAGCTGGGCGAACATGGTACCTTCTCTTTGCAGATGGGGAAACCGATCGATCTCCGCAACACAACGCAGCTCGAGCCCAAGTCTAGCTGGTGAGATTGTCCGCTTTTGCTGGATCAGTTTTTGCAATTGCAACTGATGGAAACGTGGCTCATTCGCGTAGAAATTCAACTGGGAAACAATGCGTCGCATGCTGTATCCATGGGCCACTATGGTGGTCTCAAAAGAGGGAAGTAAATCCACCAGAGAAACCTGCAAAAATAAAACGAATGCTAAGAAATTGATGGTAGATTTGGATGGGCTACGCATACCTTTATCCCATTGACGTACCAGGTAATCCGTGTGAAAAGACTGGAAAAATCTGTACTACAGTTGACCTCTACGAAGTCATTAAAGCGATAGGTTGAGTGAAAGCTGCTGATGAGTGGATTGTTCTGGGGAAGTGCTGAAATAATTAATGAAATATTTTAGAACTTGTAAACGTTATATTGAGAAAACATATGGAATTAAGTTTTTTATGTTATCGCACTGCTTAGTGGTTTCATATGTACAGCTATCAAAAACTGACATGTCTAACTAACCGAAGCAATTCTGAGTTGAGCTAAGAGGGAAAGCCCCTGCAGTATCCTTGCTGTGAAAGGACCCCACTCACTTATGCGCGAGTGTGAGACAGATGACTTTTTCCCCGGCTGAGTGCATCTCAGTTCTCAGTTACGTCCTTAGCTAATTTTAAACGCACATTACACATGCAAATGGCGCACCTTTTTTCCTATGGTTCTTTATTTTGCTGCTGCTGTTCTGCTACGCTTCTGTTTGTTTTCCCCAACTTTTCTATTTGCTTTTGATAAATTTTTAAAAATATTTTAGCAACAGCAGCGCCGGGGAAAAGTAGCAGAGCCCGAGGCATGACTGCCCCGCATCTACAAGATATTTATTTTATATCAGCGGAAAAATAGATGATCATAAAACACATGCAGAGAAACATCCTGTGGGGCAAAAGTAAAAGCGAAATAAGGAAGGCAAAACGCACACGCTGCGAGGAAAAAAAAGGAGGAAAGAGAAGCAAGGAGGCACTGGCAGTGCTGGAGCTTTTCATTTTAGCGATATCCTTTTTAAGCATAAAGTGCTGCCGTAAATCACAGAACCGCACACATACACAAAAACACACACACACAAAGCAGAGAACTATGGCAGGAGCAGGAAGGGTGCCCTCTGTGTGCTTGTGTGTGTACGGATGCGAATCACATGCATCTCTTGGTTACATTTTATGAACGCGCGCTGTTCCTCTCGCGAGCACATCCTGAATGGCTGGCTGCCCCGCATTCGCCTTCCTCACAGCTTATCCTGTGCGTGTGCAACACCAACCAGCCACCCAGTGCACGGCAGCACCAGCCAAGCCAACCAATCCACCCACTGGCCCACTGCACTGGCAGCCACTTTGCCAGCTCTTCATATATGCAAACGGCCTTGCATGTTTCTTGCAGTTTTCTTCCACCGTTGTTTACTATTAAAATATCACGGAAATTACACATTTTACTCTGTTTATGCTGTGCAGCAGCAAAAGGAAGCACGACGGGAATACGCCAACGAGAAATGCACCTACGCACTGAAAAAAAATTATTAGACTACAATTATGTTGCCCTGGAGATTTCAAGTGAGTTATGAAATTTTTGATTTAAAAACAAGTACTCGAGTTTCTTTTAACTGGCAAATACAAAAAGGAAATAAATATAAATACATATAATGTGCTTCGTTTTTTAGCAGTTTTAATCTCAGTGAACCCGATGTTGTTCTGCATTTGCATCACGCCCACAAAGATAGTTTTTGAGCACGTGCCCGTTGGCGGTGGAGGCGTGGAGCTTGGCTTACCCACTGGCCCACTCTCGTTAATTTAAGACTAACAATTGGAATTGCATTTCATTACTCAGGCATCCCGTCGCTGCTCACTTGCCCAACCTGCTCCACCTGCAACGGCTGCATCATCTGGATTGTTGGACTCACCTTCGACGGTCATGTTGGCATCGCGTGCAGTTAGCTGGAAGTGGGGTGCATCGCCGGACACTTCGCACCTGTAGACGCCCGACGACTTGACGCCCAATAAATTGAGCTCCACGCGACAGGAGGATTCGTTGCACTCGTTGCCGTCATCGATCAGCTGCACGCCCTCCACGGCGAATGGAATGTAGGTGGGCGGGGTGAGGGGCGAGTATCTGCGAAGATTGGGTGATTAATTGAAATACTTTAGTACATAGCTCTAGTGCTGTTAAAACTAGTTGCTAAGTCAGTTACAAAGAGGCAGCCTTAAAGGATAATATACAAGTATAATAAAAAGCCAATTATGTTTATTACTACAACGTATATTTAAGACAATTTATTCATGAGATCAAGTAAAAAAAGGAAAACATAGGGATATTTACTGAAAATTGGGTTAAACTATCGCATGTTTTTCACCTTTTAAGACTGACAGATACATAGGAGACCGATAGCCCATCTACGCTTTTATTGGGTTTCCTTTTAAAATTACCAGTCCTCTACTAAAAAATAGCCAAGCTGACAGCACTATAGAGTGGGTGTGGAGATGAGCTGGCAAAGTGGCCGCAAATTGCAAAGGTCCTCCTCCCTTATCCCTGCGAAAGCCAACTGATAATCTGCAGATGTGTGTCGTAGGCTTGGGTTAAAAGCTTTCAAAGCCATCAACGCAAACCGGCCAGGAAATGGAGGAATCGTTTCTCTTTTTCGCCACTAGCAGACAAGTGGCTTACATGCACTCAACCTTAACTGATTGCCAATGTGGGTTCGACGTGTGGAAAACCGGGACGAGTGGTCGAATCGATGGAAAAAGGGGCACGCCAGAGAGTCGAGGGCAGCCCTTTAATTTGTTTTGTATTGTGGATTGATGCTCATTAATCCCACAAATGCCTCAAAACATGTAAAAAGCGGAATTCACAACAAAAAGTGTTCAAGTGGAAAACTTGTCCAGCGCACACAAACACAGACACACAAACACACGCACACTCGCAAACAGATGCCAAGTGGCTTTTCCCCTGCTACAAAAACCACATAAATAAAATCCTGGCTGCGGCAAAAAATTTGTTGCCTACTTTTGTGCGCTGCTGTAGTGTTGATAAGTCGCCTTCGAGCGCCACTTGTTAATAGCCATGGTAGAAAAGGCGGCTGGGGCCCCTGTGCCCGATTTCGCATTATTTGCGGCTTAGGCGGTAACTGCGGCAGCAAATCAAGAAATTTGATAAGCAATATAAACGGCAACCGCCGCCGACCGATGCTCGTTACAAGGGGATTTGCTTGGGGTAGAGGCTGAATAATGCTCGAGTTTCTCTCTTACGGTCCACACACCGAAAAAAAGGCAAGCTAAAGTACACGTTAAATTAATTTCACTAAAAAAAGAAGAATACCATTGTGCGGTAATCCAGAAGGATACTATAAATGGTAAACTATGCGGCTAGTTTGATATGAACCTTTTGAATTCGTCATTTGATATTTTACTTCAACGAAATCCTGGACCAAGTACAGCCATTCTTAAAGTATTCTGTGATGTGTGATGATAGAGTTGAGCCTATGGGTTTTGTAAAATAAAACTATTTCGTATGAAAGTTTTACTTAAATAATAATTTGAAACCTTCAACAGAAATCTGTGAGCCATTCATTGGCAATTAGTTGCCTAAAAACTCAAAGAAGAGAAAAATGTTGCAAGTTATTTTTGAACTTCTGGCGCTCTTTTTTTTGTTGCACTAGTGTTTGCCTTAATTTGCATTCGGCTGGCAAGTGCAAGTGAAATTGCAATTTGCCTCCAGTTGACTTTTACGTGCTGCTGTCTAATTAAAACTTTCGCTCGCCCCATGGGACTCACTAACTGTCTCGTTCCCTTTTATTTTTTCTTAATTTTTGCCAGCATTTCTCGCAGATTTTCTGTGTGCGGGATTTCATGTATGCTATGTACTCTGCTCTACTCATTTTTAATTAAGCAAAATGTAGACAGACACCGAAGATTTTTAATTTTCACATCGCACTAGATAGAGCCGACAATGATGAAGTGTTATCATGGCACTTACTGCGGCTAACTTTGGGGGTCAAATGGCCTTTTAATCATCACATTTTGGCTGGCCAGCAGTCGAAATATGTGCTCTTTTGGGCAATTAATTTGCTGTTTGCTTTTTGGGCCGCTGCAAACGATGTGTGCATAAATAATAAATGCAGCTTAACGGCCAACTTGGTTGAGAGAACGATGTAGGGCTCGAAGCTCTCTGTTTGGCCAAACATTTAAATTAATTTGCCAACACAAATTAATTTATTTAATAATTAATTGAGCAAGAAAGTCGGTCGACAATGAACATATTTGCGGGTGCGTGTATTGTGCTTGCACAGCAAACCACTCGGGGGTCAGAGGTCACGGGAACCATGGCCGAGATTCCCGTGCATTTGACAGCTGCGTGTTGGAATAAATATCATAAATTATAGCTGGAAATGGTCGGCAGCAAAACTATCAGGTCCTGCGAATTAGTTATAACTATTGTGCAATTCACTCAATAAAAATGTTCTATTATTTAAATAAATATTTTATGATAATGGTGCAGTTGCATAAATTATAATCGATTAATAAATATTTTTAGTTGAATTTAATGTGGCATTAATTTAGATCAATCAAATTGATTATTAGCCTGCCTGGTATAAATAACTTTAATATATTGTATGCATATCACACAGTGTGGAAAACCTACAAAAATGCAAATGTAGTGCCATTTCTGTACTTACCTAAAAAACTCCTTTCCGTTTTTGTACCACTTAACCGAATTTAACGTGTGACCACTTATGTCATAGCTGCAGGATAATGTCACGTTATCACGAAAATCAACAATTTGTGGCACATTGATGTCAGTCACACGCAGACACTGAATGCGGCGCACAACTGGCAGGATGGAAATGTTGGGATTTTCCCAGGGAGAGAAGAGCAAAACAGAGGGGAGAATGTTAGTCCCATGCAGCGAGATGAAAAACGTCAGATAAAATGATGAGAAATGCCATAAAAATGGTGAATATAAAAAGAATAAACACGAAAAACTGAAAACGAAATGGAAATGTTTTGCATTCGTCTGCTTTAAATTGAGGCATTAAACCAGTCCCACAGAATCTCGAATCCCTGTCAGAGATTGTGTGGTAATAAAAAATTATCATTTGGTTCTTTTTCGAATGGCAAGGGAAAGAAAAGTATTCCCTAATAGACAAATGAGTGCAAAATAAAGAAAAATTCTTTTTGGGTTCATCGATTTTGTCATTCGAATGAGTAAAATAAAAATTATTACTTTGTCTAATTTTTTTTGCATACATTTTTTGCTCAACATTTAAATTGTGCAACAAAATATTTATGCAAACATATTTTTGGGTATATTTAAACTATGATGGTTCCCTATAAAATATGTAAAATATTTAATATCTTCGTTGTCTTATTACACAACATTTTGCTTACAATGGCTGCCACAAATATTTGGCCCCTTTTCCCGGCTTAGTCTTATTGTTTCAAATTGAGAAACACTCCTAATCGCTTCTCTGTATTTTAAGCTTATCAAAAGGAAAATGGAAATGGCACGAATTAAAGCATTGCAGAGGGAGAAATGAGAAGAAGTGCAACCGACGCACAACTCCTAATTCAATGAACTTGTAGAAATGCCGAGCACTAAAGCTCAGAGTTTTCCAACAACAAAAACGCACTAAACGCTGCCACCAACAACAATAGCAACAACAGCAACCAACCGCGTGCTGGTTTTTACAATTCGCAGAGCGCTTTTAAGTGCAAACAGACAGAGCCAGAGAGAAACGGGTGCAAAAAAAAGGGGGAAAATGCCGGAAAAAATGGTTAATATCATTAGCTGCAATGGGTTTTTGTTGCTGTTGCCGCGGTGTTTTTCCATCTCCTTATATTACGCTAAATGCCGAACTTGCTGCCAGTACGGAATTTCCATAATCCTGGCCCTGTCAGTTGCTGCAGTTGAAGTTGCAATTGCAACTGGAGCACACTGCCGCATGATAAGCAAGAAATCCGCGAGACGTCGCCAAGTGGAAGCCAACAACTTGTGCATAATTTTCGCAAATCGCATTAGGTAACAGCAGAAGCAACAACAACAGCACCTGCAGCAACAGTTGCAACTGCAACACTCGTGAATTTAATTTGTCGCAGTTTACAGTTGAAATAACTTGCAAGGATGTCAAAAGTTGCAATTGCCGAAGGCACCACTAGCAGAGTATTTATTTTTCGGCTTGCTCGAGTTTGTCCTTCGAGGAAAAACTCTTTGAGTTGGTGCAACATCTGGAAAATGGGAAAACGGGCGAGACAAACTTGTTTAAACTTTCAATAGACAAACAGACAAAAGTGCCTGCCTGGCTGTGATTCTGATTCCAATTCTGATTCGGTTTTCAATCCCTGACATGAGTCCTTTGAAGCATGTCAAAACAGCCGACGAACAACAAGAATAGGAGCAGCAGCAGCACCAACAATGACGACAATGGCAAACACATTTGCAAATGGCAGCGGTAACCGCAGCTTAATGACAGCCGTAGAGGAAAAGTAAATGGGAAACTACACCTGCGCGACTAAAAAGACAGGACACAACTGTTGTTTGCGGTTGTACGAGTGTTTGTGTGTGTGCGTACCGATGCCGACTGCTTGTGTATGTAAATAATAAAAATAAGTACATCAAATACAGACAAACGAAACTTTTTTGCACGGCAATCAACGCACTTGAGTGAACTTTGCTGCCTAACAACGAATGCCAGGAGCAAAACCAGCGGCTCAGACTGAGGATGAATCCGAGTCGGAGGAAAAACCAGGACCAAGACAAGATAGCAAGTCAATTTCTTGATGCTCCTGTGCACTAGAAAAAACGCTGCAATACTAAGCGCATCTACAAAACTGTATAATATCTTCCTCTATCTTCTTTTAATTTTAGCTAATGATTTGACACTTTTATTATCTTTTAGTATATTCCTAAATAAATTGAATTTTATTGGTCTTTTTGACCAAATTCGTTTCGTGTTTTGATACAGTTAGAATGAATGTGCTCTTTATATATTAAGTGTTTTCGAGTGAAAAATTCTTGAACGCTGGCTATCTGCTATTTTATTTCTAATTTTCCTTAGTGATGATTTCCCATTCCGTTTGTCTGGCACAGCGGTTCGCTTCTGGGTTCGGAAAAGAAAGAAGACATCTCAGCCAGTTCTAATGAAAGTCAAGGGCCAAAAGCAGTTCAATAAGCTCTTCTACTTCGAAGGATTTGAGACCTCTTTAATGGGGACTTCAGGATCCGAATAGTTGGTAAAGGACGAAATGTATCTCGCCTATACCTTCCGACTGAGATCAAATCCGCTTTAAGCATTTGCCACGACGAACGAACGATAAAAGCTCGAACAGACAAATCTGCAGTAAACCAAGGGAAAAGTAAGCAGCCTAAGGAGCCGGAAAAGCGGGAAAATCGAGGGGCCAAGCGTCTATAATTTGCATACAAATGCGGGGCCAAGAACGACAAGTGGGGCATTGGATTCCGGGCGCCAGTTTGGATCGAGGTGGGAGTTTGTTTTAGTTTGGCTCTGGGCTGTGCTGCGGCAAACAAACACAAATAAAGATGCTAATCTCAGCAAAGCGCAGTGGCTTCAGAAAAAAACAAAACAAAAAATCGAAAAAAAACTAAAGGAAAATCGAGCAGTTAAACGAGCAACACAAGCAGGCCAAGTTAGCTAGAAAAAGCTTGGCCAAAAAGCATGGTCGAGATTTCTCAGCTGATGCGTGGCTGTGTTGTTTTTAGCTTCCATTTTCCCAGTGTTTTTTCACAAAATCACATTTGGTATGCAGCTGGAAACGCGTGAAAGTTTAAACTTGAGAATAGAGACCCCAGCCGTCAGTTTTGCTTCAACTGCAACTTCAGAATTGGCAAGCGGCTTTGTCAGACTTGTGCCCGAATGACATGTAGATGCTACACCCAATTTTCGAGGGCGGAAATGTGTAATTTTTGTGTGCAAACATGGCACAGACATCGCAGCGTTTACACTGCCTTCGGGGAGAATGGGGAAACGCACACTTACTAAAATTGAAGACACTTATAAAATCGGCAATTTGTTTAAATAAACTTTATGGCACTTGGGGCCGGCAACGACTCCTCGTTTTTGTAGCCAAATATTTATTTTCGTAGCAGGCAGCCATTGTTTGCAGTGAATTTTAAGAGCGTCTATAAATTTTAGAAAAGTGCAAATAAAATATAGCGACCGGCAGAGAGACGATTTTTACACAGTGGGGTAAATCCTTTAAGGCGTATTCCGGGTTGAAATTGTCGCATTTATGTTTGGTTTATGCAAATGTTCTGCCATCGCAGACGAGTGTCCTGGCATTTGTCAATGTCTGCGTCTACGTCCTTGTCCTTGCCGTTTGAGGTTCCTCAAACAATGCATGAACTCGTTAAAGGGGAAACACAACCAACGTGCAGATCATTTGACATTTTGTTCTCTCACTCTTTTTTTTGGTAACAAATACGTTTTGCATATTGCAAATTTGAATAACCAAATATGGTTCAATAAATTGACAGAATAGTGAAAGGGGTCAATTGAAATTTAATTTGAACGAGGACGAAACAAAAGCGCTGAAAATAAACTTCGCCAAAATGATTTGGCAGTCAATATATTTTCGTTTAAATTCTGTTAGAAACGTTTAATCGTGTTAAATGCTTCACGGGGAGATTTCTGAAACTTTTTTAATATTTTCTCATTATTAACTGCACGTTTATGACTTTTTGCTTTGCACAAAAATGCCAACTTTACATATTCCAGAACTGTAATGTGGTAAAATTATGAGTATCAAATATTTGCTCTTACATTTAAAACTCTGAAAATTTTCCGTAATAAATGTTTATAAATAAAATGTTCTATTTTTAGCAGGTCCATTTTTCTTGCTACCAGCTTTGACTTGTTTTTTGTATTTCCTTCGTAGAATATTGCTCATCCGCCGTGTTGCCAGAGCAACAAAAGTGAAAAAATAAAGCTTATCTGTGGCAGACACATTAAAGCTAATTGAAATAATTATTTTTATTTGCATTCCAAGTTCTGTACGTTTCGGTTCATTTTGTCTTTCATTGGGCCATAATTAAAAGTGTATTTAAAAAACAATTTCGGCGGCATAAAATTAACATAAATTGATGCGGTCGAGGTCGGGTCAGCAGAGAAAATCGGCAGCGACCGGGTCAAGAGGCGGCGACACCCAAACAAACACATTTATTGCTATGCTAATTTCGTGTTCGGGTCACACAGAAGCCAAATGCACAAAAGCTCCGAGCGGAAACGGAAATGCCTAAATGACTATAGTCATAGTGTGTGTGTGTGTGTCTGTATATGTAAGCGGGAGCCACAAAGTTGCCGACATCGTGGACTTTGTCGTAAAAAAGGTTTGCGGCGGCTTGCCAAAGGATTAAAAGCAAAAGGCAATAAAATGAAAAGTTTCAAATATTTTCATTATTACGGCCCAGGACCGGGCTCTCCATAGGAGATATCCTGTGGCCAGGACTTTAACGTTAACTTACCCAGCAGCATGTGCACGCCCAGCTGCAGCAACCATCGGCCCAGGTCCATTGTGGGCAGCCGCCTTTAAAGTCCCCAGCTGATTTCGATCCTCCTCTCTGGCCACATGGAACAATATCGAGGCGGGACGATGTTGATGGGAAGGCGGGAAACTTTGCTCCTTTTTGGCCAAACTCAATGGCCGGCCATATTTTCTATTAGTCCAAACTTTCGGGGGCAAAACTTTTTCTGCTCTACGCGCCGCCTCTCATGATTACATCGTCCTTTATCTACATGGATATAGTTTCGATATCGATAAATGCCATTGACAGGTCAGCAGGCCAATGAGCTAGAAAAATAAGTGAAGAGTCCTTGTTAGCTAAAAAAAATCGTTCACTTTGCCTTTTTGTTTTGAGGTTATTCAATTTCATTCATTGTCTAATAACCGTACACAGAAAGAAAAGTGGGTCAGAAGCCGTACTGAAATACGAGTTAAAATGTAATATAAAATCCATTTATAACATTGTAATGACAAAGCATTGATTCTAAACTATCACAAATACATGTTATAACCTAAATGATCTATTATGACCATTTTTCTCTGTGCATCTATAGACCACTCCCTCACCCGCACAAGTCTGACTTTTGTAAAGTTTCGGCTGGGCTCCATTTTTTATTAAACTTTTCTCGGCTATTTTTTTCGCTTTCATTCTGTTTGGCCACTGCATTTGTTTATTGTCATTGTCAGCGTTATTTAAACGTTGACAGTTTCAAATATACACTGAGCTCCAGCAGCAGCATAGGCAAAACAAAAAAATTTAAAATATAGCAGACAACTTTGTCTGCTTCGGAAGCCAAAAATTCCCATAGCTGGCCGAGGTCCAGGCAAAATCTCAAAGTCTGGGGAACAGACATACTGACCTCGGCAGGACGCTTCAGGCTTTGTGGCACAAAGTCCTTTACTGCTCTAATCAAATTGTGGCTTCTTTTTTGTGGGCTTCCCCTCGCTAAAACTGTTGTTATTGTTGCTGATGCTGTCCTCATTGTTTTGGTTTCATTGGCGCGTTTATTAAAATTACCGTGGCAAAGTTTTTGCTGCGGAACGGCACTTTATTTTTCAAAAACAGACGGAGAGCCCCTGAAAGATGAGATGGCCGTTTGACAACTAAAATTGTTCGCTTAATACACAGGTGGTCAAGTAATCTAAATAAACAAATTACATATATTATTGGTCCAGACAGAAACAGGTCGGAAAAAGAAGGACTAACTGCAAAATGTACTAGTAATATTTGATTATTTTAGCCATATTTAAATCAATACACACGTAAGTGATACAGAGATTCAAATTAAAGAAAATATATATTACAAAAGACAATAACTAACTAATATTTTATATTCATTGCATACATTTTTGAGTCTTGCAAGAAAAACAATACCATTTTTATGTTATAAATTCATAAATGTTGTAAATTGTTATCTATCATTTTAGATGAGTAAGCAAACCATATCATTGTCAAACCGAAAAGCGAAATGGCATTGTTCTTCTGCTAAGACGAGTTTGAATACTTGTTAATTGAATTATTTCTATGCAATTTATATTGCTGATTGACAAGATCTGGACGAACAGTATATGCCAGACAATAAAAATATTTTGACAAAAATATGATTTGCAATTCCCCAAGCCAAGAATGCCACTCAAGCATGCACATGACAGATAACGAAATCAAATCGAGGACTAGGCAAATGAACAAAAATACTAGAGAGCAGACAACAATCGAAATGGTTCGAATTGATTGTTGCAAAAGCAGACTACGCTTATGCAATTAGACAAATGCTTTGTGAGACTGACTTGCTGATGAATAACCAGGACTTTTCCCCAAGGCGCTCAAAATCTCGAAAATCGTCTGTCTTCCAATTATAATATAAATATCAAATTAATGGCAATATCAGGTCGCACTTGACGTTTCCATTTCCATTTCGATTTCAAGTGGTAGTTGCAGTTGTTTGACATATCAATTTGCTCTTAATTTGTTTTGCATTAACATGGCGTATACGCAACATGTTTCCATCGAAGTAGACAATGTCAAGCACTCACACATACAATCATATCCGCATGACCCTAAATGTAACTCACGCACACATGCACACCCAGCGAGAGAGAGAGAGTGGGAAAACGATAGTGACTTAAACAGCTCTGCTTGAAGCTGAGTTAATTACTTAATGGCAATGTAATGTATACACATACATAATTAACAAACATTTCATTGACTGGCTTAAATGACACACAAGCACAACAACACACACGTCTGCAGTCCTCTCTTTCCCGCATACGTACCCTTCTCTTTCGCTCCGTATGTCTAAAATCTACACATGACTTTTGAAATATTTATGCACTTTCAGTCTGCCAATGCTGCTGCACTGCCATTTTGCGTTCTATTACAATATTTGCATAAATCCATAATTTCACAGCACGTGTGCGATAATTTTCATATATTAGATTTTCAACTTGAATTTAAATTTTAAAATTTGGACGTCATTGCCCTGTGTGTTCCTCTTTTGTCTGTTGACGTCGATTTAAAAACAACAGATGAACCGTACCGTATCGCTCGGCAGCGCTTTCCCTTCGTACCGCTCCGCACCAAAGTTGCCGTAAAACTGACTACGGCCAGCGGACTCCGGATTCGGGATTCCGGCACGGATTCTGGGGAACTCTTTGATGGCGCGGTTATACTTTCGCAGGACCTCCGCCGACACAGCTTCGTTTTGAGTCGGGAATTTCACAGAGATTTCTCTCATTTGGAGAACGGTATTGAAAGAGAAGGCCAAAGGCCGTGTCTTTGGGCGCGGTATGGCTCTTGGATTTTCTCTGGTCTTAATGGTGTTAAAAACAGTTGGGATGCTGCTTCTGTTAGCTTGTGGCTTTGTAGCGTCTGTTAGGGTTCTGTCATGTAAGGCTAACATAGTGGAGACTTTTAAATCAACAGATGTTAGGCCGGGACTTTAATGTTAGTGCTAACATTATGGTTTATCTTAACAGAGTATGTAAAAAAGAGTAACAGAATTTGATTCTTATTTTTTTATTTTCTTAAAACTATATTACTATATAAAAGCCATAATTATATGGAATGCTTTGCCTACAATTAAAAGAAAAGAATATTATAATATTTTTCCAATATGAGCTTTATGGCGTGAACCAAATTTTACTGAAATCCCCCCTACAGCTTTTACTAACTTCATATATGAAGTTTTTAAAGTATGCGCTAGGGCTAGAACATAACAAAATAAACTACTTCCTTTTGCTCAAAAAAAAAAAAAATGAGTAAATCCCTCAGATAAAATCCAATACAAAGTTGCTTAGCAGGAGAATTAACCCGCGACGGCCTTGTGCACCGAAGTAGACAATTGAAAACAACATTCTCTACCCAATGTCAACCCACTCGTGGCGATGTGGCGGCCAAATCCTATTAGCCACATGCCACTCCTTGTCGCTGTTGGCCGCATTTTGGCCGGCAGACACGGCGGAATGCATCCTGCAGCTTAAGCCGCAGCTGCAGTATCAGCTTGGCTCGAAAAGAAATGGAATTTCGACGGCAAGCCGCTTAGTTTCTTATCGATTTCATTTGTTTTGCTTGAAAAGGGCTGCCGGCTATGGGGCGGAAATGCAAGGGGGCGTGGCGGGGTATTCGGCGAAACAAATGGCAAATGGCTGCAGTTATCAGTCACTCACAGAGTTGCAGCTGCTGCTCTTGGCAAGGCCAAACCGGGGTTATCTCATTTTGTTCCCGATCCTGCAGCTGAAGTCTCTGCAGCTGTCAGCCAGGCTGATGTTAATGTTGTGCTGTGGTTTGTTCAACTCCTGTCATTCCGATGAAACACACTGCCATTGTTGCAGACACTGAAAAAAATGGCAAGCAGAATAATAATTCTTATATATAATTAATTTTACTTACAAAAGGTGTGTGTGCAGTGAAAAATACCACTAAAATATATTACAATCAGAGAATAATAAAATAAAAATGGGATCAACCGTCAATAAATAAGTAACTTCGTGCTTCCAATCAATTTGTCCAATAGTTGTCGTGTACAACTTTTAATTCAATAACGACAGCCAAAACTTTTAAGTTAATTATTTTCTTTCATTCATTAAGCTGTCAAATAAAATATCACCCCTATAATGCAAATGAGTTTACCTTTAATGGGCTGCAAGTTGATGGTTAAATTAAATTGTGTTAAAAATAAAATCAACTCAAATCAATTCAAATGAATTTTCCACTCAGCTCGACCGGCAATAATTAATTTTTGTACATTTTCGTCACAGCCACTGGTAGCTTGTTAAAAATCAATAAAGCTTATGGGCTTAATCAGCTCGCTAGGTGATGTGGCACGCCCTCGACGTTCGTTCGCATTAAGCTGATTTAATATTCAAGTATTTATTGAATATATTTAACACATTTTCCCACCAACTTACATCGCCATAAACTGAAAATAATCGAGCATATTTATTTAATTTCAGGCATTATTGTCGCCTGTCCTCTCCAGGGATTTGGGCTAGGTCACGAGGCGAGCTCGTAAACTATGTGGAATTTGGCACAATCCGATTACTTAGTCCACTGCAGGTATCCAATTTTCGCGGCGATCTTTTTTAATTGAATCAACTTGTTTTTAAAAATGTTAGGACCATTAAACAAGCTGAACATTGGCAACAAACTTTTCAGGATTGGTTGATTTTAATTTAGTATGATTTTATAGTTGCTGCATGCAGAAATTTAGTACGTTTTTGAATGTAATTTTCAGATATTTTAGAGTGTGCTTTACCTATGATTCAACCAGTATATGTGACCGTGACAATTTTTTGCGGCGGTAACCCTAAAGTGCACTTAAATGCTTGAAAAATTGATTAAAACGTGGGCCAGAAAGTATGCCGATGCAATGGTAAATATATGACCACAGCGATTTCCCCCCGGTCAAAGGCCATTCTCGTATTTTGCCGTTGTTGTCGCCGGTAAAGTTCTTGCGGTAAAGTTTTTATTTTGGCCTTTTTTCCGGGCAATAGCTGCATATCCGTAGATGGCACGTGAGTTTCCCGTACCCGGCGCATGACCAAGGGACTAATGGCACTCTCACACACTCGCACACTTGTCACGTGTTTAGACTACAACAAATATGCTAAAAATGTTATGCCAAAAGCCATGCAGGCGATGGCACGATGGCTAAAGGGAGCAGGGCATTTGGATTTTGCATTTTACAGCACCCGAAGGCAGCGCAGCTGCTAAACTTGGCGCCGTTTGTTGCCATTTGCGAAAATGCGCGCGAGTATTTTAAAAATGCATTCCCCCACCTCACAGAATCCTGAACAGGACACATTCGACTCCATCCCATTCCACCCATCACGTTTTGGCCAAGTTAAGGAAGCCGGGTTAGGAGCTAAGCTCATGCTCATATGATACTGAACAAAAAGGATGCACTAAACATTATGAAAATTGTTATTTAAAGAACAGGGATCTAATTAGGCATTATCAGTAGAAAGAGCTTACATAAAAATATATGTAATTAATGATATAGTGGTGTGTTTAAATTTAAATTGACATAGAATTCCCAAAAACTAACAAAAAAAAAGGAATGTGGAAAATTAGAGAACTTTTACTGTATTAAAAAAAAATAGTTTCTGACCTTTTTTTTTAAGTTGAAGCCTTTTCTTCTTTTCATATGCTTTTCCATTTTCGAATCGTGTCATTGAGGCACAAGGGTTTCGCTAAGGATACGTGAATGTGTCGTGTCATCTTGGTTCCTCGGGGATTAATGGAGTTGCAGCAGACGTGTCGTGTGGGTGGTCCCAACATGGCCAAGAACTGCCCCTTCCGACGGCGTGATAAACTTCAAACATGATCGGGCGAAATTTACATTGAGTCAAAGTTTGGTGGCTAAAAAGTTCTTGGCTCTTGATTTTTCATGAACTGCCGTGGCCGTCTTCGTCTGGCCCTCTTGGCGGCTCATTATACAGATGAGAGGGAGGTTGGGCATGGGTTTT
This sequence comes from Drosophila sechellia, assembly GCF_004382195.2. Taxonomy (NCBI): domain Eukaryota; kingdom Metazoa; phylum Arthropoda; class Insecta; order Diptera; family Drosophilidae; genus Drosophila; species Drosophila sechellia. The sequence goes on from NC_045952.1 coordinate 15,645,508, forward strand.
TGGCCACTTGGCAAGATGCTCGCCACATTCCTAGGCAAATACTCGTAAATAAGCAGTCGCTGTGGCAACAATAATGCGACTATTGTCGCTGCTGCGCCCAAAAGTATGCAGCGAAATGCGAAAAACGAAAAAGGAGCCGCGGCAAGTTTATTAAAAATCTGAGTTTTCCCCGCCTTTCACCCACGGCCCCTGGTGTATTATTATTGTTTTCCTTTTTCGCCTTTCTTGCGCCTGTTTTATTTCATTCATGCTGTTTTTTTTGCTCTTTTTTTTTTTGCTTTTTGATGTTTTTCGACGTTGGTTTGTTTTTATACCCTGCCGTTGGGCAGTTTATTTTTCTAAGAATTTTGTTAAATAACTAAATTTATTTCTGAAGCCCAATTATGGTATAGAAATACGTTAATTAACCCATTTTCTTCATTATATCAAGCAATATAGGCTTGCAATTTTTTGCTTTTAGGATTCCTGAAAATTCACGTAAGTTTAGTTATCTCAAAGTAATTTTCAAGTACATTTTTTTTAAAATTGGCATTTTAATTATACTTCTTCTATACCAGTTGATTAAAAGGGTATTTTAACAGTCGAATGTATTTTCTTTTTTTTTATTGCACCACTTGGCCCGGCTAGCGCTACATGCACTTGAGTTTCATTTGCTTGTTCTCCAGAATGGCCTCCGTTCACCACTACCACCCCCTGTTCGTCCTTCGTCCTTGCTGCTCCCGCCTCCCCCCTCACAATGTCAGAGAGTGCATTAAAAATTGTAGTGGCCCGAAAAGTTTTATGTACATTGCCAGAAAAAGAGGGATAGAGGGAACCAGCGAGCGCCAAAAGAAAACCACAACAAAATGAAGTCGAAATGTTGCTGCGTGCTGTTGTTTCGCCTGTTGTTCTTGTTGTTGCCTTGTTCTGGGCCATTATTAATGCCCATGATGTCGTTGTTGTTCCTGATGCTGTTGCAACTACTGCGGTGCAGTTCACTTTGTTAAATTATGTGCAGCATTTGTGGGCGCACTTTTTAGACCCGGCGACTGACCTTCGATCGCCAACCAACCCAACTCAAAACCCCCAACCATTCCCCTTTTTCGTGGACCATTTTACTGAAGATTCCGCGGGCGGAGAATAAAATTAATTATTATTCGTACAAAAAACTCAGCCTCAAGGATGACTTATGAATATAATTTATAGTGATTACCGTTTATGAATATTCAGTAATGGGAAATACTTAAAGAGGCGATTACTTACTAAAATATTTTTACTATGTAATACCTTTAATTTTTATCTCAAATTAAATAAGCTTAAGATCAGATAATTTCGATTTGCGTAAAGACAAATTCTATTAAGTTAGAAATAAATTTTAATATTTTAAATGTAGTAGCCTTTGCTACAATTTAAATCCGAACCCCATCCATTGGAATAAACTTCAAATTTGGAGCATACAACCGATGTGGGTATAAATCGGTTTCGAATAAAATTGAATAAAATTGATACGATGGAATCCAAGTCCAAGCGGCGATCCCCTACAATCAGTACTCATGAAGGAGAAGTTCCTGGAAAGTCCACCCACCGTGAGGACTCGAAAATTACAGCTAGTCACTTCGCAAGTCCCACAAAAAAAACTTCCATCAAGAGCCCCATCAAGAACTCCGAAGAACTATCGATGAAGCCAGAATCCAAGAGCGCTATTGCCTCCATATGGGACATTGAATCCGCAGGAGGGGATTCAATGCAGAGTCATTGTCAAAGTGAAGGTAACGTTCAGGAGCAAGAGGTCATGTTGGAGACTAGCATATTTACTGGAACCTCAGAACGCATTGAACCGCACCGACATTACGGCGTCTATTTGTTACGCAACCGCTTCGACGCCATACAATTGCTCACCAGGAATACGAGCTCCAGTGCGGATGACTACGGCGAGCAGAGGGTCATTTCGGAATACCGGGAAATGCGCTGTGAATTCCGAGTCTGGTCTCCCTTCCAATCCAAACTGGCAGCTGGAATAATGGGTGGTGTCAGTGATTTGCATCTGCAAATTGGCTCAAAGGTCCTATACTTGGGAGCTGGATTTGGTCGATCGGTGTCCCACATCTCGGATATAGTGGGTGAATCCGGAATGGTTTATGCTGTGGAGCAGATTCCTTGGGCTGGTAGTCAGCTGACCGTACTGGCCAATCGTCGTTCAAATATCGTACCCATAGTCGAGGACGCTACCATGCCATATAAATACCGTTATGAGGTTCCCGCCTGCATTGACATTATCTTAGCTGATCTTCCGCCTTCGATTCTCATTCGAGCTCTGATGCTAAACGCTAGACACTTCCTGAACCCCGGTGGTCACTTTGTGGCCTATTTACATTCGCCTAATAGTCAAGGTGTGGTTTTTAATAAGGATTCCTTTGCCGCCGAGAGGAGACTCTTAAAGGAGAAGCAGCTGGAACCAAAAGAAATGGTTCTATTGGAGCCCTTTAAGGCCGGTTACGCCTTTGTTGTGGGCGTGTACACACGTAAGGATGTTTCCTTGTAGATATAATTATACATGTTTCATGTTACTTAAAATCATTAATAAATTTAACCTTTGCGTTGCGAAGATGCGTATCTCTCTTTCATAAGTATAACTCCTATACATATAAGGCAACCTAAGCTAGGACATATCTGATTGTAAGATATATATATTATATTATTATCCAATATTGTACATGTAAAACAAGGTTAATTATTGACAAGCCAAGTTGCTTACTCAGTAGATTTTATTTCCATTGGATAATGGTTAACTGTGCGCAGAATTGAATTAATCTGAAATTATTTATGCCTTAGTGCCGAGCGAGAATGTATCAGCATATTAATGAATATAGCTTGCATATAATTAATGAATTAAGTGAAATGCCTCACCCATGCAATACCATTCGCACATATGCGAAGAGCTCTTGAACGACTAAATCACTCGAATTGGGGTTAATCAAATATATTTTTTTTCGAATGAATATATAATTGTATTATCGCTCGAATGCTTTTCCTGATTATTTCTGCTATCAATTAGCAGCAGACTTCGAAACAGTTTATTTTCCAAACCGTGTTTATATAAATTACATGTTTAAACTGCATTGGCAACTCTATCTCTTGTTGGCAAAACGCGGAACCAAAAGTTAAACCTTCCGCAAAACTTTCTGAATATTTCCCAAATGATTAATGGATGAGCCACGCCAAGGATGAAATCCCGCTAATAATCTAATTCAACATTTATCATATATCACGCATTCAGCCCGCATTTAATTAAAGGGAACAGTTTTAATTTAATTAGGGATTACAACTAATAAAACTTTTTCATTTCGCTGACTCGGCTGGATTGGAGCACAAACACCATTTGTTCAAACAAATGCATGGCAAAATCTTAATTAACCTCAGGGTGCAGAGCATAAACCAGCGCACTCCCATCCCGCAAATGTACATACACATATATATGAACATAGTATATACATATATGGCACATACAGATATGTATATATATGTGCGATGATGTCTATTACGCGAGTCTCGGGTCTCGAATGAAAGGAGCCAAGCTGAGCAAATAAAACTACGGTTGTGTGTGCGCACATATTCATTTTGTATGTTGCGCACTTTATTCCATCTATCCCAAAGACAAAACCAGTCAGTTAACCAGCGCACCCAGACACCCCAGTCTATATCCTTACATATATCTATATCTCCGTATAGCCCCCACCGCCCCCATTTCGTTCGCCATGTGAAGCGAAAATTTAGCTGCTCGGGAATTACATTAAGCGTTGGGCATAATAAATTATTCCGTATGATATGATTCTGGTACATGATAAGCGTTTGTAATTTTAACTGTCAGTTAAATGAGTAAATGGCACTGAGTGCCGAGTGGGGAATATGATGTTGGGGATTTTTAGGGGGGGGACTACGAGCTCGGCATGGCAACGATTTAGAATACTTCATATTTATCTTTTGTTGGAAACTTGAACATTTGTGTGCGTAAATAAAAGTTGAGCGTCAATATTTGCCAACCTACACACTCTCGCACTCCCATTCGTTATGCGTACACAGATACTCTACCAACACATGCACACATGTGTAATTACAACTCGGCGGTGGGCTGTGGGCGGGGTGACAAGTACGTGACTATAATCATCGCGATTTGGCCATTGCCACCGCTTCATAATCCGCACAAGCGCCACGCCCACCCATGCAGCTGACCCAAAACTCCCGCCCATCTCGGAGTTTCCCCTGCTCAAAAAATCCCCTCCGCTATTTGCTTTGAAATTAAAAAAGTTTCGCACTGAGCTCTGTTAGATTTTTCGCTTCTGCCTCTGCCTTGATTTACATGTTAAATAATTTCGTGCTGCTCTACCCTCCCTCCACACGCCCACTTTCGAAATACTGAAAAAAACCTTTTCAATCATTTTTATAAATTTCGAAATACTTTTCAGTTTCTGTCGAATATTTCTTTTAATATTCCTCACCCTCTCTGCCAAATATATATGTAATAAAAAATTCAAGATCAGAATGCAAGATCTTGGTATTATCTGAAATCCATTCAGAGAACATTAAACGTATGTACATATTATAAACGAAAAAGTATGCCCGACTTAATTCTGCTTATTTTTCTTGAAATACCTATTTCAAAATTCCCAGTAAATGATATTTTTCTTTTTCTACGTGCACGCACTTTGCCATCCTGTCACATTGAAAAACTGTTTGAAACGCATAGCACAAAAGTCAAATATGAGCGGGACGGCAGACAGATGGGTGAAAGAGAGGGGAAGCTAGTCAATATGTACGCTGCTATCCCGGATCGTGCATTTGCGAATCAACAGTTCATTAAATCACGTAGCTCATAAGGAAAGACAGCCGGACATGACCATGAACCCCAGAAAAATCAATCCTCTAATGGTTGAGATTTAACTATAAATAAAGTACTTACCTTTTAAGTTAAGAATTACTTTAATCGACACAATTCATTAAACCAAAAATAATTAAATTTGTTTACCGCGCAGATATAACAAAAACAAATATAACAATATCAATTAGAAGTTCGTTCCCATGAAAAATGAACACTTTTTGATATAAGTGAAACTTTACCGAATTTGTTGCACTCAAATTCAGAATAAATCTCAATGTTTATTTCTGCATGCTAATTGAGTGGAAATAATTGTAAGCTATTTATTTAATATAGTGCTATGGACGCTGAAATCTCCGAACCGATTTGTTGTGCCCTCGAGACGTCCAAGTTCATTAGAATAAAATATGTTTTGGAATCAATTAGGCCTCAATACACGATTTCGCAATTAGAGTTGTATTTTTGTGTTATTGAAATATTCGCCAGTTAATTAGATTCACTTATGTGGTTGGCTCCTGGGCACAGAAAACGGCAGCCATATAAAACGTGCAACCTAAAATCTGCAACAGAGTTTTAGGGAAAGGACCCTCAATCTGCATTTGAGCTGGGCTAAACGGAAAAAATGGGGGGAAAAAATAATAATAAAGTTCAAACTGCAAAATGGCAACTATGGCAAGTGGAAATACGAATCGCGCGTGGAAATATTATGCCCCAAAGTCACTGAAATGCGATGCACAAAGCGCTGTCGAGGATTTTGTGCCGCTGAAAGCAAATCGCTGAAATCGCCTGGCGTTTTCCGGGAGGCGTGGGGCATGGGGGATGGGGCATGGTGGGCGTGACAATGCAAAACAACTTAAAATGTCATATGAAATTTGTAGCGTTGCTGATTGCGCGTGTTAAACAGTCAAAGCGGGGAATTGGAAATGGATGTGGCATCCACCGAAAACCGACTTTTTCTCTACACGACGAGCAGCGCGTAAATCCAGTCACGCCCCAAACACACACACACACACTCACCCCACCTCGCAGCCCAACCACACCCACACCAAAAAAAAGTGGGCGGAACTAAAAACAAATAGAAATGCGGCAGCCGCAAGCGAAATGTGCAAAAATAAAAAACGAATGCGAGAAATCACAAATTCCAGCGAAATCTTTAAATCCCACGGATTTATGCATTTTTACGTTGCATTTTCTTTTCCACGGCCATTGCATGTGGGCTGTCTCTGATCTCCTTGGTGCCCCCTTTTTCCACACTTATGTTTTTTTTCGACTCTGGAAATGCGGGCTAGGACCTGGACTTTCACGGATGGAAGCAGTGCCGGGGGGAGTCGGGGGTGTGGCGTTTATGTGATTTCTATAGTTTGCCAACAGCGCCTCAAGGTGTCACTGCACTGTGCTCCACTCGTATCTCCATCTGTCCCTGTCCCAAACTGGGATGATGGGCTCTAGGGTGGCTAACAATTCATCAGTTGGTATATCTTAGTATTAAATGAATTATGCATCTACTGATTCAAGGACAATAAATATTGAAAATATATTAAAAAGTTCAAAACATTTAAAATGTATGTTCCTAAACTGATATGATGAGCGGAAAGCATTTGAATAACTATATCTCAACTGGCTGTAGAAAGAATATAATATAAATAAATATTTCAAAATATATTTATTTTTTTTTATTTTTATATTTTTAAGCAATAACTGTTTGCCAGACTTAATAGACTTAATTTTGTATAAATATAATCTATATAAAGATTAGGCCCACTCTAATGTGCTTTCGCTAACAAAGAGGACAGCCATCGATGACGTTACTGCGTTTCGTCCTGTTCCCCGCGGCTCTCTGAAATTGCTGGTGCAGTCTGTCTGTGCTCGCTATCAGGACAACGACAGAAGCAGCCGCAGCATCAGCAGCAGAATTTTCCATGCATTTTCCACGCTCTCCCCTCTATTTTCCCGAGAGCCAACACTTAACGCCACCGAAAAAATGCACACAATCGATTGGCGCTGCCTCCAATGGCGCCCACAATCACCGACAGCGGCAAAAGCAAAACCAAAAGCAAAAGCAATAGCAATGGCTGGTGCAGACGCAAAATCGGAATCGGAATCAGAACCAGAATCAGAAGCTATATAGCAGTGAGGCATTCGGAGCTGCAAACTATCTGGCTCTTTTGTTTTACGATTCCTTTTGCGTCTGATGATCGTCGTCCCTGTCTCCGCTCATGGCCATGGGCATAATCGTGTTACTGTTTGCTGCATTCGATGTTTGTTTGTCTTCGCTGCTTTCCCTGTTCGTCCGGGCATTCCCACTCTCACCCACTACCACCCACTGGCACCTCAACTATCCTTTGACCTCACACCACTCTCCTTTGCGATGCCACCGCTGCTGCAGCAATCTCTGTGTAATATTTTATTTTCAATTCGCATTTAGTGCACCCGTGGCAGCATCTAGGGGAGCGGGAATAAATTGTATCTGACAATTGGCAATTGGCCTATCCGACCGTTTGATAGTGTTCCAGCATCGTGCCTGGGCTGAGCCCCCGACTCTTTCGAAATCCCTGTCCTAGTCCTAGTTTCAATCACACCTATAAAAAGTTAGGTAAACTAGGGAGCCCGATTACGATGGTTGGCGTTTTAACACTTATGTTGGGAAATATGATTAAAAATATTTTTAAGCTTTCAGGATTATGTAAACTTATTCAGTTATTTTTTAAATGGTGTTGCGTACACTGTTAAAAAGTAAGTTAGATGTGGTCTTGTACTTAAATAGATGTAAAAATGCATTTTTTTATTTGTTTATGGTAAATATCATAAATCGATTGCTTCAATTTAATAGCTTCGTAGATTCTTAATTGCTTATTATGTTGAAGCATTAGAAATAAGACTTGCTATATATTTTTCACAGTGCATGCGCTACTTTTTGGGCTTGCCAATAAATCCTTTGGGGGCGTAGTGGGCGTGCCGCTAGGCAGTTTATGCTGAATCACGAATTACATTAGACAAGGCCGGGCTTTGCCACAGCGGCACACACCCGCAATCGAAGGCCATTGCCACAGTGCCTGCCAATTGGATTATCACACTGGCCGGGGGTCTGCGATGGTCTCCAATTGCATCCGATTTCATTCTGGGGGATTTCCACACACACGCACACAAGCACACACCAACTGTGGCGGTATTGCTGACAGTTTTCATTTAAAAATTTCGCACGGCCTCCAAAGTGCGTTTGGCATGCCCGAAACTACTTCATCAATGACAAATCCCGCTCCTGGCGGCCAGCGGAAAATCGAAAGTCGCCAGTGCAGTGATAAATGTCAAATCAGCTCTGCCGAGGGTCCTGGCCTCATTCTCGTCCTAGTCCTCAACTTTATCCACAAACTCATCCTCAAATGCTTTTCAAGCACTCACATGGCTGCCGTCGCACTCACGGGCGTTGTGAATGGATCTGGGAAATACGTAAGTACGTAGATACATCCATACGTACATGGGGAACCAGATGTCCGGAGCGACGCTGGGGCACATTACGGCCAAACAAAAATTTGCCCTGTCAACTAAATGTCAGAAAAATGGTTCGGCAACGAGTTCCGCCTTGGAACATCCCGCTGCATTCTTACACTGAAAGAAAATCAGCTAGATTTTTAAAAGATAAAATAATTTCCTTTACCTCATGTATGGAGAGTTGTATATATAAAGAAAAAAAAATGATTAATGGTGGATTTTAATTTATGCGTTTTTGTTTTTAATTTCATATCTAATGATTTTTCAAAATAACCTTTGCTGTTAAATAGAAACTTTTCGCTCAGTGTTGTAGCCAGCCTGACACTGTCCCTGGCACGCACTCACTTGATCAATCATGCGACGCCATCGATGTTGCTATCCTAGAGGACGAGGATGTAGATTTTGCGGAGGATGCGGTTAAGGATGTGGATGTGAATGAGAATGGTGCTGACAAGTGCGCTGCGTGGTATTTGCATTGATGACAACTACACGTCCGCAAACGATTATGGAGCACCTTTTCCAATCACCGATTCGGGTTTGAAATGTGGGCAACACTTCGTTTTCGATCGCTTTTGGCCCATCTAGGCCATCGAAATCCCTTCACCTTGTGGTCTGGGCATATTAATAAACCGCTCCGCCAGACATCGATAATAAATCGATGGCCATTCATCTTGGCAGCGAAATCGGGCGACATTAACCGCCAGTCGAGTGGCGGTGCCCAAAATAATAGCTAAAAATTATGTGTATTAAGCAAATATTGGAAAGCGACAGGCAAATCCAAACAAATGTTAGAGCTTTTAACCGGGATTATCGTCGCGTTATTTATGCATCATCATTTGTCTTCAGCTCAATCCGCGGCGTGGAAGACGTCTGACCGCAGCATCTGGTTGCCTCCTTGAATTCCCTCGAAATGGGTATCTCAAACGAAACTTCGGAACTGCCTTAATTTCTAAGAGTTAAATAGAGTTCTCTAGTTTAAGATTTTGAAATGCGGTTTACAAAAAATAAAATGCTGTTTCCTAAAAGAGGTTTTCATTGAGGGTGTAGGTAGTTTCAATTAATTGTATCAGTTGGCTTAATCTATAAGTACATTCTTAAATTATATAAATATCGATATTTATTCTTCTTGTCTAGACGAAATTTCATTACTTACCATGGAACATGTGATTAAATTCTAAGACCAACAAATGCCCAGCCGGAGTGGTAGTTTTAAATTCAAATGTATTCACTTGGCCGAATCCTCTTATTTGTGTGAGTGTTGCCTCTGCACTTAATTGAAAGTGGATTAGCGGCGTTTTATGCTCGGGCACGTTGCGTTTCCCTGCTCGGCAGACTGTTTTGCTGGTTCAGTGTTTTGTTGCCTTTTTTTGCGGGTCGAGGGGCTAATCCCACTCGCAAATACATTGAAAATTAATTAAGCCACACGATGAAACCATGTTAACAAGATGCTTAAAACAAAATGTACTTCTTGGAAAAACAAATGCCAAGCTACGCCCACATTGGCGCTTATTTTTTTTTTGCCCCGTTTTGCGGTTACCTAAGATTACGCATACGCAACGTGGCGCGTGTGAAAAATACTTTGCGAGAAAGTTTTACCAGACCAAAGAAAAAGAAATGGCTAAGTCGGCCGTGTCTCTACCGCGCCCTTGCCATTACTTTAATGGGTTCACAAAAGCCCTTTTTTCATTAAGGTGAATGCCAGCTAGGATCTCGTGGGGCAAACACTTGGGCTTTCTTTTCGGGCCAACTTTATCAGACACCCAATTAAAAGGGCTTTAGAACAATTAGAGCTAATAACACGCTTCAATTGTGCCAGCAAGGCCAGGGGCAGAAGGACCCACAATCCGCATCCACAACTTCACCAATTTTTTGTTAGCCGGCTTTGGATTTTTATTGGAATTTCCGTTCGGGGGTATTTTTATTTTTGCGGAATGCCGAATTGCGGTGGCAATTAAAAGGCAAGACCACAGCAATTAGCAAATTGACAACCGGATTTGTTTATGCATTTAGCAGGCTTAGTTCTGCCGCTGCCGCTGCTGCTGTTTTCACTTAAATAATTGAAATTATTATGACCATTGTTTCGGGCTCTGTAATCTGTAAGCCAAGTCGAAAGAGAGTGGGCCAACTCAAACAGAGAGCACGAACGAATCTCTGAGATTTGATAAATTAGTTGTGGAACTAAAAAAGTTTCCCTATTTTCGTTGAGCATTGCATTGGCTTGCATTTCTGTGAGCGGCTTATCCCCAGTCTGCTGGTGGGCGGAAACTTTTTCCTCGGCATCCCTGGCTAAATGCAAAATCCAATTTTTCGAATGAAAAGTCAAACAGGAATTTAACTTTTGATCCGTTTTTGGCAAGAGCCGGCAATCAGTGGAGGAAACTCCGCGCAGCTCTTTTCCAATTTTTCGTTCAACAGCTAATAATTTTTGGAGCCCCCAAATCTATATGTATGGCGACGACCTAAAATCAGCAATGAATCGATAGCAATTTCAATTTGACGCCCATTCTCGGCAACTAATTTGCAATCATGAGAGTTTTTGTTAATTTTAATTTGATTATAGCATATTACGCATTCGCCACCTAAGCCCGTTGCCATTTCCATTTCCATTACCACCAGCCATTTCGAAATTCAGGGGCTGTCAGTTTTGATGGCTTGGCAAAATCATTATCATTGGAAGCACATAAAAATAATATTTGTCGATTTGTGTTTGCATTTTATGCAAGCGCACTGTCGTCGCACACGCCCATTGTTTTCGCATTTTATTTGCTTTGGTCCTGGGAAAATATTCCAAATTCAAATCTAATTAACATTTGGCGCAAAAATGTTTATAATGGCAGCGGACGGACAACGCCGGGTGGATGATTTGAATTTTAATGAGATGCGATTGGCATTAATTGTCGACGGCCTAATGACAGACGGACGCGAATTATTTACACTGCGTGTAATTTAATAAAAACCATCGGAATCATTCAGAATCACATCGGGCCGATGGAATATCTCTGGACACGCCTCGTCTGGCAATGCGAGCTGTTCGATTTAAATCGAGTTCGATTATTGACAAAGCCGTTGTAGATCTCGTATCACTTTCAGCCCATAAGTGACAATGCAACAAGCGGAGCAGCAAGAGCGCAACAATGCCCAGCATGCACACAATATATCACGCATACGCACCCGTGCCATCGCTCAGACGACACATCCACACTAGCTCACACTCACACCCATACAGTTACAGATGGAAACTTAGGAGCATATGGATGTGTCGTTGCAAACACATGCTCAATTGAATTGAAATTGAATTTGCAATTCTATGCGCTGCAGCTAACGCCATTTTCTTTGCCGTGCGGGAAGCCCCATCACGCTTGCCATCTCACTCACACACACTCGCACTCACTCACTCGCTCTTCTTTTAGTGTTTTTATTTTATTTACCCTGGGGAGGAGAGTCGCCTGACATGGTTATGAACTTGGTCGGCAGAAAGTTATGCCCTCCTGCCACAGTATTTGATAGCTAACGCCACACAAAGCAGCTTAGTTCAGCTGACTAAAAAGCTATGGCGAAGAATAGGAGGTAAATATAAATTTCGTATACTGTTTATTTAATCATTTTAGTTTGGTTTATGGCAAAGTTGCGTTTTGAAGCCACTAAAGTAATAGAAAATTTGTATTTTAATCTGATTAGCATCCTGTTGTATTCATATTCGAACACAAGTGTTGCGTTTATTTTGGTTTAATAATAAATAGTTACCTTACATGACCTAATATTTATGCAAAGAAAACCCACAACATGTTTTTAAGTGCTGTGTGCAGTTGTGCGATTTTAAAGTAATTTTGTTATTATTAAGCCCTAATCTTCTGGCTTCTTATAAATATCCTTCAGGTTAGAGCATCTGCATATTCGTAGTTATCATCACGATTTGTATCCTGCTTCTTTTTTTGCAGATTTCCTTGCTGGGCACTTGGCAGCCTTCCTTTCGCTTGTGCCATTCGATATGCTTTGGTCCTGCCGTTCTGCCACTTTTCCACTCTCTGGCTCTTCTAGTCGGTTCTCCTCATGCGTATTTGTGTGTTTGCTTTCGCTTTTTGCCGTATTTGCATTTCGTTATTGAGACTGAGACAAAGCGTCGAAAAAAAAGTGGCGAGGATCCTGCTCCTGCCCTCCATCGTTCCTGCATTCAATCATCAATGAGATTTTGCATTTTACACTTTTCACTCTGGTTACTCTTTTGCTGCTGATGATTCCCTTTGCATTCGATGCAGCCCTTTGTTTGATTTTGCGAGCTGAAGCTGCAGCTCCTTTGGAATCCTTCAGCCGGGCTGAGTGCCTCTTGAGCCGCTCTGTGCCGCTCCGCATAATTGTTGCCCTCACTTGGGAGCCTGGGATTCCCTTATCCTTGTAAGATTTATATTGATAAGACCCGGCCAAGTGCATGTGATTTATTGATTAGATGTCAAAGCGATTTCTAGGCAATAAAAACCATGGCGGACGCTCCAAGTAATTAAAATGTAAATGCGACAAACATATTTTTGCATTTCCTTGGAACATATAAGAATTATGTGTAGCACTGGAAAAAATTGAACATTAAATAGACAGAAATGTCTGCCCACACTAATAGCAGTTTTGTTAAAAACGTACCGCTTGAAATCACTTGAGCATTATCGAAATTGTATTTTCCCCCAAAGAGGAAAAACTATAAAATTTATTAATAATTAGGAAACTGTTTTTTGTAATTTATATCTAAAGTGCCTTTTTGGGAAGTTTTTGTGGAACCTAAAACCGAGACCTTTTGACCCCAGTACTTTAACAGTTGGCTGGTTTTTGAAAGGTATTGTTTATGATTTCGAGGAGGAAAAACTCGAGTTTGAAATGACCTTTTTTACAGTGCTCCCGGTGGCTTTCATTCCAGTTGCATTATGGCTCCCCACTCGACATTCGGTACTCGGCGAAATGATTTGTATGTCAGCCGGAGAAGGAGGACCGAAATGGGGGGCACAAAGTATGCCGCACTTTTGCTTTGTTTTGTTTGACTATTGAGGTGAGTGTGTTGTTGCTTTCTTCTCGCCGTTATGGCTGTGCTTTTGGCAAATGCAAATGGTTTTTTGCAAGGACAAGTAGACCAGCAAACCAAAAAAAAAAAAAAAAAAAAAAAAACTAGAATCATCTGGGAACTGAGAAGGGAGCGCTTAGAACAGAGAACACGAGCAAATTGCATGTAGCGAAACTTTTCCTCATTACGCAGGCGAAAGAAAAACAACGTGCCCATGACGCTCTCAGTTTCCCTTCGGACAAGTGGCGTATTAAAAATGTAAGATGCCACTGGAGTTTTTGGTGGCATGGGGCAGGGATTACCACCCATTTTCGGACTGGTGGCGTCGCCTATAGATTCCCAAAGATCGTGAAAAACCATCAAAGAGCGCACCCATTTCCGTATGCAAATTATCTAGCTGAGTGGCATCAAGTTTTTGCGGACCAAGGCCGAATGGAAGGCAAACGCTCGTGGGTTTCGCATCCCGATTTTACTCCATTCTCCCAGCCAGTTTTGTGCCCCACCCGCAAATTTTTCCGCAAATTCGCAAAGGCTTCTGGCCAAAGTTTTTTACGTGCGCCGTCATAGTTTGTCAGCTACTTTCGTTGGCGGTTTATGCAGCTGCATAAATGTTACTTCTACTTACGTAAATTACAAAATAAAGTTATTACGAAAAGTAATTTAAGTTAAAAATTTTCGTGTGCCGTCGCTAATGTGCAGCCAACTGGTAACTGGAGGCACCAAAGGTGGGCTGTAAAATCAGTTAACAACTTGCGCGCTTTTCTCTCCCAGCGGGCTTAATTGTAACTTAAAGCCGTTTGGAAAATTCGCTTTAGCAAAAGTTGGCATTGCTGAAACAATGAACAAAAAAAGCCAAACAGGTCTGGGTAAATCAATTTGCATTAAACATTCAAAGGCAAGAGCGAAAAAATGCAGAGCGTGCAACAAAAAGGAGGCAGAAACACTCATAAAGAATGCAAACTGAGGTTAAAACCGTAGCACAAACTTTTAGTTTGGCTTTGATTGAGTGAACGTGGCCAAAAGAGCGGGCGGAAAATCCCAACCAGCTGGCCACGCTTAATCAATGGCCCAATGGTCAGATGGGTCCACAAAAACAGGAACAACACGATCGCCTACTACCTGCAATCGCAATCATGGACACATTCAGTTGCTCGACAACAGGACAACAAAACCGTAAGCAATTGCCAGTCGCATAATGTCCTGGACATCAATGCTGCTGCTGTTGTTGTTCCTGCCTTTGCTGTTGTAGTTGGCTCGGAAAATCAAGTTGAAAGTTCCTGGCAACTTGAGGTGCAAGTGTCGTGTTTTTGTCAACGGGCCAACAGCAGCAATTTCCGTTTCCTGCTCGCCGCTAATGGAAAAACGAGGCAACGAGTCAACGAGTATAAAAGTTTAGATTACAAATTCACATACGTAACTACACCCGTACACTGGTCAGCAGTTGATTTACCGCTCTGTTACTGTTGTTGCCCTACACTGAGCGAAATTGGGACAAATTAAATAGGCTTTAATACGAAAGATAGCAAGTTAGGAAAACAATATCAAAAGGTAAAGCAAATTAAAGAACAGAATAGAAAAAATAATTGAATACGAATAAATATGAGAATAAAATTTTATATGAAGAAAAATTCCTTAAATTAAAATATTACAAGTCTTGATAAGGATTAAAATGCTAAGACCATTAATACAACCTTTTGCCTATTTAATTTGCTGTAGAACTCGCTTACATTATGCAATATGTACGGTGTAGCTTTCCTTTATCCATGTTTCCTCTGCCGTGTTTTCTTTTTTGGCCTGACTTGTGTTGGCTCGGTTTGGCTGAGTTTTCGTAGCCGGGCGAATGTTTTGTGGTCAACTCGGGGCAATGGCAATGCAATTGGGGCTGCCGGGCTTCAGTTGCTTCTGAAGCTCCTCCAGCAGCTCCTGCCGCTGTACTTTTTGCCATTGCCACTCATGCGTGCCACGTGCTATGCTTTGATGTGGTGTTCCATGCCTCCGCCGCCTTCATGGCATCATTCCTCCCCAGATTCCAGCTCCTAAATAAACTGGAATAATAAGAGCCAAAAAAAAAAGAGGGGAGAAGGAAACGAATTGCCACACAAGCTCGCCTCAAATGTTACTTCTGCATTTGGGCAAATTGGACTCGGCGAAAGACACACGGAGACACCAAACTTTGTAAATATTTTATGCATAAACACATACCACCTGGAAATGGCTTTCGACACAGCATCAAATAATATTTACTTGGCCAACACACAAACACACATACGCTCAGAGGGCTGCTCGGTTCATTAGGCCCAAAGAGCAAGTTGGGCCACAAAACCTGCAGATCAAGTCCGGATTGCGGTAGCTCAATGAATTTACTAACGATTGGACATTGGATCCCACAAAAAAAAAAAAAAAAAATTGAGACGAATCTGGGCAACTCTGAGCTTGGAGTCCAAAAAGGATGTGGACCTGGATCAGCTGTCTCGGCGGAAAGCGGTCCATAAATAAAGCAGCCTAATCAACACAGCCATTGGCAGCATTATTGTCACGTATTATTTTACATTTGTCTTCGTTTGGCTTTCCTTATTCTCTGGTGCCTTTTTTTATTTTTGGATTTTTCCCATTCTTCTGCCATTGTCCTTTCCTGGCAAGTGCATCCATAAATTGTGAGCTCTGTTTGGGCATCCTTTTTATTTATTTACTCCGTGTAAGTGGAGTTCACTTTGCAATGCAATGCGCTGAGTGCAAGCTTCTTCTCGTTCCGTTGATTCTCGTTCCCTTAAATTCCCCTGCTTCGTCGCAGTCTGAGATGCTTTTTGGCATCATCTCCTCCATCAGGACTGCATTCCCCGGATATTTTTTTCCTTTGATCGATATATCCATACACCTGAGTGTCGCGAACGCTTGTTTAAATTTGTTTAAACGTCTTAGAATTGATAAAACTTTGACGTAATTAAATAAGAAATTTATGAAAGGGTATAAAAAAGAAATTTTACTATCTTTTTAGTAAATGCATTAAATCAGTCAGGTCTAAACAACGAACACATTAATTTTAAATTAAATTTTAAATATAAAGTATAGATAAAAGGAAGCTTTTCTCGTCCTATAAAGTATATATAGCCGAGTCAACTAGTCCATGTCCATCTGTCCGTCCATATGCATGTCTGTATTAACGCTGTGATCTACAAACAAAGCACTAACAAAAAGATGATTTTATTGCTTTTTTTTTTCATTTTCTTGTCTTGCTAATTTCTGTCCGTATGCTAAACAAATTTTTTTAACTTTTCCCTCGTCCTCCCATTAGATGGGTATCTGATAGTCGAGGAAATCAACTATACATCTATAGGTAAATAAGAGTTAATGTTTTTCTTGAAGAGCAATATCGGCAGGCCTATTACCTTCAAGGGACGCTACTAATTCACATTTCCTGGCCTTTGTGCTGTCTTATGCTAATTTGGGACTTTACTCCGTTTCTTGCTGCCAGCTTAATCATGCATGTTTACACGCAAGTTCGAGTGGCAAACTCAAACACCCAGGGTTAACAACAACAAAGTAAATGAATTGCAAGGATGAAGGAAGGTGGCCCCGCTCCACATTGTTATTTGCATACCCGGGGGCGTGGCAGGGCATTTGGTACCCGTTTCAGTCTGTTAATCAACATGCGCCAGCCTGAAGTCAAATATTTAACTAAATTAAGTTTGTTTGGTAAGAATTTTTGCATAAATAATTACAAATCCAAGAGGCTTATATGAATGTGATCACAAAGGATTTGAAAGCAAAGACAAATTATTCTATTTCCAAAAAGAGAGATCATTCTAAAGAATATTCCCCAGCCTTAACAGAGTTTAACAATGGAGATTTTGAAAAAAATTTTTGTTGCCCATATCAGCGTATAAATCGAACACCAAAAGTTTTTTTTTAAATATACAATTCCATTAAATGTATTTTTTTCAATAAGGCCATTAGAGATAATTTTAATTTATACCTAAATGAGACTTTTATCAAGAGTATTTCATCAGTCTACGTCGAGTTATTAGGCTCTCGTTTGTTTACTTTTCCGTTTCATGTTTCACTGGCTTGTTACTTGTTTTAAATTTCTTTCCGTCTGTTATGCAAATTTGCCCACTTTTTAAGCCATTAGGATGACTTTCTGAAGGATTCAAACGATATTCAGGGATGACAAACACTTAATCTTTTTTGCAGAATTTTTAATTAATCAAAAATACATGTTTTTTGGTTGTCGCTGGTTTTTTCAAAATATAAATTTTTTTATTATAAAAGTCCAACAAATACAAATCGTATAATGTATAATGTTATAAAGACTCGGCAATAAGCAATTTTTCCAGTGGTGTATAAAATGCGCTAATGACACACATAACAATAAAAATTTATATATGTAGTGAACAAACGAAAAGGCAAATTTCAATTTTTTCTAGAGTAAATGTAATTGTAATTTTTGTAGCAACCTTTAAATGTTTACATTCGTTCGTCAATTAAGTCATGAAAATGGGTCTAGTTAAAAGAATAGCACTGAAATAATCTACTCCATCAAATTTTGTCTTGCTTAATTAAACTCAAAAACTATCATTGTATCCCACTCTAAACCCAATTATATATTTAATATGTTTATAAAGAGTGGGTGAGTGAATAGTTTGATACCAAATTTCATTTTGGTATTCATTTGCAGGTGCAATGTGTCGGGCAGCAATTGAGCTCTTTTCGTCTTTTCTGCTCTTTTTAATTATCCATAATGTAGGTATTGTTAGTAGTGATTATTTTAAAGCTCTCTGTCCTAATTATTTTTTTTCTTAAGGCTTACTCAGGTTTTGAGTTCACGAATCTTAAATGTATTTCCCATAACGAATCATTTTCCACATTCGAATACTGTTTTCTGAAGGCTATTAATCGAACATATAAATACGCGTCTATAAAAGTAAAATTACATGAGGTGCCAATTAAAAAAGTTAAAGTATGGGGTGAATTTTACTGATCGCCTGGTTCAACTTACTAACAATCAAAATTGCAGGTTAATTTCGCACTATATCAACGGTTAAACGGATACAAGCCATTTCTTTACAATGTTACTTTCGATGGATGCAAATACCTATTAAATATGAAAGGATATCCAGTGGCCACATACATTTTTAACCTTTTTGCTCCCTATTCCAACATAAATCATTCGTGTCCCTATGACGTAAGTATTCATCGAGAATTTTTATCTTCTTTAATTAATTTTTTTTAGCACGACTTAATTGTGGAAAAACTCCCTTTTTCCTACATAAACGATCAAATGTCGATTATATTGCCGTTCCCAAAATCTTCGTACGCATTTTTTAGTGAATGGTACAGCGATGGAATAAAGCGAGTAAGAATTGAATGTTATGGTACATTAACATAAAAAATTTAAATTAGAAAGAAGACACATTGTAATTATAAAAATATATAGCTTACAATATTATATGAACCTTTGTATAGATCAGTAGTTTCGGGAGATTTCTGGCGAATAACTATCAGCTGTGTTCTGTTTAGTATTTCCAAATACTTTTGGTTAGTGCGAATATATATGTTTATACTTTTGGTTATACTAAATAATAAAGAGAGCAGTCGATTTCAGACCCTCAATCACGACGGCTGTTGATTTATGGTACTCTAAATTTTAGTTTTAATGGTGCTCCCAATTTCCAATGGCCATAATTAGAGCAACCGGCCAAGGGGAAAACTTCAAGGGCCTGCAGTGGTTGCAGTTGGAAGCCTGGATTGGAGAATGTCCCGACAATGTAGAACACTATCCATCAAATGTCAATTGTATGCCAACTGCCAACAAATCAAGCTGTCATGAGGCAGTGGCAAAAGGCAGTCCTCGAGCCAGTGGAGCATTCAACCAGAGCAAAGTATTTCTGGAGCTGCGCTCCGTATTTAAAATTATGTCACTAAAGCGGGCTACACTATGAATAAAATCAAAACAATAACTCAAAAGTATAAATTTAATAAAAAAAATATTTAGTTCTTGTTATATTATACTGTTTATATTACTTCAAATCTGTATACATCGTATTTTAAAATACACAAGGAATTTATGTTTATACCATTATCTTTTGTAGGGAAATAATAAATTATGTAATGATTAGGCATAAAATAAATAAATAAAATAATAAATTTAGGATTTAAACAGCAATATACAAAAATAAATTGTAAGTTGTGAATTGAAAGTATTGTTAATATATTTTATTGATATTATTGATATCTTAAGTTTTCCATCGAAATCTTTCATATTTTTCCCCCGTGTGGTTGAAAGACAGCTGGTGTCCCCCATATATGCATATATGCATCCATCTATCCAGCGTCTCGTTGCAGCTGTCAGTGCTCTATTCTGCAGTTCATCATCATTGTCATTGACATTTTCGAGTGGCTACAATGGCTGAACAGAGAAAAACGCGGTGGCGGGGCGCACTGATTTGCATTGCTTTCGATTTATTTGTGCCTGAAAGATTTATGTGACTGGCGGAGTTCTGGCAAACTGCCACATACCCTGCTGCATCCATACCTACAACGTGCCCATTTCGGGTATGTGAGAGTATATGGCAGTGCAGTACGCCACCACCAGACGCGTCTCGTCCGAGGGAAAGATGGGACCCAGAAACTCCAGCAGACGCGGCTGCTGCAACACGATCGATCTATACTCCTCAAATGAGATGTAGCCGTCTTGGTCTTCATCAAATTTGAGGAGTAGAAAATCGACCATGTCCTAGATGGGCAACAGATTGAATGAGGGCTTGAAGTTGGTTAATTCCAGCTCACCAGTCGCATCTCGAGTATCTCGTCGTCGTCCCCGGCGAAAAACCTCTCGACCGAAGATGAAATGATCTCTCTATTAATGCCCATGCCATTTTTGTCGTAAACCTAATTGAAAAATTAAAAAAACTGTATCGTGTACATTTCCATTACCATATATGCAAACTCCATTTTGCGTTCCATGTCGCGGGACATTAGGATGGTCATGTAGTTGACGAATTCCATAGGCGTCACGTGTTTCCTGCCACCTGCGATTAGGGTTACGATGCGATCCACCACGTCCATGTCGTATAGCTGCTGGAAACCGATCACGATGTTCACAAACTGGCTGGATGTTATTCGGCGAGCAGAGGGCCCATTCTGGAGACTATACTTGTAGTAGATCAGCAGGATGCAGGTCACCTCAGAGTCGTTGAAGGGCACCAGTCGGGCGATCTGGGGAACCAGTCCGCCATAAACCGACTGAAACCGCTGATTGAAACGGTCGTTCATGGTGAGGTCCAACTTCATCTTTGCTGGTATTTATACAAGAAATGTAAAAGCAACGCAAAGAACTCAACATAAAGTAATAACAATAAATATAAACAATAAACTAACTGCTACTAATTGAAGTGAGAAGCATTAAAGATGTGATTAAACAGCTTTCTCTTCTTAAAAATGTATTTGAATTATGGTTTAATTGAAATCATGTAATATTTCAGACAGTATATTCCTGCGGAACATGAAATTGATATGTATCTTGGCTGATAATAGATTTTAGAAGACACATTTAAATTTTGGCCTGCAGGAAATTGATGCCATTACGCTTTCGTCTGGCATTTAAGTGCAGTCACCGGAAGTAGAAGTGGCTTGGGGCGTCGATATATTTAAGGAAAAAATCAAAGAGCAGAAAAGTGAAAGTGGGCGTGTAGGAGGACAGTTTTCCAGGCAGACGCATCCATCAAACTGCCAGACAGACAGACGACGGTGGCCCACAACATGCATATCAGTCAATTTATCTCCAATTGTGTGTGCGTGTAAAAAAAATTACGCAATTTATACGGGGTCCGTGCGGTGAATGGTGCGTATGTGTGTCCTGCGGACCCATTGAACTTTCCGAGGAAAATCTACATATTGATAAATGACCCCAGCAGCCAACGAGGCAGAAAAATCGATGGACGAGCCCCACTTGACATTTAAAGCGCCGTGGCGAATTTATGAGAATTTATATTGCCTTTGGCTGCGCCTGTCTTTGATTTCATTTAATCAGATGTCGATAATTACACGTGCCAACCCGAAAACTGGGTCACATTACTGGTGGGCACGGATTTAACAAACTTAAAGTAAACTTTATTATGCACAGGCGACAGATGGAATGACCGACTGCGCGTACAACTGGCTGTGTCGGGGAAAAACTTCATCAAAATGCTGAATCTGCGTCGCGGGCAAGTGGAAAATGGTGGAAAATCGTCGAACGGCAGCGGTAGCAAAGTGTAAAATAATTACTCGGCTTTTTCTGCATTACTTGCCCGCTTTTTGACGCACTGTTTCAAGTAATTAATTGAATAAGCGCCTTGGCCCGCAATTGTATTAAATTGCCCGCTGCATTCCCACTGATTGACTTTCTGTCTCTGCGCCAATAATTATTCAAAGTGGCATCGCACGCGGATCCTGCTGGGAGAGCCTTGCAACACAGTTTAAGGTCCTGGTCCGATTGATTATTTCACTTAAATTTATCACCGCATGCACTGAAAAGAATTGTACAAATTTAATATAAATAATAATAGTTTTTTAACTGGTAAAAAAAAGATATTAGATTAAGGAGAAATCGGACCTATTTGATATACCATAAGTTAAGTGGTGCAGTTAAAATAATAGTTCTTTAATATCGATCAAATTTCTCGCAGTTTTAACTCAGAAATCTTATTTAAAAATGCCAATATCAATATCAGAGCAAATTAAACAAAGAAACTTTTTCGCAGGCTTAAAAGGGTAATTGCATTTTGGCCCTGAAATGCTTCGATTTGTTTGAGATACAGAGTTACATCGAAAGAGCATTTCAAATGTTTGTCACTGCCTTGACTTCTAGGCGAAAATTTTTTGAAGGAGTTGGAATATTTGTGTTTTTAAGTATCTGGCTGGCATAACCTTCGCCCTTCCGAAACACATTGGCCAAAACTTGCAAAGTAGTTGCCAACTTTGATTGCCTGGCCAGTGCTTGTCGACATCGTCCTTTGGCGGCGAGGGCATTGAGTGATCATTTTGCATACTTTTTTTTATGACCATCAAAAATACATGGCTTGTTGCAAGTCTCGGCAAACATGGCCTTTGCTTTGCATAATTGCATAGTTTACGAGCAACATCTAGGCGAATGCATACATGCATGTATAAGAGAACAGCGGGTCTGGAAAATGGGGTAAAAATCAGAGGCGGTAAGAGCCGCGTGAATAATTGTCTGTTGCCACATAGCTGGGAAATAATTTGCAGCCAAACGGAAAAAGCCGCACGGCAGCACACACGAAATTATAACATTTAATTTTTAATTATGAGTGTTATTAACATGCCTGAAACTTTTCGCCGCAGACACAAGGCAACCGAGGCAACTGCGAAATAAATGGGAGAATAAAAAACCGCCGAGAGATAGGGAAAACTGCGAAGCTGAAAAGGGGGCAGAGATACGAATGCATACGGAAATGTAATTATTTTGCATTTACAAAATAAAAAAAAAAAAAAGATCACAACTCATACACTACGGAGTCCTTGAATGCCGTTTGCCACCTAATTATCTTGACTAATTGTAAGGCAACAAAAGCCACAGATGCTACCTTAATATACACCACTTTTGACCACCCAGTAATGGTCACCTCGATTGGCATTCAGCTCTATCATAAAGTGTTAACACCGGAAATGCAGTTAGCATTGTAAACAAAGGGTGACAAAATGGAACGATTGCTAGTTGCTTATTTACTTTATAAAATCTCTTTCTGGCAATACTTATATAGTTTTTAACTTTTTCGTTTCTAGCCTGAGCTTTTGAGTTTCATTGAGGATTTTACATTTAACTAAGGCGACAATTAAATTGTTTTCCCACCTGATTGCTGAAATAAATCAAGGAATTATTCTGCATTTACACGCAGCAAAGGCGATAAAAACGATCGTGTGCCGTTTGTTTGTGTTTTCGCGGATTGGAAAAAAAAACTATGCAGTTGTCCACTGATTTATGGCCGGAGTTGAACCCGGACCGTGTCACTTACAAGTCGAACAGCAGCTGTTGG
This sequence comes from Drosophila sechellia, assembly GCF_004382195.2. Taxonomy (NCBI): domain Eukaryota; kingdom Metazoa; phylum Arthropoda; class Insecta; order Diptera; family Drosophilidae; genus Drosophila; species Drosophila sechellia. The sequence continues at coordinate 15,668,927 of NC_045952.1, forward strand.
TGCTGCTGCTGCAGTTGCTGCTGCGGGGATGCCATTTGTGCTGCAGTTGCATCTGTATCTGCGGTCGCGTTGGCTTTGTTTCCGGGCCACGTTCATTATTCATCAATAGTTTTTTGGCCAGACCGTTTTAATGTAAAGTGCACCGGCTTTTTGTGCATGTTTATTTAAGCGCGTGTACTGCAGGTGTTGATGCAATATTAATGGCATTTTAAATGCCGCAAATGCCGACTTGCGTAGAAAGTCTTTTTGATATTTTTCACCAATTAATTTGCCATTTAATTTTTAATTATATTATTGCCGACAGCGAGTGGCTTTTTTAACACGAACATTGCACATTTCATATGCAAGTTTTGCGCCAAATTTATTGTAATTTACTTAAGAGCCATTCCACGAACGGAGCGCATTCGAACAGCCCGCGAGTGTATGGTAAAAATGCAATTTACTTGTTATGTGCATTTTTAATGGCACGTAAATAAATTGCTGCCGCGCCATATTAAGCTCAATGCAGCAAACCCAATTAACATTGGCTCAAATAGCTTGTCGATGGCAATGAGCTTGGCCCAACTTTAAGCGAACCACCCATGCTGGCAAATTGACGGCGAACTATTCACCGATTCTCTGGTGCCTCGTTAGCTGTTTCTGTTAGTTACGGGGCGTATGCGCAATTCGGCCAAGTACGTACAACAGCCGCTTCCCAATCATCATTGCGGGGGCCTAATATCGCCCTGGTGTCACGTTTGTCTAGCAATCATCATTACACACATTAAAATGCCCGGAGGCCCAATTTCTTTGCAGTTAATTTTATGAGAAATGCTCAATATTCGAATTGCCTTACATACACTTAGTGTTTATTCGGAATAAAACGCATTTTCAATTTAAAGATACGTTTGCTGAGTAAAAAACAGAAACTTTAAGTGTAAGGCTTATGCCAGAATGCAAAGAGGCAACATGACGCTCATCTTTACTTGCTGTTATTGAAGAAGATTTTCCAAGAATTAATTCGAAGGAGGAGTGCTTCAACTGCAGTCATCCAATTCAGTGGCTTATTCAATTTACGGGCACTGCAATCTGCAGCAATTGCCGAGAATAAAGTTTTCGGGCTCAACTCCCTGGGCATTCCGGGTTTGTCTTGTAATTTACTTGGGCTAATTAGATGCAGCGACCGTCGCCGCCGTCGAAGGACACACCCATCCCGCCCCATCCCATCCCAAAGTTGCAGGCAGGATTCATTTGCATAAATTTGGAATGCATTTTGTGAAGGCCGTCACATTGTGTCGGACATGTTTGGTTTCCAGAAATTTCAAATTTGTCGCCGCTCATGACAAATACAGTGTCAACGTTTCTGGTGGGGCTGGCCAACACTTGGGGCATAAATTAATTTAAATGTTAATTCGTTTATCGCGTTTTGTCAAGCCAACGTTGTCTTTGTCGTAATTGCCAATCAGCAGGACGGACCACGCCCCCAACTCCCCACTCCACCCATTTTTTTTTCTTTTTTCCACCCTTTAATGGTCAGCAAGTCAATTAGTCTTTATTAAGCTGCAGGTCGCCGACTCGCTGACAGACCAGTAATGCAAATGCTGTGTCTTTCGTCCCCATAATGCAGCGCACAGATACGCGAGATTCAGATACTGAATTGCAGATACAGACACAGATACAGAAGCAGATACAGATGATACGGCACGGCGTTGATAATAAGCATCGTTCACAAACAACAAAAGGCAATATTAATGAAATAACCATGTGCGTGGGGGCAGGATCTCGCATCCTGGCCGAGTTCACTAACAGCGTGCGTGCACAAGATGGAATCATTAAACGAAATGAGTTTTTTCCCCATCGGGTTATGACAAAAAATGCGTTAAAATAAATTATTTTAATGTAGTTCTCATGTCAGTTGTGTGTTTGAGAGCCTCGCCATTCCACCTTTTCCACCTTTGTGAGAGTGCGCGCTTTTAAAATATTCATGTAATCACAAAAGTACACATGTAATAAAAAAAGAGGCAAAAATAAGTGTATGAGCACACTCGAAATGGGACCGAGTTGTGTGCAAATGTTTGCCCAGCCTACGTACGCGCTGAAGGTAAGAGCTTACACTGCGCAAAAAAGGTGTCGTTAAGCGTGTTCAGATTTTTGCAAAAGCAACCAAGAAGTGACCAAATATAACCAATATTATTTGTCACTTTAACCTAATGCAACATTTTTATGTAAAGGCTACAACATGTATACCTACTCCGTTTTTTCTTGCAGTGTGCAGTTAGGCTTACTGGTAATAAGCCCAGCGACTCGGAAATATGGGCCAGGGCTAGCGCCTTTGACAGCAGCAGCCACAAAGCCTGACCAGAGCTCAGTTCAATTTGTCTCAGCTACTTCTGGCTGCGCTGCGAGTATTGGATTTATCGGGGTCGAGGGTGTGGCCTGTTGTCGCCTGCAATTTGTGCAGCTGCTTGGCCCCGAAACTAATTGATTTCGATTCTGGCCTGGCCTACGCAGGATGCAAGTAGCAGGCCGGAGGATGCACGAATGGAAGTCCACCTGGCGATCGAATTGCTGTCTCCACCGCAAACATAAAACAATGCCAGTTTGTAGGGAAACGGTCATCACTAAATGGAAATCAACAGTTTAGGGGTTTATGTTATTTTAAATGCATTCTAAATAACCAAACATGCGAGCGAGACAGTAGGGTATAACTAAGGTTTTTAGGTTACTTTAAATTTTTGATTTTTAGAATCGCTGAACCATGCATAACGTGACCACATGGTATTTCTTGAATGAAAATCGGTCTGAACTGAGCTTTAGTCGGGGTCATCTGAAGCGGCGAAGGCTGGCTCTTTGAAGGGCAACGTGGCGTATGATTCATAAATAGAGTTTCGCCCACATATCCACCCAGAATCCCATAAACGAATTAGGAAAATTGTTTTTTGTGCGGATGCTGCCATGCATTTGACACAAGTGGCGCGGCATCAGAATTCAGCTGAAAAATTAGCCTCACATTCGGGATCAGCGATTCGTGTCCGGCGGGGTCAAAAACAACTGACCCCGCACAGGCGTAGCCGCAATTATTGAAAGCATTTTGTGGCCAACTGCAGCTGTTGACCATGTGTTCTGCCCCTGCCACGCCCCGTTGCCACAGGGAACTCGGTTAGATAGCTATTATGTGTTTAACATGTTTTAATGAACAGAAACTAACACGAGTCCGGCACAAAAGGATGCATGTTCGAATGGAAAATCGCTGATTAACTATTACTAATTGGATGAGTAAGCAAAAAAGGGATGCTGTGTAAAAAATTACTATAATTCAATAAGGAAGTCTGCGTGTAAGCGCCGTATTTGTTATCGGATTTTAAATTTGAAATGAATAAAGCTGCATAGCTTATATTACCTCAAATTTCCAATTAAAATGTTTAGAACGTAAAGTTCGATTATTTAAAGCACCTTTCAAAATGAAAATATGATAATTCTATATTCCTTAGAATAAGCAGACTGATTATTTGACCAACAGATAATAAATGCTAAATTGTGAGCCCACTTATCCAAAATTTATACAAATTGTATTTATTCAGTATTGGCATTCAAGCAATTGATCACCGAATTGACATTTGAATTTCCACATTAAGTAGTTGTCAATGCGATATGCAAATCTTACGAACTCCAATGCAGATTAGGCCAGTGCAATCAATAATCGAATGGAATTCTATTAAATACAAACTTGATTACCGACGAATTCACATTTGACTTTAGACAAATTGAATTCTATTGTGCAAAAATTTAACAGGCGCTTGGCAAGTAGATAAATTGAAGTCCACATTGACGGATGTCCCCAGCAAATAAGTGAATGTGTGAATCCATCAAAAGCTGGCCAAGGGTTTTTAACCTTTATACATATGCGGAAAGTCTGTGAACTGGTGTTTTTGAAAAACATTTGATATCGCTTGCGTTGTTTGGTTTGATTTAAAATTCAATTAAATGCAATTTAATTTATGGGTCAGAGGAAAAATACAATAAAGCACCAATTAATAATCTGTTTACAAATTATTTCCAAATTAATTCTCTCTCGCACGCATTACGCATGTAATATAATTAAAAGCCATGGCCTGACAAATCAAAGTGAATTATGCGCCCAATGCCAGTGTTAATTTAAACGTATATTGCTTCACAAAAAAAACTACATCAAATGATAATTGCGTGTAGTCCAGGTAAAGACATTCAAGCTTAACTGAGTACATCCAGCATTGTGTGGATGTAATTCACCTGCTCTGTGCGAAAATCCTTTAAGAACAGGCCAAGCAGTTATTATTCAAGAGGTAAGCCCCTTACACACTCCACCCACTGAGATGTCGAGCGTGCTTGTTTATTTTACACAGGAGTATTTTTAGTCCTTTCTCTACTGCTGCTTCCGGTCTCGTAAATATATTTACTTTCGCTTTTTGCTGCTACAGAAACTTGGCCGCCTTCAGCTGCAGCCACAAATCTTGGCCCAAACTGAAAGAATGGCCAGAAACAAAGGCCACCGGAATGACATCGACAACAACTTAAATGACAGTTTATAGCTCCCACGTTGAACACGTTTTAGGTTCTCTTCTACTGGCAACTGGCGGACAATGGTTATTAAGCGGCAGCGGGAACAACATTATGCACTGCACGAAATTTCACTGCTCTTTCTTACAATGGCTGAGTGTCTCAACAATTAATATTAGTTTATTGAAATAAAAATATACAGAGATATTACTATTTTTGTTTAGCTACCATTTATTGTTTTCTTGTTAAAGGTAAAGTAACTACAAAAAGTAGTAAAGTATGAAGGTTTTTTTCCTAGTGTATGATGGGCGTAGAGCGAGCCCAAAACGGCAATGAGCGGATTTGTTGGCACAAACAGCAGAGGCAATTTATTTTCCAAGCCAAAAGCGTAAAATGAACAGTCGAATCGGGGAAAGGAGGCATCAAATCAGCGCCGTCGAAATGCTTTCTCTTTTCGTTGTTTTTCCAGTGCGGTATGTGTGTGATTGTGTTGGTTTTGGCATTCACAGTGTCAATTTGATGTATCGATGCGTGTGGTCACCTCACCTCCCACTGAATGCCACCCAGCTCATTCGGTGGCAATTGTCCATTTCATTTGCAGTTGATTAGGCATTGCTCATGATATTCATCATACGCCGCGTGGCCGCCAAAACAGTGCACTCGAAAAATAAATAAGAAGAATGAAATATATGTCTAGGAGATGTGCTGAGGCTTACTTTGACTGTTCGATTCGTTGTGTTGCTTTACTTTTTGTTCAGTGTAAAGTTCGGCTTTAGCAACCAAATAATTGTCATCCGTCGGAATAATGCGGAAATTCAGAGTGCCGAAGATGAGCAAACAAACACATGTCGAGAAAAGCGGATCCCAAGGGGATCAATGGTGTTAAATAACTTGAAAATTGAGTCTTGTCCCAAGACGGGAATAGCCGCAAAATAATGCCAAGTGGAAATATTTGGCCAGAGAGATAAAGCCGAAGAGCAGATTAGTTTGCGACGGGTCACGGACATCAATTATAATCCAAATGAGCCGCACACAACCAGAAATTGCCAGGTCCCAAGTAATCCGCCTTGGCAATAAAATCAAACAAACTTCTCCCCACTCGAGGACTTGGCTCTGGCTTAGCTCCTCAATCGCTTAATCGTTCTGTTATTTATACATCTAATTTGATCTGTAATCGATGGCGAGCCGCCCACAACTGCGAATGGGAGTTCCTGGCCAATATATATATATATATATATATATGTATGTTTCTATACGATATGTGGCACTTTACTTACTTGCCTCCGCCCTCTTCAGTCTGATACATGACACTTGTAAGCGAGCGTTTTGTAATCGAATCCTTGTAAGGCCCAGTATCAATATGTCGACGCAAAGCCGGCTACATAAAATGACAAAAATTATTGAACAGCGATTACAAATGCCACAACAATTGTGGGGGCTTACTCTCTAGCAACATGGATTTAATTGTTTGCCAATTTTGGGTTTATTGTTTGCTGTATTTTCTCAATTTATTGACAATATTTGGGAATGGGGCAAAAATGTTAGCTAAGATGGAGAACGAATTTGCAGAATTGGATTTCAGCATTTGAATTTCGCTAAGGATTTTGCATTTTGAATCATTTTTGTAAGTAATTGCAAAAAATTATATTTGGGTATATTTGGGTAACCATTATAACCAACTCGTTGTAATTTAGTAAGTATGGAACTTAAAGTCGAAAATGCCAACTTGTAATTTAACAGCGACCAGAATCCAGCTATGCACTAATCAAATCTTGGCCTACACATGTGGTCACCATTAAGATCCGCATAAACCAAAGCGAAACCGAATTCTAAGCCCGCGGCGCAGAATGCCAAATGGTGGTTATTCCCTTCTATTCCGAGTTGAAACGCATAATTCAATAATAATACCACATCAGAGACGCTGGGCGGTAAATGAAGTTGCCAGTTTGCCAGTTGCCAGCCGAAAGCTGAATTCCCAAATCCAAGGACACCTACTGATGCCGGCGAATTCCCCGAGCGATTCCCCCCTACCCCACCGTATTCCCCGATTTTCCACAGCACAGCACGCATTTAGCACAACTTCATTTATCTTTTGCATTTTCCTTTAGCATTTAATTAAAAAGACAAGTTCCCATTGTCAGTGGCGGCAGTCAGCCTGCCTTTTATCCTCGCCTGCTCCAGACATCCTGTTGGCTGCTAATGTGTGTCCTCCTCTATGTGTTTATATGTACATATCATATGTGTAGGTAGTCCTTTGTGGCACAACACATCTACAAGGACATATTTGCGGTTTCTGCGCCAACATTGTCGCCCCTGCGACTGTCACTGTCACATATGCTAGCCCAACCCAACCCATGTGCGTTCCCTCTTCCGTTCCCTTTGTCTGCATATGGTCTCCCAGCCACGCCCCCAATCTGCCTTATCTCCGGGACTTCCGCCCACTCACCTGCCCATTAAAAGCATAATCATGTCGCCGTGATAAATGCCTAAATGCCGGGCCATAGCTTTAGCTGCCTCCGATCAATTTAAGCCGCTGAAAAACCAGCAGGCAGGCAGAAAAAGATTTAAGAGTGAATGACTTTGGAATAATGACTGTAACACCCTAAAATACCATATAAACTGTGTTAATTCCTTAATGAAATCTAATTTCATTTGAAAATTTGGTTAATAAAAATGGAAAGCTATGTGTTCTATACTAAATCAAAATAGTTCTTTAGTTTTATATCTTTTGAAATACTCAGTTCTGTTCAGTTTATACTAAAGTATGTTTGGATTAAAATGCCCAATTTGAATTGTATTAATGTTAATTTTTAACTAACTGGTTTAATAATTTAAAATATTATTTTATTGATATTTTCATTTATTTAGCATAGGTTCTGTACAGAACAAGCATGTTGGTAAACCTTAAAAATTTTTATACCCTTTCGAAAAATGTGCGATAGGACAAAGGGCTATGTAAAATTCATAATGCGACGTTGATGGCGAAAACAGCAATTAAAGCACTCACCCACCCCCACTCGATGTGAAAGTATGAAAGGGACAGGAGCCGTGGGAGCGAGAGGGAACGAATGGCAGAGATTGAAGTGCCCTCAACACGCACACACTTACATACTCACAAAAGGCGAAAGCTTATTAACATTTCCACAAATCTGCGTTTGCATGTGTGTGTGAGAGTGCGAAATTAAATGACAACATATTTGACACTGATTCTTGTCACACGACAGTGTGCAGCGTGTCATGAAAATTTATCATCAGGGCCTAAATGCCCCCCCTCTGCGAGCCCCCCTCATGCCTTTTACTTCAGCAGCTTCCGCCGCCCCTGGCAATTCGCGCATGTAATTTTTTTAGGAACAAAAAAAGTACACTTCACTTCATTTCAATAAAATTACAACGAGTGTCGCTTTTGGCCCGCCCACTTTTCCTGTTTCTTTGCCACCTGACAAATGCTGAAAAATTGTCTTACATTCGCGTTCCGCAGCTTTGGGATTACCAGGCGAATTCCTTTATAATTTTTATGTGGCATGTCTTTAATTATAATTATAATTCCAAGGAAACTCACTTCCAGCCTGATTTAATTATGCTCCGAATTAAATAAGATTAATGCTTGCGAGAAATTCAGCAGTGTTTTCATTCGGTTTAATCAGGATTCATTTGACTGCCAGTCAATTTGAAAAATTAATAACTTTACGTAAAAACTTTCATTTTAAAGCCAATTTTCACATACTTAATAGCTGGCTCTAAAAATACACCTTTTTCCATATGGAATATATAATAGTTTAGTGAAAATATGAATATATGTGTTTTCTACACTTCAAACTAAGTTCATGGTTACTGGAAAATAATCTTAAAAAATATTATCAGACTTTTAAGAACGAAATGTTATTTTCTGTACACTTAGAAGCAAACTCTTTAAGTGTATGAAAGCGAGTGTAAGGAGCAATCCGTGTAAAATTTAAGGATAACAATGTATGCCAGTGTGTGCGGAAAGGCGACACCTTAAAACATTTTCGTGTGATTTTGAAAAGATGTCAACAGAATTTATGCAAATGATATGTTAACGCTACTTATATGGAAATTAGTTTAAGGAGTCAGAATGCGCCAAAGGCATCCTCGAAAGTCGGAGTCGCAAAATGCCGGAGACACAGGCGGCGAAAGTGGGATGCCAGGAGGGGTTTTTAGCCAGGGAGGAAAATGGGGGCGTCAAAGTGTCGAGTAGCAAGGACTGCTTCTTGCGATGTGGCACCAACACTTTCTGCACTTTTAGTCAAAGTTTTGATTTCGTGTTACATGTGTCAGAATTTTAATGATGCTGATAAAAGTTGCCCCCTCCGAAATTGCTTATTATGTGCCTCAGTGTGTGTGCAAGTGGGTGCCCAAGAAAGTAAGTTTGCCTCGGTGTGAGTGTGTGTGCCAAGGTGTTGTTATCCTTTGAGATCCTGGGTTGCCCTTATTCCGGGGTGAACTATTTAATTATAAGCCCACTAAGCCGTAACTAAAATTGTAAGCTCCTTTGAGTTTCGGGCCTAAAGAGAAACCAATTTGTGGTAATGGCGTGGTGAAGGGGTTTTGGCCAACTCCCTATAGGTAATCCTATCATCCAACAGATAAGACAATCAGCAAAACAACAGTTTTTTGGCTTTGTTCAGGTTTTCTTCGCTTGGCTTTGCATGTAAATTGCCAACTTCATGACGCAAATAAAACGCGTATTTTAAGAGTTAATAAACAAGGGATAATTATCATGATAATAACACTCGAGCCAAGACGATTTTCAAGCAGTCATCTGCCATAATTTAGCATTTCGTTTCAGCGAGGAGAAGTGTGCACTATGAGGAACACTGAACAAAGTTATTTGCATGGTTTGTAGCTCCTTGAAGTAACGCCTTATAGTTATAGTTATAATTTATAATTTAATTTATCTGCCTTCTTCTTAACTACACCTCATGAAATTATATTCTATATTCCATATACCACTTGACTAAAGCATTTAGTTAATATTCGATAAATTTCTACGTTGATTGGGGCATTTTTCGGTAGTGCGAGGGCGAGAACAAGGATCGGCCGAAGGACCTTTTCAGCTGGTGGCGACATCAGCGGCTCCAGCAGCTCAAACACTCGCCAAAGGGCCAACTGAACAAAGCCACTTGAGGTGCGCTCGAGCACTTTAACGGCTTCATGTCAGCACACACCTGCCCACAGCCACCCCACAAAACTCAGGTGGCTCGCCGGGGTGGTGTGTGTGGGCGTTTAGGGCTGTTTTAACACCTTGCGTCGGGGAAGGGATGGGATGGGAAGGGGGACGAGGAACGGGGAATGGGAATGGAAATGGAAACGAGCCGCCGCTTAGCGTTGCTGTTTAAAATGTTAATGAGCTTTTGGGTTGGTTCAGGTGGATCGAGTGGGTGGGTGGTGGCATACTCTCCTTTGGCCGGATGTGGTGCTGCCAGCTTCCGGTTAGCTGAGTCTTAAGCGCCCGCTACGTGAGTGGTGTGCAAATAGTTTCAATTGCGGCTTTTGCGCCCGTTTGTTTTATTTATTTTTATTAAAACATAAAGAGCTCGGCGAAAAGAATGACATTGACTTTGCCCACCTGGCGGTAAATTGCTCGGCGGGCATTCATTAAAAACAAGATGTTTAAGCAAAGAGCACTCTGCGCGTACTTTCCCGACTTCCACTAGCACTTTTTAGGATCAGTTATTTTTCTCTAACCGAGACAATGGCAATGTCGGTGACAATGGCCGAGCAAAACACAATACACAAAAGGCAATGCTCAATAGTTGAAAACTTGAAGTGTATGCGCGATAAGGAAACAACTCCTACCTCCCCCAAGAATGTTACAACAAACTGTAAAAGCAGGTGGAAAACTAATCAGGACGACAAGCGCAGGACAAAGGCGGTGAGACAATGCTGCGAGTTCTTAAAGAGTTAAAGAGCGGATTACGCATATGCCCAGTGTGCCCGATGACTCCATGCTGGCAAATACCATAAATAAATTTCAATGCTCCGCAAATGATAATAAATGTAAAATAAACGCAAAATTCTACGACCATCAGTAGCTTTTGGTACACTGAAGTTGTGGAAGGCAGATGCATACCGAAATTAAGCACAAAGTTTTGCACAAGAAGTCAAAACAATAACAAGGACAAACATTTTGTGTGTCCAAGCCAGGCGAGGGGTGTTTAAATATTATGGAAATCACGTAATTTGAACATTTTGGATTATTATGTGCATTAACCGGGGAACATTTAACTATACTTCAAGTCTTGTGAAAACATTTTGAGATGTGGTCAAAAAATTATTTTTTAATGTGGCCAGTTTTAAAAATTGAACTGTAATTATTGGTAATAGAAAAAGTTGTCATTGAACAGCAATTTACTATTTCAAATCAAGAACTTAAATACTGCAGCGGAGAAGTCAAACAATCGAGTGGCAAATAGAAAGAGTGCCGGCTGGCAGGAAAACTTTTCGAATCAACCCACTTTGAGGAGCCGGGCTACACGCTTTGTGCTTTTTGCACATGATTTTTACCATTGCCAGTTGTGATAATGTTTATTTTATCGGCCACGACACATTCTGCTGCACTTTTGGCAGCACTTAGCACAGAGACCAGACCGAGGTCAGAACAACAGGGAGCGGAGAGCACAGTTTTTCGTGCAGTTTGTCCATTAAAAGTTAATATCACTTTGCGAAAGTTCCCCACCCGTCTTTCGGTTCAACTTTAACTGGAACCGAGGCCGAGAATGCAACTGTGACTTTCAGTTTCAGTTTCGGTTTGGATTCCGAACTTTGTGCCAGCGACAATCAACGATTTTCATAGTCAGTTGCACATGTAAAACAAACAGACCTTTGCCGAGTCCCCATTCTCATCAAATTTATTGCGTGGTACAGTTACCACCCGCTAAGACCCACACTGCAGCTTGTGAAAATCTCAGGGACATCCATTTTGCCATTTATGACCACTGGCGATGACATTTATTGCGCCTTTCCAGCGCTTTCTTATAATTCTCATAATTGTAATGTTCTAGCTAAAAAGCAAACTGGTACACGGAGAAAAAAAGAGCATTTCGCTTCGTTCTGTTATTTTCCCTTATTATATTTAATAACGCTAACTGTTTCCTAATGGTTTTATTGTCCTCTGTGTGTATGGACAGAAACCTCTCATGCTGGCCAGTGAAATCCGTCCGAAGCTCACCGTTCGCCAAATGAATGATTATAAAGCGCTTTAATGCCTTTTGCGAATGATTGTGCCGTAGGAAATCCGTTATAATCCACAGCAAGTGACAGTAAACGAGTTGGCTTAAGCCGGTGGATGGCGGAGGGGGCGGGTCAATTGCTGAATGGGAAACTATTTCGTTGTCCTAAGCCATGGTCCCGAATATCCTGGTCAAAACAAAAGCTCCACGGAGGCCTTAAAGTCGGTTGGCTCGACCTTTTTGCCAAAACTTAGCGATCCAAAACTCTGCTTTATATTCACTTCATCAGCAGAATTTGAGAGCGTGGACCTTTTTGCAGATTGCCATTGAAAATTTAATTAGAAATCAAGCTTACTTTAAACTGCTTTAAGACGGAATCTTTCGCCGCCTGTTTGTCTGTCACTTTGGGGCACGTTTCTCCATTTGGCTAAGCACGTTTTAGCCACCGGGCCCACTAGGCCATCTCCCTCCGTTTTTCGTTTTGTCGACAGGTCGTCCATGACTTTATTAGTTCACGCATAATGACAAAAATGGGTCGGCACGTAATGCGTGTGCGTTGCTTATTTTGCTTTTGCTGCAAGGATTTCTATGCCCCATGGTCATAAAACGGGTGACACGCTCATAGGAACCCTTAGACAGAAAATAAACACTGGGCGCCAAACCATTTTAAATCGCAAGCTGTGCTGCATAAGTTGCTTAAAAGTAGTAATGTACGGAAAAGTAGAGAATTTAAAAAACAAATATGATAGAAAAAGTATATATGATCCAATTGATTTATTTCATACACAAGATTCTATATAATAATATACTCAGTTTCCCGCTAAGAGTTCATTCCATTCACTTTATCTTTCGACCATCTATAGTCCATCGATTGACACTCCCTTCGGGTAGCGGAAATGCAGTGCCGGGGGTCAGGTCCTGTCACTCTGTAGCTCGGTTCCATTTTTTATGCTTTATAATGTGATGTCATGATTTATTGCACATTAAAGTTGCAGGCACTCCCACAGAGGGTTTTTGCCCGCCCACTCGTCGCTCGCCCCATTTTCCTGCCTTTTCCACCATTCGATGAACACGGACAATGCAATGGATATGATATTGCCACTGCCATCCTGCTTTTGTTGGAAATCAATGTGATGCGATGCGTGGCATACATCAAAGTGCCGATCAGAGGGGTAAGGGGCATGAAAACGGGGGAGGTATGTGGAAAAGTGGGCGGAAAATGTAGAACTCCTCGCTACTCGCACTGAAATGTTGTTTACGTATGCGTGACGCATCATGCGGCCGCTAAGCTGCAAATCTCTTTAAGATGATACTTTGCAACATTTACAAATGTTTTAGTGCCCCCCAATGTGCGTTTGTATTTGTGAGATGTGTCCTCCGTGTGTCTGTGTGTGGCTGAGTTTTGCCGTGTCTGTGTGTGTCTGTGTCTGTGATTAGCATTCCAGGCATATCTTACATTTATGTTGGATGTTTCCGTTGCAGCAAATATACACGCATGTGTGGGGGTCCAGGGAAAGTATAAGGCACTGGGAAAGGGGGTGCCAAAGAGTCAGGGAAGGGTGGAATATATGGGCGTGTGGGGGCGGGGCAGTGAGTGTACAGGAAATCGTGTAATGTTACGGTTACGGCTCGTTATGCCCTTTTGCCAACATTAAGCTGTTACTGCTGCTGGTGTTGGATTCACTTAAAGAAGCTAAGAAATATATGTAAAAACTTTATATAATAATATATTTCTTTGGCAAAATTAAGCTCAACATCTCTGGTTCTTAAGGTATATATTGAATTTACAATATTATTTTAATACTAAAAGAAAAACAATTATTATATTTTTATTTAATATATTTTTGCTTTTCTGACTCACAGCAAACGAGTTTTTCACTCCAGTTTTTCTCTCTGTGCTCCGTCTGCGAGTCTGTTGCTTTTGTAGCTGATGTATTCCTCAGACACAGATACATATGAATACATATAGCCAGTGTCAGTCCATTTATATTTGATTTTGATGGCTATGCTGGTTGATGGCTCAATGCAGTCACACCGCCTCCCTTCCAAGTCATGTAAATAATTTCAAAATGTTTGCACTCCTTGTGTGGCTAACCCATTATGTGCGGTCGAATCCCGATTTGCAGTCATTCTTCGGGTGCGAAGGGATGTGTGCGGAGATGTGGACTGTGGATGCTCGTCACTTGAGTGAATCAAATTTAGTGCAGCAGGATCACAAAGGATAACTGTCTTAGACACTCGGCACATCCCCTTTTGGCTTGGCTTCTGACAATCATTTGTTGGTATCTCGTTCGTTGGCTTTTGCGTCGTATATTACTGCTCCGTCTCCTGCTCCGATTTCTTAGACATTATATATGGTACTTGCCACGCCCCCTTCGCATGCCGCCTCCCACCCCATTTTAGGGGCAATGCGGCTTTTAACTTTTGCGCTTTTCTTGTTGCGTCCAAGAGCTGTGAAAATGAGATAATGTGTATGTGTGTCACATTTTTCGCCATCATCCCCCATGCTTTTTGCACAGCTTGCCATTGTTTTTTGCCAGGGGCTTGAAATATGTTACCTTCACGTTGAGCTCATAAACTAACACCAACACCTTGACACGTGCACTTTTTGTAGCCAAACGCACACATGCACACACATGGCCCAGGAACACACACAGATATGTACATATAGATGTCATTAAAATTGCAGTAAGAGGATGGCTCGACTTGGCTTTGGCTTCAGTTTGGCTTTAGCCTTAGATTTTGGCCACGACTTGGCAAGGACGAATCTCTTCCTGCTGGATATTCTCAGTTCTGGCACACACACGACCTCATCCTTTGGGATTTACTGGCTTTTCCCTAACTCAGTGCAGTGATAGCGTTGGGAAAGCTATGTTAAATAAAATGATAAACTTGTTTTCATATTTATATTTTACTACGCGAACAGATGTTACAATTAAACAGGCAAATCATTAATATATAACAAGAAAGATTTTAAAGCTACCAGCTTTTAAGGTTAATATATATTTTATTAAGCTTTAAGATAACTTTAAATATTTCCGAAATTGTTGCCTAACGCTGTAAGAGTCTGTAAAAACAAACTAAAAATTGTATGTCAATATAACATAAGTACTCCTGGTATTTAACGGGCACTTTTAACAAAAAAATTCATCTGTTTGTTTATATTTAAACCATCTAATTAAATAGTGATGGTTAAAAACTATAACCATATTAGAGAACTTTGGCTTCGTAGTTTATGATATGACTTTGTTTATACCTTTCTGCTGTTCAAACCCACTTTTTATATTTCGCACTTGCACTCGCAGCCATATAGACGTTTATTTCACAGACGTCGCTGGGTGGGATATACGTCCGTTTATTTGTGTGGGTGACTGCCTTTGTTTGTTTGGATTGCCAGGAGAGGAGATGGCTGTGGGTTTCATAAGCGCGCTTGCCGCTCGCCACTTGATTTATTTGTCAGCTAAAAACGTGCTTAATCATATTAGAGTGCATTTGTGAGATTAAGTGTGAAGCCGAGAATGGGAAGTATAAATGTGGAAGCCGGGAGCATTTATACGCTCATATGGAGCAGCTTATACCGCCTTAGATCGCATAATGTGCACGGAATGCTCGTCTACCTCATTATCATTATTTTCGGTACACAGTATAAGTAGGTAATCCTATACTTTACCTATAACCTAGTAACTGTTGGACTTCCAGACTAAATAATCCCATTGGTTGGTTGTGCATCCAAATTCATTATGCTCCATATGTCATGCATTTGCTCCTTGCAACAGTTCAAAGAGAGTCCTTTTACGAGTTGGTCTTGAAGTTGAGCGAGTACCTTTCTAAATTGGAGCCGGAAATGCAGTTGCAGTACGGGTCGGAGTTCAGTTCATCCCACTACTGTCGTCGCTGTGTCTGCGCTTGTCGGTCATCAGCGTCATGGTCTATAACTATGACACACTGGTGTGTGCAAATCCACTGGAAAGTAGTCAACTTTAACTTGTCAGTCTTAATTAAATGAAAATCGCAAGAGGTTAGTCCATTTGTATCGTAACAGTTTTTGCTTAGCAGTACATACAATTTTGAAAAGAATAATCAACCTTAATATTAAATAATTTTGTGAAGAGAATTGACTTTTTCTCGCAGTGCCTCGATGGTGAAGTGCTTGCGGGGTCCAGCGTGAATGGTTCCGCTGAGACTAAGCCTGTCAACGTCCAGAACAGAACCTGGTTTGACCACACCCCACCAGATCATGCCCACACCTTCGAGCCCGGGACAATCCACCCACCGATGTGACAGGAACGTAATGCACAAAGTGGCAGTAGACAAGCTGCTGCAGCGGATGAAAGTGGGTGGTGAGTGGGTGGCGGCTCCTTTGCCTCCTGTTCTTCTTGTACGCTTGTGGCATGTGTGAATTTTTCATTAAAATTCAAGTGACATCAAAAGGGTTGACTGCGGCCACACTCACACACCTACGGACTCGAACACACGCTCTGGTTGTCGGTGTGTGGGTGTCGATAGTGACACAACTGTGACGACATACTTGCCGCTTGTTCGCTGTCAACCACACACACACTTTATCCACAGTTCCCGTTTCCGTTTCCGATTCAAAATTGCAAATTTACAGAACTTTGGCATAAAAGGTTTTCTTCTACGTTCGTTACTTTACCTGTGGAATATATATTAAAACAATTTAAATGATGCCTTTATAAATTTTTTTTAAATTGCTTTAAAAAATGTTCCATTCAAAATATAAATTATATTCTCAATTTTCATTAACATTTTCAAATAATCAATAAAATTTGGCGCTTATTCGACTCCAAAACTGAATGTATAAATCTACAAATTTTAAAGTTGACTAAATTCTGTCTAACTCAGTTGAAATCGAAAACGAGAATTTGGGTCACAATTAAATCCAGACTTGCATAAGTAGTTGAGTGTCATCACTTAGTCGGTTGTCAGCTACGTCACTAAGCCCAGTTGATAGGCAATAATTGTCAGGCGCTTTAAAATTGATATTAATGCAGGAAAGTGGGGCGAAGGCGGGCTTCCCAAAAGAGGAGATGACATATAGCGTTCAGCCCGAGGCTCATTAAACACGGAGATCCCGGATTCGAGATCCCGGATGTCGCTCGGCGCTCATCTATTAATAAGCGTAATTTATGGCCGGCCATTTACCATATAAGACACAAATGGCCGGGTGGGTGGCGAAAATAATTAAATTTAAATATTAAACTGCTCACGTGTATTTGTCAAAAAATACTGTGGAAGCCCGCACGCACGAGGAAGCAATAATTCACCTAAAAACCACTCACCGCAAAACTGCGAGAAGGCGGCAAAAGGGTGTAGTTAAGGACTCTATATCCTTACACCACACAGATATGCCGGCTGGGTGCTTTGTCATGTTTTTCTTTGCCACTCGGAGATGTGCTCACCGACATATTTAGCATTCAAGTTTTTGATGAAGTGCCGGCGAAACAAAAACAAAACTCGCCAAGGAAACTAAAACGTGAATAAATGGGCTGACTTCAAAGGTTGACATCGAAGTGTTTGCAAGCTTTTCTTCCTTGTTTGTGCGATGAAGTTTTGCTTAAGCAAGTGACTTGAGCACTGAAAAAAATTACAAATATTAAGGCTTACTTAACCATAGAGTAGAGAGTAGAGTAGAGTAGAGTCAGCCAGACTGAATAAAACATATAACACATATATATTTAAAGACCACTTGTTTTTGTCTGAGTGTGCTTAACCAAAGAACTCCTCTCCTTAAGCTTATGAATATGCAGAGCAAAGGTCAGAGGGTGTTTCGTGTTTTCCTCTCCACCAATGTATTCCTTATCAATTGGTGCAAAAAAAGGGCTTGCCCTCTACAGGGCCACAATCCAACCAGACACTCAAGGCCAACGGCGGCTGATGAGCAGGGGTAAATTAAAGGAGAAGGTTTTCGGGTGGGAGTAGGAGTGGGAGGGGAAAATAGACTTTTGGTTTTTCGTCTTTGGGCCAAATTGTTTATGCAAATTTTGAATAAATAAACAAGATTGTTAATTTAGTTAAATATTTCATTTTTGTGCCGTTTTCATCAGCACGTTCAAAGGACCTGCCTCCAGGATAGAGCGCTCCATCATCTGGATCTCGTACGTGTGTAGGTGCTGCCATGAATTTTGATGTCGACTCTCATTAGGCGAAGAGGATGTTTTCGGGACTCGAATTGCAAGGATTGCCAGGATCCGTCCGGCTGTCAATGCCTGCTCACTTTTTGCTCCCCGGCCGGCACTCGGATCTGTTGTTGTTTTTCGGCTCCGACTGTTGTCCCCATGTCAGAGGAGCAATAAAATATTGTTGTATTTGCTGTTTGCATACCAGGCCAGGACAGGCCAGGCCCTCACTTTTCGGCCCTTTCGGATACGTTCCGTTCTGTTCCGTTCCGTTATGGGCTGTGTTTGTGTTTCTGCACTTGTACAAACACATGTTAATTGGCCGTAATTGTAAGTTTTGCTAACGCAACAACAGAAATGCACAATGTAAGCAAGTTTTTAAAGCAAAAACAACAAGGCGGTCGGCCAAAAATTATCATAAAACTTTTGCCAATTGTTTGCCGTAGTAATAAAAATTTAAATATGCCTGGTCCAGCGTGAGACTGCCTGGTCCTTCGTCCGAATGAACTACAACTACCCTATCCATTCGCATTCCCTTTTCAGGCTGAGGGTCACAATATTTATGGCGACGCGCGCCACATGACGTTGAACTATGCGTATGACTAACCGAGGAGGTCCTGGCCAGAGTCCTGCTCAAAGTGCCTGGTGCCCACTGCCACCAGACCATCCATATCCACCTCCTTCAGCCGTCATTTTAATAAACTTCATATGTCGCATGTCGCCATTTTTTCTTCTTTTTTTGCACGTTGCTCACTCGGGTGTTCCCTTCTTTGGTGGGACACAAAGCGGTATTCGCACTTCAATAGAGCTTTTGTAGCTATATTGAATATAGGATATATTAAATAGTACTTCCTTAGATTGTGATTTTGTTATAAGAGGAAGCTTTAGTCTCCAGATTCACAAGCCTAGGAATATGAATAAATAAATGTTAAATAATTCGAATAACATAGAAACCCACCTTCGCTTTTCCTGTAAAGAGTATACAAATATCAGAAGGACAGTCCTGCATTCCTCTCGCTTTTTCTTGTTCTTGCTACATTCAGTCTTGCGGCTTTATTAGTCTGTGATTTATGTAGTCAAAGATAGCGAAGAGCCGGTCCGGGATCCCGGATCCGGGGTACTGCTGGTCCAGGCTGGTGCTCCTTGGGAACCATGTGGATGTCGTGGCTGGGAAATTTATACATGCGCCGCAAGAAGCCGGGCGTGGACAAATGAATGACATGGCACCGCTAGGCTGCTGGCTCGATGCCGCTTTTTAGGCAATTAAACTCGAACTAATCGCCGTGCCGGCATCTTGCCGATGGGCAATCTGCTATGCAGCTTTATGGCTGCCATTCGAAGGGAAACGGAAACCGAATTATGAACTGGCCCTCGATATTGACTGCACACAGTATGCCATACTGTACAGGATATCGCAGAGAGTAGGGTATGATATTTCGATCCTTTTGGCATTGGAGTCACGTATTTGACGCAACGTTTGCGCCTTTAATTCGTTGCGCTAAGTCGCGAAACGGACACGTCCATGTAATTATTTACGGGTAGCGGCGAAATGTGTATGAAATATTGTATAATAACACATCACTGGCATTGCATATGTGTTATTTATGGCCATTACGATGGCAACATATTTATATATTTTTTTTCATACACATCTTTATGGCCTGCCAGGGCAGATGTATGAATATGTTATTAGTGACAGCGGTGGGGAGTAAAAATTCATGGGAGTGGTGTTGCACATACTTTATCTGAATATGTAGTACCGCCGCCTATAATTCATATCTAATGCTATTTATTGATTCAATTTCACTTAAACCGTTCGAATTTTAATCGAAAATTTTATATATATACCAAAGCAAAGAATGCCTTTGATTCGCATTTCTCCCATCAGAAGTTAATGGCTTCAAAGTAAATGGCAAGAGAATAAATCAAATTCACTTAGACATTAAAACGATTTCATGAATTTACCTTAGTTTATGAGCTTGCCAGACAAACACGTCGTTCAATTGTTGTAAATTTTTGGCATTTCATTGAAATTGAAATGCAACCAGAGTTATGACTCGCCGGCGGTTAACCAATATTTACTCTCAATTAATAGACTCGGCCACAAAACTCATATGGATAGCTCTGCGGTTGGTTGGCAGCTACCGATCAAAATATTGCCCATGGAAATGCATACAAATGCCTTGTTGCCGCAGTAAAAATCATTGCCGACTGCAGTCTGCAGAAAACCATCAGCCAGAGTTGTGAAAACAGGGAGTTGGGAAAAGCGGGGAGCTGGAAAAGCGGGGTGCGGTGACTAGTGTAAGCAAGGCAAGCCGAGGGAAAATATTTTCAATTTCCATTACAAAAGTATGAGCAGATGAGGCAAAGTGGGAGTTGGGGGCTAGGGAATTGCTGTGTTCTTCCCCAGTATTATGAAAATTAAATTTTTCATTTCAGTGCATCGGTTGCCTGCTGCCAATGAATGGATTTGAAAAGACTGCAACCCAGACGGATGGGTTGCATTGACTACACTAGTTTACAGATAATTCTCCCTCAAAACAGGACATTTCCTTTTTATTTTTCGATTCGGAAAACCAGTTTTCAGTTGTCTGCCATTTTTAAGAATTTAAGTTGCAGCTATTTATCTTTAGTAATACTATGAATTTATTATTTATGTTTTGTGGGCCAGTGCCAGCGATGTGAATGCTTAGTTCAGAATCAGGACTCCCAATCGGTAGATATTCAATAACCATATCCATGACCAGGAGATGAAAGCGTTAGATCGCCGAGAAGATTATGTTGTATCTGTTGGTCTGCCTGAATGTATCTTGTGGTCTGGTAATGAAAATGCAATTAAACATTTGAATAAGTTCACAGTGCGCCCAAGTTAAATTTCCATTCGGTGTATTGAATTCTTTTTTGGATAAACTTGCTTGCAATGTTTTCTGGAATTTTCTGCAAAGAAGTTATGGATTTTAAATCCCTACTCAGCAAAGGCCGAAAATTATGTTTTAAACCGAAAATAAAAAGTACAAACATAATAAAGCTTAAAATTTATATTTGAGTCTAGAAACCATAAGGGCATAGGAACACCTTTTGAAAACCGATAGCCGGTTTCCATTTCACAATGGTTGCACTTCTCATGTTTGCTTCGGGGTCAGCTCCACTCGTGGAGGTGGAGTGGATTGAGCTGCCTCTGGAATCGAATTATACCCATAATGAGGCGCACTCCGGTGTAACCATTGAGCTTTTGCTAATTGCTCGAAGGCTTTTCGTGTCGCTTTCCATTCGACTTACGCATACAAATGACTGCGTGAGTGGCACTTTAAGAAATTGGATTTTCATCGGGTGTAGTTATGGCCACGCCCCTTTGACCTCGCCGCCCTCTTGCAGGCGTCGGAACTTTTACGGCCCACCGCCATAAGCTGCGCACTCTATCCGCTCGCAATGTTTACTAATGAAACTGTTTGTGATTTGCATTTTAATTTATGCAGAAATACAAAAATATATTTAATATGTGCCGGAACTGGAGCCCGATGCTCCAATTGAAATTCAAAGGAAGCCAACAATTTTTAATGTTCGCCGCTTTGGTATTTTACGACTACGACGATGGCGGCGATGTCTGCTAAACTGAATTGATAATTAACAAGGCAAATGCGCGTGTAATTAGCATTCAGAGGGGCAATGTTCTACAAGGACATTTGCCACAGAAGGCAACTTAATAGGGGATTGGTATAAATTTAAAGGACACCCTCCTGCGGTAGCGAAGAATTAGTTGTTCCAAATTTATTTTGTATAATTAGAGCTTTAAAAAGTCTGAATTGATAATTTGTAAATTATGCATAGCTACCAAATTCCGCTCACTCGACGAGCAATCGCTGAATTAAAGACCTCTCGGGCTTCTAATAAAACAAAATCAAATAATCATAAGCTGTCAGCTTGGCATACCCGGCTGTCTCAGGGATCTTTTCTTACTTTTTTTTCGAGGACGCCTCAGTAAAAATGGGAAATCCCCCGAAATCTGTAACCGCCTCTGACATTCGCAAACCCTGGCAAGCAGGCAAGCAGCCAGCGACGGCTAACAATGCTTATGTATTTATTTGCATTTATGCCCCGTCTAGGGGCTGCAATGCCACCCGAAGCACCCGAAGCCCCCAAATCCCCTGAACCGCTCAAAAGCTCTTCCAATTGCGAGTGCGGGGAGTAGAGGCCATTGTCTAATCCGTAATCCCCAACGAGTCGGGCTGTCAGTCAGCTACAAAGTCACTCACTGGATGCGCCTGAGCGTAAACTTAATATGCTCCAATGCACCGCATTTGCCAACAGAGGGCTAAAATAGAGTTTTGCAATCCTGCAACTCGCTCTGCAGCTGCAGTAAAAGCGTGGCTTATTGCCATTTCTATTGTTATTGTTAATAATTTGCCGCCTTTGTTTGCTGAAATTACCATGCTGTCAAGCTGGGCGAAGGTTGGTGAAGGAGTTTCTCTCCATGTTTCCAATTTGCCGCTGACTTGGTTTGAAGTTAATTAAGTTGCCGGGAACCTTTGTAATTTCCCCCGATTCTAACAACAATTGGCACAGCCTTGAAAATTCTGCAGATGATCCATTGTTGGTCGATCGACTGCACTTCGATTTATCAGCCTCAATCAAATTACCTTTGACTGCACTCAAGAAGCATTTAATTCGATTTTCCGTTCATTTTTTTTGAAAATGTTTGTCTATGCAAATTCGATTCGCACCTAGCGTTCAAATAGTCATTCTATTTGCATTAATTAAGCTTTTTTAGCTGCCAGATTCCTGTTTTAATGATTGTTATAACGGATTAATTGGTTCAACTTTGCTATTTCAACTATTTAATTGAAATTATATTTTTGGGCAACTTCGATACTTAGCTGCACTTAGAAAAAATATTTGTATATTGTGCAATGCAACGTAGGATTATCTTTATGATCTTTAAACGGCTTTGAGGAGTGGCAGTCAAATAATTAATTAGATTTTTGACCTTAAGAACTCTGCACAGGAATTTTCAGTGTGCATCAATTATGCTACAGAGCATTTGCCAACTTGTCCAGCTGGAAATGCAGGAGCAACTGAAGTTGCATCTGAAACTTTTTGGCCATCCAACTAATTGTCAAGTGGAGAGTCAATTCCATCGGCCTGCCACATAAGTCACCGAGAAACCCACTAAAAAAATGGAAAGGCACCACACGAAATGCTGCCCAGAAGAGAAAATGCAGTTGGAAGCCGTGTGGTTGCATTTGTTGACTGATTTGCAAAATGCCTGAAAACGCACCAGAGTGAGCAAGATCGATGCCAGTGGGTGGTCGGTGGCTGGGGGTCTGTGGGTGGATTTGTATAGTTTTGGGTACATTAGGGTGGCAGTGGAGCGCTGGTGGTTTGGTGGCTACGCAGCTGCACGCAGCCGACAATGGAAATTGGCAAGGGACATCCACTGACTGAGTGAGCGAGCGAGGCATTTGGCAATAGCAATAGCATTTGGCCAAAGTGCCCGAGTCGGTGTCCTATATATATATGTATATACAAATTACAGATAACAAAATAATGGGAACATCGTACTTAACCTTCTATGAATGATTGTCATTATAAAAAAATGCAAATAAAGGAGCCATTAATCTATCATTCATTCAGATACATATAATAGCTTTATTAAGTGAATACTATATGTGTTTTTATTATTGGTGTTAATTATTACAAAAAATGTAAACAAATAAGATTAATATTTTATATTTGACGTCCTTTCAAGGATCCAGAAAATAGAACACCCACTTTCTACCAATAATAAGTTAATTTTTATGAATTTTTCTCTCCGTGTACCCCACATACCCTATATCCTGTCTCCTGGGCCTGCTGCAGTGCGTTTTCCCTTTGACAATATGCTCAACATGATGCTCCAAAAACTGTAAACTATGCGCCAACACACACTCACACGTACACGCTCGTATTATGCACGTGGGAATTGTTGCTCAGTGTGTGTGTGAGTCTGCGAGAGAGTTGCAAAAATAACGTTGACAACTTTTTTGTCGGTGGCGTGGGGCTCGGGGGAGTGGGAGTCAAGGGGGGGATAGGTGGTCAGGGGGTGGTACTGTAGCACTGAGGGTGCGATGAATGCGGCTGTGGTTATTTATGGCAATTAAAGGACTAATGATGTCCCAGCGCAGCTAGCCGGTACATGATGCTGCCAAAGCTGTTCCTGTCCCCACTTTCGGATCACCCCCTTCTGCGAAAATGTCCTGCCGCAAGTTACAACGACCGAAAAGTTTTAGTGGCCATCATTGAGCAGCACTGTGCATGCCCTTTCTATTTTGGATCTGTAAAGAATTAATAGAACATTTTGTAGTTACAGAATATCTATTAAAAAAATGTTTTATATATATATTTTATGTTATAAAATATAAGTTTATATTCATAAGTAATTTAACTAACTTTGGCGGAAGCAAACAAAAATATTATGTTATTATTTGCTTAATTAGTTTATATTTCCTTATATTTTATAAGATTATTAGATTACAATTTACTTTTATTACTTATTTAATGTATTTATGCAATTTGTCGTAACGAGTGTGTAATGCATTAATTTTTCTCAAAATTAAGTTTAACAAATTTCCGTTTTAATTTGAGTGCTTTAATTTCTGCGCACTTTTATTGTTTTTATACTTTTGTTTTGTTATACTTTTCGTCGGTTTTACTAGATAAATTTGGCAACAATTTGCGGGGCCGAAGCGAAAGTTGCTTAAAATTCAATTAATTTGTGTGTGTTGTGCAATGAAAAATGTGATGTTCAGCAACTTTTTGTGCGTGCCAGACGCGACGTCATTTTGTGGACGCTCCAGAAGTTGGCTCCTGGTCCCTGTCACATCGGCATCGGAGGTCTAATGAAGGAGGAGCACTGCCAGCGACTCGAACTGCTTTTTGGGCTAATTTGGCCAGCGGCCGGAGCTCCAGTAGCTGCATTTGCAGATAACCAAGGCAACCGAAGAAAAGTTGTCCGAATGGAGAAAGGCAAACGAAAACCGAGCGGAGACAAGAGAAATTTCATTTGTGTGGCCTGTAATTAGATTCCAATTTCGACAGGAAAGTCTCGTAAGCTCACAGCCTTTCTTCAATGAAAAGAGCATGCTGCAGTAGCGGGTAATTCATAACCGAAACATATCTTTCCCTAAAATTAAGTTAAGTTTCGACGTAGCTTCCGAAAAGAAATATTACAATTTCAAAAATAATTCCTCTGAGCCAAGGGACTGACACACTTGGCCATAGTTGTGGCCAAAGCTGATTAAATTATCAATCCGCTCGAAGCAGGCCGAGTGGCAAATCATCCTGCCGGTCATCACAACAATAACGATAACTCTGATGAGTACTGATAGACCACACAGAGGGAAAATATTCCCACAAATAAACTATATACTATTACAAAATATATTTTCAGTTAAATTTCAACATGATCTTTATGTCAATATAGTAAGATAAGATGGACGACGACAGGCTATGTAGCTGGATACAGCTAGCCGTGCTGTCTTTATATACACCCCAGGTATTAATCAATTAGTTAAATAATTTATTAGTAATATTAAATATTTAAATCTGTATAGACATTGGCATGCGGCAGACCTGCTCCCACTTTATTGCCAGTGAAGGATTGCACAGAAAGGGGTATATTGCTGGGTGCATCTCATGACTGCACGCTCGGATGCTCATTTTAAATTGACTTCAAACGCTGCTGCGTGACGGGCAGCATGGACACGGAGTCCGCAGGATGCCGGGCAGGATGCCAGGCCACCAGGAGAGGACCGGAGGACTGCAGGCACGCACGCATTCTGATGGCATGACGAACGTGGCGAACGTGGCCCAAAACCTGGCCAAGAGATCTGGCCAGCAATACGGTTAACGACGGACGCTTGGGCCTTTAATTGTGCCACATCATTTATGAGCGTGGGGCCCAGACAGATGAAGTGGATTTGGATGGAGTTGGATGGAGTGAATTGAATTGAATGCACCCTTGTATGGTCAAACGACTTGTTGTGCTTATCTGAGGCGGTACACTTTAACAACTTATATACCGCTCATACTTTTAGTCAACAAATAGCTTCCAAAATTGTATACCAAAAAGTCATCTCATCTCAGGCAGAACTATTGGTCTAACAACTATGTTTCAAACAAGTCCTAGCTAGTTCAAGTGTTTAAATTGTATCCTCATATATACAAACTAATTGATTTCAATCAAGTATTGCAAGTATTGGAAACTATAGGAGACGATGCTGGAGCAGCAAAAAAAAGGAAATAAAATGAAATTAAATCTGGGAGCAAGGACCTGCCGGCAGGCAACTAAAGGAACAACATAGTGTGAGAAGTGAAGGATGCGGCAGGATGTGAAAAAGTGGGTGGTGGCCTTGGGGGTGATGAGTGGAGGCAGAAGGGGATGGGTACTTTGTAAAAGTGTGCAAGAAATGGCAAACTTTTTGATGCTTCAAAAAACTCATTAAAAAGGATTTGACACGTGAAGTGCGAAAACTTTCTATTTTTATATTATTTCCCTTTTACATTTTTATGGCAACGTGTGAGGAATTCGCCAACCCCATTGCCATGCCCCATCCCCCATTCCCCTTTTCATTTTCACACGAGTGTGTGTTTGATGTGTGTTGATTGCCGGTGCCCATCAAACTGTGGGTGTGTGAGTGTGAGTGTCGTCTTCGTCGTCGTCGCTCGTTAGAATTTGCGGATTGAATTTCAATGGCGATTGATGACGGCTGCATGTGTGTGTGCACTGCGAATAAATAGTATTATTAATTTAATAAATTAAAATTAACTAAAAAATTATGAGTTTACTTATCAAGCGTTTATTAAATAAGTATGGGAAGCAAAGAGTAGAAGTGCTATTGTAATTCACAATAATTCCTTTAATTTTTGATTGCTACAACTTGTACACCTATTTGTTTTTCTCAGTGCATGTGATTGTGCGGTTGCTTGTGTGCAGGTATTAGCCGGCACAGCTTGTTGAGGGCACACAAACAACTTTGGCAGGAACTCAGACACCGAAACGCGACTCCGATCCGAGTTTCCTGGCTCATTTTATGATAATGTTCAAACCTGGCGTTAATGAGCTCTTAAGCTTAAATAAGAAACGTGATTTAGTTACTAAGTAAACTAGGAAATAAACGCCAGCAAACTGTGCGAAAGAGACAGAGAGGAAAGAGCGTGCGAGAGAAAGTCTTCGCTTAATTTGAAAAGTTTGACAACGCAACCACACACAGCATCCTATCACACCAAAAAAAGGCCACCAATATATCCTACATAGCACACTAGGTGTAATAAGCACAACTATCAAATCATTCACTGCTCTTGGCATTCGCATGCCAACTTTTTGCATACAATATCCTGCCAATTAATGGCCAAACTCGACAGCCAAATGAAAAAAGTTTACCCGATTCGTGTGCATCGAGTGTCCGTCATCAGGTTTGATCATTCTTGGCAGTTTTAATAATTTCCAGTCATTCAAAACCAACTAATCAAAACTCACATGGTGTCGGGAATAGACCCTAAGCAGATTGGGTCCAGACGAGTTGACAGTTTGGCATGGCCAAAGTTCAAATCACAACATGTCTCATATCTGTCGTCCGAATTTTAAATGCCCTGAAAATGTAAGAAAATACTAGAAGGCACATACCTTTGCTTTCAATATGTGCTTTTTAATGCATTTCTTTAAGATCCTCGTTAAATTAAAGCAATGATTTAATATTATTCGTTGTAAATTTACTAAACCAACCTTATAGGCCAACACGAACCATATAACCATTCCTTAAAACCCCATTAACAGAGAGCAGAAACAACCCTTTTCATGAATAACTCAATTCAACGCAGATCGGCTTATAAAATTTATGTAAATCTGTTGGAAATTGAAATATGCAGATGCTCATTTCGAAAATTAGGACAAAGGCCAAACCCGTTCGACCAACGAAATGTATTAAATAAATTCTTTGGTGCCTCGGCACTGTCAAGCTCGCTGGCGACCCAACTTAAATTAAGTAATAAGTTTTATACGCCTTGACCTCAAGGGTTCACAGTATGAAGTTCATACCACACACACACGCACTACCGTTTGCGCAAGGATACAAAGCTGAATATGTATTGACACACTCCTGGCAGACTTTTGCCTTTTGTGGTCCAAAGGTCGGGAGCGTGTGAAAAGCAGACAAGCAGATTTTCTTATTAAAATTATACAGATCTTACGGTCTGAAGTGGGGAAGGCATTTAGGGTTAATTTCGGCACCAGTCCCAAACCGACACAAGACACAAAAGTTAATGTGATTAATGTTTACTTAATGAAATGAAGTTATCAAGTTGATTTTATCAATTTACACACAGGCGTCGCCACAGACAAAGACCCAAAATTCTCGAGGGCCTGTCAAAACTGGCTCCGGTGTGATGAAGGTGATCCACTATCCTTAGGATTAGGTGAGAGTCGTTCTCGCCTTTGATGAAAAAGTGAAGGGGGAAGAAGCTTACTAAATGCACTACGAATAAGCGAAAATAGGAAACAAGGTGAAGTTCTTTTCATAAAAATTTATAAATTGGGTTTATTTTTAAGCTTTCCAATCAATCCATTTAAATGCAATGTAAATATTTACCAAAAAAAGATTATTTTTAAAGTATTTTATTTTATTCCAGTGTTAGTTTTTGGTGGAGTTCAACTTTGCTGGGCTGAAAGAGATAGTAGTAAAATGTGGTTGACAACCGGCTGGTGTAGTGTTGGCCAGGCAAATATTTGCAACAGTCTGTGGAAGATCTTGGCTTTCGGATGGGTGAAGTTGGATGTGGCAATCAGTGGAAGTGGCAAAGGGAATTCCGTGGCAACAAGTTCAATTAAATCCCAGTCTCTGTCGAATTTGCGTCTTTCGTTAATCAATGCGTTTAACGTTTTCAATCAAGCAACTGGCAAAAAGGCAAAGGCAGGCGAATGATTGAAGGGGACGCCGCGTGGAGGGGGCAAGTCAGTCAGTCAGAGAGACAGCTCAAATTCAGTTAAGCATTTCACTTATTTGCATATAAATTGATTAAAAAGAAAATACACGCCAGACACTCGCACACAGTCGCAGAGTTTTGAGTGTGTCAACATGGCAAAATGGCAAAAAGGACGAAAGGGTCCTGGTCTTCTTTTCGCCGCTTTCGCTCTGTCGCCGTCTCTTTCGCATGTTTGGCCATCTCCCTCTCTCAACTGGGGCTTTTCCTCTTTGGCAATTTCTGACACTTCAAATGCGTATGATTGTTTTCCTTTTGATCAGCGAATTGTGAAGTGATTCACTGATTGAGTTCAGGCTCAGATGATGCGTTGACAACATCAACGCACACACTCTCCCGTTGAAGCCTCGCCCTCTTTCCAACGCCCCTTACACACACCCACACACTCAGACGGACAGTCAGTCAACTGGGGAAATGTGTGGAAAAGGTGGAAAACCTTCAGGTCATATCCACTGGCCACTCGCTTGCCTTGTTTCTTGCTGAAGAGCTTTCTCAAAAGCGGGGACAGGGGAAAAGTTGTGACTCTTAATAAAAGCTTAACGAAAATAGATTTCTGATAAGAAAACTCCTTTTTGTATTAATGAATAACTTAAAAATTATCCATATTTTAAAGGATACAATATAATGTATTGACACAATTTCACCATTTTAGAACACGTGTTATTATTTCTTGTGGTTTCTTTGACTGAAACGGGACAAGTGCAAAGACACGATGTGAGTCACCTTGTCCCATTCATTGCCACAGTGTGTTGTGGTACAACCCAAGCTGTTGCCTAGTTCCACTTTCTTTTGCGGCATTTATTATTTTAGTTACTAAGTTTCGCCGGCTGAATTTAGTTGAGTTCCAATTCGTAGGCCAGCATGTTCTTGGGGGAGATTCGCACGAAAGGCTGGAGCCTCAAGGTTAATATAAATAAATCAATTATCAAACAAAAACTTTGACTCTACTCTGCTAAACTACTAAGTAGCTATTTAAAGGGTTTGTTTGAGTGCACATTACGCATACGCAGTGTTGGCCGCCGGCAGTGATTCATGACTGATTATTGGGGCCGCGCTAGACAAACACGCTGGTCGAAGTGAAAATATTGTGCTGTCATGTTTGCCTGGCTTATTTCCCGTAATGGTCGTATGACATGGTAGTGCCTCTAGGGGCGTATGCATATTATAAGACCCGTGGAACACGTGCACCGACTAAACCGTGTCCAATAGCAACTTAGTTCAAGGCGATTCCTCAAATTAAGTGTTGTGTGCCGCCAATTGGAAAATGGGTCGTACCACAGCAATTGCAACATAAATAAATGTTTCCTTATAAATCCTTTCCTTATAAATAATGTGAAGCTATGCAAATAACAAGATCATGAACAACCACAACATTTGTCTATTGCAGCAAAAGTCATAATCGATTTATCAAGCTTGGTTCTTTAATATTTTTGTGTATAGGTTTTTAGGTTTTAAATATTTACAGCATGCCTTACAAAAAATATGAATAAAGAAATTTGAGTAAATTAATAAAAAAAGTGAATATTTTAAATTCTGCGAAATAAAGGCCAAGTGCAGGATGAACTTAAAGGTGCAATATAATTTTTTTCCCTGATCTTTTTGAATCAGAGCTTGTTTAACTTTGACCTTTCTGTTTTGGTTGCGCTGCAACTCCAATTAAAGCAAACCAAATAAATGGCAAACTGTTGGGCACTTTGAATTGCATACTTTCAGGTGCTTTCGTTTTTTTATCTAGATCAATTTTACAGGCCACAATCACTGACTTTGAATGTTTGTTTTCTGTCGGCTCGTGTTGGCCGAAAATAAACATTTGGCCAGTGAAGTCACGAAATTGGTGTGTAGGAACCCGCCACTTTTTAATTGAAATAAAATGTTTAGAAGGCAGGATATATTCCACTATCAGAGTTGTCCATTTCTAGCTAACCAAGTTGTAGGCACTCGAAGTTCTTTTAGGCATTGAAAATATATTAGTTTTTATAACACAAATGTATTGGTATCTAATATATTTCGCTTGTTTGCGGAGAACATATTTATATATAAATATGGTTTGCTCAGGAAAAGTTTATTCCGAAATGTTTGAATAAAATCGAATCTATATAGGTTAATATATTTGAATAATTTCGAAGGGCCTCGTAGCTAGTACTCATTAAATTTAATTAGGTTTAGTATTGTATACTATATTTAATAAATAAATAAAATTCATTTTAAATTTATTAAATTCTTTTCCAAATATATTAATCTTATGTTATTTTGCAGTAAAGCTGCCATCACTGGCAAATGCGACCGAGTTATTAGGCAGATGACTCAGGTGAGCTGGCAATCCAGTGGGTTTTCTGTCTGGGGCGAACTGTCTGCTCTACATGAGCGTAAATGCTTTTTAGTAACTAGTTTTCCCCCGCCACAAAAGCCGGCAAAGCTCATATTTCATTTCCCACTCGTTCCACGGTGCTCACCATATGAGTGCCTCTCGTTCTGGCTGTCACCATCGTATCTGGCCATCTCGCTCTTCTCGAGCGACTGGCTGTTTATTCATTGCCACCGCATTATTTTTCGCTTTCAGTTTACATTTCAAAGTCGCCAAAGTAACAAGTATCTTGCAGTTATCCATTCAGTTGGGCGCCTATAAAAAAACAAGCCCCCATCAAATTTTGTATAAAACTAGTGAAAAGGTCTATTCACGAATAAAAAACATGGAGGTACGTTGTGCTTGGCTTGTTTATTCCCGCATTTGTTTTCTATTTGTGGGGCCAAACTTTTGGTCGGCGACCTTCACCTTGGGTTCCAATTTGGAAAATTGCGAAAGGGCTTTCTCCGAAATTAAAAATCCACCCCACTTTCGTTACACCTCTCCAGCTGATTATTTACTCCCGTTGCCTAGTGACGAATTTCACTTAATTGAAGGCAAGTCGCTTTAAAAGTGTGACGAATCATTTGGAGAGCGTCTTGAGAAAAATCAGCTGAGCCAAAGCGAATGATGATTCACTGCGGTTCAAGGGATCTTTTGTTTTTATATTGTTTGTGTTTGCGCAGTAGCTTTAATTACTTGATCCATAAATGGATATTTTTGTTAGTCACTTTTTAAACGTTTTCGCGTTAATTACATTACGAGGAATAGCCATAAGAGGTGTAGGAAAATAATCAGATACTCTGGTTTTAATTCACTGAAATTTATTTGGTTTGGCTGAGATCAAACTGAACACTAAAATGATTTGGATAGTAAGGCAGGTAAAAGAATTAAAAGATAGGGTAGCAATGTATATACTCAAATAAATATAAAACAGGAAAGCTTTCTGTCTTATATTTTCCATTAAGTATTGCCAATTCTTACTCATATATTGGTACTGTGTACCTCCTATTACTGATGGTTAATTTTCCATAATTATACGCCCACATCAAAGTTAAAGAGAAGCATGCCAAGTTTACTGAAATCGAAACCAATCGATAAACATTTTGTAAAGAATTGTGAAAACTTTCTGACAACTATTTCATTTTAAATTAAACTTCTACGTACGTATACATAAATTCTAAATATGCCTAAATCACGCCTAAAGAACCCGAACGGCGACCTCTACACCCTGGAGGCCAACCTGGCGAGTCAAGCGCTCCGGGAACTGACAGATGGCGAGGACAAGGATCCCATTACCAAGCTGCGATTGCTGTGCCTCAGCCGCGGAGCAACAGGCATACTGGGACTGGGCAGGTATGATTCGCTTATTGCCTTTTAACGACATTTCAATCGGACCTGCGCTGAATTATGCAATAGTAACAGTTTAACTTTTGATTATTCATGGCAGGGCCTTCCGGGCGATGGACGACGATGGTAGCAAGGCTTTGAATGAGGAGGAGTTCATCACTGGCATTAGGGACACCGGATTGGATGTATCGGGGGAGGAGATCAAGCAGATGTTCGCCACGTGAGTGACGGCAGTTCTATTAACAATAGAAGAATTATTAAATTTCCCTTTTTAGGTTTGATGAGGATGGCAGTGGATCGATTAACATGACCGAGTTCCTGCTTAAACTAAGGGTAAGATGCAAAATATATCTTAATTTGTACATGTATACCATTCATAAACTAATTACTTAAGCCATGTACAACTCCAGGTTTTGTCTATCATTTAATTAATTATTGAAATATATTCTGTTTCCATATTTAGCCCCCCATGCCGCAGAGTCGTTTGAATATTATTGATCAGGCGTTCGACAAAATGGATCGCGATGAAGATGGAGTAATTACCATTCAAGACCTTAAGAATGTGTATTCAGTAAAGGAAAATTCCATGTACCAGTCTGGAGAAAAGTCCGAGGATGAAATTCTCACCGAATTTTTGCACAACTTTGAGGGAGGTCGAGGAAACCTGGATGGAAAGGTGAGCATTTATGATATTTTCTGCCCACAAACAACTTTAAAATATCATGTACCACAGATAACCCGCGAGGAGTTTGTCAACTATTATGCCACCATTAGTGCCTCAATTGACAACGATATGTACTTTGATCTGATGATGCGACGTGCCTACGCCATGTAACTAATGCGCAAAACACACTGAAACTCTAATCTCAATCACTTCACTTGCCTAGAATTTAGTCCTGCTCATGTCCTATTTATACACCATATACAGAAAATAAATAAAACGTCTGGTCGCAATTAAATAAATCTCAATGTAAACTCCATATGGGCAAAGTTCCAATTGCAAAGAAATGAAGTATATCTGCTCATAATTCGAATTTGAAATACTTGACGGAGTTTCGGGCTTCAATGGATTTAAGGTTTCGAGAAATTAACATTCGTTAGCTGTGAGCATGCGAAGTGTTTGTCAAATATGCAGAATAACAAGTAACAAGTTTTCTCTAAACATTTGTTCGTAGTTTACATGGATTTAAAGCCCGGCTGGGTGGATACACCGAGAAGTACAAGTTAAACATGTTATTATCATAGGAATATATAAGATAAGATAAGAATGACACAAAAATAGAGCAAGAGCCATGCATTCAGAAATATCTGTCATAATTCAAACCACCTTTAATCGCTCGTAAGTCCCTAGTAATTTGGCACTTCTTGTGTTTGATCAATGATTTTTCTGAGTGTGCCCACGCATGCCTCTGTGTGGGCGTGGCTTATAATCAAAGCAGAGCGCCGAAGACGGCAATCCCAGCTCCGAACAGGGAACCAAGCCCAAAATGCTTGCCAGACTCGGCAAATTGTTTGGAATTGTCAGCAGCAGCGAACTGATGTCCTCCGCATCGGTGTTTGTGCGAGTGTGTTTGTGTGTGTGAGGGTGTGCGCTGACTGGTTGGCATTTATCACACAGCCAGGACCGGCAGCCTAAATGTATGCTTTAAATTATGCAGACACCAGCTGAGTTTGTCGCCACATGCAACTGTGTGCGGGCATCCGTGTGGGTGTTTCTGCGAGTGTTTTTGTTTGTGCGTGGCAAGTTTGGGCACTGATTGCAAGCAACTCATACAAAATTTTAATTGCCAATGTTGAAATTACGCACTGGTACAAAGAACGAGCGAGAGCCAGACATCCGCAGAAGATGTGTGAGAAAACCCCGGGAAAACAGACTTGACTAACAAGCCGTGCACTGAGAAATACTAAGAATTAGTGTTAAATTTGTATATAAAATCGGAGTAAAGAGTTAAGCAGTATCTTGAAACTATTTTATTATTTTTTATTGGTGTATTAATTGCACAGCCTAAAAATATTTTCATTTGGCAACACTTAGTTTTATTTAATGTACTTTCTAGCAGTGCATATGCAATTGTGCAGTACTATCTGGGCTTCTGCTGTGTGTAAATCACACACTCACAACTTTATCGTATCATTTCATTAAATTTTATTTACAGCCTGGCAACTGTCGTTGGGTAGCTCTTCCTATTTGGCAAGTTTTTGGCCAACGACAATTGAGAATTTGTGGCAGTTTTCAGTTCCCGGAAACTTCCTGTCGAAACCCCAAATGGTTCAGCTAATCAAAAAAATGTCAATTGCCATTTTTGTTTGGGTTGGTTGTAGGGTTCACTAACTCAAACATATATCACCAGAATTCATTGCCATTTGCCTTTCTTGATATTACAAATTCTTCGATTTTTAGGCCTCGAAAAAATATATTTAATAATTATTTTGAGCCGAATTAAAGGAACATACTATGCTTAAATAGTTACCATTATTTTTTAGTTGTAATAAATAAAATTTGTTTGTCCTAAATTTATTTTTTGATGTTATACATATTATAAAATTAAAAACTTGACCAGTTCTGGTAGACTACCATGAGCAGTCCAATATCGAATGTTCTCGACAGCAGCGACTAATGCATTATTTAAATCTAGTTAGCACTTGGCCATTTGCCGTTGATTGAAAAGGACGAAGGCAAAAGGTAAAAGGACGACACTGACCGGCAAAGAGGGGATCGCACAAATGAAAGAGCAGCACATAAAAATAATAATAATAAAAGGCAGCCGCAGGCCAACAGTCCTTGGGACATCATTGACGGAGTATTGAATACATTTCATTGCATGCGGAATACGGGATGGGGTAAGGAGATTGGAGAATGAAGAACGGAGAAAGGATAATGGAGCAGGAGTGAGCCAGCAGAATGGTAAATGGCGAGAGTGTATCCTTCTGCGGTAGGCATCGAAGTGACGAAACTGTAAAATATTTCAGTCACGTTTTAAATGTAAAAATCTCAATCACGTGCTCGAAATGCGCGCATTCACAATATGCACAAGCAACGAGTACAAGCAACAAATAAAAGTCCAAGCCGACTGTTACACTGAAAAACACTGAAAGGTCTTAAAATATATTTGGATTCGACACATTACCTTATTTCAAAAAAAAACTGGTTACAGAAATTAAAGTATGTTTTGCTTACCATTTAATAGTTTTGTACATAAAATGTATGCCTATGGTAAGTGGTAGAATTTTCTCTCCATGTCGACTGGCGATACATGAAAATCGGGCTCTTGGCCAACTGCAATTCGAAAGGAAGCCGTAGCTCGAAATGCGGCAAAAGCCCTTAACAGGTACTTGTTGTATCGATGATTTAATGTCGCCATTGGCGGGATTGCAGACCAACTGAGATGAGTTTCGGCGGTTGAATCTAATGATGTTATTGTTTCTGCTGCACCTGCATCATTTGTGGCCGCTCAAATTGCATAATGTATGCAAAAAGCTTAACTAACTGTGCGCATCGTTGATTGAAATATTGAAATCAAGTGGCATTTACAGCTGCCCAAGCACAAGCAGCGAATCCAATAGGTACTCGTAGTATATATGTAATATGTGGACACGGATGTGTTTACCTGTGGACAGCACACAATTCGCAGCAATTTCCGTTTCCTTTTCACGCCGCTCGTATGATTTTCACACCGCTCTCGCTTGATTGATTGAAACGTTCGCTGATCAACACCTGATTGAAATGCCCTTTCTGGGAATCAAATTGTACATTTCGAAGTGCAATTTTCACGTGTAATAAAATTATTGCCTTTAATTAAAATTTAGAACTACATTAAAGTTAAGTGTATATTTATATTGGAAAGAGTATTTATGATTTTTTATTGTGTCTTAAATTTCCATCCTTCTTGACATGTTGTAAATACTTTTTTTCCAGCTGGGACTTGGCATTTTAACCTATGATATTTTTTAAAAATAAATTCGCCCTTGTTAAGTTTTTTCTAAAGGGGCAGTGGGACTGTGATGCAACGCTCGTTTAATTGCTCTTGGGAATATTTAACTTAATTCGCCAATGATTGATTGTTTCACAAATGTTTGTGGATCGCATGGTAATAACGATTTATTATTTGTAATTAATAAAAAACTCTACTTAACAGCCTTTAAATATATAAAATATTTAATGTAAAGAGTCCATAAGGTCCATTAAAAGAATGTAGTTTCGATTAGATCTGCGTAAGTATGAAGCAATAAAAAAGAGAAATTAATGGAAATTTTAGTGTAGAGTGTATACTTACTGTTTATTGTGTTAAACGAACAATAAATTCTGTTAATGCTAAGTACCTGTGAAATATTTAGATTTTTTTTGCCACTTACCATGATACTGAAGTGAATTAATACTATCAAAAACCTTTTTTTTTAAAAAGGTAGGGTACGAATTTCATTGTGTTTTTATGCAATTAAGTGCTAGGCTTCAGGTTCAATCACCTTGTTTATAAACTGACGAATTAAGAGTTTTTCAGTTGCGGTTCTCCACTCAATAAATTTTCATTGGCAGCCACTAATATCCATGGGTCGTGTCAAAAAGCATTTTGTCGGGGGACATGGCTAACAAGCAAATGGCAAACGCTAATTTTAGCCGTCGTCCGGCATCGGCACTTTTGAATTTGGTTTAGCGAAATCCAGTTGTTTGCATTTATGGCGGCCCGGCTGAAATGAACATGCAAATGACCGTTTTATTACGGACATTTTATTATTGTGCCAAAAAGTTCCATTAAATACGTCAGTTCGCTTTCGGTATTCGA
Organism: Drosophila sechellia; assembly: GCF_004382195.2. Taxonomy (NCBI): domain Eukaryota; kingdom Metazoa; phylum Arthropoda; class Insecta; order Diptera; family Drosophilidae; genus Drosophila; species Drosophila sechellia. Next base: position 15,706,257 of record NC_045952.1, read on the forward strand.
ATGTGCGTGAGTCCCGTTGCGGCTTTGTGCCTAGCCATTTAAAAAGCCAAAAATATATATATTTTGCGAACATGACAGCGGCAACAAAAAATCAATTTGTAAATGTTTTTAGAGTGCAGGCGGGACGGAAATGGGGAAACTTTGACATTCCGCACAACTTTGGCAGCTGCCGTTGTTGCCGTTGCAATTGCTGTTGCATATTTTCCGATATGGCCGGAAAATGAAACGAAACACGATGCTCTGCTATGCAATGCTATGCGTTGCGACGCACGGAAAAGCTGCCAAGTGACCCCATTGGCAGCTGCAATGGCCGTTTTGTAATTAGCGCTCGATTCGACGACTCCGAGGGGAGTTTCCTGACCTCAATTACTTTGTCACCATTTCAATTTGCAATTTCAGCCATTAACTAGTTACACTCGATGCAATTAAACTTGCACTTTTCCAGGTTCCTTGCAGCCAGAAGAAAAGCACGCCCTTTCCCTAACCGTTGACGGCGGTTTTCCCCCACCCACAAAATGTTGTTTCCTAGTGAAAGTTCCCACATACATACATATATACATATATATGTTGTAAACAGACAGCGAATCGCACAGATACGAATACAAAACCCTTCGCCGTCCAGCTGCATGTGCGTTCCATTGGAATAATTTGAAATTGGAAAAAAGAGATTCTCCTCTTTTTGCCATCTTCTCGTCGAGTTAATTGCAATTGGGATGAAATTGTAATTTTACACTTCATTTGATTCAATTCATGGCTGATTGACAATTTAGTTTTTCATTAAGGTAACTATATAAAAATTCATAACAACACTGTAACATAGAATGTTTGGCTTAGTAATCATGCAATTTTTAAAGCAAACAGACGGCAAGTAAAACTTTCAGAATGAAAAAAAGTTAGATGTTGTACCATTTTATAACAAGTTTAAAAATATAAAAAATATCAGCCCTTTTTGGGGTAATTTCGCTCACTGCATGTACCGAAGACAGCGAGAAGCTTTCCTAGGATGAACCAAGAAATTGCGGCCAAAAATTACGGCTCCTTGATTGCAGGCATCTTGCAGCAGTTGGGAAGGAAAAGTGTGTCAATGTGATGGAGTCCTGGGGGAAGGCAAGTAGTCTTCAATTTATAGGTCGATCCGCTGGAGAACAAACTTTTACGAAAAGGCAGTCTTTCGAAAACTAAGCCGCCAGTAAAAAGCAAAGACTTGGTCAGGCAAACATTAACCATAAAATGTTTCAAAGATCTGTACACATTTAATGAGTATTATATTTTCAAAAATAGTTATCTAGAATAAGTATCGTAGATTTAGCAACTTATTATTTCACACTGCAATGCCAGATTTAAAGGAATCACGCAAAAAATGTATTCCAGAGCTCTAGGGTTGATATTTTCAACCAACAACCTTTGCATACGAATATGCAAGCGGTAGATAAAAGTCTGCAGTTTTTTGCGAGTTTTTCAGAATAATTCTAGCTTGCTCCCCGCATATTTGAGCATATCTTATTAATTATTGAGGCCCTTTGGGGCGGACAAGTTTTCGAGGCGAGTGAAACGCGTACGTAGTGTGGTAACACGTTATAAACAAAAGTCATAAAGCAAACTTAAACTTATGAATTTTTAAAATTTCTGATTTATTTGCAGGGAAACTTTTTTATCCCACGCTCATGCAGACGGGTCTCCATCCAGCTGCGTGTGTGTGTATAACTAGCGTAGCTTCTGCATTTTTTGGCAAGTTTTTGTGCATACCTTTTTCTATTCTTTTTTACTTTCTGCTGCTTGGCATAAAGTTTGAGTTGTCACGTTACTTGCGAGCGGAGATGAGCGAAATTCGCATAAAATAAATAGCTGGCAGATGATGGCAGGTGGCTTGCGAGTAAACCGGATCCGGAAACGCCATTTACAGCAAAAGAAAGTGTCGCATATGCTCAGGCGCACGCTGCTTTTGTTTTAATATTCATATTCGGGCATCAGAAATTATTCGTTGGAATTAAGTTACAGGACGAAAAAGGGAAGGTGGGCCAACGAGCTAGGAAGCGAGCTTAAAAGGGACAGCGAGCAAAATGCTTTGAATTTAAAATCTGCAATTTTCTGTTGATTGCCGCACCCAGCAGACTGCAGTTTTATAGTAACATACAGCAGCAACAATAGCAACAACCTCAAAGTGTTGGCGGTTGGCAAAGGGAAAAGAAGCAGCAGCAGCAGTAGAAGCAGCAGCAACAGAAGCAGCAGCAGCAGCAACATCATCACAACTTTTGCGTAAAATTCCAGTCATGTGTCCCTAACAAATCCCTGCATTATTCATGAAATGATAAGATGACTTTGTGCTGCCGTCGTCGTCATTCGCTCTAGAATGCCGCCCACACCAGCAAGCGAACAACCGCCATCACACCCACGCACCACCCCCCACTCTGGTGGAACAGCCCCCCATGCACGTAATATTTTTACATGCAGCTGCAACACGGACTTTTCCTTCGGTCTGCTCCGTTTGTTGTCTGCATTTAACTACCAAGGATATCCGTTAACTATAAAACACGCACTGGCAACAACAAAAGCACAAGGTGTTTTTGATTTTAAAGCTAACTTTTTGAGGTGCCCGCAGTATGAATATGATAATCACCGGCTAAAATTAACAGCTAAAGGATTTTTTAAATGCCAGAGATCATAAAATTGTTTCAAGATGAAGAAAATGTTGTTTAATCTAGTCACTTATTTATATTTATATTTTGATATCATTAAATATTTAAAAAATTAATGCAATCTTTTTATATAAAATAACAGAGTATATTCTACATACAACAGGTCTAATAAATGCTAAGTTTGGGCCTGTTAAGAATAACATTTATGCTGTTAAGAATAACATCCATTATGCAGAATGCCAACAGACAGGGCGACAAAGCTACAAATCTCATCGCCTCTCTTAGATTCGCTCTTTGGGCTCGACTCTCGTGGCCCCATGGGTCCCGTTACAGGCTCAGCTGTCGTGTAACCGAGCATCGTGATGCTCCCGAGGTCCTTTCAGATGCTGAGCGCACCATATTACACGACAGCCGGTCACGAAGTCCTTCAGAGGCGGCAACGTCGACTGCGCAGCCGACAGCGGTGGCATCCGTGAAGTTGAACTCACGAATCCGAGTCGCATCTTCAGTCAGTTCGTAAGCCTGAAGCCGCGCGGAGATACTTTTCACAGGAGTCCTCAATCGCCGACCGAATAGGGCTCAATAAAAAAAACAAAAACCACACAAACACAGGGAGATTATTAACTCAAATAAAGAAAATCGTAATTCGTTAGTGTGCCATATAACTTAATATCTCTAAGCCGAAATATAGCTATACTTCAACACTCCTGCCGAAAGGTCAATTAACCCAAGCGTGCAGTATATATTAACCGAAAAAGTCTAAGCGAAACCAAGCTTCCAAGTGAAAAGAAAAGGGCAGAAGTTCCGAAAGTACTCTTGAACCTTGCTAAACAAAAACGAAACAGGTTTAAATTGCACTGGACTGGCAACTTCCGCTTCCGTTGAGTGCTTCAATTTCAGTTTAATGTTAACTCCGACAAAACCTAAATTGACAAGAACAACCAAGCCAAAAATAAAGTGAACGTAAACCAAGAAACCTAAGGAAAAAAGGTACTGGAGCACGGGGTCCCAAACGAAAAGGGGGCGTGGTCGTGGCAGGTGGATGGCTTATTCAAATATGAAACACATGGATTCGTTTGAATTTGGCATTTAAATTATTTAAGTTGACAAACGCACACACTCTCGTACACAAGAAGTACAACAAAACAGGATGCCAGGGCGTCTGCCACGCCCACACGTCCTTGTTTTCTCTGTTTTTTCCTGCTTTCCCTTTTAAGTCAGTTCGTACACAGAGAAGTAAAGTGCTCATGAGATACGTCGAAGACAAGTTACCAACTTAACTTACTAAGATAATACAATTACACATTTTGATAGCACACACATTTTCTGTCCTATTCCCATTGGACAAATAGAAGGTTTCTAATTTTATAATTTAGGTTAATAATTTTATAAAATCAGAAATAAATATTTGAATTATAAACATAAAGCGTGTACTTGACAAGCACTACTTACATGTCAATTTTTATTTTCTCCGTGTATATCCTGTCTCCAGCTCTTTGGACTTTGTTACTTTTTTCCGAAATGCTCTAACGTTTGTTATTTATTTATAACGACACTGACAGAGCGTATCCTTTGAACTTTTCTGCATGAGTTTGTCGCTGAGTTTATTTATTTATATTCTCTTGTGCCGTTTCTCCATCTCGATGTGGGTTTCGAGTCCTCCTTTTGTACGTCTCCTTTTGACACAGTGTTCAATTAATTGAGCTACTCGTTTGACCTCCACTTGCTTGTTCGATTCTAGTTTGTTTGGGGCGTTCTTTCCGACTCCAAACACTCGATACAAAGGGATACTTGGAGATTGGACGCGGATAAAGTGCATAAATCAACGCCACTGCAATAGCCGAGAGCAACAATAACTGGAAGCAATTAATTTTATTCAAACAAGAGCAACAATAAGGACGACGACAAAAAATGGATTACGGCTGGCTGATGTTTCTGTTCATCGCACTTTTAATTGGTAAGTTTTTGTGGCCCTCCGCCGCTCGAAACGGAGGAAATTAATATTATTTTTTTATGGTTTTCGGGGATTGACATTTGGTTGCAGTGCATTCAGTGCAGTGTTTGTTTGGTTAATGAAGCGCTCGCGGGGATTTGCTGGCGCAACGGTGCGTATGCGTAATATGATCCGGACAAATCGCCCTTGTCGTTTATTGTGAATCGGTTTGTTATTATTTTAATTGTTATTGGTGTTTACCGAAAACACCGACCTCAAATCAATATTGGCAAAGTTTTTGCCTCCGGCTGTTTTAATGACTTTTGCCATAATTTCAACGGCTGCCGCAGTTTCAGTGGTTGCTGCACTTGCCCCCTTCCGATTCCCGCCCTTTTGGCATTCGGTAATTTCTGCTGCCTCAACTTTTGCTGAAGCAGCAGTAGCGGCAGCAGTAGCTGCAAATCGTGAGTGCAGTTTAAACTTAAATTGTATTTTTGAAATGCTCGCAATTAGGCAAACTGCCAAAGGCATCCGCCCGCCGCATTTTCCCGCTTTTCCACAACTTGCTATTCCCTCCTGCACTCGAATTGCCAATGGCAATGGGGCAATTAATTTGGAGCGCATTAAATGAGCTGGCTCACTCCGCTTTTCATTCTGCTCGTCGAGAACTAGAAATTGTATTCCATCATGTGTGCGAGAGTGCTGGAAAAGTTCAACTGCCAAAGCAGGTTTTCACTTTTTCTTTTCAACCTACTAAATTGCAATTGGTTAGAGTTCTGGCAAGCTTGATAGGAACAAATTAATGTTTAGAATTGGCTAGTGTCAGAAAGAAGATTCTACACCTTTCAAATAAAGAATATTTAATGAGTTAATGATAAAATTTTTTTTGATTTTACTCTGTTGTTAGTTATTAATTTTTTATATTTTAAACCAACAATATTCTATATATATTTATGACCGTATAGTACCTTCTGACCTACTGATAGAATCTGTGGATAGATTAAGTGCTATTCCCTCCAATTTTTTTTGCACTGGCACTGGTACATTTTCCACACTCACCTCGGGAAACTTTCATGCAGAAAATTCATGCTATCCAGGACACGCACACAAAGGCTTTGACCACAAAGAGAGCCGGAGAAAGGATTTGCAGGAAAAGTTCTGCTGTGGAGTTGTAGCTTTTCAATTTCTGTGGACGCTTCTATATTAAGAGTGTTTGCCGGCAACAACAATTTGGCCAGCCTAATGGAATTAAATATTGTCCATTGTGCGACGTCCAATTTACGATGTCGCCTTGGGTAACCGCAAAGAAACTACAACAAATAGCAAATGCCTGGGACCTATTTATTTACTTTTGAAATCTGTTGGACTCTTCAGTCATATGGCACCCAATTAATTTGCGGATTTATACGCAACTAAAAATAGGAAAAACACTTTGCCTGTTTGCCAGACTCTTATAGATTCTTTTTCTCCACTCCAAATAAAATGAATATTAGTGCTTACCACAAAAGCACTCTAAACTCTAAAGAAATTTGTACACAGTTGAGTTCAAGATTATGACTGTAGATATTTTATTCTGTTATGTTCACAGTTAATCAACAAGCTACAAAGAAATTTACAAATTAATATAATTAGCTGATAAGTAGGTATTTGTTAAAGAGAAAAGTTTTGCGAGTTTCTTTTTTACTTGTGCTATACTCCATTATGTGAAGCAGTTGAGTATGTGTTGTTAGAAAGAAAGTCTTCGTCACTAAGCCACATAGAATTATTATAAAGAAAACATGCCACCGCAAAAATGTTTGCATAAATGTCTCAACTCGGCATTTCCAAATGAATTTATCACCAAACTTGTACGGTGATGGTCATGTCCCAAAAATGCATGTGTTCACTTGGGAGAATATGTGTGCGGATTTCAGTGGGTTGGCTTTGGGTTAAACGTATGAGTAGGTAAATGTGTGTGCCTTTTCTCGAATGAAATGTGTAGGTTAATTATCAGCAAAGTTTTCCTGTACTGAGGTGTAAATATATCTATGTTGGTATCTCAGTTCCAGCTTAACCCTCTCCTTTCTTTGTGTTTTAATGGAGACACAGCTTAACCCATGCAATGGAAATTGAGTTGTTTTTCCCTCGGATGGCTTAAAGTTTTTACTAGTTTCCGTTGATTTTAAAGCGTAATGAATTCCAACAATTTGCTACATTTAATCACACGTATCTCAAATAAATATGAATAAAATATTTATTTGTGTAATTGTGCGACATTGTTGCCTTTATGTTAATTTGCATATGTGCAAAATGCCTAAAAGCTTTAGTGGTTAGTGCACAAGGTGTGTTTTTAAATCGTAAATAAAGCATTAGTAACATTTAACTAATTTAAGCGAATGTAATGGTGTTAGTCGAATAAATTAATTGTATAGATATTTTCATACATTCGTTTAAAAGTATTTTAAGCCGGAGTTTCATAGCTCAACGCTATTTAGGAATTGCCTAATATTTGTACACCTATTTAGCTTATAAAACAAATTTTTAAATACAAATACAAGATCCCTTTAGAAGTTAAGTAACATCTAAATAAGTGATTTCCAACTGCTGAATATCTGTCATGTCCTGTTGCAAAATTACTTTTACTTCGCACTCCTTCTTAGACGCTCCTATCGGCTCATGTTAAATTTATTTTTGTGGAGGCAAAAGTCGAGTCATTTGACATTTGGTTTGTCCGTATTTCTTATCAGTTGCTGGACCAGCCACCCACTGCTTGTTTATTGGGTTGGTGGTCAGCCATGTCAGAATCTACCTTCTGGATAGAGCTCCATATTGCAGATACATATGGCCCCTCATCCATTGCCTTTTTTTCTTGCCCTTACGTAGGTCTGCCTAACTAACTGTTTTGCATATTCATTTCAAGAAATTTGAAATTTATTCGATGTGTCATGTGCCAGAACTTGGACACACCAGCCGGTTCCCCCCTCTTTTTCGCATTTTCCCAGGTCAGTCACCTGGGCAAATTAAAAATTACGCATACTACACCTACCGCTGAACATGTCCCTGGATTTTGGTCACCAAAACTTTGCCATTGGCCTGTGGGCTTTGCTATACAGAATTTCGGGGATATGAACTCATTCCATACTTAAAGCATACATATGTGCCACGCCCTACGGTTCGATTACAGGAAATAGCCAGAGGTCCCAGTTTTCTAACAATATTTCGCTGTTTGTATGTTGCTGCTGGCATTTTCAGTTTGCTATACATAAATTCGATATGTTGGTTAACGAGTTCGTGGGGAAAAGCAACATCTCTCAATGATCTAATGCTTTAAAAAGGAATGCAAATGTATTTCCAGCTAAATTTCAAAAGAATATTGGATCTATACACATTTGTAACACTTTTCTTTATGCGTTCTAGACTACCCAATCGCATATGCTCTGTTTGTGACCGATATCAGTGTACCCGAGATCGTAGATTTTCGGGACAATGTGACCTTATCTTGCAGCTACGATATGCGAGGTCACACGCTGAACTCGGTCAAATGGTACAAAGATCACGAGGAGTTTTTCAGGTAACCACAGCTAGTTCTAGTGAAAAATAAGTACTCAATGACTCAATATCCTGATTAGATATTCACCTCTGACGAGTCCGATTTACATGACTTTTGATGTGGGTGGTCTGCAAGTGCTGGAGGGGAAATACGTGTGCAACGAATCGAGCTGCCGGCTGGATTTGAGTTTACAAGGTGCAAAGTCCACAGGACTCTATAAGTGCGAAGTTAGCGGCGATGCGCCCCATTTTAAGCTGGCTGACAAGGCCGACAACATGACTGTTGCAGGTGAGCTCTTCATAAAAATTGGGTTATCTATTTCATTAAATAATGTATTATTTTAATATTTTAGCACTGCCTCAGAACGATCCGCTAATCGAGAGCTTCAACTCGATGTATCGCATGGAGGAATACCTCAAAGCTACCTGCATATCGGATTTTTCCAGCCTGCCCACGCGACTCACATGGTACATCAATGGCGAGCAGGTTTGTTCCATTCACTGAATTAGAACCCAAATAATTCGCTCATAACCAAAAGGTTTTGATAATGTTTAACAAATTAAAGTGTGTATTTAACTAATTCAATCATATTTTGCACTCTTTGCAGCCGCTCTTAGGCGAACTGTATCCCACAACGGACACAAGTTTGGCGGCCCATGATTATGTACTGAGGCGAAAGCGGCTTCAGGTGCAATTCTTTTTGCAGGGTCAGCGCTTTTTCCAGGCCGGGAAAATCCTGGAGCTCAAGTGCGTGGCGGAAATTGAAAATTATCCGGAGCTGAGGCGCGAGAAGACGCTCAGTGCGTCGCTATCGCAGTACGACAATTTCAACAATCAAATGCCTCTGAGGCATGCGAATGCAAGTGAGTTGCTCTTGATTATCAATCTTTTCGTTATTTCGATCAAATTGAAACTATATCCTTTGACATTCATAATGTGAGGAACTAGCTCGATATTCCAATATAAAGTAGACATTTAAATTGGATTTATTAAAGAACCATTTCTTAACGATAAAAACCGCTTTGAATGGCCATTTAAGATTGAATTTTTTTTTGCCTTGCAGTTTAGACCTCAAAATTTATTGAATTTATGTCATAATATTTCTTTTGGTTTATTTTCCATGTCTTCTCTTCGTTTCCTTAATTAAAGACTCTGGCTCGGCACAAAGGAGCATCCGGTGTGGCAGGACGTCACTAATTTCCGCATTCCTGGCGGCAATTCTACTAATTCACTGTTTGCGACGCTTTTCATGAACACTCTCATCCATAAGAGAATCAAAATCGATGGAAGAACTTAAATCTTCGGACTCGGATTCCAAATCGCCTCGTATGGCAACTTTGTCAACTATATCATCACGTTAGTTAGTCAGTCAGTTAGTCACCTAGTTAGTTAGTTAGGGTAACAGACAAAGGTAAGACCGCGAATTAGTGAATAGGAAAGCTTTTGGGTCGATAAATGTAAATAAAATTGATGGAGTGAAACGTTAAAGGTTATGAATGCTCAAGGAAAGATATTAAACATAAAAATGTTTTAAATTAATAATTAAGTGTATTCTTTAAATTATTTCGTATGAAAACGTTTTTATGAACAAAGTTCAAATTAAAAATTACAAAGAAATAAAAGAAGCTACTTAGTTTTATATAATTTCTTTTAATAGGTATGGTAACAAACAAATTTTATTTCATAATTTTAAGTTTATTAACTTTAATAGAATAAAATCTATATATTTTTTGCCTTTGACTATATTTTGTTACTTATAGAAAATGTTTGATAGCAATTTGGATTTGTTAAATAGTTTTCTGAAATTTCCCTTTGTAATTTGTGTTCAAACATTGCTTTTTTTGTAATTCGGCATGTTACAAGTGAGAAACCATATTTCTTTTCAATGAAAGTCATGTTATCCATGAAAATGAATATAATCGTCGATTGGGTCACAACGACTGAATAATAAAACAAAACTGAAAATTAAAACAAACAAAAACTGCCAGAAAAAATTGATTTACCTGCCTCACACTGATACTAGCAAAAATACCATAAGTCACTCTCCAGCAAACCAAACGAATTTCCAATATTTGTATATAAGCGTAATTTTTCCGATTGTTATTTGGCAATTGATTTCCATACGTAGTGCACATGAACAACTTTTCGAGCAAATATATCCCCGCACACCCCACGCCAAGTGTATTGGGTAAATTATTGAAAAAAAAAAAAATAACACATATGAAACACCATAAAAAATAAGTGAACACATAAAAAGAAAGATAATGGAATAAAATGCGATTTTATCGGTGAGAAACGAGAATACAGATGCTGTAAAAATCATTATAATTAAGTCTAGAGTAAATATGCTGTAAATACAATTTTAAACATTAAAAACAGAGGATAAACAACTATAAATCATGTCACTAAGCCAGACTCAGCCATATACGTATGTATATAAAGCTATTCGCTATATATCTCAGCATGTATTTACTAAGGCCGACATACAAAAAAAAGGAACAGAGACGACACATAGATAATAATTTTAAACAAAAACGCAATACACATTTCATTTAGCTGAGCAACTACAAATAGACACTATCCATTATCCGCTGGGTCAAAGCCCTCTAAAAATGATCTGGCAACAGACGGCCAACTAAAAAATATATAAAACATATTGTATCATGGTATGGTTTTTTTGTTCATAAGTATGTCCAATTAAAATAAAACTCAGAGTGTGTGATGGAAAAACATACTAAATATAAAAAATACATCTATAAATTAATTTACTTACTCAATCGCACATCTTTCGGTTGTAAAGAGTAAAAATCACACACGACTAAATGAAAATAAACGAGAGCAAATAATGATAATGTATATAAAAGCATTTACTTTAGTGTTTCATTTCGGCGACTGGCCATTAAATTGTGTAAAATATTTCCGAAGGCAAGATGCAATGCATTTATTTTTTTGTTTCCTTGATGTTCATGAAAAATTCAAATAAATAAGATAAATAAATAATTCAATTTATGGATTTCAATGCGTTTATTCACAGATCGAACCGCTAATCTGTATTATAACAGACAGGTTGGTGCCCGAGTTCACTATGCCAGTTTTAATTAAAAGCTAGGGATTGGCTTAAAAAAATAGGCATGGCATATAAACAATAAATTAAAGTTTTTAGATGTTATCATCTCGGCGATATTTAAACACCCTATAGGGATTTGAATCATTTTAAATGAATTTTTAACGGCTTTCTGGGCAACTTAACATTTTTAGAGACTTCAAAAGGGTCAAAGAAATTATTATTAAATATCCCTGACAATTTCGGGGTCTTGGCAATGACGAGCGTTTAATGTGAAATAATAACTTGTTTAACTACGCAAATTTGCACAATTAATTATGCTAATGAGGCGCGGACCAAAAAGGCGACGGGTGCGGCTTCTGAGAACCGAAAGTCGAAAGCCGAGCAAGGGCTTAAACAATAAAAAGGGTTAAATAATTAATTTCAATGCTGCTGCAATTAGTTGCCACTAAATGTTGCATGAGTTCTGTCTGAAAGATAGTCCACGGGACACACACACACCCACGCACAGCGGACGAAGTGCCATGACGAGAAAGAGGAAAATGCCAAATATAAGAGAGGGAAATGTATAAGATGCGAAGAGGACAAAGGACAAGGGCCAGGACCTCTTAATGTGCCTGGGCCTGAGCCGGGGAGCTAATCAAATTAGCCGGCCCATGGACTTTTGATCAAAAATGCCAAAACTTTTCACATTTACGCTTCATTTTGCGCGACCAGCGGCCACATGGCGTATGCGTAATTTATGTGTTTTTAATTAGCCCGCCGGGTCCATCTGTCTGCTACGAAAACATGCATGACTTATGACGCATAGCTGTCATATTCAAGATTCGGAAAGTATACTTAATTGAAATTAATTTTGAATTATCCTCGCCCCTACAATTTTTGTGATTTGCCGGCAGTCAGTCAGTCGGCTCGGAATTTCAAACATTTTCAATTACAAACGGAAAGAGACGCTTACTTATCAAGTGGAAGGTCTTGAGTTGCGTCTAAGTTACCGAAAATAAAGTGAAGTGAATTTTTCGCGCTTTGGCATTTGTCAAAGTTTTTACTCCAGACTCTTGAGTGTCCTTTTTGAGCATTTTTTCCCTTCCGCTCCTTGGTGCAATCGTCGCCTGTTTGCGTTTCATTAAAATCCATTAAAATGCTGCAAATCAAATTAAAAGTTTCAACTTCAGTCTGTCAGTTGGCATCGTTGTCAGACCATCATCATCAGCCGTTTACGGATCTTCCTCTTCATTTGCATGCGCTACATTTTCAACTGACAATTGCAAATCCTTCGGTCCTTGTTGCTCTGCAGAAATTACTTTTTAATTTCTTCGCTAATTCGCTGAATTTGTGTTCGACCCAAGGGCGGAAAAGGCAGTGGAGTCCGTCGTCCATTGTTTATTAATTATATGTGGCATGCGGCTGGTGTCGCGGATGAAAGCCATCAATAAACAAATATCGAAACGAATCTGTTATGACCCGTTGACCTATTGAGCACTACGTGACCCACAATGGCTCATTTGTATTTTGTATGTGGCCCGAATGGCAACCTCATCGTCCGCCTGCCACGCATACCAAGCAGTTGTTGATGTTGACACAAACGCTGTCAGCTCCGAGTTGCTTATTCCCAAATTGATATGCAAACAGCACAAGCTGGCTGAAAAGCTGAAATGTCTGAAACGGCTGAAAGACCGACAGGGCCCAGAACGCGGCGACAAGGTCGGAAGTTGGCCTCCTAGCCACCTAAATGCTGTTGTCAGTGCAGAGATTTCAATTTTGATTCAGGTCTCGCCCTGTACGGGATAATCAAAATTGGTAAATATTATAAGCAAAATGGGAGACAGTTCGGATTTTTCTTCGGAGTGCTAGTATTTCTATTTTCAGATAATAATTAAAAATCCCATAATAAAATTTTTGTATTACCTTGTGTGCATTTTTAGATATTAAGTAAACTGAAGCTTCATCTTTGTAAAAATATACGAAAATGTTGCTTTTAATCAAAATGTTAAGCATAATCATTTGGCCTTGAGTACTTTTGTTACTATATTGGTTTAGTCAACATACAACGTGGGTATAAAAAAACAAATGGGCTAATCAAGCATACAATCAAGGCAGGCTTTGCATCGAATTCAAGGACATAATATTCCACCCCCTAAAAGCAGGCAACAGAAAATGGCTTGTACAACGGCCTGTAAGACAACAATTGAAAAGAATTACCTCCTAAACCGAGTACAAAGCGCACACGCACTCGGATTGCAAAAGGCACATACAAATGTATGCAAAATGGCTTTTTGGCAAAGAGGCCAGCACACGACTACTTAAGGCTCTAACCTCGAAAAGGAAGAGAATTTTGAAAGGGAAGTGCTGGAATTTCGGAAAGGGAACGCCGCCGGCAAAACGTAAACTCTTCAATAATTGAACGTGTAGTCATGAGGAAGCGATAAAATCGAATTGCTTCCTTAATGTGTGAAATTGATACAGGAAACAATTTTCCACATTGTTATGGCTCGCACATGGTGCAAACGAAAAGGCAAAGGCATTGGCATTGGCACTTTCACATCGAAGTATCTTCATCGGTGACATAGGCCAGCCATCAGTTGAAGTCCCTTAGCCGAGATAACTCCACATCTGCACTTAGAAAGTAATTCCCCTTTGCTCTAGAATCATTCTTATTCATCTTAACTATTACCAAAACCGCTGCACGCTTAGTATATGTTAACTACTACACAATATTTGAAATAACCTGATGTACAAACAAATAACTAGATTTGGGTTAGTAATCATTTGACTTAATCATAGCTTAGTAATATTGCTTATAGGTATCTTTAAATTCTCGTGATTATATATATCAATAGGTTAATATCACATGGTATTTTGTCAAGTGCACCGCGCGAGTTCGATACCAAGTGATTCTGGGCAGACAAGAGAAGGGCTCAACTGACTCACAGCCGGGCTAAATATTATATTTCAAGGGCCTCGTCTATTGTACATCACCCTACGTCGGCGGTCCATATTTGCTTCCTTCCCCTCCCGTTGTGGTCCACGGTCCATCAGTGCTTGCAAATATGCTTTTGGATTGGTTTACGGCCATTGGAGCGCGCACATTAGAGGAGCAGGAGAGCCAGGACTCTGGGATCTGGGAGCCGGGATCCGTTTCATATACCTCCCCGATTGCATGACCACCAACGCCGCTCCATGATGATCCGCCATTCTCGGCGAGCTTTTGCTAATGGCGTGGCTAACACGATTTGCGGCTGGAGCAGCCACTGAAAATAAGCACAAAAAGTGCAGTAGGAAAAGTAAAACTATTTTTCTATTTTTCTATGACTATCATTTTCTTATTTTAAATGTATATAACTTAAGTTGATTTGTTTATTTATTTGTTTGAAAGTTTACTTGACAATTAAAGTATTTCCCTCAGTGTAGACAAAGACCGTGATTTTCAATTGCGGTGGCTGGCGAGTGCGGGGAAGAATACTCCCGGCTCCTTGTGATGCCGCGCCAGCCGATGAAAATGATGAGCCAAATGCAATGCCTGATCAAACATTCCGATTGGTTGGATGCCACGCAATGTCCTGGACATCCTGGCCTGAAACCAAAAGGTTCAGTTCGGTTCAGTTCAGGAGCCGCTGTCTCTAATACGCGTCAATTGCGAGCGGCGTGCAAGCCGAGAATATTAACAGCGCGTACAACTACGGCAACAGCGGCAGTAACAACAACCTGGCTAAAAACATTGTTAACTCGCTGAGAGCCGTGTGCCGTTTACATAGCTCGCTGCACTGCGGAGGGTCCTGGGAATTCCCACGGAGAGATGTAAGGACGCAGGTCGCAGGACTCAGGATGGGGGGACAAGGATGGCAAGACGACACGACGTTGCGCGACAATTTTCCGCTTGAATTACGCTCCCGGTTCATGCTTCGTTTGTACAGCCCGCGAGGGGGTGGAAAATGGGGGGTGTAGCAAAGTGGTCGATGGGTGGCAGGTGAAAATCGCGAAAGAACGGGCGGATCTCAGGGAAAAAATAAATAAGCGGTAGCAAATTTCCATTTTTGCCAGGCCAAAGCGAAAGCCACTCCTCAGGGAGGATGTCCTGGATCACGCACCGTACGCTTAACTAAAAAACCATCAGAAGTCTTTAGTGTTTTAGCCAAATCAAAAATCAGGTGTGGCAATCCATTGAAAATATTAGAAACAATAAAAACATAGATACGGCATCCAATTAAATATTAACGTGTTTTTTTTAATAAAGTGTCAAAATGGTTTAATATATGTTTGAATGATTTATAAGTAGACCATTTAAAAATTATTTTTAAAAAATTTTTTTTTCGATCAGTGTAGAGAAGCAGGTGCGACAGGATTCGCGACAATCGACGGTTGCTTCTTTGACTCCTGCTGCCTGGACCTCCAGGACCTCCAGTCCCTCCTCCAATAACACAGATCCCTACGTTTCCCCTTCCCCTCCTCGCCTGCTTTACACTAATTCTCCCCAGAGATAAGCCCTATGCAAATAATGAAAAACTATAAAAACTCATGTGCGGCCAAGCGGAGTGAAAAGCGAGAGGGGAAAGGCGTGGTGGGTGTGGTCACAGGAATCTGGTTTCAGACAACCGGGACGTTGAGAATGAGCCATGGAAATAATATCAGGAAAATAAAAATGTGCAAAAGGGCGGAAAATAATTCAACTAAACAATGTACACGTATTTACATAAATGGATGAAGCCGCTATATTCAATTACCCAGCTCAAAGGAGTTGACATGAAGGGGGAAACAATAGCGGGAAAATGTTTTAGTTCAAGGTGAACGCGATAAGCGGATACTTTAGTATAACATTTTCCTGGCCAATTGGTTTTAATAGAGGGGGTATCAATAAAATGCGTTTGGTTTTATACTATATGCCTTATTACTTGCTGTTTGTTGACAATTGCCAATACTCTTCGTACATTAGGTTTCAAATAGTGTCTATTACAATGTACATATGCTTACTTAATCAATGAAAAAAAAGAACTATGAAGTTATTCATTTAAGAGCAATATTAATAAGGTGCTGGAGTAAGCAGCGCTTTTGTATACTAAAAGTATTTCCGGGCATTTGCGGCCTTGAGAACATTTGCCATTTGACTATTAAATTGGCAATTTTATAGGACGAATCCGTTGGCCTGGAAGATCTTCGGCATCAGCACGCACACAGACAATATCAATGGACAATGTAATGCGCGCATATAAAATGATGGCAAACATTTAGAAATGTATTGGGACTATAAAGATTTTACGCAAAACCAAGAAACGAAAATCGAAATGTAATAAAAATTTCCATTTTTCTATGCGCAGTTAACTTTATGCGACACTTGTTTGTGTGCGTGTGCAAAGTGTTAAGTGCACACGCACACACACTCTCACTCAAAAACACTCACTCATCGGACAACAGGCGAAAGGGCAAACTTTTGTTTCTCAGTTGCAAAACGCCTCGGCTTTTCATTCCCATCCCCCAATCCCCCCATTTCCCAGCGATCCCCTTTTCTCAGTTATCCGCCCCTCATTTCATAAAATCGCAGTAGGCACGCACCACCCCCAAAATGTGTGGCACAGTGGTTCGTATGGGGAAAGTTCTTAAAGGATAATCGGGATCTAAGGTAAGGTATTCTGAATAAGTGAACATAAGACAGAGTCAGGGGGGAGCAAACTATGTATTTAATAATTATATTAAGAACTGCATTAGTTAGTTTTAATGGGGTCTCATTATTACGCTCATTGGCCATGATACGGCTGATTAAACCAAGCTAGCTTTAAAACTATTTTGGATCTTAAAATGTCTTAAGCCTTTAAGTGAAACGCCTTTGTTGTTCATTTAAAATGTTGCAAGTAAATATATTATATTATTTATTTAAGGACTTTCTCCAATATACAATCACTGTGCCGTTTTTCGCAGAAAAACGCTTACGGCTTACGCACACATATAGCCGGACAATTTAAATATATGTATATGTGTTGCCATAGATATATATTTCCTTTATCTTGGGTAAACTTTTAAACTTTTTTAAAACGCCGCGCCAAAGCCGAAATGAAAGAATGCCAGACACACTTCACAAGCTTTTGTTTTTAGAAGCAGGGTCGGCGGGAAACAGGCGGCGGAAAATGGTGGCCCTATAAAGGGCGGGGCAGGAGGCCATTTTCCCCGTTGAAAGCCATTTTGCACGCCGGCAAGCATTATTTGGTAAAGAATATGCCCAGAGCAATGCACATAGATCCAGCTAAAAAGCGGCAGATCCTGAAGGGGGTGATATTGTAGCGAGGGGGGATGAAAAGGGAGGTGGCGGCAGTGGAAGTGGAAGTGCTGCTGTGGCTGTGTGCGAAAAAGTATGTGCAAACTTTCGTAATTTATGTCATACGAAGTGTTAACCGCATGATGGCTGCACGCCGGATTGGATTTACATTGCCAAAGCTCGAGCAGTCGAAACTTCACCGACTACGGCGACGACAACTCCGACTCGGGCTCTGGCTCCGGAATACAGACCGGGGTCTACGGCCACAGCCATGTCCTGCTCCGGAAGCAGAACTTTCTTTTCATACCCCAAGTGGGTATGATAGACTGGAAGGACGGTAGGTATTTTATAATATATTATATATTACTAATATTTGCCTATAACCTTAACAGTAGTAGTAAGTAAATATGATAATTTTATTGATGTAGATGTACATAAGCATTTGTTTTATTATTTGTATTTTAAATGTAAATAATTTATTAAAAATGAAGAAAATTATCACCTATCACTGAGAAATTGTATAAAGTTCAGCATGGAAAACCTTGGAGTAAATAATATTGACTTGGAGTATAATTTTAGTGCTTGAATACTTTTGACCACACCTGTATTACCTCGCCGCATTCTCACGCTTAACTAGTACTTTATTTAGGGTAATTAAGTATTTTGTTGTGCCATTTTTTATAGGGCATGTTAAATATTCGTTTCCTTTCCCCGCTTGCTTCGGTTCATGCAGCAAGTTACAACTTTTCATTGGCGATAACTTGAGTTGCAGGGAAGCTCATGCGGCTTGGCTTTGTGTGGCAGCCTAATTGTTTTCAATTTAATGACCAGGCAGCAGATCAAATTAAATTTGTGTCCCGAGAACTGGTCACGTTTTAAAGGACCAGCCACGCCCCACTTGACCCTCCTCATGATGCGGCGCCTAATGAAAGCTGGTTAAGTAAATAAATAAATGTCCATTTAGTTGCGCCCTTTTTGTGTATTTTATTTAACATTTTGGCGGAATTTCCTTTGTACCGGCCGCAGCATGTTCTTAACATTTTTTTTTGGTTTTTGCGGTCCTCGGGCAAAGGAACTTCTTTATTTTAGACCCATGGGCGGTCCGTTTACGAATTTGTATCTCATTTTCCATCGAGTGTCTGTGATTAATTGCCCTTCAATTTTCCGAAAATTATTTAAAAAAAAAAGACAGATACCACACAACAAAACCGGATGAAAGGCAGAAAGGAAGCCGACCCCAATGCGCCGGTATCTGTATCTGTATCCAATAACATTTGAATGGGCAAAGTTTTTTGCACGAGCATGAAGTTGGCAATTTGTAATTTTCCTGCTTCTCCGTTTGGCGGGTGGCTGGCGGTGTAATAAAAAAGGGACTTTATGCCAAATTTAATTAGGCGCAAAGCGAGCAGGCCAAAAAGACGGAGTGAAAAACGAGCGGATGACTTCGATTTGAAATGTTGCCAAAAGAGCGCAAATTATTTTCGGGGCTCGTCTTTGAAAAGGGTTGACTTTCGACTCGCTGCTCATTCATTTTTATTTTATTTCCCCTTTTTTCTTGCTGTCCAGCAATTTAAAAATGTTTAAAGAGCACATGAATCAAAGTCGGTGAGCTAATATCCAGCCGTCCACGCCAGTTCGTTCAGTAGCTTTTTATTATTCGCTCAATATTTCATGACAGCTCCGGCAAATTGCTCATACGTCATGTGGGCGGCATGAATAAGGTAACGCGGTGCCTGCAATTTGCCGTTAATAAGTTGAACAATTCCGAGTGCGATTTCTGGCTTGATTTCTGGTCAGCCAGTGAGTGTGTGCGTGTGTGTGTGTCTGCGAAAGAACAACAGCATTAAATTGCCAGCAATTACGTTTTTATTGTGCTAAAATGCACCTGTGCATATTCCTGATGGCGCAATTTCGAACAAAAACAAACGACATCGGAAAGAACAACATTGCATGGTCGATGGCGGACGAAGGTGCTGCGATGGGTGGTGGGCAGTGGTGGGCGGATCACCCGATCGGTGGCTGTGGGTGGCTGCAAGAAAACCAACAACTGTGGTAACAGTAGAATAACAGTAGCTTGTCCACCCCATAAAGCGAAGTTTTTAGAAACGCGTGCCATTCATGGAACAAAACAGTTGGGATCACAATAATAGCAGTACAATTGTTAGTATTGCAGTTAACATAACTGAAGTTTCTTTATTTTACATTATAATTGTATGTGTGTGCAAGTACATATGTACATATGTTAATTTGTTAAATCAGTATGCCAATCAAGCTACAAAAGCACCAAGTCGAATTATATCAATGGAATGTGTTTGGCTTACCAGCACCCACATATCCACTAGATTTTTGCCTACTGCTGTATGTCTGCATGTGGCCAATATTAGCACAGGTAAATGTCCAAAATTAACATTGAACTTTGGCAGAGTGGAAGGAGCGGAGTAACGCACCGAACCAAACCGAGCAGACGACTGACTCTCGTACAATATTATTGCAATTTTCCGGGCTCTGCATTGGGCTTAGTGTTAAGCTTAATGCCGGGGCCAGACATCCGACTCCCGATAACAGGATGTCCATACAACTACGGCTACAACTGCCACTGCAGCTGCAACTGATTTTGCATCTGGTCCGGCAAATGACGATGTCCGTGTCGCATATTGTGATAGGCCGGTGCCCGCATCAAGTTCAGGAAGTTTATCCAGAGTAAGGGCATGGGGCACGAGGCACGGGGCATGTGGCATGGGGCATTGGGCTGAACCGCCGTCTGCTCCTGGCATGCATCACTGGCTGTGCAAACACTGGCCCCACCGTTGGAATGGTGGGTGCGGTGGTGCGTGCACGTGGAGAATGGCAATTGTTGGGCTTAGACCAAATCATACTGCACAGTGGGATGATTTTTATAGAAAACTAAACTAAAACCTATAATGAATAAGTACCAGATGCACACTTCAGCTCTAGTGTAAGGAATGCACATTTCATGCAAATGAGTTGAATTATTTAAGAATTGTCCACAGTAAACGTATAATATGAAATATAAATATAAATATATATATAAACAGTATAATAACTGATATGTAAATAACTAAAAGTTAATTTCTTAAACAAAGGATTTTGTTCCACTGTGCAAATATCTTGTTTGTCTATCATAGATTGACTTGCTGCTGTTTGGCCACGGCAACAGTTGCCGCTCGCAGGGAAAATTCAAAGGAAGACCAACTGACGCATCGGCTGGACGGATAGGACTCTCGACCAGCGTCAGCGGCAGGACGAAAAGGAGCAAAAGGAGGAAGATCAGGAGGAGCAGGACAAGCGACAATAGCCCAGCGCTGTTTGAACTTCATTAAGCAGCTGTAGTGGTAGCGCCACTGAAACTGGCAGATGGCGATTTAGAGGTACGGGGGAATTCGGTTGAATGGGCGAATGGGTCAGATCATGACTTTGATTTGCGGTGACTACTAAAAAGCAGCCGCAAACGGCGCAATATTATAACATTGTTGTAGGCGACCGAGATGCCCTAAAGAGGCCCCACCCCATCTCCGATTTTGAATTGGTACACAACTGTTGCAGGCATAACCGCAGAATTAGCAACATTTGCGGTGCGTGGTGTGTGCGTTAAGTTGGCAAATAATGCTTAAAGTTAACGTCAGAGCCTTTTGCGGTTTGTCACTTGGTCAGGCATCGCAACCGCCCGAAATATCCCATAACACACACCAGGACACCTGAGTGCGTGTGCGGTCTGTTGGCCATTTATGCGACCATTCACTCCACTCTATGCCTCATTTGCGAACCAGTGCGTCTCGCTCGGTTTGGGGCTCAATCTTCTGACTTTGGAGTTGTCATCGGTGCCACAGTGCCAGCTCATAATTTAATATTGATTGGGTTAACAGCTGAGCATTCGTTTGGGAATGGGACTCCCACACGCAATCCCCACTCGACCGTTACCAGGCCATTTGGTTATGTATGCAACTTATTACGTGGTCCAAAGGATTTTAGCTCCATCTCAGCTGCTTCCTAGTTCACGTGCAGAAAATAAAGTGGCAACATAATCGGCATAATAAGCTCAGCCAAATGGGACACTTGTTGGCCAGAGAGGTTTGTGTGCGAATATTATTTATACTTTTAGCACAGGTCATATTTAAAGTGTTTGGATTTATTATTAACAGTTCTAGCTTGTGTCCGTAATGGAAGAGACTGGTTAGCTCAGTGGGTTTGTCCACTGCCAAAAACAAGACAAATAATAGTTATATACAATTCTAAATTAATTTAAATTGTATGCGTTTTTATATAAAGTGAAAAATACGGGTTTCCTTTCATTCCTATTCATACTATTTTCACATCAAACGTATCCAGCGTAAAAACATCAATGACGTTTTCATTTCATAAGCTCGTATTGAAAAAAATATGCGTCTCTTTGACTTGCATATATTTTATTGCGTCACGATCTACATTCAACATTTTTTGCCATTCGGACATCAGGTGGTGCCATGGTGACATTTACTTTATATGTGACATAAATTGAGAGCGGTCATTCTTTAAATGGAAGGTCCTGCTGGTAATCAGGCATTGTTCTGCTAACAATGACTCAATTCGGGCACAGGTAGCTGGGTACCGGTTAACGGCAATAACGTGCAGCTTTAATTAACTCGAAAATAAAACGAAATTAGATAGGGAGTGGTCACGAGAGGGGTCATTATGGGGCAGGGAGGGGCACTAACCTTACTTTTTATATTTATTAACCCTCTGCTTGCCTTGGCCGCCACAATAACTGTAATTTCGCTTTATGACTGCAAATCACAACCGAAACATAAAGGCAGTGGCATCAGGACAACAACGCACTCAGACCTGCGAGTTGTGTGTGTGCACTCAGAAAAATTTGAAATCATTTGGTTAGCTTTGTGTCATATCATAACGTTACGCACTCATGAATGGTTGATAATATATAATTTTAATTCATTTAGAACTCTTTATCGAAAGTTTCCATAAGTCTAGCCAGATTAGTAATTTATTTTCAGTGTGTGCACTCAATGTTAGCAACTGGACAACGCTGCGTATACGCAACCTTTTCTTATGGACAATTGATGTCTGCACTGCTCCAGTTCTCTCCGTTTTTCTGGAAAGCCACGGACCAAACAGACCGTTGTTTGCCCGCTGGTATTCAGTCCTCAGTCGTAGGTCCTCGTTGGTCGTTTGTAATGTTGTTGTTAAGTCCGGAACATGACATTAGCCATTAACTCGCTGCATGCTTGCCTTCGGTTTACATTCGCAAATAAAACACAGGCACAGGAAAAATACGACGGACTGCCCACAAAATACAAGGGCAAACAGAGGGAATCACAGTTGAAATGAAAATGTATAAAAAAAGGACATTTGAATTGGACTTATGGGACCACAACAAGCGACGCAGCATCCACACAGAAACATTTTATTCTTATTACCCCCAGTGCTGCCGGGAAGGGTGAGAGAGATACAGATACATCGGGATCTAGAGGATATGGCAGGGTATCCCACTGTTCAGTAGCCCAGCAGGAAGGGGCTTCCTCGGGCAATGAGTTGTCATTGTCAGGCGCCGATCCGTAGGGCAATGCAGCTAGAAAGCAGAAGTATGTTATTTTGAAGATTTCATATCTTGACAAATATGTTGTATTCCACATTATACTAATAAATAATGATAATGAATTGCAGGATATTTAAAGCATGCGACCTTTTATTAATAACTGGGCCAATTTTAAGGAAAATAGCAAGTCAGCATTAACAACTTAATTCGAAATCACAGTTGATTCACTTACTCAACACTGGGATTGGTTAACATGTGACCCAAAAATAGAAGACGTGTGTGTCTAAAAATAATAACGACTTCCCAAATAAAACAGTGATGGCAGACCCAAAGTGCGTGGGTTGGGTTGAAGTTGAGATTGGAGTTCGGGTTGAGGGATTGGGCACTCGCTCGGACATTCACTCGCATCCCACATATAACGTTGAGGTAGTTAAGAACAGCAAGACGAAGTCATCGAGTCGACGACTCCGGAGCTGATTTCTTTTGCGTTTTAGCCTCGCCTCAATCTCAAACTTGCTCAATACACTCGACGAATTCGATAGCGATATCAAAAATTATACTGATTTTTGGAATGGAAAAATCGAAACATAAGAATTTAATTATATTTTCTACTAATAGAAGACTTAGTCTAAGCATGTGTTGTTGGCGCCACCATTACAAATACCTTGTTTTTTTCAGTATACGCCTGGTTCTGTTTTCTGGTCCAGATTGTGGTCCTTGTTCCAGTCCTGTTCCTTCTCCTGGGCTGGCTGCTTGTTTTATAACCTTTTCACTTTATTTCCCTGGGGGCAGATAAAAAATGAAGAAATCCTTATCACAGCGTGTCAAGGATTTGCTTTTGTCCATTCCGCAGGACAAGCGCCTCCATAATACGCTTATTTGTAACGCATTGTGGGCGTGGTCAAATGGGCGGCGTTGACGAATAAGGGGGGGTGGTTGAGTAACACGGTAGTGGGGGGAAGTGCGCAATAATGCGACTAGCAAACAAACAAAAAGAGCAGAGGCAACAAATAAAAAGTTAACGACGAGTTTGTTATGTTTATGTGGCCAACAAACAAATGGACCACATGTAACCACTGGCGAGAGTGAGAAAGGTATGTGGTCAGTCAAAAGAGAGGGCAATACACTGAGTGAAAGAGTGGGGCCGTCGAGTAGATTGAGTGTAAGGCCAAAGGACCAAACGACCCTGACCCACCAAACAATCAACGCAAATTTCACGACAAAACGTAAAAATGCGTAAATAAATTTTATACACCCAAACACCCCCAAAAAGTCTTTTCATTCCTCCGCTTCCCCCAAATCCTTTGGCCGCCTCCTTCTCTTGAATAAGTAATGCAAGCAACTTAATCACATCAGCTTTAATGCTAAAGCACTTTTGCATATGAAAATTAATGGAGCACATAAAACGACGAAAGGCTTTTCAATTCACTTGACAATTATTCAATTGAATTTTGGTGCAAAAAGAATGGAAAAAAATATACAATGTACTTTCGACATATTAAAGAAATTCGTAGACTTTAATATACAAATAATATTTAACCAAATGCGTTATAAACAGTCGCTCACTATTTTTATGTTTTGGGCGATACTCGATTTAGGAAGGGCCTAATTAATTAAGTTAATTAGCATAAGTTGTGCAGGAACACAAGCTTTGGCCTATTGGTTAACATAATCGGCGGTGGCCACATCGACGTGACCCTGGCAATTTAAATGCCACCGAGTTGGCCAGAATGGAGGGTCTGCTGTCCGTCCAAAGGGATATTGCTGGTGAAACTGGGCTGTCAAAACTATACCACAGACTATCCCAAGTTATGCATGCATGTGTGACAGATGGACTGACAGACAGACACATGGAAGACGGAGAGCTGGCCAAAGGTTGTGGGGTAATGTGGAGACGGAAAGGGACAGGGACAGGGACAGGGACAGGGGCAGAGGCACAATGGCGCTGCCAGCTGATAAAGATGTCCTTCCTGTTGTGCCTGCCGCTGTCGCCCTTAACTATGCAGAGCGTGCTGTCCCTCCGGCGACTTTCCCTTAGCCGGCGCAAACTTTCACCACTCACTCACACACTAACAAACTCGCATACTCGTACCCGCACGCACTCACATTCTCACACTGTCACACATTCGTTAGGCTCTGGGCGGTACATCCAGATCACGTAGGCATCGTTACACCATCGGGTCTGCAGCGCGCACAGTGTCCAGGATTCAGGATTAACACATATGCAGTAGCCAAAGCTCTAAGGATTATTTGGACTGTGATATTGAAAATCCTGCCAATTTATATGTAATGTAAAAAAAAATGTAAAAAATTCTCTGTAAATTCGGATATTTTATATTGCCCAATAATATATAATTTCTTTTATATATTTTATAATAAACAAATATTTTTTCTACACCATAATTGTAATAACTTTACAAACTTTACTGGACCAGCTTAATCGCGACTTATCTCAGTGTACTTTTTTCGCCCTAGCTTCTAGAGTGTGTGTGGTGTGAATTTGGCTGGCGAGCCCCAAAAATGTTGCAAATAAAAACACGCCCACACACTCTCCACATTGCTGGGCTCCTTTGATGGCGCTGATGACTTCATTAGAGCCGCTCTATCAGTGCAAATGGGCCAGCGTCATCAGCATAGGATATGCGGCGGAGCAGGACGGGATTGTGGGTCCAGGATCGGAGCAGAACGTGCCCACCCGGCAAAGTAGCGAGCTAGGAGCCAGAAAGCAGACCGCAAAAGTCGTCGACCAGTGGTCAGCAGTTGAGTGCATTACGTCTGCCGGCGATTTCGAGTTCATTAGCAATGGGCCGTGGGTCATTAGGCCACTGTCACTGCAATGAACTTCGGGCCAGGTCTTTAATGCACTGGGCAACACAAAGCTCAAGGGCGTGGGGAGACGGCCCTTTGGCTTTAGTCAAATTCGTTCGGGCCAGTTGCAGTCTGGAAAAATAGATTGGCACGCTTCATTGCAGGCGGATCGAACAGTGGGCTCAGTGGTGAGTGCTCCAGACAAACACATATGCACGTACGGCTAATACGTCAAACATGCTTACGCCAATAAGTCGTCATGCCTGCGAACGCTTATTGCCAACTTGGCCAAATCTTATTGCCTGTCTTCTGTGCAACCAAAACCCGACAAAGCCAGACAAAATTCAGACTGACGATGGAGGCTGCTCCGAAAGCCGAGGCACTGAGAAAAAGGGTTTTTGCAATGCCAATACTTATACTTAAGTAAACATAAGCTGCCTACTTAACTTTTATAAAAAACTAACTTGCATTTATATTATAAAGATGACACAAATATTCCCATTTATAGTTGTATATCTTCTCTATAGGCAGGGTCACATTTAATTGTTTTGTGTTTTTTAAGGTGTTCCGGCATGCGGCTCTCTGCAAAGCTGATACGTCGGATTGGACCAGCACTTTTCGATAACTTCTTTATGCAACTTTTTATCTATTTGCAACTACATAGAGCTCTGCTCCTGCAGGCTCCCCACGACCTGCAGTTTTTTCGCTGAGGAATCAAACGCATTACGTACAAAGGGCCGGCAAGCTGGATTTCAATGATTTTATTTTTGCGCATTTTCCAGTTTCTTTTTTGGGGTAATGAAGGATATTGAAAGAGCTCTCGCCAGGACTCGTCGGGGGGTCGAGATGTGGATTTGCGATACGGCGAGCGGAGCAGAAAGAAAAACTGTTACCTGTGGTCGAAGCTATTACTACGGAGAGTCCTTTACAGAACTTTGCACATTTGAGTTTGTTTGACTTGCTGGAATGGGTTGTGAAGGTCAGGAGGAGAAAAGTTCTGATGCTGATGGATTCTACAATTATGTTGAGTGGCCACCAACGAGCTCGGAACTCACAACCGAGAACGAGGACAATAATTAGAGCCAGCAACTTTAAGCAGTTACTCCATTTTCGGTTTCATTTTTTTTTTGGGATTCCACCCTGATTTTTATAGCCTAAAAATACATTGTTAGAAAAGTAATTTACTGTTTAAGATAAAAAAAAATTGTTTTCGAAATCCCTAATATGATACTTTTTAATTAGCAGATGAACATCATAGCGAATCTTTTGTATCTTTTGAATTATTGTATAAATCTACTTCGCTATCTTCAGAACGCTCTACTGAATGGTTATTCAATTTGCAAATGTTTTCGGGGCTACAAAGCTGATGGAATACTGCAGCGACTATGCTGGTGCGCTGAGCATATAAGGATGTATGTACTATACCTATACGGATACATATATTTGCCGACTTGGACCCTGGAGAATTCCAGTATTTCCTTTCCTCGACCGCCGGCAAATTGAAGCGCGTAATTAAAAATTAATACCAAAGCAGACGTTTACCACATCTGCGGTCTGTTTTTCTGTTTTTCAGCCACTCCGTCTGCTGTTTTCCGCACTTTTATTTGGGGTTTTCACTTTGTCTGTGGAATTAGAGAGGGTTTCAATTGGGTGAAGAATGCCCCCATGAACTGGCAGTACTGGCTTATAATTGAACTTCAAATAATTTGCTAATTGTATTCGCATTCATTGAAGTTATCATGAGCATGGAAAGGCAGCATAGAATTTTTATTTGACTACGCCATTCGTACCAAAGTATCGTGAATAATTTGAAATACCTTCAATATCTGAAAGAAACAAAAATCTAAACAAATAATAGCTCTCGATTAGCAGCCGAATATGACACCGATTTAATTATATCAAATACATTCGAATTTGTTGCGTTCTGTTTAATTTGAATTTAAAATGATTTAACCAGGCGCTTTCGTTCATTGGCATTCCTGTGCAGTTATGCATGGCATACAATTAAAATTAATTATTTGCCATTGTTGCGAATAGCGTTGACTAATTGTTAACAATTTTCTCCCCACTCAATTTTTGCAATCGCCGCCGAAACTCCCAAACCCACCTCCCCCAAAAAGTCCAGGTGTGAGATTTCACGTTGCCATGACAGAATGTCGGCCGGAACGCGCTATTATGATACATTTAGTACATAAATGCAATGAAAACGGGTCTCTAATTAATTTACAATGCGCACACACCGAACTCATTACAATCCGGCCCGGGCGGAGATAAAGAGATTGGCGGAAGACATCGCCGGAAGGAGGGGCATAATTTCGGATCCGAGTGGGTTGCTAATTAATTCAATGAACGCCAAACATTATTAATTATTCATAATCAAATATGCAATTGCCTCGCTTGTCGTCACCGCCGGATGACAGGCCCCCAAAACATCGCGTGAGTCCCATTTGAGACCGAGGTGTGAGTCCAAATCATGGGGGATGCATATCAATGGAGCGTCTGTGAATTTCCACACTCTAGACATGAAAGGGAGGCCTAATCACCAGCTTACATGATTACCAATAAGGAATTGGGGCCCATTGTACTGTGCATTTAAGTTTAAGCATACAAAATGAATAGTCAGTAAGCGAATGGTTTTGAAATTTACATTTGCGTGGTTGGTTTTATATTGAAAAAAGGATATATTCCCTTTAACCCATAGATTATTCCTGGAATGTATCTACCGACTTTCTAATTTAATATTATATTGACTTAGAGCAGTTGCATTTCAGCCATTTTAGTTTTTCGTAATGCCGTGTTATCCCTCAGAAGTTATTCAGTCAGTGGGCCGAAACAAAACCGAGGTCTGGCCAAAAACCCAGATGCCCAACCTCTGACCCACTGGCCAGATGTTGGCAATGCCGCAAAATCTGCAACGTCCATCCACTTTTAGGTGGGCAAAAGGGTCAGCACTCGGAGTCCGGAGTGGGTGAGAGGTCATGGTGGTGGTATCGGTTGCCACCCCCTTGGCGGCGTCAGCGGTGTTTGCAGCTTTCTGCGTTTGCAGCGTTGCAATTTATGCAAATTGCTTTCAATTTGCTTAGTCCATTGCTTTGTGCGCCAATTTTCAGCCGACTCGTGCCGATTGAAGCTAAAAATGCGGCATCAATGGCGTGGAGAGAGTGCTCCATGCGGTTGTATCTGCCACATTTCGTTATCGCTTTCGGAGGCGTTAAATTAGGCGTGCCAATCCATATTCGTGTGCCCCAAGTTCCCATCACCGGCGGCGCGTGTTTCCCATTATGGTATTTTGATTGCCAAAGGGGTTATTTTCCACAGTTCCTGGGCTTTTAGCATGTTGTTTTAAAGAACATTTCGCAGACCAGCGTAGATCTTTAGAAATCTTTTCTTAAATACAATTAATACAAAAACGTTTTTTTCGAAGCCACTGTATTGTTTGACCAGCAAATCAAAGACCGTAAGGAAATTTGATTTCTTCTGACATTCTGCATTCCATTTTCGGCAAGACATAACCATTTTTCCCTCTTTGCAAATCGGAACAGGAACGTGTCAACTGCATTAGAGAAACGCCTACAATGGATTTGCAGATCCCAAGAAAATTCACATTTGCAACAGCTCAAATTTCCGGCCCAGCAGGCCCGCCCTCCAAAATGCTCCCATTCGTACGAGCTCGCAATTTTAACATACAACATTCGGATGCCTGGGCATCTGCACCTGCTTTAATAAAGCCTTCACCTGCAGACAGGCGGCAGGACAACAAAGGATCCCACAGCAGGAGCAGGAACAGGGACTTCGCACTGGCTTGAAAAGTTGCTGTTGTTACTGATGCAGTACCAACTTCACACCAGCACAGTGATTACAATGGCCATAAGCCATCCACGCAGCATATACAAGCTTGCATAAATTTGGCTTTGTTGTTAATTTAAAAACTAATTAAAAGACATGTTTTAAGTCTGCGAAACAATTTAGTATTATTTAAGATTCTACATGCCGAATATGGCATCGATTCTGGTTAATACCTATTTTAGATTCCAAAGGAGTCCAACATAATTGAACTGCAATTAGAATTGCAAGTTTCAGCTACCGTTCTTGTTTTAGATGCAGGGACCTTAAGTGTTGAAAGTCCTGTTGGATCTATTGTCGAGAACGCTATAGTTGTGTTCCTCGACTATCAGATACCCATTAGCCAGCTAGGACTTTCCAAAGATCTAAGCTTCCATACGGACGGGCAGACGGACATGGCTATATTGGCTCGGCTGGTGATCCAGTACAGGATAATATAATCATTAAATGGTCGGACATTTAATCATCATTTTCAGCGTATCTGTTATACGAGCAGCGGGTATATGTAAAAAGGTATAGCAGACGATGTTACCGAGTGTTGAATTGTGTTCGCATTTTGT
Organism: Drosophila sechellia; assembly: GCF_004382195.2. Classification (NCBI taxonomy): domain Eukaryota; kingdom Metazoa; phylum Arthropoda; class Insecta; order Diptera; family Drosophilidae; genus Drosophila; species Drosophila sechellia. The sequence goes on from NC_045952.1 coordinate 15,736,425, forward strand.
CTTCATTGGGGTTGGAGTTGATCCAGTGGACCATCCACCATTCAATTCCCGCTCTCGTTTGAAATTTATTGTTGCAGATGCCCGGACGGGGAACGTGTTCCCATGTGTGGCGCATATGTTTCGCCTTTTTTGCATGCAATATTCTATTGAAATATTTGCAAATTACTGGAGGATTTCACCATCGTCCTGGCAACGACGTTGATGCCGGGCCCAGACAATGGACAATTTGCGAAACAGAATCAGGTATTTAAAATGTTCACTCCATGCGGCTCTAGTTGTGCAGATTTAAGCATATATGTACATATATGGAGTGGACAACGCCTGGAGGGCACCAGGAGAAGCTGTCTGTGGCTATAATTTATTACAAGGAACAAAGTTATTTTAGGCGTTGCACACGCTCATGTTCATCTATAAAGTGCACTGGGTGAAAAATGTGTTCTTATCGATTACACGGTTCAGACACATATTTATTAGTTTCCAGATAATAAACATGTGTAAATTATCAGAAATAAGTGCACACTACTCTTTAACTACGTTGTCAGATCAATATTTTGAACGACTGTTGCAAAGCTTTTAAAAAAACTAAAAAGGAATATGTGTTTTCAGTCAGAAAGAGACAGTTAACTGTACTGCAATCTGAATAGCATTAATTTGTGAATCAAAAGTTGGGTTAACGTACTTTCTCAGTGTAGTGTGCGAGCACATATCCTTTGTTCTGCTGGCAGGACCGGAGCATTCATTAAATAAAATAAAGTTAGCTTGTAGTAATTGTCAACGACAGTTTGATGTTTTTGTGAAATATTACAAGTAAATTGTTTTGCCGGCAGCTCCTTCGACCCATGCAGATTTCTCGCATCCTGCGAGAGAATGAGAAAATATATTCAGAGCCAGCCCTTTATTGACAGTGTTGCAATTTGCTAAATTCGATTACATCATGCATATAAAAATGCCTGCCAACCGACGATGATGTATGACCGAAAACGTTTTGGCCATGATTAATGATTTGCCCTGTAACTCTGATTGTTACCAAAGCAACGGAATTACGACCGGGCCGAACAGAAACCTCCACAAGTAGGAGCCAAGGTCAAAAACCAGAGCAAACTCAATTAATATAAGCGACGGGTCAACAATCAACAAAACCGCGACATCCATTTCCACTTTTCATGCGACGCATTTCAATGGCCATAAAACGCAGCTTTAAAGCCGGCTTACGTCCTTGGCCATTCCGTTGTTTCAGCCCCGAGTGGGTGGAGAGCGGGGCGTGGCAGCTGAGGTCGCCATTTCACTAATTAAGTAAATATTTGACAAAAGCTCTTCGCGTGTCCGTCGTCCTTCGTTTCAAGTGGCAAGTTATCTGGAATTTTGCACGCCCGATGCTTGGAGATGAAAACCGGTAGTCGCCTATACTGTGGCTACCACAATAATAGACCCTAAGAATAATTCCTTGTCAACACACTCATAAATAATAGACTGAGTCGGGTGGACCGACGTTCACTCCACTTTTCCACCGGCTTCCCACCATCGGCATCGTCATCATCATCATCAGCACTGTCAGATTCAAGTGGCCAGGTACAGACAAAGGCAAGGTATTTATCATAAGCAGGGCTAGAAATTCCAAATCCCAGAAGAAGAACTTCTAAGTACCTCGGGTCATGATGTTTTTTAATTCTTCTTTGTATTTATTTCAGGATATCCACTTCAATTTCATACCATTACAATCGTAAATAATTATCCGAGCTTTAAAAATATCCTTGCAAAAAAACAAAATTTTATTATCAAAAAGCTAGCGTTAATATCGAGAGCATCCAAAATGTTCGTGACCATTTTTCCAGGCGACAAATTTACCAGTGGCATAAAATGAGTTCCACTGACGAGGTTTACTCCACCCCTCTGATTTTACCTGACGAAGATTTGTCATCTTTTAAATACAACAACAGAGCGCAGTGAAGCGAATGGCTTCAGGGCGAAGGACAAAGGACATGGCAATAATGCGTCGCAGCATAAATTTTATTTATTTTATAAGCGCATAAAGCTCTGGCCATGGTCGAGAAAAAGAGGTTGCTTTTCTACACTAGCAGAAAAAAGTATAAACTATGCTCAAAATGTTGTCAAATTAGTTTAAATATGTGCCAAATATTATTCTTTAATATATTTTCAATGTTCCTTCTTATACCAAACCAAAAGTTTTGCGTCTCCACAGAAGTTATAACGCGAACACACACATTTCTCTCAGTGCCGATCTAGAACCAGCAGAAGCGACAAGTAGTCCTTCCTTCACCGTTTTTACCCCCGTTGGCTGGCAACTTTGTTCGTCTAATACCTGAGATGCTTGGCCAACACTTTGTTGCCGTGTCGCGGTATTCAAAATAGGTTTTTAGTAAACTGTCCGGAAGTAGGGAAATGCCAGCGGCATGGCCACGACCATGGTTATGAAGGGGCAGTACGCCCACGAGACCGGCCACGCCCCCGCAGGATACTCTGTGTGTGACTGTGCGTGATATGAGCGCGTCTCAGGATCTCGGCACCGCAGACACTTCATGTCAGGCTTTGAGCGTAATTTTTCTTGGGCAAAATAACTTGAGCAGCATCGCTAAACGAGCTTTTTACGCTGCCCTTGTTATGAGAAAAAAGGGGAGGAGATGAAAAAAGATGCGGGGGGTGTCGCTGATGTCGTGGCAACGACGCGCATGTAAAAGTTGAAAGATTTGCATAAGTAATTTGACAAAATGTAGTTGACAGTAAAAAGCAGCGAGCCATGCACACATGCACGCAGAATGCTACTGACAAAATGATATGGCCAAGAAGTGAGGGATTCCCCTGGAGTAAAATGGGGTTTGGGGCCAGCTGATGACAGCTAGTGGTTGGCCAACAAGAAGGCGCAAATCTCCCCCACATGATGGGGCAATCTTTCTTACTTATAAACCCACGAGAAAGCAGTCGCATTAGAGCAGCAACCGTTTCATTACCCCAAATGAGAAATGTGACGCGGGCACTGACAATGGAGATAATAACAAGTGGAAAATAGCTTCAAAATTTAAAGTAATTTCTGGAAAAAGTAGAAGAATTGCGCTGAAAATAACACTTATTTAGAAATGTCTTACTCTTCTAGTAGCTTTCTTGGCGAGTAAAGCTCATTTTGCTTTAGGACCTGTTGGTAACCATACAAAAAGCTTTGCGCTTACCGCTGAATTTTCTTAAACAAAAATTAGCTTACAAGTTTTCGATTCAGAAATAAATGTACTTATCCTTCTGCCCGCCGAACTACTTCCAAATTAAATGCTCAGTCGCAATATTTATTGATAGTCACATGAAAACATAACAACCGTGACATTGTCAAGCATTAAATCGAACTATGCCAAGAATCCGATGGACTAAACACACTTTCCCAATGTTTGCAACTTTTCCAAATGTTACCTTTGCATTAATGAAAATTTGATTCACAAGACTCAAATAAACATATCAAAGCACTTGATCAATATGTAACAGCATTTAATTTCACTAAAGTACTGAAAACTTCCGAAGAGTATTCAACGAATGAAAAGTACAACTCATAAAGTGCACATCAATTTGGCATAACTGTGGCATGATATGCGCGCATAAATTTTATGCACTTCAGCGCCACAAAAAGCGGTAATGATAATGCCGTGTCGCGTCATAAAAATATGATACCGAACACCCCCATTCCCCTAAGAAAAAAGGTGAGCACCCCAATAACAATCGGAAAGGGGGAACGAAAAAAATGTACCTAAACAAAGTGCGACATGCCACAAAAGCTCGCGTAAAAATGTATCTATGCATCCCGTAGACGATTGGCAGAAAAACAAGGCTGTTGCTAAGCTTTTTTTACAGTGCACTGAGAATATAACCATAAACTTGGATTATGGAATTATTTGCCAGCGTGTTTCTTATTAAAATTTTAAGCACCGACCATGGCTTGGTGTATACAACCAAAGTAAGTACTGTAAAATTCATTTAATTAATTATTTGATTGGTTTCATGCAATATTTGGAGCATATTTGTCCGATTTTGCAGGTATCATAAATAAAGCAGATATCGCAAAAGTTTGATTAGATAAAAATAAATACACTTCGCCTTTCTTTCTGTGCTTTTTGTCGGTTGGGTAAGGACGCCGCTTATGGCGATGGTATATGGGTGTGGGTTCGGAAACTATCCACAGTTGCAACGGGTGAGTGGATGCCCCGGTGGTGGTGGTTTTTCCTCATTCGTTGCGAACGCTCCGCACACGCGACACGTGCGTGGAAAACTCCGTATTGCTGCTACATTGTGTATTGTGAAAAGTTGAAACTGTTGAAACTGGAATAAAATAATAATAGACACTGAGTGTCTGCAGCTGCCGGGAAAGGTAAAAAGTGTGGCAAAGAAATAATCGACATGTCTGTTAATTATGGTGAAAGTTTTCCCATGCACATGTCGCTCCTTTTGCTATGCTAGCTATTCTTTTTCCTTCGTATATATCTTTTATATATTTTTTTGGAGCGACAGCTGGCGTTGTCAGTAGCCGATACTTTGCTTGTTAGCGAAACGGGAGGCATGTCATCGCATCTCTATATTCAGCCTCAGGTCTTGGCTCGTCCTGATGGCTTTTAACGTTGTCCTTGCTTCCTTTTGCTTAACTCGCAATTTATGGTTAATCGATGTTGTCTTTGAACGTGACCTATTTGCTTTATTTGCCGTAGGTTTTCTGGCGTTGTCCTGCGAGTCTCCTGTATTCCATATCCTGTATCCAGTGTGTGTCGCCATTATCCCCGTCGCACTCAGAGCCCTGCTGACGTGTTAAATCGTCTTTTTGTTTACCCTTACCCTCAATAAAGCCATAATTTATTTTTCATGTTCTATCGCAGTTCGTTAGCATCTCTTCCTTTTCGCTTTCCATTTTTTTTCTCCTCGTTAGATGGCATTTCACTTTTTGCATACGTGGCGTATGCGCTATATTATATTAGGGAGAGAGAGCTCGGCGAAATCGATACTACGGACGACCTTGACTTCCGGCAAGGATGCTGCAGTTTGCCATTGAAGGTGCATTGTTGCCTGGCAACATTTGTTGCCAAGACCGGCAGCACCCTTTAAGAAAGCTTTACTGTTTTACAATCCTTAACACTCGATCTGCTATACTTCAGTATTATACATTTTAAAGTATCTTTTTGAGATCAAATTATGTATTACTTAAACTTGCTATGACTAAGATCATCGTAAATCGTTGGTGGTGAATTTGTGTTGATTCAAATATCTACTATTAAGTTCAGGACAGTTGAAAGTTATGTTACATTCTGTCATTGTTTAAATATGGTATCAAATACATTTTAATTCTTATCTAGGATTAGTTGCTTTTTCATTTTCAGTTCATCGCTGCATATTGGTATCCAAATTTTTTCCAGTGACCTGTGACCGAATGGCGTGTGCCATCTAAGGGCACTAAAGGGCCACCTGGGGCTGCTAATTAGGACCCTGTTCATTACTCACGCCGCATTTGTCGTGACTGTCTAACTGACTATCTAACGGGGTCATCGGGAATGGCTCTCACAGTGGCTGTATAATTATACTACATAAATATAAAAAGTTGGTATAAAAGCTTTGCATGGTTGTTTACTCAGACTGGCATGACAGCCATTCAAATCACATCAATCGATGTAATTTCCCGGCCTCGTCAGTCTTTTTCCCAGTAAGGGTTTCAAGGTTTCATAGAAATTCCGTAATTTTGTTACCTTCTGAATCACGAAATCAATGTTATTGATTTGGAAGGCAAATATTTGGCTCTTCAGGGTCTGTTTACCTCACTTCTAACAAAAACTGAACTGATCAATGAGTCAACATCAAATCAATAATGAGTAATAATAATTTAAACCAAGTCCTGGCCAAAAGAAACCTTTTCCTTTAATAAGCCAATAAAATCTACTTAAATTCCCGTGTATTTACAATCCAATGACCCTGTCTTCGTCGCGCGTACAGTCGTAGTTTATACATTTGTTGATGAAACTATTATTATTGCGAATTGACGCGTAAAATATTGAGGTGAGTGCACACACTTACCCTCGCGCACCAAATTGAGTGCTAATCAAACTAGTTGGACCTCGAGTCTGCACGGTTCATTGAGCCAAGTGCCACCCGGTGGGAAGCGAGACCCACCCTCTGCTCTCTATCTACACTGGGCGAAACTTCTTTATATTGCAAACAGCAAACTTGAAATTTAGGACATCAATACTAAATCCATGAAACACATGAGAGACTATTGTACGAGACTTAAACAAATGCTTTAAGGCAATTTCTCATTTAATCCTTAGTGCATAAGTCTTTGAATGTGGCAAAAGTATTTGTAACATAAATTTGTCTAAAGTGATTCCTTCATTGGCTGGCAAGCCTTTCGATGCCATTGAACCGTGAAGTGAGTGCGCCATAAGTGACTGACAAGTTATATTTGGACAAATTAATTTAAAATGTAAATCATCTAGATAAATTACAAGCGGCTTTCGGTCTCTTAGAGACAACGTACGACGACTTGGCATACCACCTTCTGGTGTAATTAGGCGCCTTTGAGCCAAAGTAAATCAATTCCGGGTGTAATAGCCCTGGGCTATAGCTGTCGCAGCCTGGCAACCATGGCCTATCCAATTTTCCGGCCAGAAAAATATTTGCCGAGCTGACAATTATTGTAGCGGCGTAAACACAGAAATTAAATATCAAACAAATTCCTGTAAATCGCCCGCAGGCAATTGACAGCTTATAAGGAAGCTTAGACACAACAAAGGAATCTCAAATGTTAATTAACTACACACAAATATAAAGAAGAAATGATAACGTTATTCCTACTAATATACAAATCTCACAGGCAGTATTTAATCATTTAATATTGCTTGGCTTCTTGCAAACAAATATATTTTTGTGCGTGCTTGGAACTAGGCTGCTGTAAATAAAGATTTAATTTATCCCAAAAGATTTAATAGAATATTATTTACCGTCAGTAGAAATTGGAAATAAATTAAAACTTACATTTTTTAGTTGTATCTTTCTCACTCTCTTTGATTTAACTTCAAAGAACTTCAAAGGCTGCGCTTCGTTACCACTATAGATTGATTTGAATGTGTGTGTTTATTTTTCGCAGATGCATCGCGAAAATGCCTACAGCAAGGAGGCCGAGCTGAAGAATCTGGCCAAGCGCGAGTTGGCCAACGGGTTGGACAAGGATCCAATTTACAAATTGCGCCTGCAGTGCTTCAGTCGCGGTGCCACCGGCATCTTGGGCCTGTCCAGGTAAGCTGGCTATAACGACTAACCCCTTACCCCCGATTGCCACCACTTCAATGAACTAACTTGGCAAAGAATCAGGAGCTTAGGCTTAGGTGAGGCCGACTGTTTGCATAATGATGCTCCAGTTGTGTGTGTTTCAGATACAGCAGGCTTCATACGGATTGTTTGCTATTTGTTTCTTATCTGCATACACTTTCGGTAAACGAAAACTGTATGAAATTGATCAAATATTATATCAGCTTTGAAAGTCATTTCAAAGTACGACTATTTCTCGCTAAGGGAGTAATATGTATTTATTATTTATTTCATTGAAACACCTTTGTTATTAGATACAATTTTTTTTCTATGGTAGAATCGGTTGAGTATCAATTTATAAAGCATTGATATTCGCCACTTTTGGATTCCTAAAGTGTGCGGATTTATCTAACTTTTTTGGCAACATGCGAAATACGAGATGTGTAGAGGTGCAAGAGATGTGAGCCGAATTCCCCCATTATTCGCCTGAGATGCAGATGAGCCTCTTGTGTAGCGTTGCATCCCCGAGGGGCAGTATTAAAATGATGAAATCGTTGAGGGTCCCACAAGTGACGGAATAGAGAACATATAGCCAGAAAAAGGGCAGGTGAAGATGGTCGGAGCTGGGCAGGAAATATGGCAAATGAAACTGAAACTTTGCCGGCTTTTTCTGCTACCGCTGCTCCTGATGATGATGTTAAGTTCGGGCTCAGCTAGGCGCATGTAAATACGAGCATGCCGAGAGTTCGAGTGCATGTTGAACTAACATTCTCGAAAGCGCTTTCAAGTGTGTGCAGGCCGGGCAGGAAAATAGGGAAAAATAGAAAAAACTATAACTATGAAGCTCGCTGGAAGACTGTGGAGGAGGATGCCGAAGGGGGAGTGGCAAAAATCGCTGACTGAATGCAAACAAACATAATTGGATTTCTGTAGTTGCTGTCGAGCAAAGCCGCACTTAAAGAAATTAGATGAAATTTATTGATATGTTATTTAAATTTTAATTTGATTTATAATTTGAGAACATTAAAAATTGGATTTAAATAGGTGCACTACAGATCTTAAAAAATATTTTGTTTCGTATAGAAATTACTTTTTCGTCCAGTATAGCGACCTGCCACGGCCTCCTTCCACAATCCCCACAGTGTTTGACTCAGCCCACTATTAGTTTTTATTTCAATTTGAGCTGCGAGCAGAGTAGAGTTAAACCGCGTCCACCTGTACCGCCCACCGCCCAAAACCTCCAGTCCCCACCTGTTTTTCCCGCCCGGCTGTCTGCTAACAATTTCCCGTTTTGAATATATAGACATTTTGTACAAAATCCTCGCATCTGCAACATATGTACGGTATGTGCATTTGTATGTGCATTTTTGTTTGTTGGCTTGTCGGTCGGATGGTGGCTGTGCCTATTGGCCTCGTCCTCGTGAGCGCGCATTTTCATTTGTATTTATGCAATTTGTTTGTTTGCCAGCCGGAAAATTCAATGCATCGAATGCATAGCTGAATGAGCTCCCACTCCCGATCCCACTGGCGCCCACTCCTCTGAGTATCTATCAATGGCATATTCTTATCCGGCTGGCTTTGTCCCGTGGCAATAATAGGAATATATTTTCATTTTGCCATTCATATTGCGAATTATTTTTGTGCGGCTCTCGTTTCTGACTTCGTTTTATATTTCCAGATCATTCCGGGTGATGGACGACGATGGCAGCAAATCTCTCAGTCCCGAGGAGTTCAAAAAAGGAGTCACGGATATCGGTCTGGACCTGACTGATTCCGAAATCGATGAAATGTTTTCCAGGTTGGTAATTGCCTTGTCAACTTAAAAGAGAAATGAAGACTTGAACTCTTGTTCAATTAGTAGTTGAACGAAAAAAGTTCATAAATTACTATTGAAACATAAACATAATAAGAATCATAAGTAACTAAAAAAATAATAAAGAAGCTATGAATAAAAAAATTAAATAAAATATGATATTAAATACAATTTTTAATTTATTTCCTAGCTTCGACACAGATGGAAGTGGTAATATTAATATGACAGAATTTCTGGTAAAACTGCGTGTAAGTAAATTGTATATTTAATGCAACATAATGTTGTAATTAGAATATCTTTGTTTTTAGCCTCCTATGAATAATTCGCGTATCAGTATCATCGAAAAGGCCTTCGACAAGATGGATGCCAATGGCGATGGCCAAATTACTGTCACCGATTTGAAGAATGTATATTCGGTGCGCGATCATCCGAAATACTTAAGTGGCGAGATGACGGAAACCCAGATATTCACGCAGTTCCTAAAAAACTTCGAGGTGGGTGCTCCAAATCCAGACGGCATCGTCACCAGGGAGGAATTTATCAACTACTATGCCACGATCAGCGCCTCGATCGATAACGATGCTTATTTTGATCTTATGATGAGACAAGCCTACAAACTCTAGATTGTGTTCCTCTTAGAGATCTAATATCTAACGTCCATTTGCCGTCTCTTAACCTTTATATGTTGATTGAATTGCGCACATGTAATAACAACTAAAAGCCAAGCCAATTGTTTTAATTACATATACTAGTAATGTTGAAATCTAATTCTTGTTGTAACATTTGAAAGTCAATAAAGGAAAACGAAAACATTTTCGAAAATATTCAACATTGGCGCTTCGTAATAGTTGATTTGCGCTTTAAACCGCTTTAACTAACCTAATCTTTGGCTTTATTCACCGATTTGCGAAATGACAACGCAAATCAGTCGAGCCGTAAACATTCCAATACCCAAACCCTCTTCGCCGCTCCAGTCGCGTGTAGTTTTGGCCAAATAATGCGCTATAATAATTTATTAAATTAAAGCCGCGTGCTAATTAGCATAAAACTAATTAGATTACTTGTACATGCGAAGCCGCAAAGCACGGCGTAACACTCGCTGAACGGGCACAGAGTTGGGTTTAGAATACGGTTTTGGTGCTCGGGCGGCATACGCGGCGTATGCGCAATCGTTAGCTGTGTGTTTTTGTCGCTTTTAATAAAAGCCAGTTTGGCAAAAAGTCAGGCCAGCCAACTCAGACAGAACAAATAAGCCTGATTAGCTCGTGTTTGTATGGGTGGGCGGCTGTTACTGAGTTTATACGGTTCTAATGTTGCCAAAGCTGACAAAAATGCTTCATTCGAATTTTATTCGAATCTGCCTCGATGTAATAGCCAGGATTTTGGCATCTTTAGTATCAGACTTTACAAAAAAATAAGTTTTTCAAAATCAGGAATAAGAGAGATCATGACATTAATTACTTGGAACTTTTATGTATACATTTGAAAACACATCATGGAGATGAACTCTTACCACAACGAAAAAACTTGTGCGACTTCTGAGCCCGCTCAAGTGCTTAATTAGAGGCTTATTAGAGCGCTGACGACGGCAATTGGCAAACTCTAATTACATTCATTTCGCATCGATGATAAGAATACCACATTTGATTATAAGCCGGGTAAACAAGGCTTAATATCCAGTGATATTGATAACAGCTCGGCAAACGTATAGGCCTGATTATGCAGCCAAGTTTTTGTATGCCATGTAGACAATGTTAAAAGTTTGCCCAAGTAATTAAATCACTTCGATCTTTGCTAATTACAAGCCAAGAACATACATTTAGCAGCTCGGCAAGCGTGTGCGCGTGTCTCCTTGAATGCCTATCCGTGGGTGTGGGTGTGGGTGTAGATGTGTGCCAGCGAGTGTGTGTATCCGTGTGCCTGTCTATCGACGTGTGAGTGGGGGGTATCTGTGTGTGCAGCTTGTTAGACAAAGCCCAGCATCACCGACATCCTCATCAGGCCAAAAGGGCCAACAGCGGCAACAACAACAATGTTGACAAGTTACCTGCCAAATTAATGCAAACATGAAACGTGCGGCAACGGGAATATTAATTTACTAACTACCTGGAACACTCACACTAATGCCCGCAGATACACACGCGAAATTTTCGAGTAAACACTTCTTGTTTTAAATTAATTTGGAAATATCAAACAGACCCTAAGTAAAATATAAAAAAAAAATACAAAATAAAAGCTTGTTTGGGTTTTTTATATTTAATGCAATGTGATATACTTTGTTATATATTAAAAATTTTTCGTAGTGCAGCTACATGCTTCCAGATCTGTCGGCCTCTGGCCTCCGTGTGTGCCTCGTGTTGGCAGTTGGCACTTGGCATTGTCAGATTTGAAGGCGCATACCTGGCTACATAGCCGGTTTTGCTAACTAACTTGAACCCTTCCCCCGCGTCCAAAATAATCCCAACCACTGCCAAGTGGCGTATGATTAATGAACGTTTCATTAGCGCGACTCGCATTACATGCACGGTTCGACCGGCCAAGGAGCAAAAGGAAGTATTTGCATTTCAGCAGGTTGCCGAACGTGATCACAATATTATCTCTTCATCAGCGGCCAGTCCGGTTCTCCAGAAAAATGTGGAAAAATGCAAAGAGCTTCTTGCTCGTAGAGAGTCGGAATTTCGAAAGGGATGGCTATTTTGAAAGTTCTGGTTATAACTTTAATTTAATGCTAAAAAAAAGATAATTCTACTATGAGTAAAAAATAAAATAGAAGAAATTATGTGGCATACATAAAATAAAGTCCGGTGAATTCCTATCAACATATTTGTTTTTAATATTGTTCTTACTTAAATAATGGTACCACTAAAATATTCCTTATCTATCAATGCCGATGTGCCAGGCACTCATTTCAGTCATATTTTAAGGCATCTCTACTTTCCATGCTCAACTCCTTTTTGCAGGCAGCTCATGTAGTTGTTTTTCCTCGGCTACATGTCGTTGGGTGGATCGCAGGGTGGAAAATGAAGCTGGCGTTAACGAGTTACAATGATTTTCGTGCTAATTAAAATGTTTTTTGCAATCAGCTTACCGCATTAGCATTTCGTTTAGCAGCCGAGCAAGCAAGCACCTGCAAATACGCAGCGTTGTCGGCAGTGCCAGTGAAACGAAATCTTTGGCCAAAAAGTCTGTTTACGTCATCTAATGAACTCCCATATTTACCAGCATAGTTTTGGTCTCTTCTGTTACCTGCATTCCCATCTTGGTCTCTATTTCCCTGCTCATCCGCATTTTATGGAGTAGCCTAATTAGATGTTTTAGACGTTTTGGCAGCTACGGATGACTGGGATTGAACTCGTTAGTGGTTTTCAATTACATGTTTCCTGCCATTTTTCAACTGAATAGATAGGCCCTCGTTATTTTTTACAAAGGATGAAAGCACTGCAGATAGTTTTGTGTGACCATGGAAATCATGGAGATTCGAAAACATCACATATTTTTTTAAAAAAGGTACATATATTATAAATAAAATGTTTGTAATAGTGTTGTGGAGGTGGAAATGCTGCATTTTGAAATAAAGTTAATCATTAAACCTGCTAAATTGTTAAAAAATCGTATTTGAAAAATGTTTCGAACTGCAGTAATGTTTTTCTCTCAGTGCATTCAACAAATATGCACATACCACTCGTTTAATATCAAAATCCAAATTGACTAAACTGCTGCCACTTATGGCCCAATCTAAGAGATGCTATACTCTCGAAAAATGGCTTACTCGATGCTCTGGGCACATGCCGTAACACGTGTTGCAAAGTTTTTAGCCAATTCGGATAAAGTTATATTTGGCCAACAATAAGCAAATGCGAGAAATGCTCTCAAGTATTTTCAGACGTCCTAATGCGAGGCATTTTATTGCTGGCACATACACACACTCACATGTGATTTTGCAACTCGCATGCTGGACACGTGTAAAAGTTCGGTTTTAAACACTTGCAAACAAAATGTTTTCGATTTTTGAAGCGTTTCTCGCTTTTGTTTTATGAATCTCAGCTTCTTGGTCGTGTGTGTGGCCCACAAAACGCACAGCACAGAAATCCCCAGAGCAAGCCAAAACTTTTAGTTTCGGATCGCCCACGTTTACTGTCAATAAAACTTTGCCGAAGCCGGCAAAATGAAAGCAAAGCAAAAATCCCTTTAAAGAAATATTACGTTCAGTGGGTGCGGGAAAACAGGTTAGATTACGTTAGAGAAAACGGAATGGTGCGCCGTGTCTTATAAAACATGCAAATGCAATGAAATTACATGTTACGTATACGCCCCTTGGTGCAGCCGGAAAAAGTACGAAGAGAAACAGCAACGGCAGAAAAAGCAAACTTCATACGCCAAAGGATTATGCAAAATTATGCTTAAAAAAAGGGAATCACGATGTTAAGGGAGTGCAATGGGAAAGGCAAAATCCACGCACATTAAATTAAAGTGCTTTCAATAAAGTCGAATCGTGACTTTGGCCCTAATGACGAGGACAAAGGACAAGCCTGCAAATCTCTCTTAGTGTTTGACAAATTGACTTGCAAATCTCTTTTTATTTTTTTATCCCTTATTATTATTATATCTTTGATTCGGTGCAAGTATTTCATAATTTTCGATGGGCGTAGCCGTAGCGGATGCCGCACTAAAAGCGCACTCAGCTCAAAGACAACCAGCGGAAATAGTTGGAAAAGCTGGCTGGCTAAAAAGTATATGCGACTGATACACTAAAAGTTTAAGTTTATTACAATTATAATATTTGAATGAATACCCACCAATATCCTTCGCGCATCAAAATATTGCCAAATAATACTATTAATAATTTTACTCACTTGAAGCTGAATATACAAACGAAATGTGCTCGATAACCCCTTCATTTCTTGCAGTGTGCGGAGTCCTGCGAGTACGTGCCATGGGCCAAACAAAACACGCGACCCAGACGAGTCATAAGCAGCTGAAAGGAGGATTTGGATGGGGATGAGCTGGGGCTTGAGCCGTTTTGGTGGCCGACAATGACCCGAGACCGTGGGATTTGGCAGGGGGCAGAAGGACAAGGGCCAAAAATGAAAGCCGCAGCCAGACGACCGCCATTTATAGGGAATGGATTCGGATTTTTCGGATTTGCGCACAAGATAATGTGCAGCACTATCCTTTCTGCAGCACATCCCTTATCCCCCGCAACTTCCATCCTTTTGAGCCCGATCCTTGGTTGCATGTGAGAGGGCTAAGCAGCAGCTCGAATGCAACGGAAATAGTTTTGTGTGAGATTTATTGCCACTCTGGAGAGTCATAAAACGGAAATTGTACACAAAATCCTTTCGGATGCTCGTTTAAGTTGCCAGCTGACCCACCTCCCCCCACTTTTCTCTGCGTGTATGGGTGAGCATTTTTATGTGTTGTGTCATTTTTGTTTACTCTGCTCTGCTGTTAGCTTGTCCAAATGTTTATGTAAGTCATCGCTTCGTTTATTCGATGCCATCCCATTTTGAAATTATATTTTTGCCCATTTTGTGGAAGCGCTTCTGATTTTCTGCTGGCTAAAAACTCTTTGCCCTGCAATTGCAGTTTATTTATTTTATTTACCACCCTTTGAGTGGGTCAAATGCATTGTCCACTTGGATTCTTCCCTCCAACTCCTCGGCCATAAATTTGCCCGGCTTTCGCAGAGACACAGATTAAAATGCCCACTTTGCTGAATTGGTTTAGAAGTAAAAAGGGAAAATCTGGAAAGCCCTTTGTCGAGCACAATATGGAAAAGTGCATTAAACTTTTAATAAGGAATTATTTCCATGGAGCTCAGTACTTCATTAGGAAACAGAATGGTCGACCGACAGTTATTAATAAAGGCATTACTGGGGAATAGTTTAGAAGCATAATACAATAAAATAAATGTATTATAAAGCTATAGGCTAAGATTGTCGACATACATATAGCCAATATACACGTAGCTATAGTTTAGTTTTGCAAACTTCTGTATATCTATAAAACTAAAACAATTGTAGACGAAATAACGGTTTCTATAACTCTTTCCGATGCTGTAATAAAACATGAATAAACCGAATTGGATGGGAATTGTAGATGCGATTGGTTTTTGAGTATCCTCTTTTGGCATTCATTTGAATTTTGCTAGCGATGCAAAAGTTAAAATTCTTAGTTTCATTCATTTCAATTCCAAATCAGTTTCACCTACCCCTTCCGTTCACCCGATCTCAAACGGTTTCGAGTAATTTGGCTGAAAACCAAAATCCGAGCTACCCAATCTCCGACTCCCGAGTTTCTAGAACCTTGTCTGGCAGTCGCTGGCTTTTTGATGACAACCCAAAGATATCGCTGGAGAAGTGGCTGGCCAAGTTACGCAGTGAAAACGGTTTTCTATGTCCACCGAGGCTATTACCATATATCTAAACGGTGAACTTATAGAGCAAACCTATTTACCTCTCAGCTGCTGCATCTACTCCTCCTTCACCTCATCGCTGGTCTCTTTTGTCATCTTGCCTAAACAGCAGAATTTTCTCGGATAAAGGCGGGCGATTTTGGGGGGATCAGCCGGCATGATGCCACCGTCTGGGCTAGAGACCCATTTGGGTGCTAACATGATTTTGCACCAGGAGTCTCTAGTCTCGAGTCTGGGCCTGGTCATTTCCATTTCCGTGGTTGACAACATTTTTGGCAAACGATTTTCTGCTTATTTGCCGCAAAGCAAAACCAATCGAAAGATGGCTAGTGATGGTAGAAAATGATGGTCTCTCAATGAATTTACCTACTAAATTAATATAGTTTTTAAATACAGTGCCATGATGGGTAGAATAATCTTATTAAATGATAAGCCGCAGTTTGTTTACCATATTTCAGTTTGTTTTACCTCAGGTTATCCCCAGAATAGTAATAACAAGTTTATTCCGTCTTCGGATGCTTTTACCTGTCTGTTTAACTTATCTTCTTGGCCATCTCTAGCCAAATTCATTTATCTCCCTTTAATAGAGTTGGCCAGACCCGGCTGCTTAGCATCGCTGAGACAGAAGACCAAAGACCAGACCGAGGACTGAAACCGTGGAACGTTGAGCTGGCACTGCAGACAGCACGGCAGGATAATCATTTTTTCATAAAGTCATTATTGTTGTGGTTGCAGTTGGAGCCGTATTCGACCGCACCTCTTATCCTGCTTATCTGCTCCCCTGGCAACTATTGTTCTCAAGTGTTTGTCGTTTGTGCGACTGTGGCAAGAGTCATGAAATTATGTTGCCGATGGCCAAGGCAGCCGCAGAAAACAATTTCCATTTAGTACATTTTCCTGCAAGTAAACACGTTCATGTCGCCCTTCCAACTGCTGGGAAAATGAGGTATATTTAATTGAATTTAACATGTCAGAAACGATAAAAAAAAATCTTATTTTGATTACTCCTCTTATTATTATTAATTTTATTAGAATACATAGTTTTAGTAATTTAACGTGAATACATTCGCTTAGATTTATTTCCTTAATTTTAACTTCAAGGATATTGTAGACCTTTAATATTAATTTATAATTATTCCTGGGTATCATGCTGCTGAATTTATTTACTTTTTATTTGTTTGCCATCGTTTTCGAGTTCGCTGCGACACTTTGCGTTTGGCTTTCCACTTAGCATTTCGCTATTTTGCGCTGATGGAACTGGCGACAGCCCCAAAGTAAATGAGTGAAAATTGATGGGGACTGGGTGTGGGGAATTTTCCAGAGGAAAATGGCCATTAGGGGCTTTAGCTCTGCTTTCTTTTCCAATTCTGACGTCGCTCTGTCAATTAACCGCGACCAGAAGGCTTAGCCTTCTATATCTTCGAGGCTTAGCCTACGAAATTAATTGATCGAGCCTCTCCGGCTGAGTAACCATATCACATTTCAGGCAATTAGGCAGGCGCTTAAACTCGCACTCCTCCTGAAACTAAATATTCATTTTGAGTCATTTGCCGCAGTCAAATTCTAATAGGGTCAACTGCAATAATATCATTAGGAAAATTAAACACGGTCCACGGCAAATCGAAGGGGGTGGGGCTGCCACTGTAGGTTTGTAAATGAAAGCTGAAGAGGGGAAGAATGGAGGCCGCAAAGTTTTAGCCGTCGAGCAACGACACCCGGCCAAGTCGAGCGTATTATGCCTAATTGGGCGCTGCCAGTACCAGGAAAAAGATGCTGGAGCACCTAGCTGTCGCCTGTTTTCCGCTTTTCCGCCTTTCTCCCTCCACCCACCCCCTTTCCTGTCGTCAGCGCCTTGGCTTTTGCACGTTTTGTCTACGCGAGTAATTAACTTTAATTGCGGCCATTAAAATAAATTGGCAGATACCTTTAAATATTGTTATTGATAATACTTAGAGCGAGGGGAGGCATTTTCCTGAACGGAGGCGGACCATGTAACGCTTCATATTAGCACCGACAGAGGGCGACACCGCGTGGCCAAGAGATGGGCGGAAAATGGGGAAATTGACCCAACTGCGTTGCTGGAAAAATGAAATTAAAAATACGCTCTGTTCCCTTGGCCAGTGGAGTGCAGTTTTGTGGGGCATTTCGGAGTGCCATTAAGCTGAAAATTCTTCAAGAATTTTACCAACACATGCTATACTCTTCACATTAAAACACGAAGCTTTAAAATTGTTAACTAAATTTGGGAAATGAAGCTATGTTTATTTCGGTGCTACTGCAGAGCCATTTCTGGAATGCAATTTCTCTCAAAATTGTTCTCTCAAATGTCAAATATTTGGTCCTACGCGATGATGGCTTCGCATTCCGCTTCACTTGGCTGAAATGCAAAATATATTCTATGTTCACTTTTTGGTTTCGGTCTTCTTTCATACTTTTTCGTGTGCAGGGCATCAAATGACATAGACATAGTCGGGAAACGGGAACAAATTGCCAACGCAAAACTTCTTTAATTTTGTTGAAACGCTGTGAGCGAAGACTCGCGTCGGTAGACAGTATGAAAAACTAAAAATGTTTGGCCTACGGCAATAAATGTCAAACAAAGTTTTCCGCGCACTTTTTTCAATTAGAAAAATTCATGTAATCCATTTTCGGTGTGGTGAATGGGAATGCTTTTTTCCTTCGCTCGGAAAACTAAAAGTGTAAAAGTGACTTTTAAACGGCTATTAAAGATTCTATTATTTAGAGAGAATAGTTTACAGCTTGTGTTATTATTTTATTATTGCTTGGATTTGTAGATTGATTTTGTATGAAGAGAAAGAGGTTGAGTTTCTAAAAATAATTTGATTTTATTTTCTTTTTTTAAAGATATTATTATACTGGTAGCCTTCCACTATAATGAACTAATATTCAAAATTCATTATTCATTATTTTAATGACTAGATTTATTATTAAAATATATAAACATCAAAGGGAAAGAATGTATAGCCTTAAGGTACCTTAAGGAAAGTGTATAGTCACCAAAATTTGAAGGGAAAGCCCGGAAAATAGTTTTGTTTGTACATACACACAGTGAAGATCCGATGTGCGACAGCAGAGCCATGCACACATATTTAAATACACATATACGTATGTACATGTGCAGTGGGACATTAGAGCGGCAAAGGACATGGAAATAACTGAAAGCCAAAAACAAAGGCCAAGTTGCCCCCACGGGGAACCAGCGAATGATATATCAGTCGCCGAGCACTTTGATATATGGAATCTTAGAGGCGAAATGGAATCTCAGCCATTATTTGTTTTGGTCCCAGACAAAGCCAAGGGAAAGGTAGCCAGTGAGCTGCAAAAAACAAATAGGAATGCTGCGAATTTACATTCGAATTGATATTGGTATTGGAAATACGCAGCGCACGCACAAAATTCGCCGTTCGATGGCAAACTTCCGTTTCCGCTTTTAGTTTTCATCAGTTGGCCAAGTGAAGAGCCGCAGGCGTTAACTTGATATTTACTTTGTTGCTGTTTACCTATACCGCCCAACCGCCGCCCATCAAAGTTTCTTGGCTGACTTCCGTCCGGTGTCCGCTTTCCGCCGTCCGTTTGTCCGACTGTCCGTCAGTTGTCCATGTTCTTCGTCCCGCCGGCAAATGCGTCCATCAAACTTACAGAAAAGCCCCGGACCACGCTTGACCGGGAAACTACTCGCCATCGCCATTGCTCGGAAAATGTTTTCGTTGATGAAAAAACTTTGCCTGCCTTCAACACTTCTCAACTTTTGTGTAGTTTACCCAGTCCCTTGTCCCATGGTGATTCGTATATATATATATGTGGATTTGTATATATGCCTATCCAATTCTGTTTTCTTGACCCGGCATGACCACAGCTCGATTCATCATTCGGTGTTAATTGTTTTCGTTTTCATCACAAAACATATATCGAAGGGCCATTAATGGGTCGCTGCCCAATACGTATACGTCGTGTTGATCGTCTCCTCTCGTTTGGCGCCACCAATAAACTGAAGATGGACTTCCGATGGCTCTTAAGCGGGATGCACTGAAAAAAAAACAAGCAATTACTGAGGAAAATGTTTACATCGAAAAATTCTCTAATTCTTATTTTACACACTCTTATTTCAGTGTACAAAATATAACAAACTTTACCTACCTTAATATGTCAATTAATTTAATCTTATTTCGAGTCCCAACTTTAACGACAATTATTTAAATACATAAACAAACTCAAAAGCTGAATAGTGGGGTCAATAATGATATATTAACCCCCGTTCAGTGTGCTGTCCTAATAACTTCACCAGTGTGTGTGTGTGTTTATATGGATAGCACAAATGCGCTTAATCACTTCTAGGATAGTCGCATTCGGAGGAGCAGGAAAATAGGGTCAGTCACCAAGTAACCGAATAAGCAAAGACGGACCGAATGGGGAAAGAAAATCCCTTCGATCCAGGACGATGATGATGATGATGAGCTGGGAACCAGCCGCATATACTAACTGAAGATTGTGAAACTATGCGCATAGAAATTGAGAGAGACACTAATTGCTTTTCTTTCCAACCAACTCTTTTCTTTTCTAATTACTATATGCATGTGAGAGGGGCAGACTGCTGGCGACTGTCGGCACACATTCTCCTAAGTAGGAAAATGATAGTTTGAATGCTTTCTGCGACGGGGAAAATGGGAAAATGGCCAAGGGTTGGCATGGGATGCTATGGCACGGGATGGGATGGGACGCAGACAACGACTTGGACGCATTTAAAGCACATAACTCGGTTTTGATTATGTTTTGGTCTTAGTCGTGGCTCGTACTTCTACTGCCATTGCCTGCGCACTTCAGAAGTTAGCAACTTCATTATGGCTAAAACCCAAATGTGTTGATATTGCGGTCGGGTTTGAATGGGACTGCTGGATGCTCGTTGTTCGGTGGTTCTTCGTGTCCCCGTTCCAGGTTCCCGGTACTTTGGCCAAATGAGTGGGCCACTGTGCTTGTGCGCAAATATGAGCGTTTGTGATTATTTGCGGCTTAAGCCATGTTTACCGGCAGATAGCAGCAGTTCTGAAAGAGTTTTGCACCGACCGCTATCCAATCGTTATCACTTAAAAAAAGACATAGTATGGCTTCTGACATAGTATGGCTTCTGTTCAATAAATACAATAAATTTGAATATATTTTAAGCCCATTTTAGATATTAAATATGGGTTTTAAGACAAATACATTATTCATTGGAACTGAATAAATTTATTTTATTTTTTTGTTTCAGTGCATATACATGAAAAAGCCACAATGAATC
The DNA here is from genome assembly GCF_004382195.2 of Drosophila sechellia. NCBI lineage: Eukaryota > Metazoa > Arthropoda > Insecta > Diptera > Drosophilidae > Drosophila > Drosophila sechellia. Next base: position 15,757,227 of record NC_045952.1, read on the forward strand.
TGTCAATATGGCAGTACGAGACGACCAGACCCATCCGCATCATGGTAAATGGAACTTCTTTGTATGATGGTCGAACTGATTTGTTTGCCATTGAAAAGGGTTACGAACGGTTTTGTTGTGCCAGATTACCATTCAGATTTTGGACAAATTACTTCGCCCAAAAAGCTAACTTCGACTAGATAACTGTTTGATTTAAGCTGGAAGCATAATCTTGTACTTTTGCAGAAGCGTAGAATCTACATTAAAGCCTACAACATGATTTAGTTTTTATTTATTATCATACTTTTTAAGAAAAAGTTTCCCTTTTTCAAGTCAACTTATTTTTTCTGATATTTGTTTAATTTGAAAGACCGTGTTTTAGCAGTCACATAATTTAAGCTGTTTATGCCCAACCTCTCCTATAAATTATGTACTAAAAGCCTAAGCGCAAATCAGCACATCATTTTGGTTACACGCGGCTCCCCGACCATTGAAATTCCCCTTGAGATCGCAAAGGTCTCAAAACGGAAGTGCGTAAAAGTCGCACAGGAAATCGGCGAAAACAAAAAGAACCGAAATACAGGAAAAAGGTTTGGCCCATAATTCTGCGGGAAAAAATATGTAACAGAAGCCAGAGTCGCCGGCATCTGCTAAATGAAAAGCTGTCATAGGCGTGGGAACTTGAGCCGCGGAGGCAGAGGAAATGAAGCTAGGGAAAAAAGGGGTCGTGACTTGTGGGAACTGAGTTTCCCAGCGCACAAAAAAAAGGGGTAGCGTTGGTACAACTGTAATAATCAGAGTCAAGCGAGACTTTAAATATTTTATGCTGCTCAAATTGGCGGCCAGCAAAAAGCAGCCAACAAATAAGGAAGATGGTTAGCTTTGAAAGGGTGATCGACTAAAAAGTGACTAAGAGTAGATACTAGCTAGTGTAAATTTATTTGTAATTTAATGGTGCACAACTATAAAAATGTTTATAAAATCTTCATTATATGATTTCACAACCAAATTAATACAAAAAATACTTTAAAAAATGTAATTCGTAATTTTTTGTCCATTTCACATATGCAAATTTTCAAAAGCTTTATTAATTCAATCAATATTCAATTAAGAAGAATACTTCAATCCTTCAGAATTTTATACGATTCTAACCTGCATCATCTAACCAATCAATACCCCCAACTGTGGTTCAATATGCCTTTGGCCATCCAAGTGACGTGGCTGAGAAAAAAGGGGCAGAAAAGCGAAGCCGTGGGCACGTGCTAAGCCGAGGGGCGGGGGAAAATCGCTGGTGTCAAGCGCGGCAGATGGAGTTTTCCGGGGGTTCGTTGGCAACTTGAGGCACTTTGATTTTTGCTCAAGCGTAATTACAAGTTAAATGAGGCCAGGACCGCGGCTGGGACTTGGGACCGAAACCGGCAGGCTGCGCCAACCGGGAAAATGGGAGATGCGGAAAATGGCAAGGGCCTGGCCACAGGAATAGGGCTGGGAATTCCCATCGAAAGGATGGGAAACTGGCAACGGCGGTCATGGTGGCCGCCAAAAACAGTGTCATCATGCGGAAGGATGCGCGGCTGGCAATGAAACGGAAGGAAGGAAGGAAAGACGAGCCAGCGGAGGAGGACGAGCAGATAGACCAGCGGATGATGTACAGGCGGCGATTGCAGGACACCATTCCGGAATGGGAAACCTCCGCAGGACGCAGGACAGTGCTGACATCTGTGTTCCGCAAAATGTCGCTAAATTAAGCAATTGAAACCTCAGTAGCTAAATGTTAATCCATAAAAGATATTCTAACCCACAATCAACAATTTAGTTATAAAGAAATTGGCTATTTAAGGTTATTAACTGGATCGATGGCCAAAAATTTTGTTAAATACAAAATTTATTCAATTATATACAAATATCTTGAAACATACAGCACAAATATATTTTTGAATATTTTGAGTGAGCATTCAATTGCTCTGCTTGAGAATTTCACTTCATAGTTTTAATGGTATGCATTAAAAATTATATCCAGACTCATCCAGAATATTATACCGGTCAAGTTGGCACCACTCGACAGGACACTGCCACGCTGCATGCAACCAAAGCACTGGTAATGAATGGGTGGCATTGTCCTTTGCCCATGTCCTTTTGCCCGTCCTGGGCCCAGAATGAAAAATTGCGCCTGGCGACTCAAGCTTGTTTGGCATCCTCGCCGCGTAGTGACGTTGTTTGTCCTGCTGAAAAGGAAGTATGCAGAAAGGGAAAAAGAGAAGACAGAGAACGAAGTAGAACTTAAAACAAAACATGAAATAACGAAGCGCAAAACAAAAATTGCGAAAACAAACCGCATTAGTGAACAGATACAGCAGCACTGTGCAAATTCCAACAAAACCACATTAATTGTATAAATTTTAAAGTTAATGCTACAATAAAATTAAAAATCTATGAATTCTGATAAAAAACTTGTATAAACTTAAAGTTGTGATTTTTACGTATGATGTAATGTTTTTGTACACATTTTTTTTATAGGTTTCTTACCTGTTTATTAATTTGCATTGCACCGCTCTGAAATTTCAAAATTGATTTACTTATTTTGACTTGATTTCAAATTTCGATAACTTATGTGAAAAAAAACGTAATAATTCAATAAAGTGAAATATAAATTCGCATGTTGATGTGCCGGAATTTGGGCAACAAAATAAAGAGTTGAAGGTTCACTGAATAATTTTAATATGCATTTATTTTATTTGTATTAAACGAAGCTGGTACATTAAGATTTAAGTGCTTTAACATTTTTTTTCAGTGCAGACCGAGGAATAGAGACGAAGAGCTTGGAACGGACCAGGGCTAGTGGCGATGGAATGTCCGCTGATGGAACGTCACGTCAGCCAGCGGACGACAATGGCGACATCGAAAGTGATGAGTCCACGGACGAAGGACCAGCTGAAGTCCTGGTGTTGAAAACATTGTCGTCGGAGGCATCCATTCCATGCCGTTCCGGACAGGCCAGGAAACGGCAGCTGCTGTTGGCCAAGTCACAGTCGCAGTTGGAGCAGCAATAGCAGGACCAGTACCAGTACCAGTATCTCGTTTCCAGCATGGTCATCAGTGAAGAAGTTCATTTTGCAGTAATTAACAAATTGTGAAAAAGGAAGAGGACCAAAGGAGGCAAGGACATGCCAGCTGGTAGTGCATTTTCGACCGCCAAGTTTGTTTGAGCGAAAGAAATTATAGATGCTGATGCCCCAATCCCATTTCCCTGCCCCACCACCCACACCACCCACTTCCTTACTTCCTTGATGATAGTCAATTGCAAAAGTTCACTTGACTATTAATATTTTATCCCATTTCACTTCGTCCATAGCCGGTCCATTGTCATCGGCACTTGTTGGGTTTGTCAAGTTAAAACTTTTGCAAAACTTCAAAAAATACCAGAAGGAAGAGCAGTGGCAAAAAAAAGGGGGAAATGCTAGTGGAACTGATGTTTGCAAATGGAAGTTATTACAACCAGCAAGCCAAGTTTTGATTAGTTTTACAGCCGCTGCGAGTCAAGTCTGCGATTTGTGCAATTATCCTTGAAATTGTGTGGAAAATTATTTGCACTCCTGCCTTTTTGCTGAAATTACATATATATAATTTAGAGATCTCGCCGAATGCTAATTTCCAGATTGTCCGCATGTCTAAACAATTATATTTAGAGCAATTCAAGTACATCTGTGGATCACATCTCTGTATATTGAATTGTCTTTTTCAATAACTAGTGATATAAATATGTAGGAAACTATAGAACTATAAACTATTGAAAATTGAATTTAATACAGTTATTTATATCTTAAGTCTTAATTTTAAGCTTCGTAAGCCTTAAGTTCAACTAATTGAATCCACTTCTCACGGTGATTGCTCTTAAGCTGATTTCTTGTCAGCTTTGTCAACTACTTTTGGCCTTTTCGAGTGTGCCATAATTAAGCGACAAGTTGCACGAGTGACATTAAATAAAAAAAATTGGGCTGAGGAGGGGCAGTGAACCCCAAAGAAACGGTGGCATGCAAAAAAGTGGCAGCCAAATGGCAAATGACAGCAGCCCTCAGCTTCGCGCATTCACACTCCATTCACAGCATCCTGAGTTTTCCTGGGCTTTCCCGGGCCTTTCTCGCTTTTCCTTGGTTAATGCGAGCGTGCTACACATGTGGCAACGCAGTGTGCAACATGCAGCACGACACATCGGCTGTGACAACGCCGCAAAAGCCATGTCAACAAAAGCAGCAAAAGATGCCAAAGAGCTGGAGTGGGTGGAAATTTCTCACTTGGTGGAATTTTGGCATGATTCTGACTGCTGTAGAAGGTCGGAGCCGCAGTAGTCGGAGTCAGAATCAGAATCAGAAGTCTGGTGAGCGGCTCGAAGGCTTCTCCTGACCAAATCCTGAAGCTGACAGGCAGCACTTGGCATTTGGACTTTAATTTTGAGTGGCACTCTGCTCATGAGGGGTTACCAGCACCGCAAGCCAGTTACATGGCCAGATCCTCACAAATTAACATAATGCATTGTGTCCGGATCAACAGAAGCTGCAACATTTGTGGATGACGTGGAGAGGTGTTTAACTGAAGGGGCTGGCTTTGTGGTCAAGTGCTTCAGATGCAGCAGGAAATCCGGGAGGAAGCTAATTGAAACGGCCTGAATAGACATAAGGGCAATATGAGCAAATTTTACTTTGTAAGCTCAATAAAATAAGAAAGGTCGTAAAATTTATCTTATCTTTATGTACCCATAACTTAATTTTAATAAGTCCTATATTAATAATTAATTTAAAGATTTAATTAATGATTTCGTAATGGTGTATTTACTTTTTCGACAGCGAACTGAAGCACCTAACGTTCGCCATTGCATTCGGCTAATTTATTTCTTATTTATTGTAAGCCAAGTTTGAGGCAACTTGTCACCAAAGTTGCAGTCGAAAGTTTTCCCCTGAGACTTGCAGCATGCTGCACAGTGGGTCGGGGTGATATTTGCCTTGGCCCCTGCCACTTATTTTGCCCAGTGTGCCCTGCCCCTTCGCCAATTTGCATGGCTCGTCACTTTGGCGATGCGAAATCTTCGCGCATTTTGCATTTTAGTTGTTTCGCTTCGTTGCATAAATAACTTCAAGCATCCCGCCCCATTTCTCAGTCAGTCAGTTGCGCCCTTTTTATTTTTTCAATGCGCCATTTGCATGTATGAGAAGCTTTTCCCCTTTCTCCCCCAATACCCAGATTTCTCGGAAAACTCTCGTTGCACAATTCTAAGCGCAAACAGATTTTTGTTTGCAGAAACTTTACTAAAAAGAGGAAAATGTTGAAGCAAGTCGCTAGACTGCAGCAGCTCTAGCTGAATTTTTCTGCTTGACTCGGCAAAAGTGTCGTAAATTTTTGATTTCATTAAAATGCGTGCCCAGCTATACTTCCACTCCACACACAAAATAAACCATGATTGATTGTCTTTCCAAAGTTGTTAAGTGTTCCTTAAAAATTATTTTAATAAATACAAAAGGTAGATTAATGTAATTTTTAACCATTTTATATATAAATGTGGAATTGAATGGTTTCAAAACTGAATACTTTACTAGTTTTTATAGCGTTTCATACGTTTTTTTTTTTAAGTGCTAAAATTCTGAATCTAAAGCCAATTGGAGCATAAAAATTGCATTGTTTATTCGTCTTTTGACTTTGAACTCATTCTAATGGAGCGTCATAATTAAGACATTATTTTGAATGGAAGACCCTGGACGTCTTTAAGCTACCCCAGCATAAATCATTCGCTGCATCTCATAAATTTGTCAATTATAAAAGCAGTCCGGCTGCAGTGGACTGGAACATTTTGTGAGGCGAGTGAAAAGTCGGGCAGATAACAGATTTGCCAAGAATGCCGTTGGCACTGGCTCAAAAGTCTCGCCAAAATCGCCGCAGTCGGTTAATCGGAAAATGTACGAGAAGGTCTGAAAATAAAATGCCGCAAAAAATCAACTGGAGGAATAATTTTTTCGTTATGCTCGCCTTGCCAACTGATTTGCACTCGCTTATCGGGATATCCCCGATTTTCTTCCGGGGAAAATATGGCACGTGCCACGCCCCCGGGGGAAAATCGAAACGCCCATTTTGTTGTTGCTCTTTGACCAGCCAAGTGCAATGGCTTCGATAAAGATTGACTGCGCTGTAAATTCTCTGATTCTGTCACATCGGAAATTGGCAAAATTTCCGCCAAAGGCAAAACTGCGGGCTGAGAAATGCGTGTTGAAATAAATACTACTTAAATATGATGTAAATAGGAAAAATGTTAAAAATTATTGCTCAAATATACTCTTTACATAACATTTCTAAGATATGAGGATATTGCCGGAATACATGGATATACATGGATATATACAATCCAACTCTTATTTAATACTGGATTACTTGAACGATTGTTGCAACTTTAAATAAACATATATTATAAAAATTGATATAGGAATTTATTGTTTCTTAATACTAGTCATTAGAAATTCATTTCACCATCAACTCTGCAAACAATGTTCATCTGGATGTAAACATCAGTTTGGGGAATCAGTCCCTTATTTGCACACTGCAATTATTATTTTGTCTCGATAAAAATTCATTTGTTGGCAAATTGAAATTTTCCATGCACTTTGTGGCACTGCGGTCAACGACAACGACGTGGCAGCAAACGAAGATCATGAAATATTTAAAAATCTTTCACCAATACAAATGCGACGGAAAAACAAGACACGAAAAAGCTAGCAACAAAATGGCAATGACAATGGGAAAAGCGAGTGGGAAAACAGGGGTGCAGGGAGTGGGAAATGGGTGGCGATGGGGGAATCCCCAAAAGGAAACGAGAGCTAACGTATGTTTCAGCTTGTCGTTTGTTTTGTGGCCCGGGAAAGGCGTCGAGTGTTTGCACCGAAGTGCAAATAGAACACCAACAATAACAATTGGAAAGAATTTAAATTTGCATTTTGCGCAAAATTGTAAGAGGTATTCCGCCCCTCGTCGCTCGTCCTTCGTCCTTTCCCATATCTCTACCTCTTGTGGAAGAAAATGTCGTGTCATTAAAGCGAAGCGGTCCAGCTTGGGTCTAGTCTAGAATTTTACATTTGTATCACTTTTTTTTATCGCCATTTAAATGGAAATTGTTGCCGTTCAGGGGATGAGAGGTGGTCGGGTCGCAGTTTATGGGAGTGCGCCGACTTCCGACCGCAATTGAATTTTTTAAAAGCGCTGAGCATTGATAACCAGAACAATAAAAATGGGGGCTCCCAAAAACACACACTCACACTGCCAGCACGAAACGGGCAAATAAAGTAAAAATTTTTTTAAAACCGCTTAAATATGCAACAAGCACATAGAGTTGCGATCAAAAAATGCCACAAAGGGGCAAATTTTTTCTATTGAATTGGTCAAGTAGAAAAAAAAATTTGTAATTTCAACATCCACAAGTTAGGAAGATAGCTTCGCCATGACGAATTAAATTTACCCTTACAAGATATTTACAAATAAAACTGATATTTAACAATATAATTTTTTTTCTATTATATATGGGTAATTTTTATTAAATTTTTTGATAAAATTCCAGGCGAAATAATTGTAAGATCAAAATATCGAAGGTACAATATTGTTTTACATTTTCTTCTATTGTTCCTATGTCCTGATACTTATCAAAAGTATATATTATTAAATTGGTCGGAAATTTCTCCTTCACTGTACTGCAAACTTCTGATTAAAATCAATATACTCTAGGGTATAAAAAGGATAGTAACCATCAAATACCTCTAAGATTTCCAATTTCGACCGCTTTTGTACATTGATATAAATCTACCAAAGCGAAAAAAACACTAAAGATATGTCGCAAATCGGCCTAAAACAAAATATGTGTGTTTGCCTGCAATATGTCCATATCCCCTGTCCGTGTTTTTTTTTTGAGAGCCGATTGCTTTTTTACCATTTTACCACCACCCGTTGGCCAACCGAAATACAGAGGATCTCAGTTTCGTATGCGCCATTGTGGGTAGCCGTTAAATTTTATATGCATTTTGCAGAAATTTGTTGAAATTAACAATAAAACGTGACCCGGCAAATATTTCGGGCAAAAGTCAATTGAATATTTTATGTCCATATACAAACCATTCTTACTTGCATATGCAAACATTTATAGTTGAAATATTCTTCTCTGGAATTTTCAAAACTGCCCAAGGAGAAACAATGTTAATGTTTTTAATGTTTTCAAGAACTCAAAACCAAAATCTGCACAATAAACATTTATAAAAAAAGGTAAGTGCGTTCTAATTAAATGCATTAAAACATTTAAGACATTGCATTGTAAAGGGATAAACAGTGCTTTGCTTAATAATTTAATTTGGCCATAGTAGAGCTCCAAAACTACCACCATTTAATCATATTACAAATCTGAGGCAATAAATAAGCCGCCAAAAAATAATTATTATTAATTATCAGAAGCAATAATTATGCATTAAAGCCTCCCGAACAGTGTAAAAGCCTGCAAATATGCATTAAGCTCAGCACGAAGCTCTAGTTTTTATGTTATTTGTTTTTCCACATTGAAATTGAAAATGTAGAATTACCAACTGCAGTGAAATGTTTTGTTTAGCTTGCCATTTAATGCAGCATAAATAATAAAATTGCAGCTTTCGGTCGCCTGGCATTGTGTAATTGTCAGCAGGCATTACGTTTTAAATATGCTAATTTGCCTTCGTTTAATTTTTGGTTATTTTATTTAAATCATATTTGTATTTTTTCCAAGGCAACAAATAAGCACATCTGGGAGATTATTATGGCTTTAAATAAATGTTAATTTCTTTTAAACAAATTGGAAAGACCGATTTATTGGCGACTAACTTGTCTTCACTTTAAATATTTTGAAAAACAGCTTTAATTTTATTGGCAACATTAAATGCATCTATTTAAATTGAATGAAACCGATTAAATACTTAAAAATATCTTTTTGGTTCAGCGATTTTAACAAACGCACAAATTTATAAGAAGTGAAAATGCAGCGCTCCTAATACCTAATTGTTTTTGACCATTTAAATAATGAAATTCATTCAACAAAACGCCATAATGAACTTCGCATACGCACGGGGGACATTCACTGTATCTGTTTCTGCATCTGTGGCAAAGTGTCTGCAGCATTTGAAGGCATCCTGCGTATTTTATGCTCCTTAACAATGAACGGACATCTCGTACGTGGGCAGTGAATGAAATGACAGGACATTTGAGTGGCAAAAGGGCAACCCTGTTGCGTCTTCAGTGGCAATGTTAATTGTTTATCTACGTGATTTCTTACCAAATTAATTTGAGCAAATTGCAAATGGCAAATGGCGAATGGCGAGTGGCATTGACAACGGCCAGTGCATAAATCAGTTAAGTTGCTGTGTTAACATTGAATTCATTTCCCTAATTAAATTAAGCTGAGCTCGGTTGAATATTTCCCGCGGCCCCTTCCAATCCCGATCAAAAGGTCTTCTTTTAATTGAAAAACAGTTCAGCTGGCATTTTGGGGTCCCCGGGCTGTGCATAACATTTCGGAGTACAGTGAATAATGGAAGAACATAAGTTCGATGAGCTATAAAAAATATAATACATTTTAGATTTAGGTGTTCTTAACTTTATTAATTAACTTTATTCCTTATCCCATGTCAAATACTAACATCTGTAGTATCTCGGATTTTTTCTTAAAATGTTTACTGCAATGCATTAATTATATTTTCAAAAGAAAGTTTGTCTATAATATTCAACATTGCCTTTATGCAATGTAATTGTTGCTGTCACCACTGTTCGCAGTTCAGTGTGTTTCGCTTTTATGATTTTGTTTGACCGAATTGAAACGACACATGCGCGCATAAAATGCAAAGACAGCAGACTAACATTAAAATAAACATCAATCTGCGTCCCCGAAACCTAAAAAAAAACGATACAGTCGCGTTTTGTTTAGATAGGGTTAGCTTGGGCAAAGTTCTGCGGGCTATGTGTAATTCGCATGAAACACATTTCGCATATGAGCAGACACAGACCAACGGAAATAGACTGCTCTCTCGAAATGACAGGACTTGCCGGAGTCCTGTGTGATGTTTACGATACAGCCAGGATAAACATTTAGTTCATTCAATATTCAGAAAGAAAGGAAGAGTGTTGCAATCGCTTTTGATTTTCGAGCTACCAAAGCATTATAATTTTTGGATATCAAGAATTGAATTTGTGCAACTTCGGCTATAAATTCTCTGAATGAAAGTCTCTGGGAAAATGAAAGCAAACAATACGCGCATGGTGCCATCGGGAATAATAAACAAAAATATTGCAATGAAATTATTTTGTTATCGTTATGCCACATCAAAACAATCCGTCGAGTGTCATATAAGTTTTCTGATTACTCGCCTCGTTGGCAGCGTTTTGATTTATGCGTTTATTAAAGTACACTCGACCATCGCCATCATCTCTCTCAATAATATAGCAATTTATGTTACTTTGGCTACTTTTTCCAGCTTAATGAAACAGATTCCGTCTCGGTTTCTTGAATAACTAGATCAAGTGGCTGCTCCATTTCACCGGCCACGGCTACAATAGCAATAATATAGCAATCTCATTCTTTTGCACCCTTCTCTGCAAACCCCGGCTCGACTTGGTCCATCAAGTGCTTAACCCATTCACTAACACAATCTAAGTGGCACACTCACACACACTCACACACTCGCCCTGCACAATGCAATTTCTCTGGCATACTTTAGCGCAGCTCTTGACACTGATAACACATGTCGTCTGAGAGTCCCAGGTCCGAAGTCCTGGCGCATTAAATGGACAAAGGTTCTAGGGGCTTGACATTCTGCAGCCAGTTAGTCCTGCTGCCACCGTGAGCTCGGCTTCATTTAATTTTCGGGTAATTAAGTTATTAAGGTGGGAGTACTGTAATTATGCCAACACATATATGTAAATTGGGTTGAGGCTAAGTTAAAAATTTGACATGTTAAATAGAAAAACGGAAGTTAAAATATATACACAGCTTCTTAAAAAATCAAAAGGGAACATACGAGTATACGGCATAGAAAGAGCTATCTGTTAAAGTGACTCAAGGTAATAAAAATCACTTAATCAATTTTTGAATAAATAAAGAATGCATTATAAAATTAAAACTCCGACACATTAATATTCAGCTGGAGTCACTGTGCCTCTTACAAACAATTGAGGTCCTTTTCTTTCGGCCTTCCTGTCACATTGTACTCCGCATGTCTGTCCTACCCCTCAGCCCTGGCACCTCGGGCCCCGTATCCTGTGCTGTCCATCTGGGAAAGTGTCTCTGTCTTTTCTTTCCCAGCCGCCTTTGTCCCGATGTTGCATTCAGCTGGTATTTACTTTACTCACAGCATTTGCATGGCATTGTGCAGCGCGACTGCGGCTGTAACCTAATTTTGTGCACTTAATTGTTTCATTATGGCGCCGCATCAACAAAAGGCCCGAAACCAAAGGCGGGGGCAAAGTGGCTGCGGGGAGGCGGGGAAACGGAGAGTGGAAAATGTCGAAAGAAAATGCTCGGCAAAGTGAAAGAGAAGATTTGAAAATAACGTAACGTGTAATGTGGCTTTGACTTGATTGGCCGGCCTTTTGTTGTCGTTGCAGGGCAACCGCATGCAACCTACTTTGTGCGACCATTGTTTGTTTTTAATTAGCCGCAATAAACGCACTCACTCACTCACACACACACAGAGAAGAGACATACACACTTACGTGCAATGGGCCCATTTAAAATAAACAATAGTAAATGGTATTGCACTAAGCAATTGAATTGGAGCCAAGGCCTTGAAACAATTTGTGCACAAAATGCGAGCAGCCTTTTGCTGTTGTATGGGTAATACACTGGACAATACTCTTTAAATGTTTCTAAATAGGTTTTATATGTGGTACCATCTATATTAACTATTCTAAACGTTCTTAAATTCTACCGTAAAATCATTTGTCATATAGAATATTAAATACAGATTCCCCTCTTGGTTTATTAAAACTCAATATGTATGTGTAAGTACTTTATAATCCTAAGTTCCAGTGCTTTTTTGCTTTGGTGTAACCATCCAAAAATCAACCACCCCACAGCTCACCCGTCTGTTTGTGCTAATTAACTTGCACAACATGTCCCTAACTTTGAATCCATTTCCATTTAAATGTGCTCTACTCCCTCTTTTGCGAATATGTGGATGTGCGGTCTCAAAATCAAATTAGTCAGACGGCGCGTAGTTGGGCGAAATATAAATCTGCTGATTTACACAGAAATAGGGCCGAAGTCGACCGTTTTCCGTGGCCATAAAAACAAATTAGGCCAAAATGTTAAATAAACAAGTTTCGGCGAACGCGATGACAGCCATAAGCCAGCGGCTGTCTTGGCCTGGCCAAAATTGAGACAAAAGTTATCTTATTAATTCCCTGCCGCATCACACACTCCCCAATGAGTTTTCCCCTCTGAGATTTCCCCGACTTTTCTCTGTCATCACGCCCCACTAAACTCGCCGTTAATACGCACAATCAAATGTGATAAATATAACGGAATATTGTAGCATAATTTTGGGGGCAAGCTAAGCCGACAGAAATAACACTTGAGCAAATATTAGATCAGCCTTGGCTCACAATTTTAGCCAGCTTTTGGCCAACCTCTTAGTGCTCTCTCCCTTATCCACTGTCCCTTTCTACTGGGCATAAATACAATTCGTTTTTCCATTTTCCTGCACGGAAAGCCAAACTAAGGATATGCGGAATTGATATATTTTTGATTACTATCTGCATATACATTTCTCTGTTTTTATTTTATTGATAACACATGATAATTATATATAAATAACAAATGGAACGGTCTTCTAATTTAGCAAGTGTAATGATATAGTGTATTTTCTCAGTGTAACTATTAGCCAGTGTTTGTTGTGCCAATTTCTGTTTTGGCAAAAAAGACGAAAAGGGGGAACGGAAAGTTGGTCGGAGGAGTCATCTATGTATGAGTAATCGCTTTCATGCTTGATGACCGAAATGATTAATGGATTTTGGCAAATCGAGCCAAGTCCAAGATTAAACGCAACAGTTTCCAGCATTGATCATTTGTTATGGCCCAGCAGAAAAACATCTATACCATTCGAAGGGTTTTTCGAGATGGAATTAAGCTCTTAAATGCTTCCGGTAATCATTTCCAAGGGGAATTTACAAAGAGCCCAAACAGTTTGCAACCAAACAGCCCACATGTACTTAAAGTTGGCTTGTATTATTACAATATGTTAAAATTTTAGCTTTTTAGTCTTGCAATTTAGTATTTCGACTTTGAAATTTGGAAACATAATGCACTCAGGCTTTAACCATAATTCAGCACCAAGACAAACTGTGCAAACGTGTAATACGATAATAGACAAGCATACAAATCACAGAGAGATCTCTAAGACGCATCTAAATGCACCTGAAATTACTCATGCATCCACAGTTAGGTTTGAAATCAATTTGCTAAATTCATAATTATCAACTAGAGAGTCAGGTCTGCTAGTTGCATTGGAATAATTTGTACTTTCGAGACGACAGGTCGGCAAATACAAATTTTGTCTGCCATGGAAAAAGCGATATGCCATAAACAAGCCAAACGAGCAATGCAAAAATTACTCTTTCTTTGGCCTTCTGAATCCAGCCGCTTTTGCTGCTGTTTTAACAAAATACTTTTTTCGTGCGTTTCAGTTCATAGCAGTGCACTGCAGTGCCGTTCTGATTCTGATTTTTGTGCTCTTGTTTGGGCCACTGGTTTTGACATTGTTTTTGGCTTGGCATTTGCTTCGTCGCTGCTATCTCTGGCCGCAAGGATTAATGGGGTCAATTTGGCTGTGACACGCACCACCCGCACCACCCACTGCACCATGGATATCGCAGCTGCAAGTGCAACTGGCTCATAAAAAGTACACAAGGAAAAATATGACAGTCCAACGGAAATATGCTAAAAATTAATATTAAAATTCTAGGCTAGCTTATGGGTAAGGCTTTAATTAGTTTTATAAACATTGAAAGTTCGAAATATTTAAAATGCTTATTTATTATGTTAAAGACCAGGATGTTGATTCATCAGATTCTCTTAGTGTTTGAACGGGATGCGGCTCATTTCTCGCCAGTGCCGAATGCATTGGGCATCGAGAGCAAAAGCCATGGCAACAAAACGGGAACTAACCCAAAGACAAAGATTCCATTTCAATTTACTTTTTTAAATTGCAAACTTTTGCGACAAGTTTAAGCCGCCACACACAAATATTCATAGACTCACACACGCACACGCTTTGGAAAAAGGAAAAGCAAACATTTCCCAGTAACACACACACACGCACATCGCCAATAGCACGCAACAAGAGAAATGCGAAAAGAAAGTTGAAAAACGAACCCAACTGAGGGGACGACAAATTCAACATGTCAGGCATTAGAGTGGGATAGATAGAAATGAAATGAGGAGAAAGAGACGGAGGAGCGGAAGAGAGATGCGGAGCTGTCACGAAGATGAAACTATTATCCACGGAAATTAGCGGGTTCCAATGACAAAAACACATGAAATGCAAAAACTTTCCGCCCTTCGCTTCAAGCTCAATTTCCAAATTGTTGTCGACATTGTTCTTGTTCTTGTCCTAGTTGCCACTGCCGCCTGTTGTTTTCCCATAAGAGGTTTTGTTTCCTCGTGGAGCTCACTTATGCGCATTTAATTGCGACTGGGATCTACTAACCAACTAACCAACCAGAACTTTAAGTATTCAGCTGTTCCCGGCGAAACTGCATGACTCGAATGGAGTGCTTTAAGGATCGGGTTTATCCATTTAATAGCTTAAATGGAAGCTCTTATGTGAAATATTATACTATGAAGGTAAGGTCTTTTTTATATTGCTAGCAAAAAGTCTTTTGCAGTAAAAAGTATTAAAATCATTTACAAAGTGGCAACAATGTGTTGTGAATCCTTGATGCTGTTTGACACCTTTACATTTATTTTTAAGCTCCTAATGTATTTAAGCTAAGGAAATAAATTCTGTACTTAAATATGCAATGTAAAATAAACATTAAGCCCCATTTAGGTCACGTCACATATATAACTACCAATAATAGCTGCCGCACTCAATCGCTTCCCATTCGCCAAGTCAACCTCTTAAAGCCTCGTCCTATATTTATAAGTATATGTAATCTCATCTGAGTTATTTTGTATCTTTATTTGTGAGTACATCTTAAACGACATGAGAATTGCGCGGAGGGCTTTTTCCGTTTGACTTTGAGGCCATAAAATGGCCAACAGGGAGAAACAAAAGGAGCGGAGGCACATAAAATATGCGTATAATATATGCGCAAAAATAGTTGGGTCATCTAATGGCTGAACCAAGTCCAAGACCAAGATAATTGCGCTAGCCCGAGTTTGTCCTCTGTGCTTTGCATTTTCTATTTGGAAATCCTCAGACCCAGAATATACACTCAAAATTTTTACGACCCTAAATGGCATTAAATATCCAAACGTACTTGACGCGACTTTCTTGGCTACGTGAAGTTCTGAGCTCAACGCTATTTTCCCCATCGCTTTTCTTTTCGTATTCCGTTGGATACATCTGGGTTAGTTTTCCCAGTTGCAAGTCAAAGAGATGTTGGGTTCAGGGAGGAACTCCTTTTATTGCGGGCCATCAAAAAATGTTAAAAGCCCCGATTTCCATGCCCATTGTCTGAGTCCGTAATTGGTTTGGCTTTGGTCCACTGAGTGTCGGCTTAGTGTGGGAGTGAGTGGCAGTGAGTTTGAGTGAGTGCGCTTCAAGTCTGAGATCCTGCTGTCCTTTTGTGCATGCAAACAATTTCATTCTATATCGGATTTTATTTTATATAGCGCGGATCCTGTGGAAGAGCACTTAAATGAAAGTAGAATGATCTAACCATCTTTATCTTTATATCTATTTTATTAATAAGGATCAATGTTACTACACTATCGTTTCATAATTATTGGTTTGAAATCCGTCGGTAGTATTCTTAAATTATTTAAAATAACTACATTTGGCTGGGACTAACAGTAATGTTATCAGAGCTAAGCATTATTTGCCTCGACAACAGTCTATGTGCAATAACATTTTTAGAAAAGGTTACAGTTACTGAGTGCTAACATTTTGGAGACTTTTTAGCAGGAACCTCACAGATATGAGAACCAACAGTATGTTAAGCTGGTAAACACTGTTAAATGTGATATAAATGTTAGGAAAGAACTGTTCACATTTATATCAGCAAAAACTAGAAATTAGTTTTAAAATATATTGATAAGTTTGAAAATATTCTATAATTCTTTTATAACATTTTTTTTAATACCTACGAAAGTGGGTTATTTGAGCACTTAACTGCCTTGTAACCTGTCTCGCCTAAATGACCCAGAAACTAGAAAAGTGTCGAAGAGAATGTCAGCTACAAAGCCACAAAAGAGCGAAGAGCTGGCCACGAACGTGGCTTGAACTCTTGATTCTGTCACGAAGTGCTTAACTTCGTCCTTGATATCGTCAGCATCAGCAGCATCAGAATGCTGCCCTGCGACAATATGTTGGGCTTACTACATGGCCGCTTGACTGACTTGGCCCACAGATTCTTCTTCGGCGAAAGAAGACATGCTCATGACATCAGCGATGGTGTGCTCTCCTGCATCTTCTTCACGCTCTTCCCTCGTACTTCGTCCTTC